>NC_134521.1:33219672-33819672 GCF_027942865.1 Odontesthes bonariensis
AATGTGCCATTTTGCCACGCCCACACTATTTTGTAGGTCCTGACTAGACGCACAGGTGTGCTGAGTTTCATGATTGTTGTTCAAAGCATGGCTTGGGGCTGATGTTTTTAGATTTTCTAGGGGGCGCTGTGGAGGCATTACGCCACGCCCATCAAATATTGGACCGCACACCTGTTGGGGGGCGGATTAGGATCGATCCCAGTGAGTTTGGTGCTTCTCGGCTCAAAACTGTAGAATTTAGAGCCAAACGTATGCTAACGGCGTGATGTCTGACTTCAACAAGCTACCATAGCCACGCCTTCAACTGAAAACTGTTGGTGCTTTAAAGCAAGTGGGACCAACTTGTTTTCTGTATTCTGACACAAGATCATGTTGATTAGGTGAAGGGGGCCAAAGATGGAGCTTTCCAAGTAAAAAAAGTGACTTCCTGTTCTGAGGGGGCGGGGCTTATATGACGTCAGCATATGACCACATAGGATTGACCTGCATCCAACATGGATGACTCATACCAAGTTTGGTGCAGATTGAACGTTTTAGGTGAAAGTTATAGCGTTTCGTTTACACTGGCGAGTACGCCAAGTTCGCCGCTTGGCCAAGCCCCCTAAACATGCTCAAAAACTCAAGTCTTCTGATAACTTTTGTTCCCCCATCCCTTAACTGCATACTGACCAAAAATGAAGTCCGTAGCTCAAAATCCCTGGGGCGTGAAAATTTTCCTGCGAGGTGTGTAAATATGAAAAATGGCCAAAATTTGGCCTTTGACCCAAAATGGCCGCCTCCTTGTACGTTTTAGAGCATACCTCCAAGAGACTTTTGTTCTTAATTTGAGGCGATCTACATACATACCGAATTTCAGATCTCTACGACGTACGGTTCGGGCTATCTCACGTTAGGTGGCGCTATAGAGCAGTTTGGCAACGCCCACTTTCGATTACATTAAAAACATGCGATTTCACGCGGGGGACAATTTTGGGTAAAGTTTCAGGAGTTTTCGAATACGTTCAGGCCTCCCCATTTGCGATTCCGCGTGGAGAAGAAAAAGAATAAGAATAATAATAATAATAATAATAATAATAATAGTGAAATCCTTCAGAAACAATAGGCCTTCGCAGCGCTTAGCTGCTCGGGCCTAACAAGAACTGCAAGCAGTGATAACGGCCCTCGCAGCCAAGCGCCGCTCCGGCCTTGCGACCGCCTGACCGCCGGCACCGCCGCCCCGACGTGGTCACCGACGCCGTCACACGTCTCCCGCGCCCGTCCACCAGGCGGAGCATGCGACGAATCTCCCAAATCGCCTTCAGTCCACGACAGTACGACACCAGTGACATGTGTTCAAAGTTGGAGCGATATGCCACCTACCAGACAGGAGTTACCGTCACTTCCTGTTTTGTGGGGGTGGGGTTTAGCGACGTCAGAAATATACAATGCCAACGTGTGAAGCGCTGCTCCGTAATGATGCACAAAAAATATGGTGCAGATCGGATGATGTCTCAAGGAGATATAGCTGTTTACATGATATAGGGGGCGCAGTGGAGTCAAACTCCAATATAATCCTATTGGGCTCTTTAGATGTTAACAAAGGTCATTCATATCTAGTTTGGTGCAAATCGGATGATGCGTGTGAGATTTAGAGCCGAACGTATGCAAACGGCGAGGGATTGGAATGTGCCATTAAGCCACGCCCACACTATTTTGTAGGTCCTGACAAGACGCACAGGTGTGCTGAGTTTCATGATTGTCGGTGAAAGCATGGCTTGGGGCTGATGTTTTTAGATGTTCTAGGGGGCGCTGTGGAGGCATTAGGCCACGCCCATCAAATATTGGACCTCACACCTGTTGGGGGGCGGATTAGGATCGATCCCAGTGAGTTTGGTGCATCTCGGCTCAAAACTGTAGAATTTAGAGCCAAACGTATGGTAACGGCGTGATGTCTGACTTCACCAAGCCGCCATAGCCACGCCTTCAACTGAAAACTGTTGGTGCTTTAAAGCAAGTGAGACCAACTTGTTATCTGTATTCTGACACAAGATCATGTTGATTAGGTGAAGGGGGCCAGAGATGGAGCTTTCCAAGTAAAAAAAGTGACTTCCTGTTCTGAGGGGGCGGGGCTTAGATGACGTCGGCATATGACCACATAGGATCGTCAACCATCCAACATGGATGACTCATACCAAGTTTGGTGCAGAATAAACTTTGTACGTGAAAGTTATAGCGTTTCGTTTACACTGGCGAGTACGTAAAGTTCGCGGCTTGGCCAAGCCCCCTAAACATGCTCAAAAACTCAAGTCTTCTGATAACTTTTGTGCCCCCATCCCTTAACTGCATACCAACCAAAGATGAAATCCGTAGCTCAAAATCCCTGGGGCGTGAAAATTTTCCTGCGAGGTGTGTAAATATGAAAAATGGCCAAAATTTGCCCTTTGACCCAAAATGGCCGCCTCCTTGTACGTTTTAGAGCATACCTCCAAGAGACTTTTGTTCTTGATTTGAGAAGATCTACGTACATACCGAGTTTCAGATCTCTATGACGTACGGTTCGGGCTATCTCACGTTAGGTGGCGCTGTAGAGCAGTTTGGCCACGCCCACTTTCGATTACATTAAAAACATTTGATTTCACGCGGGGGACAATTTTGGGTAAAGTTTGGGGAGTTTTCGAATACGTTCAGGCATCCCCATTTGCGATTCCGCGCGGAAAAGAAAAAGAATCATAAGAATAAAAAAAAAAAAAAAAAAAAAAATAGTGAAATCCTACAGATACAATAGGCCTTCGCAGCGCTTAGCTGCTCGGGCCTAATAATAACAAGAACTGCAAGCAGTGATAACGGCCCTCGCAGCCAAGCGCCGCTCCGGCCTTGCGACCGCCTGACCGCCGGCACCGCCGCGACGTAGTCATCGACGCCGTCACGCGTCTCACGCGCACGTCAACCGGGCGGTGCGTGCGACAAATCTCCCAAATCGCCTTCAGTCCACGTCATTACGACACCAGTGGCACGTGTTCAAAGTTGGAGCGATATCTCACCTTCCAGACAGGAGTTACCGTCACTTCCTGTTTTGTGGGGGCGGGGTTTAGCGACGTCAGAAATATACCACGCCAACGTTTCAAGCGGCGCTCCGTATTGATGCACAAAAAATATGGTGCAGATCGGACGATGTCTCAAGGAGATATAGCTGTTTATATTATCTAGGGGGCGCAATGGAGTCAAACTCCAATATAATCCTATCGGGCTCTTTAGATGTTAACAAAGGTCATTCATATCTAGTTTGGTGCAAATCGGATGATGCATGTGAGATTTACAGCCGAACGTATGCAAACGGCGAGGGATTGGTATGTGCCATTCTCGCCACGCCCACACTATTTTGTAGGTCCTGACAAGACGCACAGGTGTGCTGAGTTTCACGATTGTCGGTGAAAGCATGGCTTGGATCTGATGTTTTTAGATGTTCTAGGGGGCGCTGTGGAGGCATTAGGCCACGCCCATCAAATATTGGACTGCACAACTGTTGGGGGGCGGATTAGGATCGATCCCAGTGAGTTTGGTGCATCTCGGCTAAAAACTGTAGAATTTAGAGCCAAACGTATGGTAACGGCGTGATGTCTGACTTCACCAAGCAGCCATAGCCACGCCTTCAACTGAAAACTTTTGGGGCTTTAAAGCAAGTTAGACCAACTTGTTATCTGTATTCTGACACAAGATCATGTTGATTAGGTGAAGGGGGCCAGAGATGGAGCTTTCCAAGTAAAAAAAGTGACTTCCTGTTCTGAGGGGGCGGGGCTTAGATGACGTCACCATATGACCACATAGGATTGACATGCATCCAACATGGATGACTCATACCAAGTTTGGTGCAGATTAAGCTTTTTAGGTGAAAGTTATAGCGTTTCGTTTACACTGGCGAGTACGCCAAGTTCGCCGCTTGGCCAAGCCCCCTAAACATGCTCAAAAACTCAAGTCTTCTGATAACTTTTGTGCCCCCATCCCTTAACTGCATATTGACCAAAGATGAAGTCCGTAGCTCAAAATCCCTGGGGCGTGAAAATTTTCCTGCGAGGTGTGTAAATATGAAAAATGGCCAAAATTTGCCCTTTGACCCAAAATGGCCGCCTCCTTGTACGTTTTAGAGCATACCTCCAAGAGACTTTTGTTCTTGATTTGAGGCGATCTACATACATACCGAGTTTCAGATCTCTACGACGTACGGTTCGGTCTATCTCACGTTAGGTGGCGCTTACCGCCGCCCCGACGTGGTCATCGACGCCGTCAAGCGTCTCCCGCGCCCGTCAACCGGGCGGTGCGTGCGACGAATCTCCCAAATCGCCTTCAGTCCACGTCAGTACGACACCAGTGGCACGTGTTGAAAGTTGGAGCGATATCTCACCTTCCAGACAGGAGTTACCGTGTCTTCCTGTTTTGTGGGGGCGGGGTTTAGCGACGTCAGAAATATACCACGCCAACGTTTCAAGCGCCGCTCCGTATTGATGCACAAAAAATATGGTGCAGATCGGACGATGTCTCAAGGAGATATAGCTGTTTATATTATCTAGGGGGCGCAATGGAGTCACACTCCAATATAATCCTATTGGGCTCTTTAGATGTTAACAAAGGTCATTCATATCTAGTTTGGTGTAAATCGGATGATGCGTGTGAGATTTAGAGCCGAACGTATGCAAACGGCGAGGGATTGGAATGTGCCATTCTGCCACGCCCACACTATTTTGTAGGTCCTGACAAGACGCACAGGTGTGCTGAGTTTCACGATTGTCGGTGAAAGCATGGCTTGGATCTGATGTTTTTAGATGTTCTAGGGGGCGCTGTGGAGGCATTAGGCCACGCCCATTAAATATTGGACTGCACACCTGTTGGGGGGCGGATTAGGATCGATCCCAGTGAGTTTGGTGCATCTCGGCTAAAAACTGTAGAATTTAGAGCCAAACGTATGGTAACGGCGTGATGTCTGACTTCACCAAGCAGCCATAGCCACGCCTTCAACTGAAAACTGTTGGTGCTTTAAAGCAAGTGAGACCAACTTGTTATCTGTATTCTGACACAAGATCATGTTGATTAGGTGAAGGGGGCCAGAAATGGAGCTTTCCAAGTAAAAAAAGTGACTTCCTGTTCTGAGGGGGCGGGGCTTAGATGACGTCAGCATATGACCACATAGGATTGACATGCATCCAACATGGATGACTCATACCAAGTTTGGTGCAGATTAAGCTTTTTAGGTGAAAGTTATAGCGTTTCGTTTACACTGGCGAGTACGCCAAGTTCGCCGCTTGGCCAAGCCCCCTAAACATGCTCAAAAACTCAAGTCTTCTGATAACTTTTGTGCCCCCATCCCTTAACTGCATATTGACCAAAGATGAAGTCCGTAGCTCAAAATCCCTGGGGCGTGAAAATTTTCCTGCGAGGTGTGTAAATATGAAAAATGGCCAAAATTTGCCCTTTGACCCAAAATGGCCGCCTCCTTGTACGTTTTAGAGCATACCTCCAAGAGACTTTTGTTCTTGATTTGAGGCGATCTACATACATACCGAGTTTCAGATCTCTACGACGTACGGTTCGGTCTATCTCACGTTAGGTGGCGCTGTAGAGCAGTTTGGCGACGCCCGCTTTCGAGTACATTAAAAACATGTGATTTCACGCGGGGGACAATTTTGGGTAAAGTTTCAGGAGTTTTCGAATACGTTCAGGCCTCCCCATTCGCGATTCCGCGTGGAGAAGAAAAAGAATAAGAATAACAAGAACTGCAAGCAGTGATAACGGCCCTCGCAGCCAAGCGCAGCTCCGGCCTTGCGACCGCCTGACCGCCGGCACCGCCGCCCCGACGTGGTCATCGACGCCGTCACGCGTCTCACGCGCCCGTCAACCGGGCGGTGCGTGCGACAAATCTCCCAAATCGCCTTCAGTCCACGTCATTACGACACCAGTGGCACGTGTTCAAAGTTGGAGCGATATCTCACCTTCCAGACAGGAGTTACCGTCACTTCCTGTTTTGTGGGGGCGGGGTTTAGCGACGTCAGAAATATACCACGCCAACGTTTCAAGCGCCGCTCCGTATTGATGCACAAAAAATATGGTGCAGATCGGACGATGTCTCAAGGAGATATAGCTGTTTATATTATCTAGGGGGCGCAATGGAGTCACACTCCAATATAATCCTATCGGGCTCTTTAGATGTTAACAAAGGTCATTCATATCTAGTTTGGTGCAAATCGGATGATGCATGTGAGATTTAGAGCCGAACGTATGCAAACGGCGAGGGATTGGAATGTGCCATTCTCGCCACGCCCACACTATTTTGTAGGTCCTGACAAGACGCACAGGTGTGCTGAGTTTCATGATTGTCGGTGAAAGCATGGCTTGGGGCTGATGTTTTTAGATGTTCTAGGGGGCGCTGTGGAGGCATTAGGCCACGCCCATCAAATATTGGACTGCACACCTGTTGGGGGGCGGATTAGGATCGATCCCAGTGAGTTTGGTGCATCTCGGCTAAAAACTGTAGAATTTAGAGCCAAACGTATGGTAACGGCGTGATGTCTGACTTCACCAAGCAGCCATAGCCACGCCTTCAACTGAAAACTTTTGGGGCTTTAAAGCAAGTTAGACCAACTTGTTATCTGTATTCTGACACAAGATCATGTTGATTAGGTGAAGGGGGCCAGAAATGGAGCTTTCCAAGTAAAAAAAGTGACTTCCTGTTCTGAGGGGGCGGGGCTTAGATGACGTCACCATATGACCACATAGGATTGACATGCATCCAACATGGATGACTCATACCAAGTTTGGTGCAGATTAAGCTTTTTAGGTGAAAGTTATAGCGTTTCGTTTACACTGGCGAGTACGCCAAGTTCGCCGCTTGGCCAAGCCCCCTAAACATGCTCAAAAACTCAAGTCTTCTGATAACTTTTGTGCCCCCATCCCTTAACTGCATATTGACCAAAGATGAAGTCCGTAGCTCAAAATCCCTGGGGCGTGAAAATTTTCCTGCGAGGTGTGTAAATATGAAAAATGGCCAAAATTTGCCCTTTGACCCAAAATGGCTGCCTCCTTGTACGTTTTAGAGCATACCTCCAAGAGACTTTTGTTCTTGATTTGAGGCGATCTACATACATACCGAGTTTCAGATCTCTACGACGTACGGTTCGGTCTATCTCACGTTAGGTGGCGCTGTAGAGCAGTTTGGCGACGCCCACTTTCGACTCCATTAAAATCATGCAGTTTCACGCGGGGGACAATTTTGGGCAAAGTTTCAGGAGTTTTCGAATACGTTAAGGCATCCCCATTTGCGATTCCGTGCGGAAAAGAAAAAGAATCATAATAATAATAATAACAAGAACTGCAAGCAGTGATAACGGCCCTCGCAGCCAAGCGCAGCTCCGGCCTTGCGACCGCCTGACCGCCGGCACCGCCGTCCCGACGTGGTCATCGACGCAGTCACGCGTCTCCCGCGCCCGTCCATCGGGCGGATCGTGCGACGAATCTCCCAAATCGCCCTCAGTCCACGACAGTACGACACCAGTGGCACGTGTTCAAAGTTGGAGCGATATCTCACCTTCCAGACAGGAGTTACCGTCACTTCCTGTTTTGTGGGGGCGGGGTTTAGCGATGTCAGAAATGTACCACGCAAACTTGTGAAGCGCTGCTCCGTAATGATGCACACAAAATATGGTGCAGATCGAATGATGTCTCAAGGAGATATAGCTGTTTAAATGATCTAGGGGGCGCAGTGGAGTCACACTCCAATATAATCCTATTGGGCTCTTTAGATGTGAACAAAGGTCATTCATATCTAGTTTGGTGCAAATCGGATGATGCATGTGAGATTTAGAGCCAAACGTATGCAAACGGCGAGGGATTGGAATGTGCCATTCTCGCCACGCCCACACTATTTTGTAGGTCCTGACAAGACGCACAGGTGTGCTGAGTTTCATGATTGTCGGTGAAAGCATGGCTTGGGGCTGATGTTTTTAGTTGTTCTAGGTGGCGCTGTGGAGGCTATAGGCCACGCCCATCAAATATTTGACTGCACACCTGTTGGGGGGCGGATTAGGATCGATCCCAGTGAGTTTGGTGCATCTCGGCTCAAAACTGTAGAATTTAGAGCCAAACGTATGGTAACGGCGTGATGTCTGACTTCACCAAGCAGCCATAGCCACGCCTTCAACTGAAAACTTTTGGTGCTTTAAAGCAAGTTAGACCAACTTGTTTTCTGTATTCTGACACAAGATCATGTTGATTAGGTGAAGGGGGCCAGAAATGGAGCTTTCCAATTAAAAAAAGTGACTTCCTGTTCTGAGGGGCGGGGCTTAGATGACGTCAGCATATGACCACATAGGATTGACATGCATCCAACATGGATGACTCATACCAAGTTTGGTGCAGATTGAACTTTTTAGGTGAAAGATATAGCATTTCGTTTACACTGGCGAGTACGCCAAGTTCGCCGCTTGGCCAAGCCCCCTAAACATGCTCAAAAACTCAAGTCTTCTGATAACTTTTGTGCCCCCATCCCTTAACTGCATACTGACCAAAAATGAAGTCCGTAGCTCAAAATCCCTGGGGCGTGAAAATTTTCCTGCGAGGTGTGTAAATATGAAAAATGGCCAAAATTTGCCCTTTGACCCAAAATGGCCGCCTCCTTGTACGTTTTAGAGCATACCTCCAAGAGACTTTTGTTCTTGATTTGAGGCGATCTACATACATACCGAGTTTCAGATCTCTACGACGTACGGTTCGGTCTATCTCACGTTAGGTGGCGCTGTAGAGCAGTTTGGCCACGCCCACTTTCGACTCCATTAAAAACATGCAGTTTCACGCGGGGGACAATTTTGGGCAAAGTTTCGGGAGTTTTCGAATACGTTAAGGCATCCCCATTTGCGATTCCGTGCGGAAAAGAAAAAGAATAATAATAATAATAAGAAGAAGAATAGTGAAATCCTACAGATACAATAGGCCTTCGCAGCGCTTAGCTGCTCGGGCCTAATAATAATAATAAGAATAGTGAAATCCTACAGATACAATAGGCCTTCGCAGCGCTTAGCTGCTCGGGCCTAACAAGAACTGCAAGCAGTGATAACGGCCCTCGCAGCCAAGCGCAGCTCCGGCCTTGCGACCGCCTGACCGCCGGCACCGCCGCCCCGACGTGGTCATCGACGCCGTCACGCGTCTCACGCGCCCGTCAACCGGGCGGTGCGTGCGACAAATCTCCCAAATCGCCTTCAGTCCACGTCATTACGACACCAGTGGCACGTGTTCAAAGTTGGAGCGATATCTCACCTTCCAGACAGGAGTTACCGTCACTTCCTGTTTTGTGGGGGCGGGGTTTAGCGACGTCAGAAATATACCACGCCAACGTTTCAAGCGCCGCTCCGTATTGATGCACAAAAAATATGGTGCAGATCGGACGATGTCTCAAGGAGATATAGCTGTTTATATTATCTAGGGGGCGCAATGGAGTCACACTCCAATATAATCCTATCGGGCTCTTTAGATGTTAACAAAGGTCATTCATATCTAGTTTGGTGCAAATCGGATGATGCATGTGAGATTTAGAGCCGAACGTATGCAAACGGCGAGGGATTGGAATGTGCCATTCTCGCCACGCCCACACTATTTTGTAGGTCCTGACAAGACGCACAGGTGTGCTGAGTTTCACGATTGTCGGTGAAAGCATGGCTTGGATCTGATGTTTTTAGATGTTCTAGGGGGCGCTGTGGAGGCATTAGGCCACGCCCATCAAATATTGGACTGCACACCTGTTGGGGGGCGGATTAGGATCGATCCCAGTGAGTTTGGTGCATCTCGGCTAAAAACTGTAGAATTTAGAGCCAAACGTATGGTAACGGCGTGATGTCTGACTTCACCAAGCAGCCATAGCCACGCCTTCAACTGAAAACTTTTGGGGCTTTAAAGCAAGTTAGACCAACTTGTTATCTGTATTCTGACACAAGATCATGTTGATTAGGTAAAGGGGGCCAGAAATGGAGCTTTCCAAGTAAAAAAAGTGACTTCCTGTTCTGAGGGGGCGGGGCTTAGATGACGTCACCATATGACCACATAGGATTGACATGCATCCAACATGGATGACTCATACCAAGTTTGGTGCAGATTAAGCTTTTTAGGTGAAAGTTATAGCGTTTCGTTTACACTGGCGAGTACGCCAAGTTCGCCGCTTGGCCAAGCCCCCTAAACATGCTCAAAAACTCAAGTCTTCTGATAACTTTTGTGCCCCCATCCCTTAACTGCATATTGACCAAAGATGAAGTCCGTAGCTCAAAATCCCTGGGGCGTGAAAATTTTCCTGCGAGGTGTGTAAATATGAAAAATGGCCAAAATTTGCCCTTTGACCCAAAATGGCCGCCTCCTTGTACGTTTTAGAGCATACCTCCAAGAGACTTTTGTTCTTGATTTGAGGCGATCTACATACATACCGAGTTTCAGATCTCTACGACGTACGGTTCGGTCTATCTCACGTTAGGTGGCGCTGTAGAGCAGTTTGGCGACGCCCACTTTCGACTCCATTAAAATCATGCAGTTTCACGCGGGGGACAATTTTGGGCAAAGTTTCAGGAGTTTTCGAATACGTTAAGGCATCCCCATTTGCGATTCCGTGCGGAAAAGAAAAAGAATCATAATAATAACAAGAACTGCAAGCAGTGATAACGGCCCTCGCAGCCAAGCGCAGCTCCGGCCTTGCGACCGCCTGACCGCCTGCACCGCCGACCCGATGTGGTGATCGACGCCATCCCGCGTCTCCCGCACCCGTCCACCAGGCGGAGCGTGCAACGAATTTCCCAAATCGCCTTCAGTCCACGACAGTACGACACCAGCGGCACGTGTTCAAAGTTGGAGCGATATCTCACCTTCCAGGCAGGAGTTACCGTCACTTCCTGTTTTGTGGGGGCGGGGTTTAGCGACGTCAGAAATGTACCACGCCAACGTGTCAAGGGCCGCTCCGTAATGATGCACAAAAAATACGGTGCAGATCGGATGATGTCTCAGGGAGATATAGCTGTTTAAATGATATAGGGGGCGCACTGGAGTCACACTCCAATATAATCCTATTGGGCTCTTAAGATGTGAACAAAGGTCAGTCATATCTAGTTTGGTGCAAATCGGATGATGCATGTGAGATTTAGAGCCGAACGTATGCAAATGGCGAGGGATTGGAATGTGCCATTCTGCCACGCCCACACTATTTTGTAGGTCCTGACAAGACATACAGATGTGCTGAGTTTCACGACTGTCGGTGAAAGCATGGCTTGGGGCTGATGTTTTTAGATGTTCTAGGGGGCGCTGTGGAGGCATTAGGCCACGCCCATCAAATATTGGACTGCACACCTGTTGGGGGGCGGATTAGGATCGATCCCAGTGAGTTTGGTGCATCTCGGCTCAAAACTGTAGAATTTAGAATCAAACGTATGGTTACGGCGTGATGTCTGAGTTCACCAAGCCGCCAGAGCCACGCCTTCAACTGAAAACTGTTGGTGCTTTAAAGCAAGTTAGACCAACTTGTTATCTGTATTCTGACACAAAATCATGTTTTTTAGTTGAAGGGGGCCAGAAATGGAGCTTTCCAAGTAAAAAAAGTGACTTCCTGTTCTGAGGGGGCGGGGCTTAGATGACGTCAGCATATGACCACATAGGATTGACATGCATCCAACATGGATGACTCATACCAAGTTTGGTGCAGATTAAACTTTTTAGGTGAAAGATATAGCATTTCGTTTACACTGGCGAGTACGCCAAGTTTGCCGCTTGGCCAAGCCCCCTAAACATGCTCAAAAACTCAAGTCTTCTGATAACTTTTGTTCCCCCATCCCTTAACTGCATACTGACCAAAAATGAAGTCCGTAGCTCAAAATCCCTGGGGCGTGAAAATTTTCCTGCGAGGTGTGTAAATATGAAAAATGGCCAAAATTTGCCCTTTGACCCAAAATGGCCGCCTGCTTGTACGTTTTAGAGCATACCTCCAAGAGACTTTTTTTCTTGATTTGAGAAGATCTACATACATACCGAGTTTCAGATCTCTAGGACGTACGGTTCGGTCTATCTCACGTTAGGTGGCGCTGTAGAGCAGTTTGGCCACGCCCACTTTCGACTCCATTAAAAACATGCAGTTTCACGCGGGGGACAATTTTGGGCAAAGTTTCGGGAGTTTTCGAATACGTTAAGGCATCCCCATTCGCGATTCCGCGTGGAAAAGAAAAAGAAAAATAATAATAATAGTGAAATCCTTCAGAAACAATAGGCCTTCGCAGCGCTTAGCTGCTCGGGCCTAATAATAATAACAAGAACTGCAAGCAGTGATAACGGCCCTCGCAGCCAAGCGCAGCTCCGGCCTTGCGACCGCCTGACCGCCGGCACCGCCGCCCCGACGTGGTCACCGACGCCGTCACGCGTTTCCCGCGCCCGTCCACCGGGCGGAGCGTGCGACGAATCTCCCAAATCGCCTTCAGTCCACGACAGTACGACACCAGTGACACGTGTTCAAAGTTGGAGCGATATGCCACCTACCAGACAGGAGTTACCGTCACTTCCTGTTTTGTGGGGGCGGGGTTTAGCGACGTCAGAAATATACAATGCCAACGTGTGAAGCGCTGCTCCGTAATGATGCACAAAAAATATGGTGCAGATCGGATGATGTCTCAAGGAGATATAGCTGTTTACATGATATAGGGGGCGCAGTGGAGTCAAACTCCAATATAATCCTATTGGGCTCTTTAGATGTTAACAAAGGTCATTCATATCTAGTTTGGTGCAAATCGGATGATGCGTGTGAGATTTAGAGCCGAACGTATGCAAACGGCGAGGGATTGGAATGTGCCATTAAGCCACGCCCACACTATTTTGTAGGTCCTGACAAGACGCACAGGTGTGCTGAGTTTCATGATTGTCGTTCAAAGCATGGCTTGGGGCTGATGTTTTTAGATGTTCTAGGGGGCGCTGTGGAGGCATTAGGCCACGCCCATCAAATATTGGACCTCACACCTGTTGGGGGGCGGATTAGGATCGATCCCAGTGAGTTTGGTGCATCTCGGCTCAAAACTGTAAAATTTAGAGCCAAACGTATGGTGACGGCGTGATATCTGACTTCACCAAGCCGCCATATCCACGCCTTCAACTGGAAACTTTTGGGGCTTTAAAGCAAGTTAGACCAACTTCTTATCTGTATTCTGACACAAGATCATGTTGATTAGGTGAAGGGGGCCAGAAATGGAGCTTTCCAAGTAAAAAAAGTGACTTCCTGTTCTGAGGGGGCGGGGCTTAGATGACGTCAGCATATGACCACATAGGATTGACATGCATCCAACATGGATGACTCATACCAAGTTTGGTGCAGATTAAACTTTTTAGGTGAAAGATATAGCGTTTCGTTTACACTGGCGAGTACGCCAAGTTCGCCGCTTGGCCAAGCCCCCTAAACATGCTCAAAAACTCAAGTCTTCTGATAACTTTTGTGCCCCCATCCCTTAACTGCATACTGACCAAAAATGAAGTCTGTAGCTCAAAATCCCTGGGGCGTGAAAATTTTCCTGCGAGGTGTGTAAATATGAAAAATGGCCAAAATTTGCCCTTTGACCCAAAATGGCCGCCTCCTTGTACGTTTTAGAGCATACCTCCAAGAGACTTTTTTTCTTGATTTGAGGCGATCTACGTACATACCGAGTTTCAGATCTCTACGACGTACGGTTCGGTCTATCTCACGTTAGGTGGCGCTATAGAGCAGTTTGGCGACGCCCACTTTCGAGTACATTAAAAACATGTGATTTCACGCGGGGGACAATTTTGGGTAAAGTTTCGGGAGTTTTCGAATACGTTCAGGCCTCCCCATTCGCGATTCCGCGTGGAGAAGAAAAAGAAGATGAACAAGAACTGCAAGCAGTGATAACGGCCCTCGCAGCCAAGCGCAGCTCCGGCCTTGCGACCGCCTGACCGCCGGCACCGCCGCCCCGACGTGGTCATCGACGCCGTCACGCGTCTCACGCGCCGGTCCACCGGACGGAACGTGCGACGAATCTCCCAAATCGCCTTCAGTCCACGACAGTACGACACCAGTGGCACGTGTTCAAAGTTGGAGCAATATCTCACCTTCCAGACAGGAGTTACCTTCACTTCCTGTTTTGTGGGGGCGGGGTTTAGTGACGTCAGAAATGTACAACGCCAACGTGTCAAGCGCGCTCAGTAATGATGCAGAAAAAATATGGTGCAGATCGGATGATGTCTCAAGGAGATATAGCTGTTTAAATGATCTAGGGGGCGCAGTGGAGTCACACTCCAATATAATCCTATTGGGCTCTTTAGATGTTAACAAAGGTCATTCATATTTAGTTTGGAGCAAATCGGATGATGCATGTGAGATTTAGAGCCGAACGTATGAAAACGGCGAGGGATTGGAATGTGCCATTCTCGCCACGCCCACACTATTTTGTAGGTCCTGACAAGACGCACAGGTGTGCTGAGTTTCATCATTGTTGGTGAAAGCATGGCTTGGGGCTGATGTTTTTAGTTGTTCTAGGGGGCGCTGTGGAGGCATTAGGCCACGCCCATCAAATATTGGACTGCAGACCTGTTGGGGGGTGGATTAGGATCGATCCCAGTGAGTTTGGTGCATCTCGGCTAAAAACTGTAGAATTTAGAGCCAAACGTATGGTAACGGCGTGATGTCTGACTTCACCAAGCCGCCATAACCACGCCTTCAACTGAAAACTTTTGGTGCTTTAAAGCAAGTTAGACCAACTTGTTATCTGTATTCGGACACAAGATCATGTTGATTAGGTGAAGGGGGCCAGAAATGGAGCTTTCCAAGTAAAAAAAGTGACTTCCTGTTCTGAGGGGGCGGGGCTTAGATGACGTCAGCATATGACCACATAGGATTGTCGGCCATCCAACATGGATGACTCATACCAAGTTTGGTGCTGATTTAACTTTTTACGTGAAAGTTATTGCATTTCGTTTACACTGGCGAGTACGCCAAGTTCGCCGCTTGGCCAAGCCCCCTAAACATGCTCAAAAACTCAAGTCTTCTGATAACTTTTGTGCCCCCATCCCTTAACTGCATACCGACCAAAGATGAAGTCCGTAGCTCAAAATCCCTGGGGCGTGAAAATTTTCCTGCGAGGTGTGTAAATCTGAAAAATGGCCAAAATTTGCCCTTTGACCCAAAATGGCCGCCTCCTTGTACGTTTTAGAGCATACCTCCAAGAGACTTTTGTTCTTGATTTGAGGCGATCTACATACGTACCGAGTTTCAGATCTCTACGACGTACGGTTCGGGCTATCTCACGTTAGGTGGCGCTGTAGAGCAGTTTGGCCACGCCCACTTTCGATTCCATTAAAAACATTTGATTTCACGCGGGGGACAATTTTGGGTAAAGTTTGGTGAGTTTTCGAATACGCTAAGGCGTCCCCATTCGCGATTCCGCGCGGAAAAGAAACGAGAATAAACAAGAACTGCAAGCAGTGATAACGGCCCTCGCAGCCAAGCGCAGCTCCGGCTATGCGACCGCCTGACCACCGGCACCGCCGCCCCGACGTGGTCATCGACGCCGTCAAGCGTCTCCCGCGCCCGTCAACCGGGCGGTGCGTGCAACAAATCTCCCAAATCGCCTTCAGTCCACGTCAGTACGACACCAGTGGCACGTGTTCAAAGTTGGAGCGATATCTCACCTTCCAGACAGGAGTTACCGTCACTTCCTGTTTTGTGGGGGCGGGGTTTAGCGACGTCAGACATATAGCACGCCAACGTTTCAAGCGCCGCTCCGTATTGATGCACAAAAAATATGGTGCAGATCGGATGATGTCTCAAGGAGATATAACTGTTTATATTATCTAGGGGGCGCAATGGAGTCACACTCCAATATAATCCTATTGGGCTCTTTAGATGTGAACAAAGGTCATTCATATCTAGTTTGGTGCAAATCGGATGATGCATGTGAGATTTAGAGCCGAACGTATGCAAACGGCGAGGGATTGGAATGTGCCATTCTCGCCACGCCCACACTATTTTGTAGGTCCTGACAAGACGCACAGGTGTGCTGAGTTTCATGATTGTCGGTGAAAGCATGGCTTGGGGCTGATGTTTTTAGTTGTTCTAGGGGGCGCTGTGGAGGCATTAGGCCACGCCCATCAAATATTGGACTGCACACCTGTTGGGGGGCGGATTAGGATCGATCCCAGTGAGTTTGGTGCATCTCGGCTCAAAACTGTAGAATTTAGAGCCAAACGTATGGTAACGGCGTGATGTCTGACTTCACCAAGCAGCCATAGCCACGCCTTCAACTGAAAACTTTTGGTGCTTTAAAGCAAGTTAGACCAACTTGTTTTCTGTATTCTGACACAAGATCATGTTGATTAGGTGAAGGGGGCCAGAAATGGAGCTTTCCAAGTAAAAAAAGTGACTTCCTGTTCTGAGGGGGCGGGGCTTAGATGACGTCAGCATATGACCACATAGGATTGACATGCATCCAACATGGATGACTCATACCAAGTTTGGTGCAGATTGAACTTTTTAGGTGAAAGATATAGCCTTTCGTTTACACTGGCGAGTACGCCAAGTTCGCCGCTTGGCCAAGCCCCCTAAACATGCTCAAAAACTCAAGTCTTCTGATAACTTTTGTGCCCCCATCCCTTAACTGCATACTGACCAAAAATGAAGTCCGTAGCTCAAAATCCCTGGGGCGTGAAAATTTTCCTGCGAGGTGTGTAAATATGAAAAATGGCCAAAATTTGCCCTTTGACCCAAAATGGCCGCCTCCTTGTACGTTTTAGAGCATACCTCCAAGAGACTTTTGTTCTTGATTTGAGGCGATCTACATACATACCGAGTTTCAGATCTCTACGACGTACGGTTCGGTCTATCTCACGTTAGGTGGCGCTGTAGAGCAGTTCGGCGACGCCCACTTTCGACTCCATTAAAAACCTTTGATTTCACGCGGGGGACAATTTTGGGTAAAGTTTGGTGAGTTTTCGAATACGTTTAGGCCTCCCCATTCGCAATTCCGCGCGGAAAAGAAACGAGAATAAGAAGAACAAGAACTGCAAGCAGTGATAACGGCCCTCGCAGCCAAGCGCAGCTCCGGCCATGCGACCGCCTGACCGCCGGCACCGCCGCCCCGACGTGATCATCGACGCCGTCACGCGTCTCCCGCGCCCGTCCACCGGGCGGAGCGTGCGACGAATCTCCCAAATCGCCTTCAGTCCACGTCAGTAAGACACCAGTGGCACGTGTTCAAAGTTGGAGCGATATCTCACCTTCCAGACAGGAGTTACCGTCACTTCCTGTTTTGTGGGGGCGGGGTTTAGCGACGTCAGAAATATACCACGCCAACGTTTCAAGCGCTGCTCCGTAATGATGCACAAAAAATATGGTGCAGATCGGATGATGTCTCAAGGAGATATAGCTGTTTATATTATCTAGGGGGCGCACTGGAGTCACACTTCAATATAATCCTATTGGGCTCTTTAGAGGTTAACAAAGGTCAATCTTATCTAGTTTGGTGCAAATCGGATGATGCATGTGAGATTTAGAGCCGAACGTATGCAAACGGCGAGGGATTGGAATGTGCCATTCTGCCACGCCCACACTATTTTGTAGGACCTTACAAGACGCACAGATGTGCTGAGTTTCATGATCGTCGGTGAAAGCATGGCTTGGGGCTGATGTTTTTAGATTTTCTAGGGGGCGCTGTTGAGGTATTAAGCCACGCCCATCAAATATTGCACTGCAAACCTGTTGAGGGGCGGATTAGGATCGATCCCAGTGAGTTTGGTGCATCTCGGCTCAAAACTGTAGAATTTAGAGCCAAACGTATGGTAACGGCGTGATGTCTGACTTCGCCAAGCCGCCATAGCCACGCCTTCATCTGAAAACTGTTGGTGCTTTAAAGCAAGTGAGACCAACTTGTTTTCTGTATTCTCACACAAGATCATGTTGATTAGGTGAAGGGGGCCAGAGATGGAGCTTTCCAAGTAACAAAAGTGACTTCCTGTTCTGAGGGGGCGGGGCTTAGATGACGTCAGCATATGACCACGTAGGATTGACATGCATCCAACATGGATGACTCATACCAAGTTTGGTGCAGATTTAACTTTTTAGGTGAAAGTTATAGCGTTTCGTTTACACTGGCGAGTACGCCAAGTTCGTGGCTTGGCCAAGCCCCCTAAACATGCTCAAAAACTCAAAATATCTGATAACTTTTGTGCCCCCATCCCTTAACTTCATACCGACCAAAGATGAAGTCCGTAGCTCAAAATCCCTGGGGCGTGAAAATTTTCCTGCGAGGTGTGTAAATATGAAAAATGGCCAAAATTTGCCCTTTGACCCAAAATGGCCGCCTCCTTGTACGTTTTAGAGCATACCTCCAAGAGACTTTTGTTCTTGATTTGAGGCGATCTACATACATACCGAGTTTCGGATCTCTACGACGTACGGTTCGGTCTATCTCACGTTAGGTGGCGCTGTAGAGCAGTTTGGCGACGCCCACTTTCGACTCCATTAAAAACATGTGATTTCACGCGGGGGACAATTTTGGGCAAAGTTTGGTGAGTTTTCGAATACGTTCAGGCGTCCCCATTTGCGATTCCGCGCGGAAAAGAAAAAGAAGCCGGAATAATAATAATAGTGAAATCCTACAGATACAATAGGCCTTCGCACCGCTTAGCTGCTCGGGCCTAATAATAATAGTGAAATCCTTCAGTTTCAATAGGCCTTCGCAGCGCTTAGCTGCTCGGGCCTAACAAGAACTGCAAGCAGTGATAACGGCCCTCGCAGCCAAGCGCAGCTCCGGCCTTGCGACCGCCTGTCCGCCTGCACCGCCGCCCCGACGTGGTCATCGACGCCGTCACGCGTCTCCCGCGCCCGTCCACTGGGCGGAGCGCGCGACGAATCTCCCAAATCGCCTTCAGTCCACGACAGTACGACACCAGTGACACGTGTTCAAAGTTGGAGCGATATGCCACCTACCAGACAGGAGTTACCGTCACTTCCTGTTTTGTGGGGGCGGGGTTTAGCGACGTCAGAAATGTACAACGCCAACGTGTGAAGCGCTGCTCCGTAATGATGCACAAAAAATACGGTGCAGATCAGACGATGTCTCAAGGAGATATAGCTGTTTAAATGATCTAGGGGGCGCACTTGAGTCACACTCCAATATAATCCTATTGGGCTCTTTAGATGTTAACAAAGGTCATTCATATCTAGTTTGGTGCAAATCGGATGATGCATGTGAGATTTAGAGCCGAACGTATGCAAACGGCGAGGGATTGGAATGTGCCATTAAGCCACGCCCACACTATTTTGTAGGTCCTGACAAGACGCACAGGTGTGCTGAGTTTCATGATTGTTGGTGAAAGCATGGCTTGGGGCTGATGTTTTTAGTTGTTCTAGGGGGCGCTGTGGAGGCATTAGGCCACGCCCATCACATATTGCACTGCACACCTGTTAGGGGGTGGATTAGGACCGATCCCAGTGAGTTTGGTGCATCTGGGCTCAAAACTGTAGAATTTAGAGCCAAACGTATGGTAACGGCGTGATGTCTGACTTCACCAAGCCGCCATAGCCACGCCTTCAACTGAAAACTGTTGTTGCTTTAAAGCAAGTTAGACCAACTTGTTATCTGTATTCTGACACAAGATCATGTTGATTAGGTGAAGGGGGCCAGAGATGGAGCTTTCCAAGTAAGAAAAGTGACTTCCTGTTCTGAGGGGGCGGGGCTTAGATGACGTCAGCATATGACCACATAGGATTGACATGCATCCAACATGGATGACTCATACCAAGTTTGGTGCAGAATAAACTTTTTACCTGAAAGTTATAGCGTTTCGTTTACCCTGGCGAGTACGCCAAGTTCGCCGCTTGGCCAAGCCCCTTAAACATGCTCAAAAACTCAAGTCTTCTGATAACTTTTGTTCCCCCATCCCTTAACTGCATACTGACCAAAAATGAAGTCTGTAGCTCAAAATCCCTGGGGCGTGAAAATTTTCCTGCGAGGTGTGTAAATATGAAAAATGGCCAAAATTTGCCCTTTGACCCAAGATGGCCGCCTCCTTGTACGTTTTAGAGCATACCTCCAAGAGACTTTTGTTCTTGATTTGAGGCGATCTACGTACGTACCGAGTTTCAGATCTCTACGACGTACGGTTCGGGCTATCTCACGTTAGGTGGCGCTGTAGAGCAGTTTGGCCACGCCCACTTTCGACTCCATTAAAATCATGCAGTTTCACGCGGGGGACAATTTTGGGCAAAGTTTCAGGAGTTTTCGAATACGTTCAGGCGTCCCCATTTACGATTCCGCGTGGAAAAGAAAAAGAATCATAATAATAATAGTGAAATCCTACAGATACAATAGGCCTTCGCAGCGCTTAGCTGCTCGGGCCTAATAATAATAATAAGAATAGTGAAATCCTTCAGTTACAATAGGCCTTCGCAGCGCTTAGCTGCTCGGGCCTAATAACAAGAACTGCAAGCAGTGATAACGGCCCTCGCAGCCAAGCGCAGCTCCGGCCTTGCGACCGCCTGACCGCCGGCACCGCCGCCCCGACGTGGTCATCGACGCCGTCACGCGTCTCACGCGCCGGTCCACCGGGTGGAGCGTGCGACAAATCTCTCAATTCGCCTTCAGTCCACGTCATTACGACACCAGTGGCACGTGTTCAAAGTTGGAGCGATATCTCACCTTCCAGACAGGAGTTACCGTCACTTCCTGGTTTTGTGGGGGCGGGGTTTAGCGACGTCAGAAATGTACAATGCCAACGTGTGAAGCGCTGCTCCGTAATGATGCACAAAAAATATGGTGCAGATCGGATGATGTCTCAAGGAGATATAGCTGTTTATATTATCTAGGGGGCGCACTGGAGTCACACTCCAATATAATCCTATTGGGCTCTTTAGAGGTTAACAAAGGTCATTCATATGTAGTTTGGTGCAAATCGGATGATGCATGTGAGATTTAGAGCCGAACGTATGCAAACGGCGAGGGATTGGAATGTGCCATTAAGCCACGCCCACACTATTTTGTAGGTCCTGACAAGACGCACAGGTGTGCTGAGTTTCATGATTGTCGTTCAAAGGATGGCTTGGGGCTGATGTTTTTAGATCTTCTAGGGGGCGCTCTGGAGGCATTAGGCCACGCCCATCAAATATTGGACCTCACACCTGTTGGGGGGCGGATTAGGATCGATCCCAGTGAGTTTGGTGCATCTCGGCTCAAAACTGTAGAATTTAGAGCCAAACGTATGGTAACGGCGTGATGTCTGACTTCACCAAGCCGCCATAGCCACGCCTTCAACTGAAAACTGTTGGCGTTTTAAAGCAAGTGAGACCAACTTGTTATCTGTATTCTGACACAAGATCATGTTGATTAGGTGAAGGGGGCCAGAAATGGAGCTTTCCACGTAAAAAAAGTGACTTCCTGTTCTGAGGGGGCGGGGCTTAAATGACGTCAGCATATGACCACATAGGATTGACATGCATCCAACATGGATGACTCATACCAAGTTTGGTGCAGATTGAACTTTTTAGGTGAAAGATATAGCATTTCGTTTACACTGGCGAGTACCTCAAGTTCGCCGCTTGGCCAAGCCCCCTAAACATGCTCAAAAACTCAAGTCTTCTGATAACTTTTGTTCCCCCATCCCTTAACTGCATACTGACCAAAAATGAAGTCCGTAGCTCAAAATCCCTGGGGCGTGAAAATTTTCCTGCGAGGTGTGTAAATATGAAAAATGGCCAAAATTTGCCCTTTGACCCAAAATGGCCGCCTCCTTGTACGTTTTAGAGCATACCTCCAAGAGACTTTTGTTCTTGATTTGAGGCGATCTACGTACATACCGAGTTTCAGATCTCTACGACGTACGGTTCGGTCTATCTCACGTTAGGTGGCGCTGTAGAGCAGTTTGGCCACGCCCACTTTCGACTCCATTAAAAACATGCAGTTTCACGCGGGGGACAATTTTGGGTAAAGTTTCGGGAGTTTTCGAATACGTTAAGGCATCCCCATTTGCGATTCCGTGCGGAAAAGAAAAAGAATAATAATAATAATAAGAAGAATAGTGAAATCCTTCAGAAACAATAGGCCTTCGCAGCGCTTAGCTGCTCGGGCCTAATAACAAGAACTGCAAGCAGTGATAACGGCCCTCGCAGCCAAGCGCAGCTCCGGCCTTGCGACCGCCTGACCGCCGGCACCGCCACCCCGACGTGGTCACCGATGCCGTCACACGTCTCCCGCGCCCGTCCACCGGGCGGAGCGTGCGACGAATCTCCCAAATCGTTTTCAGTCCACGTCAGTACGACACCAGTGGCACGTGTTCAAAGTTGGAGCGATATGCCATCTACCAGACAGGAGTTACCGTCACTTCCTGTTTTGTGGGGGCGGGGTTTAGCGACGTCAGAAATGTACAATGCCAACGTGTGAAGCGCTGCTCCGTAATGATGCACAAAAAATATGGTGCAGACCGGAGGATGTCTCAAGGAGATATAGCTGTTTAAATGATCTAGGGGGCGCACTGGAGTCACACTCCAATATAATCCTATTGGGCTCTTTAGATGTTAACAAAGGTCATTCATATCTAGTTTGGTGCAAATCGGATGATGCGTGTGAGATTTAGAGCCGAACGTATGCAAACGGCGAGGGATAGGAATGTGCCATTAAGCCACGCCCACACTATTTTCTAGGTCCTGACAAGACGCACAGGTGTGCTGAGTTTCATGATTGTCGTTCAAAGCATGGCTTGGGGCTGATGTTTTTAGATGTTCTAGGGGGCGCTGTGGAGGCATTAGGCCACGCCCATCAAATATTGGACCTCACACCTGTTGGGGGGTGGATTAGGATCGATCCCAGTGAGTTTGGTGCATCTCGGCTCAAAACTGTAGAATTTAGAGCCAAACGTATGGTAACGGCGTGATGTCTGACTTCACCAAGTCGCCATAGCCACGCCTTCAACTGAACACTGTTGGTGCTTTAAAGCAAGTTAGACCAACTTGTTATCTGTATTCTGACACAAGATCATGTTGATTAGGTGAAGGGGGCCAGAAATGGAGCTTTCCAAGTAAAAAAAGTGACTTCCTGTTCTGAGGGGGCGGGGCTTAGATGACGTCAGCATATGACCACATAGGATTGACATGCATCCAACATGGATGACTCATACCAAGTTTGGTGCAGATTAAACTTTTTAGGTGAAAGATATAGCATTTCGTTTACACTGGCGAGTACGCCAAGTTTGCCGCTTGGCCAAGCCCCCTAAACATGCTCAAAAACTCAAGTCTTCTGATAACTTTTGTTCCCCCATCCCTTAACTGCATACTGACCAAAAATGAAGTCCGTAGCTCAAAATCCCTGGGGCGTGAAAATTTTCCTGCGAGGTGTGTAAATATGAAAAATGGCCAAAATTTGCCCTTTGACCCAAAATGGCCGCCTGCTTGTACGTTTTAGAGCATACCTCCAAGAGACTTTTTTTCTTGATTTGAGAAGATCTACGTACATACCGAGTTTCAGATCTCTACGACGTACGGTTCGGGCTATCTCACGTTAGGTGGCGCTGTAGAGCAGTTTGGCCACGCCCACTTTCGACTCCATTAAAAACATGCAGTTTCACGCGGGGGACAATTTTGGGCAAAGTTTCGGGAGTTTTCGAATACGTTAAGGCATCCCCATTCGCGATTCCGCGTGGAAAAGAAAAAGAAAAATAATAATAGTGAAATCCTTCAGAAACAATAGGCCTTCGCAGCGCTTAGCTGCTCGGGCCTAACAAGAACTGCAAGCAGTGATAACGGCCCTCGCAGCCAAGCGCAGCTCCGGCCTTGCGACCGCCTGACCGCCGGCACCGCCGGCCCGACGTGGTCATCGACGCCGTCACGCGTCTCCCGCGCCCGTCAACCGGGCGGTGCGTGCGACAAATCTCCCAAATCGCCTTCAGTCCACGTCATTACGACACCAGTGGCACGTGTTCAAAGTTGGAGCGATATCTCACCTTCCAGACAGGAGTTACCGTCACTTCCTGTTTTGTGGGGGCGGGGTTTAGCGACGTCAGAAATATACCACGCCAACGTTTCAAGCGCCGCTCCGTATTGATGCACAAAAAATATGGTGCAGATCGGATGATGTCTAAAAGAGATATAGCTGTTTAAATGATCTAGGGGGCGCAGTGGAGTCACACTCCAATATAATCCTATTGGGCTCTTTAGATGTTAACAAAGGTCATTCATATCTAGTTTGGTGCAAATCGGATGATGCATGTGAGATTTAGAGCCGAACGTATGCAAACGGCGAGGGATTGGAATGTGCCATTCTCGCCACGCCCACACTATTTTGTAGGTCCTGACAAGACGCACAGGTGTGCTGAGTTTCACGATTGTCGGTGAAAGCATGGCTTGGATCTGATGTTTTTAGATGTTCTAGGGGGCGCTGTGGAGGCATTAGGCCACGCCCATCAAATATTGGACTGCACACCTGTTGGGGGGCGGATTAGGATCGATCCCAGTGAGTTTGGTGCATCTCGGCTAAAAACTGTAGAATTTAGAGCCAAACGTATGGTAACGGCGTGATGTCTGACTTCACCAAGCAGCCATAGCCACGCCTTCAACTGAAAACTTTTGGGGCTTTAAAGCAAGTTAGACCAACTTGTTATCTGTATTCTGACACAAGATCATGTTGATTAGGTGAAGGGGGCCAGAAATGGAGCTTTCCAAGTAAAAAAAGTGACTTCCTGTTCTGAGGGGGCGGGGCTTAGATGACGTCACCATATGACCACATAGGATTGACATGCATCCAACATGGATGACTCATACCAAGTTTGGTGCAGATTAAGCTTTTTAGGTGAAAGTTATAGCGTTTCGTTTACACTGGCGAGTACGCCAAGTTCGCCGCTTGGCCAAGCCCCCTAAACATGCTCAAAAACTCAAGTCTTCTGATAACTTTTGTGCCCCCATCCCTTAACTGCATATTGACCAAAGATGAAGTCCGTAGCTCAAAATCCCTGGGGCGTGAAAATTTTCCTGCGAGGTGTGTAAATATGAAAAATGGCCAAAATTTGCCCTTTGACCCAAAATGGCCGCCTCCTTGTACGTTTTAGAGCATACCTCCAAGAGACTTTTGTTCTTGATTTGAGGCGATCTACATACATACCGAGTTTCAGATCTCTACGACGTACGGTTCGGTCTATCTCACGTTAGGTGGCGCTGTAGAGCAGTTTGGCGACGCCCACTTTCGACTCCATTAAAATCATGCAGTTTCACGCGGGGGACAATTTTGGGCAAAGTTTCAGGAGTTTTCGAATACGTTAAGGCATCCCCATTTGCGATTCCGTGCGGAAAAGAAAAAGAATCATAATAACAAGAACTGCAAGCAGTGATAACGGCCCTCGCAGCCAAGCGCCGCTCCGGCCTTGCGACCGCCTGACCGCCGGCACCGCCGCGACGTAGTCATCGACGCCGTCACGCGTCTCACGCGCACGTCAACCGGGCGGTGCGTGCGACAAATCTCCCAAATCGCCTTCAGTCCACGTCATTACGACACCAGTGGCACGTGTTCAAAGTTGGAGCGATATCTCACCTTCCAGACAGGAGTTACCGTCACTTCCTGTTTTGTGGGGGCGGGGTTTAGCGACGTCAGAAATATACCACGCCAACGTTTCAAGCGGCGCTCCGTATTGATGCACAAAAAATATGGTGCAGATCGGACGATGTCTCAAGGAGATATAGCTGTTTATATTATCTAGGGGGCGCAATGGAGTCAAACTCCAATATAATCCTATCGGGCTCTTTAGATGTTAACAAAGGTCATTCATATCTAGTTTGGTGCAAATCGGATGATGCATGTGAGATTTACAGCCGAACGTATGCAAACGGCGAGGGATTGGTATGTGCCATTCTCGCCACGCCCACACTATTTTGTAGGTCCTGACAAGACGCACAGGTGTGCTGAGTTTCACGATTGTCGGTGAAAGCATGGCTTGGATCTGATGTTTTTAGATGTTCTAGGGGGCGCTGTGGAGGCATTAGGCCACGCCCATCAAATATTGGACTGCACAACTGTTGGGGGGCGGATTAGGATCGATCCCAGTGAGTTTGGTGCATCTCGGCTAAAAACTGTAGAATTTAGAGCCAAACGTATGGTAACGGCGTGATGTCTGACTTCACCAAGCAGCCATAGCCACGCCTTCAACTGAAAACTTTTGGGGCTTTAAAGCAAGTTAGACCAACTTGTTATCTGTATTCTGACACAAGATCATGTTGATTAGGTGAAGGGGGCCAGAGATGGAGCTTTCCAAGTAAAAAAAGTGACTTCCTGTTCTGAGGGGGCGGGGCTTAGATGACGTCACCATATGACCACATAGGATTGACATGCATCCAACATGGATGACTCATACCAAGTTTGGTGCAGATTAAGCTTTTTATGTGAAAGTTATAGCGTTTCGTTTACACTGGCGAGTACGCCAAGTTCGCCGCTTGGCCAAGCCCCCTAAACATGCTCAAAAACTCAAGTCTTCTGATAACTTTTGTGCCCCCATCCCTTAACTGCATATTGACCAAAGATGAAGTCCGTAGCTCAAAATCCCTGGGGCGTGAAAATTTTCCTGCGAGGTGTGTAAATATGAAAAATGGCCAAAATTTGCCCTTTGACCCAAAATGGCCGCCTCCTTGTACGTTTTAGAGCATACCTCCAAGAGACTTTTGTTCTTGATTTGAGGCGATCTACATACATACCGAGTTTCAGATCTCTACGACGTACGGTTCGGTCTATCTCACGTTAGGTGGCGCTTACCGCCGCCCCGACGTGGTCATCGACGCCGTCAAGCGTCTCCCGCGCCCGTCAACCGGGCGGTGCGTGCGACGAATCTCCCAAATCGCCTTCAGTCCACGTCAGTACGACACCAGTGGCACGTGTTGAAAGTTGGAGCGATATCTCACCTTCCAGACAGGAGTTACCGTGTCTTCCTGTTTTGTGGGGGCGGGGTTTAGCGACGTCAGAAATATACCACGCCAACGTTTCAAGCGCCGCTCCGTATTGATGCACAAAAAATATGGTGCAGATCGGACGATGTCTCAAGGAGATATAGCTGTTTATATTATCTAGGGGGCGCAATGGAGTCACACTCCAATATAATCCTATTGGGCTCTTTAGATGTTAACAAAGGTCATTCATATCTAGTTTGGTGTAAATCGGATGATGCGTGTGAGATTTAGAGCCGAACGTATGCAAACGGCGAGGGATTGGAATGTGCCATTCTGCCACGCCCACACTATTTTGTAGGTCCTGACAAGACGCACAGGTGTGCTGAGTTTCACGATTGTCGGTGAAAGCATGGCTTGGATCTGATGTTTTTAGATGTTCTAGGGGGCGCTGTGGAGGCATTAGGCCACGCCCATTAAATATTGGACTGCACACCTGTTGGGGGGCGGATTAGGATCGATCCCAGTGAGTTTGGTGCATCTCGGCTAAAAACTGTAGAATTTAGAGCCAAACGTATGGTAACGGCGTGATGTCTGACTTCACCAAGCAGCCATAGCCACGCCTTCAACTGAAAACTGTTGGTGCTTTAAAGCAAGTGAGACCAACTTGTTATCTGTATTCTGACACAAGATCATGTTGATTAGGTGAAGGGGGCCAGAAATGGAGCTTTCCAAGTAAAAAAAGTGACTTCCTGTTCTGAGGGGGCGGGGCTTAGATGACGTCAGCATATGACCACATAGGATTGACATGCATCCAACATGGATGACTCATACCAAGTTTGGTGCAGATTAAGCTTTTTAGGTGAAAGTTATAGCGTTTCGTTTACACTGGCGAGTACGCCAAGTTCGCCGCTTGGCCAAGCCCCCTAAACATGCTCAAAAACTCAAGTCTTCTGATAACTTTTGTGCCCCCATCCCTTAACTGCATATTGACCAAAGATGAAGTCCGTAGCTCAAAATCCCTGGGGCGTGAAAATTTTCCTGCGAGGTGTGTAAATATGAAAAATGGCCAAAATTTGCCCTTTGACCCAAAATGGCCGCCTCCTTGTACGTTTTAGAGCATACCTCCAAGAGACTTTTGTTCTTGATTTGAGGCGATCTACATACATACCGAGTTTCAGATCTCTACGACGTACGGTTCGGTCTATCTCACGTTAGGTGGCGCTGTAGAGCAGTTTGGCGACGCCCGCTTTCGAGTACATTAAAAACATGTGATTTCACGCGGGGGACAATTTTGGGTAAAGTTTCAGGAGTTTTCGAATACGTTCAGGCCTCCCCATTCGCGATTCCGCGTGGAGAAGAAAAAGAATAAGAATAACAAGAACTGCAAGCAGTGATAACGGCCCTCGCAGCCAAGCGCAGCTCCGGCCTTGCGACCGCCTGACCGCCGGCACCGCCGCCCCGACGTGGTCATCGACGCCGTCACGCGTCTCACGCGCCCGTCAACCGGGCGGTGCGTGCGACAAATCTCCCAAATCGCCTTCAGTCCACGTCATTACGACACCAGTGGCACGTGTTCAAAGTTGGAGCGATATCTCACCTTCCAGACAGGAGTTACCGTCACTTCCTGTTTTGTGGGGGCGGGGTTTAGCGACGTCAGAAATATACCACGCCAACGTTTCAAGCGCCGCTCCGTATTGATGCACAAAAAATATGGTGCAGATCGGACGATGTCTCAAGGAGATATAGCTGTTTATATTATCTAGGGGGCGCAATGGAGTCACACTCCAATATAATCCTATCGGGCTCTTTAGATGTTAACAAAGGTCATTCATATCTAGTTTGGTGCAAATCGGATGATGCATGTGAGATTTAGAGCCGAACGTATGCAAACGGCGAGGGATTGGAATGTGCCATTCTCGCCACGCCCACACTATTTTGTAGGTCCTGACAAGACGCACAGGTGTGCTGAGTTTCATGATTGTCGGTGAAAGCATGGCTTGGGGCTGATGTTTTTAGATGTTCTAGGGGGCGCTGTGGAGGCATTAGGCCACGCCCATCAAATATTGGACTGCACACCTGTTGGGGGGCGGATTAGGATCGATCCCAGTGAGTTTGGTGCATCTCGGCTAAAAACTGTAGAATTTAGAGCCAAACGTATGGTAACGGCGTGATGTCTGACTTCACCAAGCAGCCATAGCCACGCCTTCAACTGAAAACTTTTGGGGCTTTAAAGCAAGTTAGACCAACTTGTTATCTGTATTCTGACACAAGATCATGTTGATTAGGTGAAGGGGGCCAGAAATGGAGCTTTCCAAGTAAAAAAAGTGACTTCCTGTTCTGAGGGGGCGGGGCTTAGATGACGTCACCATATGACCACATAGGATTGACATGCATCCAACATGGATGACTCATACCAAGTTTGGTGCAGATTAAGCTTTTTAGGTGAAAGTTATAGCGTTTCGTTTACACTGGCGAGTACGCCAAGTTCGCCGCTTGGCCAAGCCCCCTAAACATGCTCAAAAACTCAAGTCTTCTGATAACTTTTGTGCCCCCATCCCTTAACTGCATATTGACCAAAGATGAAGTCCGTAGCTCAAAATCCCTGGGGCGTGAAAATTTTCCTGCGAGGTGTGTAAATATGAAAAATGGCCAAAATTTGCCCTTTGACCCAAAATGGCTGCCTCCTTGTACGTTTTAGAGCATACCTCCAAGAGACTTTTGTTCTTGATTTGAGGCGATCTACATACATACCGAGTTTCAGATCTCTACGACGTACGGTTCGGTCTATCTCACGTTAGGTGGCGCTGTAGAGCAGTTTGGCGACGCCCACTTTCGACTCCATTAAAATCATGCAGTTTCACGCGGGGGACAATTTTGGGCAAAGTTTCAGGAGTTTTCGAATACGTTAAGGCATCCCCATTTGCGATTCCGTGCGGAAAAGAAAAAGAATCATAATAATAATAATAACAAGAACTGCAAGCAGTGATAACGGCCCTCGCAGCCAAGCGCAGCTCCGGCCTTGCGACCGCCTGACCGCCGGCACCGCCGTCCCGACGTGGTCATCGACGCAGTCACGCGTCTCCCGCGCCCGTCCATCGGGCGGATCGTGCGACGAATCTCCCAAATCGCCCTCAGTCCACGACAGTACGACACCAGTGGCACGTGTTCAAAGTTGGAGCGATATCTCACCTTCCAGACAGGAGTTACCGTCACTTCCTGTTTTGTGGGGGCGGGGTTTAGCGATGTCAGAAATGTACCACGCAAACTTGTGAAGCGCTGCTCCGTAATGATGCACACAAAATATGGTGCAGATCGAATGATGTCTCAAGGAGATATAGCTGTTTAAATGATCTAGGGGGCGCAGTGGAGTCACACTCCAATATAATCCTATTGGGCTCTTTAGATGTGAACAAAGGTCATTCATATCTAGTTTGGTGCAAATCGGATGATGCATGTGAGATTTAGAGCCAAACGTATGCAAACGGCGAGGGATTGGAATGTGCCATTCTCGCCACGCCCACACTATTTTGTAGGTCCTGACAAGACGCACAGGTGTGCTGAGTTTCATGATTGTCGGTGAAAGCATGGCTTGGGGCTGATGTTTTTAGTTGTTCTAGGTGGCGCTGTGGAGGCTATAGGCCACGCCCATCAAATATTTGACTGCACACCTGTTGGGGGGCGGATTAGGATCGATCCCAGTGAGTTTGGTGCATCTCGGCTCAAAACTGTAGAATTTAGAGCCAAACGTATGGTAACGGCGTGATGTCTGACTTCACCAAGCAGCCATAGCCACGCCTTCAACTGAAAACTTTTGGTGCTTTAAAGCAAGTTAGACCAACTTGTTTTCTGTATTCTGACACAAGATCATGTTGATTAGGTGAAGGGGGCCAGAAATGGAGCTTTCCAATTAAAAAAAGTGACTTCCTGTTCTGAGGGGCGGGGCTTAGATGACGTCAGCATATGACCACATAGGATTGACATGCATCCAACATGGATGACTCATACCAAGTTTGGTGCAGATTGAACTTTTTAGGTGAAAGATATAGCATTTCGTTTACACTGGCGAGTACGCCAAGTTCGCCGCTTGGCCAAGCCCCCTAAACATGCTCAAAAACTCAAGTCTTCTGATAACTTTTGTGCCCCCATCCCTTAACTGCATACTGACCAAAAATGAAGTCCGTAGCTCAAAATCCCTGGGGCGTGAAAATTTTCCTGCGAGGTGTGTAAATATGAAAAATGGCCAAAATTTGCCCTTTGACCCAAAATGGCCGCCTCCTTGTACGTTTTAGAGCATACCTCCAAGAGACTTTTGTTCTTGATTTGAGGCGATCTACATACATACCGAGTTTCAGATCTCTACGACGTACGGTTCGGTCTATCTCACGTTAGGTGGCGCTGTAGAGCAGTTTGGCCACGCCCACTTTCGACTCCATTAAAAACATGCAGTTTCACGCGGGGGACAATTTTGGGCAAAGTTTCGGGAGTTTTCGAATACGTTAAGGCATCCCCATTTGCGATTCCGTGCGGAAAAGAAAAAGAATAATAATAATAACAAGAACTGCAAGCAGTGATAACGGCCCTCGCAGCCAAGCGCAGCTCCGGCCTTGCGACCGCCTGACCGCCTGCACCGCCGACCCGACGTGGTCGTCGACGCTATCCCGCGTCTCCCGCGCCCGTCCACCAGGCGGAACGTGCAAAGAATCTCCCAAATCGCCTTCAGTCCACGATAGTATGACACCAGTGGCACGTGTTCAAAGTTGGAGCGATATCTCACCTTCCAGACAGGAGTTACCGTCACTTCCTGTTTTGTGAGGGCGGGGTTTAACGACTTCAGAAATGTACCACGCCAACGTGTGAAGCGCTGCTCCGTAATGATGCACAAAAAATATGGTGCAAATCGGATGATGTCTCAAGGAGATATAGCAGTTTACATGATATAGGGGGCGCACTGGAGTCACACTCCAATATAATCCTATTGGGCTCTTTAGATGTTAACAAAGGTCATTCATATCTAGTTTGGTGCAAATCGGATGATGCTTGTGAGATTTAGAGCCGAACGTATGCAAACGGCGAGGGATTGGAATGTGCCATTAAGCCACGCCCACACTATTTTTTAGGTCCTGACAAGACGCACAGGTGTGCTGAGTTTCACGATTGTCGGTGAAAGCATGGCTTGGGGCTGATGTTTTTAGTTGTTCTAGGGGGCGCTGTGGAGGCATTAGGCCACGCCCATCAAATATTGGATTGCACACCTGTTGGGGGGTGGATTAGGATCGATCCCAGTGAGTTTGGTGCATCTCGGCTAAAAACTGTAGAATTTAGAGCCAAACGTATGGTAACGGCGTGATGTCTGACTTCACCAAGCAGCCATAGCCACGCCTTCAACTGAAAACTTTTGGTGCTTTAAAGCAAGTTAGACCAACTTGTTATCTGTATTCTGACACAAGATCATGTTGATTAGGTGAAGGGGGCCAGAAATGGAGCTTTCCAAGTAAAAAAAGTGACTTCCTGTTCTGAGGGGGCGGGGCTTAGATGACGTCAGCATATGACCACATAGGATTGACATGCATCCAACATGGATGACTCATACCAAGTTTGGTGCAGATTAAACTTTTTAGGTGAAAGATATAGCGTTTCGTTTACACTGGCGAGTAGGCCAAGTTCGCCGCTTGGCCAAGCCCCCTAAACATGCTCAAAAACTCAAGTCTTCTGATAACTTTTGTTCCCCCATCCCTTAACTGCATACTGACCAAAAATGAAGTCCGTAGCTCAAAATCCCTGGGGCGTGAAAATTTTCCTGCGAGGTGTGTAAATATGAAAAATGGCCAAAATTTGCCCTTTGACCCAAAATGGCCGCCTCCTTGTACGTTTTAGAGCATACCTCCAAGAGACTTTTGTTCTTGATTTGAGAAGATCTACGTACATACCGAGTTTCAGATCTGTACGACGTACGGTTCGGGCTATCTCACGTTAGGTGGCGCTATAGAGCAGTTTGGCGACGCCCACTTTCGAGTACATTAAAAACATGTGATTTCACGCGGGGGACAATTTTGGGTAAAGTTTCAGGAGTTTTCGAATACGTTCAGGCATCCCCATTCGCGATTTCGCGCGGAAAAGAAAAAGAATAAGAATAAAAAAAAAAATAGTGAAATCCTTCAGTTACAATAGGCCTTCGCAGCGCTTAGCTGCTCGGGCCTAATAAGAAGAAGAATAGTGAAATCCTACAGATACAATAGGCCTTCGCAGCGCTTAGCTGCTCGGGCCTAATAATAATAATAAGAATAGTGAAATCCTACAGATACAATAGGCCTTCGCAGCGCTTAGCTGCTCGGGCCTAACAAGAACTGCAAGCAGTGATAACGGCCCTCGCAGCCAAGCGCAGCTCCGGCCTTGCGACCGCCTGACCGCCGGCACCGCCGCCCCGACGTGGTCATCGACGCCGTCACGCGTCTCACGCGCCCGTCAACCGGGCGGTGCGTGCGACAAATCTCCCAAATCGCCTTCAGTCCACGTCATTACGACACCAGTGGCACGTGTTCAAAGTTGGAGCGATATCTCACCTTCCAGACAGGAGTTACCGTCACTTCCTGTTTTGTGGGGGCGGGGTTTAGCGACGTCAGAAATATACCACGCCAACGTTTCAAGCGCCGCTCCGTATTGATGCACAAAAAATATGGTGCAGATCGGACGATGTCTCAAGGAGATATAGCTGTTTATATTATCTAGGGGGCGCAATGGAGTCACACTCCAATATAATCCTATCGGGCTCTTTAGATGTTAACAAAGGTCATTCATATCTAGTTTGGTGCAAATCGGATGATGCATGTGAGATTTAGAGCCGAACGTATGCAAACGGCGAGGGATTGGAATGTGCCATTCTCGCCACGCCCACACTATTTTGTAGGTCCTGACAAGACGCACAGGTGTGCTGAGTTTCACGATTGTCGGTGAAAGCATGGCTTGGATCTGATGTTTTTAGATGTTCTAGGGGGCGCTGTGGAGGCATTAGGCCACGCCCATCAAATATTGGACTGCACACCTGTTGGGGGGCGGATTAGGATCGATCCCAGTGAGTTTGGTGCATCTCGGCTAAAAACTGTAGAATTTAGAGCCAAACGTATGGTAACGGCGTGATGTCTGACTTCACCAAGCAGCCATAGCCACGCCTTCAACTGAAAACTTTTGGGGCTTTAAAGCAAGTTAGACCAACTTGTTATCTGTATTCTGACACAAGATCATGTTGATTAGGTAAAGGGGGCCAGAAATGGAGCTTTCCAAGTAAAAAAAGTGACTTCCTGTTCTGAGGGGGCGGGGCTTAGATGACGTCACCATATGACCACATAGGATTGACATGCATCCAACATGGATGACTCATACCAAGTTTGGTGCAGATTAAGCTTTTTAGGTGAAAGTTATAGCGTTTCGTTTACACTGGCGAGTACGCCAAGTTCGCCGCTTGGCCAAGCCCCCTAAACATGCTCAAAAACTCAAGTCTTCTGATAACTTTTGTGCCCCCATCCCTTAACTGCATATTGACCAAAGATGAAGTCCGTAGCTCAAAATCCCTGGGGCGTGAAAATTTTCCTGCGAGGTGTGTAAATATGAAAAATGGCCAAAATTTGCCCTTTGACCCAAAATGGCCGCCTCCTTGTACGTTTTAGAGCATACCTCCAAGAGACTTTTGTTCTTGATTTGAGGCGATCTACATACATACCGAGTTTCAGATCTCTACGACGTACGGTTCGGTCTATCTCACGTTAGGTGGCGCTGTAGAGCAGTTTGGCGACGCCCACTTTCGACTCCATTAAAATCATGCAGTTTCACGCGGGGGACAATTTTGGGCAAAGTTTCAGGAGTTTTCGAATACGTTAAGGCATCCCCATTTGCGATTCCGTGCGGAAAAGAAAAAGAATCATAACAAGAACTGCAAGCAGTGATAACGGCCCTCGCAGCCAAGCGCCGCTCCGGCCTTGCGACCGCCTGACCGCCGGCACCGCCACCCCGACGTGGTCACCAACGCCGTCACACGTCTCCCGCGCCCGTCCACCAGGCGGAGCATGCGACGAATCTCCCAAATCGCCTTCAGTCCACGACAGTACGACACCAGTGGCACGTGTTCAAAGTTGGAACGATATCTCACCTTCCAGACAGGAGTTACCGTCACTTCCTGTTTTGTGGGGGCGGGGTTTAGCGACGTCAGAAATATACCACGCCAACATGTCAAGCGCTGCTCCGTAATGATGCACAAAAAATACGATGCAGATCGGATGATGTCTCAAGGAGTTATAGCTGTTGACATGATATAGGGGGCGCACTGGAGTCACACTCCAATATAATCCTATTGGGCTCTTTAGAGGTTAACAAAGGTCATTCATATCTAGTTTGGTGCAAATCGGATGATGCGTGTGAGATTTAGAGCCGAACGTATGCAAACGGCGAGGGATTGGAATGTGCCATTAAGCCACGCCCACACTATTTTGTAGGTCCTGACAAGACGCACAGGTGTGCTGAGTTTCATGATTGTCGGTGAAAGCATGGCTTGGGGCTGATGTTTTTAGATGTTCTAGGGGGCGCTGTGGAGGCATTAGGCCACGCCCATCAAATATTGGACCTCACACCTGTTGGGGGGCGGATTAGGATCGATCCCAGTGAGTTTGGTGCATCTCGGCTCAAAACTGTAGAATTTAGAGCCAAACGTATGGTAACGGCGTGATGTCTGACTTCACCAAGTTGCCATAGCCACGCCTTCAACTGAAAACTGTTGGTGCTTTAAAGCCAGTGAGACCAACTTGTTATCTGTATTCTGACACAAGATCATGTTGATTAGGTGAAGGGGGCCAGAAATGGAGCTTTCCAAGGAAAAAAAGTGACTTCCTGTTCTGAGGGGGCGGGGCTTAGATGACGTCAGCATATGACCACATAGGATTGACATGCATCCAACATGGATGACTCATACCAAGTTTGGTGCAGATTGAACTTTTTAGGTGAAAGTTATAGCGTTTCGTTTACACTGGCGAGTACGCCAAGTTCGCCGCTTGGCCAAGCCCCCTAAACATGCTCAAAAACTCAAGTCTTCTGATAACTTTTGTGCCCCCATCCCTTAACTGCGTACCAACCAAAGATGAAGGCCGTAGCTCAAAATCCCTGGGGCGTGAAAATTTTCCTGCGAGGTGTGTAAATATGAAAAATGGCCAAAATTTGCCCTTTGACCCAAAATGGCCGCCTCCTTGTACGTTTTAGAGCATACCTCCAAGAGACTTTTGTTCTTGATTTGAGGCGATCTACGTACATACCGAGTTTCAGATCTCTACGACGTACGGTTCGGGCTATCTCACGTTAGGTGGCGCTATAGAGCAGTTTGGCGACGCCCACTTTCGACTCCATTAAAAACATGCGATTTCACGCGGGGGACAATTTTGGGTAAAGTTTCGGGAGTTTTCGAATACGTTCAGGCATCCCCATTTGCGATTCCGCGCGGAAAAGAAACAGGAATAACAAGAACTGCAAGCAGTGATAACGGCCCTCGCAGCCAAGCGCAGCTCCGGCCTTGCGACCGCCTGACCGCCGGCACCGCCGCCCCGACGTGGTCATCGACGCCGTCACGCGTCTCCCGCGCCCGTCCACCGGGCGGAGCGTGCGACGAATCTCCCAAATCGCCTTCAGTCCACGACAGTACGACACCAGTGGCACGTGTTCAAAGTTGGAGCGATATCTCACCTTCCAGACAGGAGTTACCGTCACTTCCTGTTTTGTGGGGCGGGGTTTAGCGATGTCAGAAATGTACCACGCAAACTTGTGGAGCGCTGCTCCGTAATGATGCACAAAAAATACGGTGCAGATCGGATGATGTCTCAAGGAGTTAAAGCTTTTGACATGATATAGGGGGCGCACTGGAGTCACACTCCAATATAATCCTATTGGGCTCTTTAGATGTTAACAAAGGTCATTCATATCTAGTTTGGTGCAAATCGGATGATGCATGTGAGATTTAGAGCCGAACGTATGCAAACGGCGAGGGATTGGAATGTGCCATTCTCGCCACGCCCACACTATTTTGTAGGTCCTAACAAGACGCACAGGTGTGCTGAGTTTCATAATTGTCGGTGAAAGAATGGCTTGGATCTGATGTTTTTAGAGTTTCTAGGGGGCGCTGTGGAGGCATTAGGCCACGCCCATTAAATATTGGACTGCACACCTGTTGGGAGGCGGATTAGGATCGATCCCAGTGAGTTTGGTGCATCTCGGCTCAAAACTGTAGAATTAAGAGCCAAACGTATGGTAACGGCGTGATGTCTGACTTCGCCAAGCCGCCATAGCCACGCCTTCAACTGAAAACTTTTGGTGCTTTAAAGCAAGTTAGACCAACTTGTTATCTGTATTCGGACACAAGATCATGTTGATTAGGTGAAGGGGGCCAGAAATGGAGCTTTCCAAGTAAAAAAAGTGACTTCCTGTTCTGAGGGGGCGGGGCTTAGATGACGTCAGCATATGACCACATAGGATTGACATGCATCCAACATGGATGACTCATACCAAGTTTGGTGCAGATTAAACTTTTTAGGTGAAAGATATAGCGTTTCGTTTACACTGGCGAGTACACCAAGTTCGCCGCTTGGCCAAGCCCCCTAAACATGCTCAAAAACTCAAGTCTTCTGATAACTTTTGTGCCCCCATCCCTTAACTGCATACTGACCAAAAATGAAGTCCGTAGCTCAAAATCCCTGGGGCGTGAAAATTTTCCTGCGAGGTGTGTAAATATGAAAAATGGCCAAAATTTGCCCTTTGACCCAAAATGGCCGCCTCCTTGTACGTTTTAGAGCATACCTCCAAGAGACTTTTGTTCTTGATTTGAGGCGATCTACATACATACCGGGTTTCAGATCTCTACGACGTACGGTTCGGTCTATCTCACGTTAGGTGGCGCTGTAGAGCAGTTTGGCCACGCCTACTTTCGACTCCATTAAAAACATGCAGTTTCACGCGGGGGACAATTTTGGGTAAAGTTTCGGGAGTTTTCGAATACGTTAAGGTATCCCCATTTGCGATTCCGTGCGGAAAAGAAAAAGAATCATAATAAGAATAGTGAAATCCTACAGATACAATAGGCCTTCGCAGCGCTTAGCTGCTCGGGCCTAATAATAATAATAATAGTGAAATCCTACAGATACAATAGGCCTTCGCAGCGCTTAGCTGCTCGGGCCTAACAAGAACTGCAAGCAGTGATAACGGCCCTCGCAGCCAAGCGCAGCTCCGGCCTTGCGACCGCCTGACCGCCGGCACCGCCGCCCCGACGTGGTCTTCAACGCCGTCACGTGTCTCCCGCGGCCGTCCACTGGGCGGAGCGTGCGACGAATCTCTCAAATCGCCTTCAGTCCACGACAGTACGACACCAGTGGCACGTGTTCAAAGTTGGAGCGATATATCACCTTCCAGACAGGAGTTACCGTCACTTCCTGTTTTGTGGGGGCGGGGTTTAGCGATGTCAGAAATGTACCACGCAAACTTGTCAAGCGCCGCTCCGTAATGATGCACAAAAAATACGGTGCAGATCGGATGATTTCTCAAGGAGATATAGCTGTTTAAATGATCTAGGGGGCGCACTGGAGTCACACTCCAATATAATCCAATCGGGCTCTTTAGATGTTAACAAAGGTCATTCATATCTAGTTTGGTGCAAATCGGATGATGCATGTGAGATTTAGAGCCGAACGTATGTAAACGGCGAGGGATTGGAATGTGCAATTCTCGCCACGCCCACACTATTTTGTAGGTCCTGACAAGACGCACAGGTGTGCTGAGTTTCATCATTGTCGGTGAAAGCATGGCTTGGGGCTGATGTTTTTAGTTGTTCTAGGGGGCGCTGTGGAGGCATTAGGCCACGCCCATCAAATATTGGACAGCACACCTGTTGGGGGGCGGATTAGGATCGATCCCAGTGAGTTTGGTGCATCTCGGCTAAAAACTGTAGAATTTAGAGCCAAACGTATGGTAACGGCGTGATGTCTGACTTCACCAAGCCGCCATAGCCACGCCTTCACCTGAAAACTTTTGGTGCTTTAAAGCAAGTTAGACCAACTTGTTTTCTGTAGTCTTACACAAGATCATGTTGATTAGGTGAAGGGGGCCAGAAATGGAGCTTTCCAAGTAAAAAAAGTGACTTCCTGTTCTGAGGGGGCGGGGCTTAGATGACGTCAGCATATGACCACATAGGATTGACATGCATCCAACATGGATGACTCATACCAAGTTTGGTGCAGATTTAACTTTTTAGGTGAAAGATATAGCGTTTCGTTTACACTGGCGAGTACGCCAAGTTCGCCGCTTGGCCAAGCCCCCTAAACATGCTCAAAAACTCAAGTCTTCTGATAACTTTTGTTCCCCCATCCCTTAACTGCATACTGACCAAAAATGAAGTCCGTAGCTCAAAATCCCTGGGGCGTGAAAATTTTCCTGCGAGGTGTGTAAATCTGAAAAATGGCCAAAATTTGCCCTTTGACCCAAAATGGCCGCCTCCTTGTACGTTTTAGAGCATACCTCCAAGAGACTTTTGTTCTTGATTTGAGGCGATCTACGTACATACCGAGTTTCAGATCTCTACGACGTACGGTTCGGTCTATCTCACGTTAGGTGGCGCTATAGAGCAGTTTGGCGACGCCCACTTTCGACTCCATTAAAATCAGGCAGTTTCACGCGGGGGACAATTTTGGGCAAAGTTTCAGGAGTTTTCGAATACGTTCAGGCATCCCCATTTGCGATTTCGCGCGGAAAAGAAACAGGAATAATAATAACAAGAACTGCAAGCAGTGATAACGGCCCTCGCAGCCAAGCGCAGCTCCGGCCATGCGACCGCCTGACCGCCGGCACCGCCGACCCGACGTGGTCATCGAAGCCGTCACGCGTCTCACGCGCCGGTGCGCCGGTCCACCGGACGGAGCGTGCGACGAATCTCCCAAATCGCCTTCAGTCCACGACAGTACGACACCAGTGGCACCTGTTCAAAGTTGGAGCGATATCTCACCTTCCAGACAGGAGTTACCGTCACTTCCTGTTTTGTGGGGGCGGGGTTTAGTGACATCAGAAATGTAACATGCCAATGTGTCAAGCGCCGCTACGTAATGATGCACAAAAAATACGGTGCAGATCAGATGATGTCTCAAGGAGATATAGCTGTTTAAATGATCTAGGGGGCGCACTTGAGTCACACTCCAATATAATCCTATCGGGCTCTTTAGATGTTAACAAAGGTCATTCATATCTAGTTTGGTGCAAATTGGATGATGCATGTGAGATTTAGAGCCGAACGTATGCAAACGGCGAGGGATTGGAATGTGCCATTCTCGCCACGCCCAAACTATTTTGTAGGTCTTGACAAAACGCACAGGTTTGCTGAGTTTCATGATTGTCGGTGAAAGCATGGCTTGGGGCTGATGTTTTTAGTTGTTCTAGGGGGCGCTGTGGAGGCATTAGGCCACGCCCATCAAATATTGGACTGCACACCTGTTGGGGGGCGGATTAGGATCGATCCCAGTGAGTTTGGTACATCTCGGCTAAAAACTGTAGAATTTAGAGCCAAACGTATGGTAACGGCGTGATGTCTGACTTCAACAAGCAGCCATAGCCACGCCTTCAACTGAAAACTGTTGGTGCTTTAAAGCAAGTTAGACCAACTTGTTATCTGTATTCTGACACAAAATCATGTTGATTAGGTGAAGGGGGCCAGAGATGGAGCTTTCCAAGTAAAAAAAGTGACTTCCTGTTGTGAGGGGGCGGGGCTTAGATGACGTCAGCATATGACCACATAGGATTGACATGCATCCAACATGGATGACTCATACCAAGTTTGGTGCAGATTGAACTTTTTAGGAGAAAGTTATAGCGTTTCGTTTACACTGGCGAGTACGCCAAGTTCGCCGCTTGGCCAAGCCCCCTAAACATGCTCAAAAACTCAAGTCTTCTGATAACTTTTGTGCCCCCATCCCTTAACTGCATACTGACCAAAGATGAAGTCCGTAGCTCAAAATCCCTGGGGCGTGAAAATTTTCCTGCGAGGTGTGTAAATATGAAAAATGGCCAAAATTTGCCCTTTGACCCAAAATGGCCGCCTCCTTGTACGTTTTAGAGCATACCTCCAAGAGACTTTTGTTCTTGATTTGATAAGATCTACGTACATACCGAGTTTCAGATCTCTACGACGTACGGTTCGGTCTATCTCACGTTAGGTGGCGCTATAGAGCAGTTTGGCGACGCCCACTTTCGAGTACATTAAAAACATGTGATTTCACGCGGGGGACAATTTTGGGTAAAGTTTCAGGAGTTTTCGAATACGTTCAGGCATCCCCATTCGCGATTTCGCGCGGAAAAGAAAAAGAATAAGAATAAAAAAAAAAAAAAAAATAGTGAAATCCTACAGATACAATAGGCCTTCGCAGCGCTTAGCTGCTCGGGCCTAACAAGAACTGCAAGCAGTGATAACGGCCCTCGCAGCCAAGCGCAGCTCCGGCCTTGCGACCGCCTGACCGCCGGCACCGCCGCCCCGATGTGGTCATCAACGCCGTCCCGCGTCTCCCGCGCCCGTCCACCGGGCGGAGCGTGCGACGAATCTCTCAAATCGCTTTCAGTCCACGTCAGTACGACACCAGTGGCACGTGTTCAAAGTTGGACCGATATCTCACCTTCCTGACAGGAGTTACCGTCACTTCCTGTTTTGTGGGGGCGGGGTTTAGCGACGTCAGAAACATACCACGCCAACGTGTCAAGCGCTGCTCCGTAATGATGCACAAAAAATATGGTGCAAATCGTATGATGTCTCAAGGAGATATAGCAGTTTACATGATATAGGGGGCGCACTTGAGTCACACTCCAATATAATCCTATTGGGCTCTTTAGATGTGAACAAAGGTCATTCATATCTAGTTTGGTGCAAATCGGATGATGCATGTGAGATTTAGAGGCGAACGTAGGCAAACGGCGAGGGATTGGAATGTGCCATTCTGCCACGCCCACACTATTTTGTAGGTCCTGACAAGACGCACAGGTGTGCTGAGTTTCATGATTGTCGGTGAAAGCATGGCTTGGATCTGATGTTTTTAGATGTTCTAGGGGGCGCTGTGGAGGCATTAGGCCACGCCCATCAAATATTGGATCCCACACCTGTTGGGGGGTGGATTAGGATCGATCCCAGTGAGTTTGGTGCATCTCGGCTCAAAACTGTAGAATTTAGAGCCAAACGTATGGTAACGGCGTGATGTCTGACTTCACCAAGCCGCCATAGCCACGCCTTCAACTGAAAACTGTTGGTGCTTTAAAGCAAGTTAGACCAACTTGTTATCTGTATTCTGACACAAGATCATGGTGATTAGGTGAAGGGGGCCAGAGATGGAGCTTTCCAAGTAAAAGAAGTGACTTCCTGTTCTGAGGGGGCGGGGCTTAGATGACGTCAGCATATGACCACATAGGATTGACATGCATCCAACATGGATGACTCATACCAAGTTTGGTGCAGATTGAACTTTTTAGGTGAAAGATATAGCGTTTCGTTTACACTGGCGAGTACGCCAAGTTCGCCGCTTGGCCAAGCCCCCTAAACATGCTCAAAAACTCAAGTCTTCTGATAACTTTTGTTCGCCCATCCCTTAACTGCATACCGACCAAAGATGAAGTCCGTAGCTCAAAATCCCTGGGGCGTGAAAATTTTCCTGCGAGGTGTGTAAATATGAAAAATGGCCAAAATTTGCCCTTTGACCCAAGATGGCCGCCTCCTTGTACGTTTTAGAGCATACCTCCAAGAGACTTTTGTTCTTGATTTGAGGCGATCTACTTATGTACCGAGTTTCAGATCTCTACGACGTACGGTTCGGTCTATCTCACGTTAGGTGGCGCTATAGAGCAGTTTGGCGACGCCCACTTTCGACTCTATTAAAATCATGCAGTTTCACGCGGGGGACAATTTTGGGCAAAGTTTGGTGAGTTTTCGAATACGTTCAGGCATCCCAATTCGCGATTCCCGACGGAGAAGAAAAAGAATCATAAGAATAAGAATAGTGAAATCCTTCAGTTTCAATAGGCCTTCGCAGCGCTTAGCTGCTCGGGCCTAATAATAATAGTGAAATCCTACAGATACAATAGGCCTTCGCAGCGCTTAGCTGCTCGGGCCTAATAATAGTGAAATCTTGCAGATACAATAGGCCTTCGCAGCGCTTAGCTGCTCGGGCCTAATAATAATAATAATAATAGTGAAATCTTGCAGATACAATAGGCCTTCGCAGCGCTTAGCTGCTCGGGCCTAATAATAATAATAATAATAGTGAAATCCTACAGATACAATAGGCCTTCGCAGCGCTTAGCTGCTCGGGCCTAACAAGAACTGCAAGCAGTGATAACGGCCCTCGCAGCCAAGCGCAGCTCCGGCCTTGCGACCGCCTGACCGCCGGCACCGCCGCCCCGACGTGGTCACCGACGCCGTCACGCGTCTCCCGCGCCCGTCAACCGGGCGGAGAGTGCGACGAGTCTCCCAAATCGTCTTCAGTCCACGTCAGTACGACACCAGTGGCACGTGTTCAAAGTTGGACCGATATCTCACCTTCCAGACAGGAGTTACCGTCACTTCCTGTTTTGTGGGGGCGGGGTTTAGCGACGTCACAAATGTACCACGCCAACGTGTGAAGCACTCCTCCGTAATGATGCACAAAAAACACGGTGCAGATCGGATAATGTCTCAAGGAGATATAGCTGTTTAAATGATCTAGGGGGCGCACTGGAGTCACACTCCAATATAATCCTATTGGGCTCTTTAGATGTTAACAAAGGTCATTCATATCTAGTTTGGTGCAAATCGGATGATACATGTGAGATTTAGAGCCGAACGTATGCAAACGGCGAGGGATTGGAATGTGCCATTCTCGCCACGCCCACACTATTTTGTAGGTCCTGACAAGACGCACAGGTGTGCTGAGTTTCATGATTGTCGGTGAAAGCATGGCTTGGGGCTGATGTTTTTAGTTGTTCTAGGGGGCGCTGTGGAGGCATTAGGCCACGCCCATCAAATATTGGACTGCACACCTGTTGGGGGGCGGATTAGGATCGATCCCAGTGAGTTTGGTGCATCTCGGCTCAAAACTGTAGAATTTAGAGCCAAACGTATGGTAACGGCGTGATGTCTGACTTCACCAAGCCGCCAGAGCCACGCCTTCAACTGAAAACTTTTGGTGCTTTAAAGCAAGTGAGACCAACTTGTTTTCTGTATTCTGACACAAGATCATGTTGATTAGGTGAAGGGGGCCAGAAATGGAGCTTTCCAAGTAAAAAAAGTGACTTCCTGTTCTGAGGGGGCGGGGCTTAGATGACGTCAGCATATGACCACATAGGATTGACATGCATCCAACATGGATGACTCATACCAAGTTTGGTGCAGATTGAACTTTTTAGGTGAAAGATATAGCGTTTCGTTTACACTGGCGAGTACGCCAAGTTCGCCGCTTGGCCAAGCCCCCTAAACATGCTCAAAAACTCAAGTCTTCTGATAACTTTTGTGCCCCCATCCCTTAACTGCGTACCAACCAAAGATGAAGGCCATAGCTCAAAATCCCTGGGGCGTGAAAATTTTCCTGCGAGGTGTGTAAATATGAAAAATGGCCAAAATTTGCCCTTTGACCCAAAATGGCTGCCTCCTTGTACGTTTTAGAGCATACCTCCAAGAGACTTTTGTTCTTGATTTGAGGCGATCTACATACATACCGAATTTCAGATCTCTACGACGTACGGTTCGGGCTGTCTCACGTTAGGTGGCGCTATAGAGCAGTTTGGCAACGCCCACTTTCGATTACATTAAAAACATGTGATTTCACGCGGGGGACAATTTTGGGTAAAGTTTCAGGAGTTTTCGAATACGTTCAGGCATCCCCATTTGCGATTCCGCGTGGAGAAGAAAAAGAATAAGAATAATAATAATAATAATAATAATAATAGTGAAATCCTTCAGAAACAATAGGCCTTCGCAGCGCTTAGCTGCTCGGGCCTAATAACAAGAACTGCAAGCAGTGATAACGGCCCTCGCAGCCAAGCGCAGCTCCGGCCTTGCGACCGCCTGACTGCCGGCACCGCCGCCCCGACGTGGTCATCGACGCCGTCACACGTCTCACGCGCCGGTCCACCGGACGGAGCGTGCAACGAATCTCCCAAATCGCCTTCAGTCCACGACAGTACGACACCAGTGGCACATGTTCAAAGTTGGAGCAATATCTCACCTTTCAGACAGGAGTTACTGTCACTTCCTGTTTTGTGGGGGCGGGGTTTAGCGACGTCAGAAATATACCACGCCAACGTGTCAAGCGTCGCTCCGTAATGATGCAGAAAAAATATGGTGCAGATCGGATGATGTCTCAAGGAGATATAGCTGTTGACATGATATAGGGGGCGCAGTGGAGTCACACTCCAATATAATCCTATTGGGCTCTTTAGATGTTAACAAAGGTCATTCATATCTAGTTTGGTGCAAATCGGATGATGCGTGTGAGATTTAGAGCCGAACGTATGCAAACGGCGAGGGATTGGAATGTGCCATTAAGCCACGCCCACACTATTTTGTAGGTCCTGACAAGACGCACAGGTGTGCTGAGTTTCATGATTGTCGTTCAAAGCATGGCTTGGGGCTGATGTTTTTAGATGTTCTAGGGGGCGCTGTGGAGGCATTATGCCACGCCCATCAAATATTGGACCTCACACCTGTTGGGGGGCGGATTAGGATCGATCCCAGTGAGTTTGGTGCATCTCGGCTCAAAACTGTAGAATTTAGAGCCAAACGTATGGTAACGGCGTGATGTCTGACTTCACCAAGTCGCCATAGCCACGCCTTCAACTGAAAACTGTTGGTGCTATAAAGCAAGTGAGACCAACTTGTTATCTGTATTCTGACACAAGATCATGTTGATTAGGTGAAGGGGGCCAGGGATGGAGCTTTCCAAGTAAAAAAAGTGACTTCCTGTTCTGAGGGGGCGGGGCTTAGATGACGTCAGCATATGACCACATAGGATTGACATGCATCCAACATGGATGACTCATACCAAGTTTGGTGCAGATTGAACTTTTTAGGTGAAAGTTATAGCGTTTCGTTCACACTGGCGAGTACGCCAAGTTCGCTGCTTGGCCAAGCCCCCTAAACATGCTCAAAAACTCAAGTCTTCTGATAACTTTTGTGCCCCCATCCCTTAACTGCGTACCAACCAAAGATGAAGGCCGTAGCTCAAAATCCCTGGGGCGTGAAAATTTTCCTGCGAGGTGTGTAAATATGAAAAATGGCCAAAATTTGCCCTTTGACCCAAAATGGCCGCCTCCTTGTACGTTTTAGAGCATACCTCCAAGAGACTTTTGTTCTTGATTTGAGAAGATCTACGTACATACCGATTTTCAGATCTCTACGACGTACGGTTCGGTCTATCTCACGTTAGGTGGCGCTGTAGAGCAGTTTGGCCACGCCCACTTTCGATTACATTAAAAACATTTGATTTCACGCGGGGGACAATTTTGGGTAAAGTTTCGGGAGTTTTCGAATACGTTCAGGCATCCCCATTTGCGATTCCGCGCGGAAAAGAAAAAGAATCATAAGAATAAAAAAAAAAAAAAAAATAATAGTGAAATCCTACAGATACAATAGGCCTTCGCAGCGCTTAGCTGCTCGGGCCTAATAATAGTGAAATCCTACAGATACAATAGGCCTTCGCAGCGCTTAGCTGCTCGGGCCTAATAATAATAGTGAAATCCTTCAGTTACAATAGGCCTTCGCAGCGCTTAGCTGCTCGGGCCTAATAATAATAGTGAAATCCTTCAGAAACAATAGGCCTTCGCAGCGCTTAGCTGCTCGGGCCTAATAATAGTGAAATCCTTCAGAAACAATAGGCCTTCGCAGCGCTTAGCTGCTCGGGCCTAATAATAGTGAAATCCTTCAGTTACAATAGGCCTTCGCAGCGCTTAGCTGCTCGGGCCTAAATATAGCTGTTTAAATGATCTAGGGGGCGCACTGGAGTCACACTCCAATATAATCCTATTGGGCTCTTTAGATGTTAACAAAGGTCATTCATATGTAGTTTGGTGCAAATCGGATGATGCATGTGAGATTTAGAGCCGAACGTATGCAAACGGCGAGGGATTGGAATGTGCCATTCTCGCCACGCCCACACTTGTTTGTAGGTCCTGAAAAGACGCACAGGTGTGCTGAGTTTCATGATTGTCGGTGAAAGCATGGCTTGGGGCTGATGTTTTTAGTTTTTCTAGGGGGCGCTGTGGAGTCATTAGGCCACGCCCATCAAATATTGGACCGCAGACCTGTTGGGGGGCGGATTAGGATCGATCCCAGTGAGTTTGGTGCATCTGGGCTCAAAACTGTAGAATTTAGAGCCAAACGTATGATGACGGCGTGATGTCTGACTTCACCAAGCCGCCAGAGCCACGCCTTCAACTGAAAACTTTTGGTGCTTTAAAGCAAGTTAGACCAACTTGTTATCTGTATTCTGACACAAGATCATGTTGATTAGGTGAAGGGGGCAAGAGATGGAGCTTTCCAAGTAAAAAAAGTGACTTCCTTTTCTGAGGGGGCGGGGCTTAGATGACGTCAGCATATGACCACATAGGATTGACAAGCATCCAACATGGATGACTCATACCAAGTTTGGTGCAGATTAAACTTTTTAGGTGAAAGATATAGCATTTCGTTTACACTGGCGAGTACGCCAAGTTCGCCGCTTGGCCAAGCCCCCTAAACATGCTCAAAAACTCAAGTCTTCTGATAACTTTTGTGCCCCCATCCCTTAACTGCATACTGACCAAAGATGAAGGCCGTAGCTTAAAATCCCTGGGGCGTGAAAATTTTCCTGCGAGGTGTGTAAATATGAAAAATGGCCAAAATTTGCCCTTTGACGCAAGATGGCCGCCTCCTTGTACGTTTTAGAGCATACCTCCAAGAGACTTTTGTTCTTGATTTGAGGCGATCTACGTACATACCGATTTTCAGATCTCTACGACTTACGGTTCGGGCTATCTCACGTTAGGTGGCGCTATAGAGCAGTTTGGCGACGCCCACTTTCGAGTACATTAAAAACATGTGATTTCACGCGGGGGACAATTTTGGGTAAAGTTTCGGGAGTTTTCGAATACGTTCAGGCATCGCCATTTAAGATTCCGCGCGGAAAAGAAAAAGAATCATAAGAAGAATAAAAATAGTGAAATCTTGCAGATACAATAGGCCTTCGCAGCGCTTAGCTGCTCGGGCCTAATAACAAGAACTGCAAGCAGTGATAACGGCCCTCGCAGCCAAGCGCAGCTCCGGCCTTGCGACCGCCTGACCGCCTGCACCGCCGACCCGATGTGGTGATCGACGCCATCCCGCGTCTCCCGCACCCGTCCACCAGGCGGAGCGTGCAACGAATTTCCCAAATCGCCTTCAGTCCACGACAGTACGACACCAGCGGCACGTGTTCAAAGTTGGAGCGATATCTCACCTTCCAGGCAGGAGTTACCGTCACTTCCTGTTTTGTGGGGGCGGGGTTTAGCGACGTCAGAAATGTACCACGCCAACGTGTCAAGGGCCGCTCCGTAATGATGCACAAAAAATACGGTGCAGATCGGATGATGTCTCAGGGAGATATAGCTGTTTAAATTATCTAGGGGGCGCACTGGAGTCACACTCCAATATAATCCTATTGGGCTCTTAAGATGTGAACAAAGGTCAGTCATATCTAGTTTGGTGCAAATCGGATGATGCATGTGAGATTTAGAGCCGAACGTATGCAAATGGCGAGGGATTGGAATGTGCCATTCTGCCACGCCCACACTATTTTGTAGGTCCTGACAAGACATACAGATGTGCTGAGTTTCACGACTGTCGGTGAAAGCATGGCTTGGGGCTGATGTTTTTAGATGTTCTAGGGGGCGCTGTGGAGGCATTAGGCCACGCCCATCAAATATTGGACTGCACACCTGTTGGGGGGCGGATTAGGATCGATCCCAGTGAGTTTGGTGCATCTCGGCTCAAAACTGTAGAATTTAGAATCAAACGTATGGTTACGGCGTGATGTCTGAGTTCACCAAGCCGCCAGAGCCACGCCTTCAACTGAAAACTGTTGGTGCTTTAAAGCAAGTTAGACCAACTTGTTATCTGTATTCTGACACAAAATCATGTTTTTTAGTTGAAGGGGGCCAGAAATGGAGCTTTCCAAGTAAAAAAAGTGACTTCCTGTTCTGAGGGGGCGGGGCTTAGATGACGTCAGCATATGACCACATAGGATTGACATGCATCCAACATGGATGACTCATACCAAGTTTGGTGCAGATTAAACTTTTTAGGTGAAAGATATAGCATTTCGTTTACACTGGCGAGTACGCCAAGTTTGCCGCTTGGCCAAGCCCCCTAAACATGCTCAAAAACTCAAGTCTTCTGATAACTTTTGTTCCCCCATCCCTTAACTGCATACTGACCAAAAATGAAGTCCGTAGCTCAAAATCCCTGGGGCGTGAAAATTTTCCTGCGAGGTGTGTAAATATGAAAAATGGCCAAAATTTGCCCTTTGACCCAAAATGGCCGCCTGCTTGTACGTTTTAGAGCATACCTCCAAGAGACTTTTTTTCTTGATTTGAGAAGATCTACATACATACCGAGTTTCAGATCTCTAGGACGTACGGTTCGGTCTATCTCACGTTAGGTGGCGCTGTAGAGCAGTTTGGCCACGCCCACTTTCGACTCCATTAAAAACATGCAGTTTCACGCGGGGGACAATTTTGGGCAAAGTTTCGGGAGTTTTCGAATACGTTAAGGCATCCCCATTCGCGATTCCGCGTGGAAAAGAAAAAGAAAAATAATAATAATAGTGAAATCCTTCAGAAACAATAGGCCTTCGCAGCGCTTAGCTGCTCGGGCCTAATAATAATAACAAGAACTGCAAGCAGTGATAACGGCCCTCGCAGCCAAGCGCAGCTCCGGCCTTGCGACCGCCTGACCGCCGGCACCGCCGCCCCGACGTGGTCACCGACGCCGTCACGCGTTTCCCGCGCCCGTCCACCGGGCGGAGCGTGCGACGAATCTCCCAAATCGCCTTCAGTCCACGACAGTACGACACCAGTGACACGTGTTCAAAGTTGGAGCGATATGCCACCTACCAGACAGGAGTTACCGTCACTTCCTGTTTTGTGGGGGCGGGGTTTAGCGACGTCAGAAATATACAATGCCAACGTGTGAAGCGCTGCTCCGTAATGATGCACAAAAAATATGGTGCAGATCGGATGATGTCTCAAGGAGATATAGCTGTTTACATGATATAGGGGGCGCAGTGGAGTCAAACTCCAATATAATCCTATTGGGCTCTTTAGATGTTAACAAAGGTCATTCATATCTAGTTTGGTGCAAATCGGATGATGCGTGTGAGATTTAGAGCCGAACGTATGCAAACGGCGAGGGATTGGAATGTGCCATTAAGCCACGCCCACACTATTTTGTAGGTCCTGACAAGACGCACAGGTGTGCTGAGTTTCATGATTGTCGTTCAAAGCATGGCTTGGGGCTGATGTTTTTAGATGTTCTAGGGGGCGCTGTGGAGGCATTAGGCCACGCCCATCAAATATTGGACCTCACACCTGTTGGGGGGCGGATTAGGATCGATCCCAGTGAGTTTGGTGCATCTCGGCTCAAAACTGTAAAATTTAGAGCCAAACGTATGGTGACGGCGTGATATCTGACTTCACCAAGCCGCCATATCCACGCCTTCAACTGGAAACTTTTGGGGCTTTAAAGCAAGTTAGACCAACTTCTTATCTGTATTCTGACACAAGATCATGTTGATTAGGTGAAGGGGGCCAGAAATGGAGCTTTCCAAGTAAAAAAAGTGACTTCCTGTTCTGAGGGGGCGGGGCTTAGATGACGTCAGCATATGACCACATAGGATTGACATGCATCCAACATGGATGACTCATACCAAGTTTGGTGCAGATTAAACTTTTTAGGTGAAAGATATAGCGTTTCGTTTACACTGGCGAGTACGCCAAGTTCGCCGCTTGGCCAAGCCCCCTAAACATGCTCAAAAACTCAAGTCTTCTGATAACTTTTGTGCCCCCATCCCTTAACTGCATACTGACCAAAAATGAAGTCTGTAGCTCAAAATCCCTGGGGCGTGAAAATTTTCCTGCGAGGTGTGTAAATATGAAAAATGGCCAAAATTTGCCCTTTGACCCAAAATGGCCGCCTCCTTGTACGTTTTAGAGCATACCTCCAAGAGACTTTTTTTCTTGATTTGAGGCGATCTACGTACATACCGAGTTTCAGATCTCTACGACGTACGGTTCGGTCTATCTCACGTTAGGTGGCGCTATAGAGCAGTTTGGCGACGCCCACTTTCGAGTACATTAAAAACATGTGATTTCACGCGGGGGACAATTTTGGGTAAAGTTTCGGGAGTTTTCGAATACGTTCAGGCCTCCCCATTCGCGATTCCGCGTGGAGAAGAAAAAGAAGATGAATAATAATAATAAGAATAGTGAAATCCTTCAGTTACAATAGGCCTTCGCAGCGCTTAGCTGCTCGGGCCTAATAATAATAACAAGAACTGCAAGCAGTGATAACGGCCCTCGCAGCCAAGCGCAGCTCCGGCCTTGCGACCGCCTGACCGCCTGCACCGCCGACCCGACGTGGTCGTCGACGCTATCCCGCGTCTCCCGCGCCCGTCCACCAGGCGGAACGTGCAAAGAATCTCCCAAATCGCCTTCAGTCCACGATAGTATGACACCAGTGGCACGTGTTCAAAGTTGGAGCGATATCTCACCTTCCAGACAGGAGTTACCGTCACTTCCTGTTTTGTGAGGGCGGGGTTTAACGACTTCAGAAATGTACCACGCCAACGTGTGAAGCGCTGCTCCGTAATGATGCACAAAAAATATGGTGCAAATCGGATGATGTCTCAAGGAGATATAGCAGTTTACATGATATAGGGGGCGCACTGGAGTCACACTCCAATATAATCCTATTGGGCTCTTTAGATGTTAACAAAGGTCATTCATATCTAGTTTGGTGCAAATCGGATGATGCTTGTGAGATTTAGAGCCGAACGTATGCAAACGGCGAGGGATTGGAATGTGCCATTAAGCCACGCCCACACTATTTTTTAGGTCCTGACAAGACGCACAGGTGTGCTGAGTTTCACGATTGTCGGTGAAAGCATGGCTTGGGGCTGATGTTTTTAGTTGTTCTAGGGGGCGCTGTGGAGGCATTAGGCCACGCCCATCAAATATTGGATTGCACACCTGTTGGGGGGTGGATTAGGATCGATCCCAGTGAGTTTGGTGCATCTCGGCTAAAAACTGTAGAATTTAGAGCCAAACGTATGGTAACGGCGTGATGTCTGACTTCACCAAGCAGCCATAGCCACGCCTTCAACTGAAAACTTTTGGTGCTTTAAAGCAAGTTAGACCAACTTGTTATCTGTATTCTGACACAAGATCATGTTGATTAGGTGAAGGGGGCCAGAAATGGAGCTTTCCAAGTAAAAAAAGTGACTTCCTGTTCTGAGGGGGCGGGGCTTAGATGACGTCAGCATATGACCACATAGGATTGACATGCATCCAACATGGATGACTCATACCAAGTTTGGTGCAGATTAAACTTTTTAGGTGAAAGATATAGCGTTTCGTTTACACTGGCGAGTAGGCCAAGTTCGCCGCTTGGCCAAGCCCCCTAAACATGCTCAAAAACTCAAGTCTTCTGATAACTTTTGTTCCCCCATCCCTTAACTGCATACTGACCAAAAATGAAGTCCGTAGCTCAAAATCCCTGGGGCGTGAAAATTTTCCTGCGAGGTGTGTAAATATGAAAAATGGCCAAAATTTGCCCTTTGACCCAAAATGGCCGCCTCCTTGTACGTTTTAGAGCATACCTCCAAGAGACTTTTGTTCTTGATTTGAGAAGATCTACGTACATACCGAGTTTCAGATCTGTACGACGTACGGTTCGGGCTATCTCACGTTAGGTGGCGCTGTAGAGCAGTTTGGCGACGCCCACTTTCGAGTACATTAAAAACATGTGATTTCACGCGGGGGACAATTTTGGGTAAAGTTTCAGGAGTTTTCGAATACGTTCAGGCATCCCCATTCGCGATTTCGCGCGGAAAAGAAAAAGAATAAGAATAACAAGAACTGCAAGCAGTGATAACGGCCCTCGCAGCCAAGCGCAGCTCCGGCCTTGCGACCGCCTGACCGCCGGCACCGCCGCCCCGACGTGGTCATCGACGCCGTCACGCGTCTCACGCGCCCGTCAACCGGGCGGTGCGTGCGACAAATCTCCCAAATCGCCTTCAGTCCACGTCATTACGACACCAGTGGCACGTGTTCAAAGTTGGAGCGATATCTCACCTTCCAGACAGGAGTTACCGTCACTTCCTGTTTTGTGGGGGCGGGGTTTAGCGACGTCAGAAATATACCACGCCAACGTTTCAAGCGCCGCTCCGTATTGATGCACAAAAAATATGGTGCAGATCGGACGATGTCTCAAGGAGATATAGCTGTTTATATTATCTAGGGGGCGCAATGGAGTCACACTCCAATATAATCCTATCGGGCTCTTTAGATGTTAACAAAGGTCATTCATATCTAGTTTGGTGCAAATCGGATGATGCATGTGAGATTTAGAGCCGAACGTATGCAAACGGCGAGGGATTGGAATGTGCCATTCTCGCCACGCCCACACTATTTTGTAGGTCCTGACAAGACGCACAGGTGTGCTGAGTTTCATGATTGTCGGTGAAAGCATGGCTTGGGGCTGATGTTTTTAGATGTTCTAGGGGGCGCTGTGGAGGCATTAGGCCACGCCCATCAAATATTGGACTGCACACCTGTTGGGGGGCGGATTAGGATCGATCCCAGTGAGTTTGGTGCATCTCGGCTAAAAACTGTAGAATTTAGAGCCAAACGTATGGTAACGGCGTGATGTCTGACTTCACCAAGCAGCCATAGCCACGCCTTCAACTGAAAACTTTTGGGGCTTTAAAGCAAGTTAGACCAACTTGTTATCTGTATTCTGACACAAGATCATGTTGATTAGGTGAAGGGGGCCAGAAATGGAGCTTTCCAAGTAAAAAAAGTGACTTCCTGTTCTGAGGGGGCGGGGCTTAGATGACGTCACCATATGACCACATAGGATTGACATGCATCCAACATGGATGACTCATACCAAGTTTGGTGCAGATTAAGCTTTTTAGGTGAAAGTTATAGCGTTTCGTTTACACTGGCGAGTACGCCAAGTTCGCCGCTTGGCCAAGCCCCCTAAACATGCTCAAAAACTCAAGTCTTCTGATAACTTTTGTGCCCCCATCCCTTAACTGCATATTGACCAAAGATGAAGTCCGTAGCTCAAAATCCCTGGGGCGTGAAAATTTTCCTGCGAGGTGTGTAAATATGAAAAATGGCCAAAATTTGCCCTTTGACCCAAAATGGCTGCCTCCTTGTACGTTTTAGAGCATACCTCCAAGAGACTTTTGTTCTTGATTTGAGGCGATCTACATACATACCGAGTTTCAGATCTCTACGACGTACGGTTCGGTCTATCTCACGTTAGGTGGCGCTGTAGAGCAGTTTGGCGACGCCCACTTTCGACTCCATTAAAATCATGCAGTTTCACGCGGGGGACAATTTTGGGCAAAGTTTCAGGAGTTTTCGAATACGTTAAGGCATCCCCATTTGCGATTCCGTGCGGAAAAGAAAAAGAATCATAATAATAATAATAACAAGAACTGCAAGCAGTGATAACGGCCCTCGCAGCCAAGCGCAGCTCCGGCCTTGCGACCGCCTGACCGCCGGCACCGCCGTCCCGACGTGGTCATCGACGCAGTCACGCGTCTCCCGCGCCCGTCCATCGGGCGGATCGTGCGACGAATCTCCCAAATCGCCCTCAGTCCACGACAGTACGACACCAGTGGCACGTGTTCAAAGTTGGAGCGATATCTCACCTTCCAGACAGGAGTTACCGTCACTTCCTGTTTTGTGGGGGCGGGGTTTAGCGATGTCAGAAATGTACCACGCAAACTTGTGAAGCGCTGCTCCGTAATGATGCACACAAAATATGGTGCAGATCGAATGATGTCTCAAGGAGATATAGCTGTTTAAATGATCTAGGGGGCGCAGTGGAGTCACACTCCAATATAATCCTATTGGGCTCTTTAGATGTGAACAAAGGTCATTCATATCTAGTTTGGTGCAAATCGGATGATGCATGTGAGATTTAGAGCCAAACGTATGCAAACGGCGAGGGATTGGAATGTGCCATTCTCGCCACGCCCACACTATTTTGTAGGTCCTGACAAGACGCACAGGTGTGCTGAGTTTCATGATTGTCGGTGAAAGCATGGCTTGGGGCTGATGTTTTTAGTTGTTCTAGGTGGCGCTGTGGAGGCTATAGGCCACGCCCATCAAATATTTGACTGCACACCTGTTGGGGGGCGGATTAGGATCGATCCCAGTGAGTTTGGTGCATCTCGGCTCAAAACTGTAGAATTTAGAGCCAAACGTATGGTAACGGCGTGATGTCTGACTTCACCAAGCAGCCATAGCCACGCCTTCAACTGAAAACTTTTGGTGCTTTAAAGCAAGTTAGACCAACTTGTTTTCTGTATTCTGACACAAGATCATGTTGATTAGGTGAAGGGGGCCAGAAATGGAGCTTTCCAATTAAAAAAAGTGACTTCCTGTTCTGAGGGGCGGGGCTTAGATGACGTCAGCATATGACCACATAGGATTGACATGCATCCAACATGGATGACTCATACCAAGTTTGGTGCAGATTGAACTTTTTAGGTGAAAGATATAGCATTTCGTTTACACTGGCGAGTACGCCAAGTTCGCCGCTTGGCCAAGCCCCCTAAACATGCTCAAAAACTCAAGTCTTCTGATAACTTTTGTGCCCCCATCCCTTAACTGCATACTGACCAAAAATGAAGTCCGTAGCTCAAAATCCCTGGGGCGTGAAAATTTTCCTGCGAGGTGTGTAAATATGAAAAATGGCCAAAATTTGCCCTTTGACCCAAAATGGCCGCCTCCTTGTACGTTTTAGAGCATACCTCCAAGAGACTTTTGTTCTTGATTTGAGGCGATCTACATACATACCGAGTTTCAGATCTCTACGACGTACGGTTCGGTCTATCTCACGTTAGGTGGCGCTGTAGAGCAGTTTGGCCACGCCCACTTTCGACTCCATTAAAAACATGCAGTTTCACGCGGGGGACAATTTTGGGCAAAGTTTCGGGAGTTTTCGAATACGTTAAGGCATCCCCATTTGCGATTCCGTGCGGAAAAGAAAAAGAATAATAATAATAATAAGAAGAAGAATAGTGAAATCCTACAGATACAATAGGCCTTCGCAGCGCTTAGCTGCTCGGGCCTAAAAAAAAAAATAGTGAAATCCTTCAGTTACAATAGGCCTTCGCAGCGCTTAGCTGCTCGGGCCTAATAAGAATAGTGAAATCCTACAGATACAATAGGCCTTCGCAGCGCTTAGCTGCTCGGGCCTAACAAGAACTGCAAGCAGTGATAACGGCCCTCGCAGCCAAGCGCAGCTCCGGCCATGCGACCGCCTGACCGCCGGCACCGCCGCCCCGACGTGATCATCGACGCCGTCACGCGTCTCCCGCGCCCGTCCACCGGGCGGAGCGTGCGACGAATCCCCCAAATCGCCTTCAGTCCACGACAGTACGACACCAGTGGCACGTGTTCAAAGTTGGAGCGATATCTCACCTTCCAGACAGGAGTTACCGTCACTTCCTGTTTTGTGGGGCCAGGGTTTAGCGATGTCAGAAATGTACCACGGCAACATGTGGAGCGCTGCTCCGTAATGATGCATAAAAAAATATGGTGAAGATCGGATGATGTCTCAGGGAGATATACCTGTTGACATGATATAGGGGGCGCACTGGAGTCACACTTCAATATAATCCTATTGGGCTCTTTAGAGGTTAACAATGGTCATTCATATCTAGTTTGGTGCAAATCGGATGATGAGTGTGAGATTTAGAGCCGAACGTATGCAAACGGCGAGGGATTGGAATGTGCCATTAAGCCACGCCCACACTATTTTGTAGGTCCTGACAAGACGCACAGGTGTGCTGAGTTTCACGATTGTCGGTGAAAGCATGGCTTGGATCTGATGTTTTTAGATGTTCTAGGGGGCGCTGTGGAGGCATTAGGCCACGCCCATCAAATATTGGACCGCACACCTGTTGGGGGGCGGATTAGGATCGATCCCAGTGAGTTTGGTGCGTTTCGATTCAAAACTGTAGAATTTAGAGCCAAACGTATGGTAACGGCGTGATGTCTGACTTCACCAAGCCGCCATAGCCACGCCTTCAACTGAAAACTGTTGGTGCTTTAAAGCAAGTGAGACCAACTTGTTTTCTGTATTCTCACACAAGATCATGTTGATTAGGTGAAGGGGGTCAGAGATGGTGCTTTCCAATGAAAAAAAGTGACTTCCTGTTCTGAGGGGGCGGGGCTTAGATGACGTCAGCATATGACCACGTAAGATCGTCGGCCATCCAACATGGATGACTCATACCAAGTTTGGTGCAGAATAAACTTTTTATTTGAAAGTTATAGCGTTTCGTTTACACTGGCGAGTACGTCAAGTTCGCGGCTTGGCCAAGCCCCCTAAACATGCTCAAAAACTCAAGTCTTCTGATAACTTTTGTGCCCCCATCCCTTAACTGCATACTGACCAAAAATGAAGTCTGTAGCTCAAAATCCCTGGGGCGTGAAAATTTTCCTGCGAGGTGTGTAAATCTGAAAAATGGCCAAAATTTGCCCTTTGACCCAAGATGGCCGCCTCCTTGTACGTTTTAGAGCATACCTCCAAGAGACTTTTGTTCTTGATTTGAGGCGATCTACATACATACCGAGTTTCAGATCTCTACGACGTACGGTTCGGGCTATCTCACGTTAGGTGGCGCTATAGAGCAGTTTGTCGACGCCCACTTTCGAGTACATTAAAAACATGCAGTTTCACGCGGGGGACAATTTTGGGCAAAGTTTCAGGAGTTTTCGAATACGTTAAGGCATCCCCATTCGCGATTCCAGGCGGAAAAGAAAAAGAACGCGGAAAAATAATAATAATAATAATAATAATAGTGAAATCCTTCAGATACAATAGGCCTTCGCAGCGCTTAGCTGCTCGGGCCTAATAATAATAACAAGAACTGCAAGCAGTGATAACGGCCCTCGCAGCCAAGCGCAGCTCCGGCCTTGCGACCGCCTGACCGCCGGCACCGCCGTCCCGACGTGGTCATCGACGCAGTCACGCGTCTCCCGCGCCCGTCCATCGGGCGGATCGTGCGACGAATCTCCCAAATCGCCCTCAGTCCACGACAGTACGACACCAGTGGCACGTGTTCAAAGTTGGAGCGATATCTCACCTTCCAGACAGGAGTTACCGTCACTTCCTGTTTTGTGGGGGCGGGGTTTAGCGATGTCAGAAATGTACCACGCAAACTTGTGAAGCGCTGCTCCGTAATGATGCACACAAAATATGGTGCAGATCGAATGATGTCTCAAGGAGATATAGCTGTTTAAATGTTCTAGGGGGCGCACTAGAGTCAAATTCAGATATAATCCTATTGGGCTCTTTAGATGTTAACAAAGGTCATTCATATCTAGTTTGGTGCAAATCGGATGATGCGTGTGAGATTTAGAGCCGAACGTATGCAAACGGCGAGGGATTGGAATGTGCCATTCTCGCCACGCCCACACTATTTTGTAGGTCTTGACAAAACGCACAGGTGTGCTGAGTTTCATGATTGTCGGTGAAAGCATGGCTTGGGGCTGATGTTTTTAGTTTTTCTAGGGGGCGCTGTGGAGGCATTAGGCCACGCCCATCAAATATTGGACCCCACACCTGTTGGGGGGTGGATTAGGATTGATCCCAGTGAGTTTGGTACATCTCGGCTAAAAACTGTAGAATTTAGAGCCAAACGTATGGTAACGGCGTGATGTCTGACTTCACCAAGCCGCCATAGCCACGCCTTCAACTGAAAACTTTTGGTGCTTTAAAGCAAGTGAGACCAACTTGTTATCTGTGTTCTCACACAAGATCATGTTGATTAGGTGAAGGGGGCCAGAGATGGAGCTTTCCAAGTAAAAAAAGTGACTTCCTGTTCTGAGGGGGCGGGGCTTAGATGACGTCAGCATATGACCACATAGGATTGACATGCATCCAACATGGATGACTCATACCAAGTTTGGTGCAGATTGAACTTTTTAGGAGAAAGTTATAGCGTTTCGTTTACACTGGCGAGTACGCCAAGTTCGCTGCTTGGCCAAGCCCCCTAAACATGCTCAAAAACTCAAGTCTTCTGATAACTTTTGTGCCCCCATCCCTTAACTGCATACCGACCAAAGATGAAGTCCGTAGCTCAAAATCCCTGGGGCGTGAAAATTTTCCTGCGAGGTGTGTAAATATGAAAAATGGCCAAAATTTGCCCTTTGACCCAAAATGGCCGCCTCCTTGTACGTTTTAGAGCATACCTCCAAGAGACTTTTGTTCTTGATTTGAGGGGATCTACATACGTACCGATTTTCAGATCTCTACGACGTACGGTTCGGTCTATCTCACGTTAGGTGGCGCTGTAGAGCAGTTTGGCGACGCCCACTTTCGACTCCATTAAAATCATGCAGTTTCACGCGGGGGACAATTTTGGGTAAAGTTTCAGGAGTTTTCGAATACGTTCAGGCATCCCCATTCGCGATTCCGCGTGGAGAAGAAAAAGAATCATAAGAAAAATAATAGTGAAATCCTTCAGTTTCAATAGGCCTTCGCAGCGCTTAGCTGCTCGGGCCTAATAATAATAATAATAATAATAATAATAGTGAAATCCTTCAGAAACAATAGGCCTTCGCAGCGCTTAGCTGCTCGGGCCTAATAAACCTTACAGATACAATAGGGTCCTTGCAGTTTCACTGCTCGGTCCCTAACTAGAAAGCTGCAAGCAGCTGTGAGCGGGACCGAGGTGTGCGTACGTTGGATGTGCGCACGTTGGGCATGCGCTGGACGCTGGAGCCGCAGCTCTGCCCACACGCACGATACCCTCTGAGTACGTAGGAGCACATAATAACCCCAATGCAGAGGGGTTTTTGAAAATTTCTAGGGGGCGCCACTGAGCCATATTGCTCTGCCCACACACGATACTCTTCACATACGTACGAGGTCGTATGTGGTCATTAACTCGTGTTTCCCTGTTCCAACAGGTATCCTTTGAATGGTGTTACGGTTGTTTTTTCCCCTCTTTCCTGTCCTCTTAAACCCCAGTTGGTGGAAGCGGATGGCAGCCCTTCCTGGTTCTGGTTCTGCCAGAGGTTTCTGCCTGTAAAAAGGGAGTCATTTATCTCCACAGTCGCCTCAGGCACGCTCAGGACGGGAGATTGGACTGAAGACAAGTTTCTGTGCAATCTGTTGGTTTCCTTAGCAAGGAAATTGTTTTTGAATTGGCTCTGTATGAATGAATTGGATTATTTTCAAAATAATTATGATTACAAATAATTGAATTCCAATTGGTTTGAATTGGACTTTATTATTTAAGTGCTTTGAGATGAGAAAGCTGTTTGTTGTATTCGGCGCTATATAAATAAAAATAAAAATGAATCGAATTGCATTGAATAAAATGAAAAATGTGTGCTTTCATGCTGAAAGACTTTGTATTGTGCTGTTTAACAAAGATATATGTTAGGCTATGGCATCTTGATAAGTATATAAATGAATTTAAATATAAATGTTATCTTTTTATAAAGAAAGAAGTTTGATTGATCATTTGATTTTATTTCTCTCTAACTTACAGACAGACATATATACAAGCTCCTATATAGGATTCAAGGATTTATTTATTAGGAATTTATTTATTCCTACATTAACACATTCACAGCATTGTTAGCCATGCATCTATTTAAACTGTCTGTGACAGTGATAACCTGCCATTGTAATAATGCGATTAAAAACTGTCTATTTGGCTAAAGTTTGTTTACAGGTCCTTTAATCCAGTGGTTCCCAACCTTTTTTGGCCTGAGTACCCCCTGAGCCTTCTTGTCACACCACAAGTACCCCCTCAGACATACAACGCGTGCAATGATTCTCCAAAAGTTGAGCAACACAGTGGTTATTACATGAAAATCATTTTATTTAATATCCTTAACTTGAACATAAAATTCTCAGGCTTTCTCTATATTTTTTCTTAACCTCAGTTGAATTCAACATAAGAATAAAAAACATTTTCTTGAAATATAAATAATTAACCAAAATAGTATAAATACTAAATCAAAATAGTCTTCTATTGTTATCTAACTGAAATAAGAAACATTTCTCTATTTTTTTAAGAATACATGAACATAACTAATTTCTCTCTTTTTAAGAATACATTAACAGGCCTAACTCATGTAACATTCATCACAAAACTGGAGTCTCCTTCATAAACAGTCCTCCATAAAAGTGTGATGCCTTAATAAAAAAAAAGAAAAAGCTCTCCCCCTGCAGTACCTCCGCGTACCACTAGGGGTACGCAGAGCCCCAGTTGGGAAACACTGTTTAGTAAAATTACTTGTGGTCCAGTTTATCCATTTTAACTAAATAAAGTAATTTCTCTTTCTATTATGATTTTATATGATAAACTTTTGGTTTTAATCACCCATTATTTTACAATAAATACATAAAATAAATATATTTTTTTATTTTCTTGACGTGTCCAGTAAAATGGCAACATGAGGGACCTACCTAACATGGTGGCAGGTACAGCCAATCGTAATGTACTATATTGTGTGACATGTTCAGCAGCCAATCTGAAATGTGAGGCGATTTTTTTTCCGGTTTACTTCCGTGTTTTGCCATCTATGGAGCATGCGCAGTAAGAGTCATTGTTGTCAGGGGCGGGATTAAGCACCCGTATATCACGCTGATTGGCTGTCTCCTGCTGTGTTGTGATTGGCGGATATGTGTCAATATAAACGCAGGTAAGCTCTTTTCTGGCGTGATTGTTCGAGACGTCTGTTAGCGAAAGCGACCGAGATCCGAGAATAATCACTTTGTACTTAAGTAGATAGAGACCGAACTATACCACATTTTTACATTATCAAGAAGGATTCAAAAGGAATTTATTTGGCCTTGAGGTGAGTAAATCTGTGTTGTTTTTTACTGTAGTGTAACACGGTGGAATTGTATGGTTACATTGCACGGAAAGGACGTTATTATTGTCTAAATTAAAATAACAGTGAGTTATTAAGTTAATGTATAAATTCCAAGGAATTGGATGCTATCTTATTACTGGCAATTACATTAAGATCCCGAGATAACTCGGTTGAAAGTCAAATTGAACGTGTTTGTAGACGGTGAAACACGTGGTGTATGAGTCTTTGTTCTGCTTGGGTTTGAATTTTTCCCGGGGTCGTGTAGAGGATGTCGGAAATGACGATATTACTGTAGTTTATAAGGCGTCGAAAATAAAGGAACGGCACGAAGGAGAAAGCGCCGCTGTGCATGGCGTTTGTGCAGTAAGCACAAAGGAACTTTAGAGGCACACGTGGTTGATAATTTTATTTGTTCGCCATTTTCTCGAATGCTGAGTTTAACGGGTGGTAGGAAAGGAAAGGAAAGGAAAGGAAAGGAAAGGAAAGGAAAGGAAAGGAAAGGAAGGGAAGGGGGGGGGGCTAGGGAGCTAGGTCCTGTATGGAAAACTACATTAGTTAGACTGCTCAAATTTGGATAGAATTATTATATAGACGCTGTAGATTCATTAAAACTTTGTTTGGGATTTGTGAAACGTTTTGCTGATTTGTGAAAATGCAGAATATGGCCATTTTACTCCTTTTCAATTTAAATTCAAATTTAACAGGCATTATGATGGACACCTATGCAAGTACATGTCCTTGATGTTAAGATTTTTAAATAACTAGGATAATTATTTTTACAGTTAATATAAGTTATAAGTGTTTCTTACGGTCATACCCTAATAATGTCAAATTATGAAGAATTCAAAGAGTTATTAACCTTTGTATGTAACAGCTGGGCTAATCATGGGTCCTTCATTGTGATATTGTTTCCTGTAATATGATCTTCTTACACAGATGAACAAAATGGCTTGTCAAATGTTGGTTACACTGTTTTGACTGTTTAGGAAGTTGACGTGTTAGTTATAATATTTAAAATGATGGTGTTCCATTTATTTTATTCAGTGTCAAAAAACGCTAATGTAGGATTATGCCAAAGTAGTTGATAATGTGTATTATTGAGAATTTCACCTTTTTTTTTTTTTTTGAACAAGTTTAAAACTTTGGTACATAGTTTTTATGGTTTTTAAAGGTAGTATTTATAATGTGAAATACTGTGAATATCAATGTGTATTGATAATGACAACATTGATTGGAAATATAGGAACATTTTAATAGTGTTCAGCTGATGGTGGCTGTATTTGTTTTCCTTCTGGTGAGCATAGTGTTATGTAATGATGTTAATTCATTGTTTTAATCCACATCTAGATGCCGCGTGGCAAGAGTCATCGTGAGGCGTTGAAGAAGAGGAATGCTTGCAGATCAACTGAGTCTGTGGGAATTCGGATGGCTTCCAGCGAGTTTCGTGCACGTATGTATTATCATTATCTGTTTCTCCATATTTGCAATATTTGAGATAACATTTGGGTCATTTTTGTAATAGTAAAGTGTGTAATGATATTATTTGCGGCTAATATGACTAGTAAATGTTTATGTTGCTTTTTATGTCTGTTGCTAAATAGTTCGTGGAATTGGCTGGAGGCATAAAGTGAAACGATGGCAAATTTCTTTGCACAGTGGGCGAAGTCACAAATTGGTCATCCCTGCTGAGTTTCCAGACAAGAAGGTATGTACAATTTATATACAACAGTCATTGTGTGGAATTATTATGTGTTTTTATTCTAAAGGAATCTTTGCTTTTGTTCCAGTTTGTGCTTCTTGTCGGGGACTCCCACCTGCGTTCCATCGCAGACGGCATTGTTCAGATGCCAGAGGGTTGTCTGTCCTTTGGTGTTATGTCAACGCCGGGGGCCAGTGCTGACCAGCTGAGGACTGAAGTGTTGCACGCTGCTCTTCCTTGGATGCCTGACGCTGTGTGCGTCTTGGCCCCTAGCAACAATCTAACAAGCAGCAGGACGGTTGATGAGGCAGGTGCCTCCTTCAAAGAGTTCCTTTCCACTGTCTGTACATACTGGACAAAGGTATATTAATTTAATTTGTATTCTGTTTATTGTAATGACATTATGCAGTGTATCTATTTTAATGGTGTGGCATTATGCAGATAATACAATTGATAATGAATCCCTATTTCATTTGTCTAGGTTTTTGTTGTGGACATGCCTCCACGGTTGACCGTGGACTTTGAGTACCAAAAGCTGATGAGAGACGAATTCCACCGTGTGGCATCAGAGCTTGGTATGTTTTAAAAAGGGTGTACGATGGATTATGTTTTATTGTGTAAATAGTTATAAATTAACATTGTTTAATTTGTGTTAAGGTGTGAAGTTTTGGAACACGGCTGACTATTTCCCTGTCAACTGTCTCAAGCTGTGGTGCCGTGATGGGGTAAGTAGCTGTTGTGTTGTTTTTGTATAAGAAATGGAAAAATATTTAATGTAATTTGAAACTTAATATTAAATGTTTCATCATTTTTTTTTTTTACCCTTTTTTTTTTAATCACAGGTGCACCTCAGCGACGACTTCGGGATGCCGCTCCTTGTGCAGCTGATGTGGATTGCTGCTTACCATCAACTGGAGATACCGGTTCCTCAACCACAGGTACCTCACTCGGTGTCTGCTTTGACATCAGTGCCGCGGAATGCTCTACCCGCCTCTGAGTGGCCGGTTGTAGGATCGGGTAGGAAGGTAAGAAGGTTGACAGTTATTATATTTTAATTGAAAAGTGCTATTGTTGTTAAAGGGAACATCAAAGCTATGGTGAAATGGTTCTTATATTCATGTGCTATTTGTCTTTACAGCGGAACCCTTCTGGTGACCCTGAAGTTGCTTCTGGTGCACCCAAGAGAACGCCTGAACATGAGGTTTGCTATGTATTTTTTTTAATTCATATTTGAGAAAAGTGCTATTGTTAAAGAGAACATCAAAGCTATGGTGAAACTGTTCTTATATTCATGTGCTATTTGTCTTTACAGAGGAACCGTTCTGGTGAGCCTGAGCTGGCTCAGGCTCATGCTTCTGGTGCACCAAAGAGAACGCCTGAACATGAGGTTTGCTATGTATTTTTTTTAATTCATATTTGAGAAAAGTGCTATTGTTAAAGAGAACATCAAAGCTATGGTGAAACTGTTCTTATATTCATGTGCTATTTGTCTTTACAGAGGAACCGTTCTGGTGACCCTGAAGTTGCTTCTGGTGCACCCAAGAGAACGCCTGAACATGAGGTTTGCTATGTATTTTTTTTAATTCATATTTGAGAAAAGTGCTATTGTTAAAGAGAACATCAAAGCTATGGTGAAACTGTTCTTATATTCATGTGCTATTTGTCTTTACAGAGGAACCGTTCTGGTGAGCCTGAGCTGGCTCAGGCTCATGCTTCTGGTGCACCAAAGAGAACGCCTGAACATGAGGTTTGCTATGTATTTTTTTTAATTCATATTTGAGAAAAGTGCTATTGTTAAAGAGAACATCAAAGCTATGGTGAAACTGTTCTTATATTCATGTGCTATTTGTCTTTACAGAGGAACCGTTCTGGTGAGCCTGAGCTGGCTCAGGCTCATGCTTCTGGTGCACCAAAGAGAACGCCTGAACATGAGGTTTGCTATGTATTTTTTTTAAATTCATATTTGAGAAAAGTGCTATTGTTAAAGAGAACATCAAAGCTATGGTGAAACTGTTCTTATATTCATGTGCTATTTGTCTTTACAGAGGAACCGTTCTGGTGAGCCTGAGCTGGCTCAGGCTCATGCTTCGGGTGCATCCAAGAGGAGAAAGGCTCAACACAAGGTTTGCTATGTTTTTGTTTTTTTAAATTCATATTGAACTAAGATGAGTATGCAATGTTGATCTGAACTAGTTTTGTCTACATTGTACAGGTGGATGGAACTCCAGTGGTTTTGAGGGAGTGTTTCATCCCACTGAATCCTGTGCGGTTCTCCAGTGCTATATTGGCTGCCATGGAGAAGGTGGTTCCATCATCACTTGATTGTGATGTTCCTACAAGTAAAGAGGTACATTGCTTTTAAATTGTGTGTGATGGATTAAGCATTATTGTAAAATGACTTCTTCTCCCTCATTCTTGACACTGTGTGTGTTGTGTACACAAACCTATTGCACAAATATTTTAAAACGCAATTGTGTTTGTCTCACATTAGACGCTGCCTGTGGAACACCGGAGAAAAACGGCTGTATTGAAACGCAGACAAGTTAGGCGTAAGGTATGTAATGATTGAATTCATTTGAAGAGCATATGTGGTGCATTTTTAGTTGGAGAGCAGGAGGGAAATATTTAGCATTTGTGTACTCATGTACTGTATTCATGTCATGTATTTTTGTAGGTGTTGGCCACACCAGGTGCGGAGGTGTCTGTTGAAGGCATGAAAGTGGAGGTGCTGGAGAAGGTTGGTTCAATTTGTTTGAAGGGTTTCTCCTGAATTTAGGGAAAGGATTTTGGCTTGCAGTATGTGAGGTTATATTTTGTGTCAGTTAAATATCATTTGACTTTCAGAGAAACTGTGTTAAACCATTGTGACAAAAAAGTGAAAAGTACACAAAAGGTTTTTCTTTATGTATTGTGGTTCTGACATTTTATTGTTTTTACTCTCTTTAGGTCGATGCCACACCAATTGCGGTGTCTGCTCGTCCTGAAGCCAGGGTCCTGGACCAAGTGGTCGGTACAACTTGTATTTTTTATTTATTTTAAAGGGAATTATTGTTAAGAAAAAGAGATATTGTAAAAAAGAAAAAAATGGCTACTTGATCTTTTTATGAGCAATTTAGCAAAATACAAGTCTTTTATGTTGCTTATAGGGTTGTTTTGTTGTCCTTTATGTTTATTTATTTATTTATTTATTTTTGTCCTAGGTGGAGGCCACAACTAGCCTTGTGTGTGCCTGTGATGTGCCGCTGCCCACCAGTCCTGTTGAGGTCTCTGCTCGTCCTGTTCCGGTGCCTGTCTGCTCTGTGGAGGTGGTGGAGAACCAGGAGGACAGAGGTGTTGGTGTGCGGCGCTCTCAAAGATTCACCAAAGGTTTGAGTGTTAAGTCCAGTTCATGCATGCCTTCACAGGTTGTTCCACTGTCTGAAGAGTTAGTTGGTAGTACATTTGTCAGTGGGCGTACATCAGTTCGGGGAACTTTTCACCAGGGTGATAGTCGGTTTATAAATGCTGGATTGCAGTGTATGGCTGTAAGTTTGGTAGCTGTAGCAAAACACACAACTGACAGTGTGTTTTTGTGGCAGGCGGCTACACTGGATAAGGTTGTAGTTTTAGGTGATGTGTTGTATTCAGATTTGCGTGACAGTAATCAGATTAGTAGTGGGGCAGATATGCTTTCTGTTCCAGATTTGCCCAAGCAGCGTGTCATAGATGGACAGAAGTTTGAGTTTGAGTATGGTGATTATGTAACTGGAGATGCTGATGGAGAGAGTGAATTAATTGCAACAGGGGTGCTTATCAGTCTCAGAACAGGGTTGACAGAAATATGTAGGAAATATGACACCTGCCTTCTGACATTGTGTGGCGGTACATGTGCCATCATTCGTCAGAATGGACAATATGCAGTGGTTGACTCGCATGCACGCAGTTCAGATGGGATGGTAGATGGTGAAGGGATGAGTGTAGTTGTGTATTTTAATGATCTTGAGCATCTGTTCTGCCATTTGTGCAAGTTTACAGAAGCACTTAATGTTTCTCCTAAGTTGTTTGAACTTGTCGGTGTGCGTGTCATTGACAGGAACTCAGGAAGTGATGTTACTAGTGTTAATTTAGATGTAGTTTTTGTTAGCGATGTTGGAAGTAAATGCTTAGAATTTAATCCATTGTGTAAAGGTGATGCAGACTCCCTATGCAAGCGATTAAATATAGAGTCTGAGATTAGTCATGTAGCATCTGGTACAGTTGGTGTGTTAGGGGCTCCATGCAGGACAGAGGAAATAGTTGGTGATGGAAACTGTTTCTTTAGGGCAGTTAGTCAGGCCATTAGTGGCACACAGAAGAATCATCGGAAGATTAGGCTTGCCGTTGTCAAGCAGATGGAAAGCAATCCTGTGGCATATCAAGGTATTTTGAGAAATCCAGATTCCTCAATGGCAGAATACCTGGTGGTGTCAAGGATGCGTTATGTTGGCAGTTGGGCTACAGAGGTCGAGATTCAAGCTGCAGCAGACTGTTTAGGTGTGAGTATTTTCACATATCACAATGAGCGTTGGCTTGAATATAGTTGTCACAACCATCAATTCTCCAAACAGGCAGTTTATGTAAAGAATTGCAATGGTAACCATTATGAAAACGTAGTTTGTGTTCAACAGGCTGAAACACAGGCATGTTATGGTTATTGTAAAGTGCAGACATGTGATGGATACAATTTAAGACAGCAAACACCGTATGTATTTAACGAGCAACCTGCAGAACAGGCAAGACAAAGTGTGTTTACATATACAGGAAAGCTTTGGAGGAAGGAAAGCCAGAAGGAAAGAAGTAAAAGAAATTATGCTCAAAATAGTTTGTATAAGGAAAAGCATAAGGCTATGAGTAAATTGACATATAGGTTACAGAGAGAGAGTGTGAAGGAATTGAGTAGGAACATGTACAGGACTAATGTATTGTATCAAGCCAAGAAAAAGGAAACGAGTAGGGAAATGAGTAGAAATATGTACAGGACTAATGTATTGTATCAAGCCAAGAAAAAGGAAACGAGTAGGGAAATGAGTAGAAATATGTACAGGACTAATGTATTGTATCAAGCCAAGAAGAAAGAGATTAGTATATGGAAGTACAGGACATATGTGGTACATAGAGAGAACTTGAAGGCGATGAGTAAAAATAAATATCGTACAAATGTATTACATAAAGAAAATTTGAAAGTAATGAGTAAAAATAAATATCGTACAAACAAGGTACATAGGAAGAAGGTGAGGAACATGAGTAAGACAAAGTATGCAAATGTTGAATATAAACGGCGTGTTGTAGCAGGTATGAAGCTGAAGAGGCAGCAGTTGAAAGAAAAGCGGCAGCAATTTGACTTTGTTATGCAGCAGTTTTTAGATAAAGTCAGAGATGGACCAGATTTTGTGTGTTGTGTTTGCCACAGGTTGCTGTTTAGGCATCAGGTTTTAACCTGTAAAAGGGAAGATTATAATAAAACTGGAGCTGTAGCTGCTGTAGCCGCAAAGTGTATTACTGATGATTATCTGCACAAATGTGATGCCAGTTGTGAGATGCCGTGTCACTTGGTTGAATCACCCAGAGGAAAGCTTTCGATCTGTTACACCTGTCATAGTAAAATACTTAGAGGACAGGAACCGGCTGAATCTGCAGGGAACAATTTGACTGTGTCTCACATTCCAGCAGAACTGGCCTGTTTGAATAGTTTAGAACAGCATTTGATCGCGCTACATATACCATTTATGAAGATGTTAGCTTTGCCCAAAGGTGGGCAAAATGGAGTACATGGCCCAGTGACATGTGTTCCAGCAAACATTGTTCAAACAAGTAATTTGTTACCTCGTTCCAATATGGAGGGGTCTTTGTTGCCTGTGAAGCTGAAGCGTAAGTTAACCTACAAGGGTCATTACAAGTATGAATTTGTGGATACCATGCGTGTTAGGCAAGCGTTGCAGTGTTTAAAAAACATTAATGCACATTATAAAGATATACAGTTTAATGAAGCATGGCTTAATGAGTTTTGTAGGGAGAACGATGAGGTAATTTTAGGAGCAGACAATGATTGTAATGTAGAAGCCAGTGATGGTGGTGAGGATGAACTTCTACATGACAGACAGCAACACTGTATGTTTCAGGACAGTTGTCTGATGCCTGTAGACATTGGTCAAGAAGTGTTGGACCAGTATTTTGATGGTGTTGTGAACGTGGCTCCTGCAGAGGGAAATAGCCCTGTTAGCTTGCTGTCTGATCATGGCAATGAAGCCAAATGTTTTCCAGTGTTGTTTCCGCAGGGACAGCATACCTATCATGATAGCCGACCACAGCGTTTGACATTAACGCGTTATTTTAATAACCGTGTTCTGCATGCTGATGGCAGATTTTCCCGGAATGTAGAATACATATTTTTTGCTCAGTACATGTCGGAGGTCGAACACGTCGTTTCCAATGTGTCCATAGCGTTAAGAAAAGGAAGGGGAGGTGGCACACTGACAAAGGTTAACAATCTATTGAAGAGTGACGATGGGTTGAAACGGTTGTTGGCGTGTGATGATGGCTATCGGTTTTTGAAACCTATTAGAGGAACCCCAGTGTACTGGCAGGGAGCGCAGAATGACCTGTTAGCTTGTGTTCGTCAGTTAGGTGTCCCTACTTGGTTTTGTTCCTTTTCTTCAGCTGATCTTCGTTGGCAAAATCTGCTTGATAGCGCTTTGCGACAGGCTGGAAGAACACAGACAGCTGACGAGTTGGAGTGGGCTGATAGGTGTGAGCTGTTGCGGCAGAATCCGGTAACTGCAGCCAGGATGTTTGACTTTCGGTGGCATTGTTTTTTAAAGGAGGTGTTGATGTCTCCATGCAATCCGATAGGTAAAATAATTGACTACTTTTATAGGGTCGAGTTTCAGCAGCGTGGTTCCCCACATGTTCATTGTTTGTTCTGGATCGAGAACGCTCCGTTAATTGACAGGAACAGTGACGAAGAGGTAGTTCAGTTTATTGACAAATATGTAACATGTCAACTACCAGCAGATGATGACACATTATTGGACATTATCACATCTGTACAACAACATTCCACTCGACACTCAAAGTCGTGCAAAAAGAGGAATACAACATGTCGTTTCAATTTTCCTCGACCAGTATCTGCACGCACGTTTATCAGTCGTAAGCGAGTAGAACCAGTCTGCAAGTGTCAGGAAAATGTGACGGATGCAACATGTGAAAAGCATGGAGAGAACAGGTGGGAGATGAAGAAAGAGCATGCTGATGACATTTTAACAAGCGTTAAGAAGGCATTGAACGATGGTAGTTGTGAAAATGTACAGCAGTTGTTTGGTGCTTTACGCATGAATCAGGAGATTTTTGAGGCGGCGTATAAACGTCTTGGCAAGAAGACAGAAGTTATTTTAAAAAGGGATGTTAAGGAGTCGTGGATTAATCAGTATAATACGTCCCTCTTGAAATGCTGGAATGCTAATATAGACATCCAGTACGTTGTGGATGCGTATGCATGTGTTGTGTACATCATCTCCTATATTTCTAAGGCAGAAAGGGAGATGGGGCTGCTGTTGAGCAATGCCCAAAGAGAGGCATCCAAAGAGGGCAATCTTAGTGCAAAGGAGGCCTTAAAAAATCTAGGTACTGTGTACTTGCATAACAGAGATGTTAGCGCACAAGAAGCAGTTTATAGACTAACAAATATGCACTTAAAGGAATGTTCAAGGAAAGTCGTCTTTGTGCCCACAGGGGATAATATTGTGAGGATGAGTTTACCGTTGAGTATTTTAAGACAGAGGGCTGCATCAGAGGATGTCACCTCTCAAAATATGTGGATGACTAGTTTAGTTGACCGCTATAAGAGTAGGCCAATAGATGTGGCATTTGAAGACATGTGTTTGGCAACATTTGCATCAGAATATCGCATATTGAGTAAAAATGAAAAATGTCGGAATCCAATCCAGTTACAGAATCGGTGTGGTTTTATAGTCAAAAGAACACGCACACAACCAGCTGTCATTCGGTATGCGCGGTTTTCAAAAACCAAGAACTCGGAAAACTTTTTCCGCAGTAAATTGCAACTGTTCCTGCCCTATAGATGTGATGAACAACTGAAACCTGCAAACTGTGAAACCTTTGAACAGTTTTACAGTAATGGGCATGTTAGGTTTAGTGATGGTTCTAGACGTTCGGTGCAGGTGGTCGTTGATGAAAATGGCAGAATTTTTGAGAGAGAAGCAGAAGATTTAGATGATATTAGGAATAATATCGATTGTGATGGACTAGTGGAAAATGCATGGTGTGAGCTGTGTCCAGAGCAGGAGCTAGAACGTTTAGAGTGTCTGGAGGAAAGAGGAGAGCAGCAACAGATACTGGTAGAGGATGTTGAAGATATTCCAGATTTGCAGTCCGGAAGTGTAGAGTCAAGAAATGTAGAGAAGAGAAGTAATGTCATGTGTAGAAGTGATGGTTTGGCTTTAGTTAGATCTCTAAATGACACCCAGATGTCTGTTTTTTATCAGGTGAGGCAATGGTGTTTAGATAGGATACATGGCAAAACTCCTGCACCGTTGCATGTATTTATTACAGGCGGTGCAGGTACTGGCAAGAGTCATTTGATAAAGGCGATTCAGTACGAATCAATGAGGCTGTTGTCACCGACGTGCCGTCATCCAGACAACATATGTGTGTTGTTGATGGCTCCTACAGGGATTGCTGCATTCAATTTGCAGGCGGCAACAATCCATTCAACATTTGGTATAGGAAAGGATGTACGCTTACCGTACACTCCTTTGGGGGAGGAGAAACTGAACTCGTTGCGTGCCAAATATTGTGATCTGCAGCTGTTGATAATAGATGAGATATCCATGGTGGATCACAATCTGTTCTCATATATTCACGGTAGATTGAGACAGATAAAACAAACGGGTGATTTTTCACCGTTTGGCAATGTTGCTGTAGTTGCAGTAGGAGATTTTTTCCAGTTGCCGCCTGTAAGAGGCAAGCCGTTGTATGTGGAGGACGTTAGTAACACCTTGTGGTCAAGCTTGTTTAAAGTTGTTGAGCTAACTGAAATAGTTAGACAGAAAGACAAAGTCTTTGCTGAGTTGTTGAATCGGGTTAGGTGTCGTAGCAAAAAGACTCCGATGTTGAAAAGTGATTTGGATGTGTTGAGACGCTGTGAAACTGCTGAGGAAAGCTCTGCCTTGCACATATTTGCAACTAATAGACAAGTAAATGAGCATAACATGCAACAGCTATTAAAGGCTTGTCCTGAATACGTAGAAGTAAATGCGCAGGATTTCATTAATGATGCGAAAACAGGACAACTGAGGTTGTTAGATGGCCATCATGCCAAAGCACAAAACACCTGTTTGGCAGAGACGCTGTTCTTAGGGAAGGATGCGCGTGTAATGCTGTGTAAAAATGTTGATGTGGCAGATGGCCTTGTCAATGGTGTCTGTGGTGTAGTTACTGAAGTGCATATGTCAGAAAAGAGCAAGTTTCCACTCAAAGTCTATGTTAAATTTGATGACGATTTGGTTGGACAACAGAGGAGAAAGCAGTGCCCTAACTTGGCATTACCTTTGCAAGGCTCTATAGGTATTGAACCTGAAGAAGACAGAGCCACCAAAAACGGTGGATTGCGGCGGCAATTCCCACTGAAACTAGCGTGGGCCTGTACAGTACATAAAGTACAAGGCCTAACTGTTGATAATGCTGTAGTTAATTTGGCAAAGATATTTTCCTCTGGCCAAGCATATGTGGCATTAAGTCGTGTTAGGACTCTTTCAGGGTTAATCATTCAGGAGTTTGAAGAGAAGCGCATATATTGCAGGGAAGATGTTAAGGATGCCATTAACAGTATGGTTCCTTTTGTGACAGGCGCTATACCTCGGCACACATTGAGCCAAAACAGTTTCACTGTGTTTTCAATGAATGTGCAAAGTTTGAGTAGACATGTAGTGGATTTGGCATTGTGTGCACAGCCCTTGAAGCCTAACTGCATTGCTGTCACAGAAACGTGGCTGCCTGCAGCCTTCTCATCAGAGACAACTAAGATTGCTGGGTTCACTTTTCACAACTGTCCACGAGGTTTATCCTATAGTAGCAGCCATCCTGCCTTGCTCGCACTTCAAGACCAACAACATGGTGGAGTTGGCGTGTATGCCGCTGACAGTGTGGAATGTGACATTTTAGATGTCCCACGTGTCAATTTGGAATGTGTAGTGTGTAGGTTTGCTACTTACAACGTAGTTCTGGCAGTCGTTTATCGACCACCATCTTATCCCATCTCTTTGTTTAAGGAAAATCTAGGGCAGTTGGTTGTTTGGCTTAATTCACTGAGTAACACAGTTGCTGTCATGGGAGATTTCAATGATGACATTTTGAAATCATCAACAATCTCCCAGTTTCTTACAAGTAGAGGGTATGTCCAGTTAGTGACAGAACCCACAACAGAGAGAGGGACGCTCATTGATCACGTATATGTAAAAACCACTCAGTATAATGTAGAGGCTTCGGTGGTGCCCACATATTTTAGTGATCATGAGGCAATAGTGTTTCGTTGCTGGTAATGTGTGAATTCAGACAAGTACTTTACCCATTTCTACATGTGTGAGGCCAGGGTGATGTTGTAAATTTGGACATGGCATGATTTTGTTGTAAAGGTTTGGCACTTGTATTTCTTATGTATGTGTGTACACGAAATAATTATGTATCATTATTAAAGGCACATGTGTATATATATTGTCAATGTTTATATAATAATGTATTTTGTGTTTGTAATCAATTGTAACATGTACTTCCTGTTTAAACATTTGAATGAATTTATTGTAGTGATCATGAGGGATTACTTAACATTTTTGAATAACTACAAAGAGTGATAGTGTCAGGGTTTACAGCAACAACACCAAAACAGGGACAGTCAACAGATAGCACTGAAATACAAGGTGGCCTCGGCCTACCATTGCACACTGTACATAAAAATCCACAAACATTCTCAAGGAGCTTAACAACTCCATTGCACACAGCACATAAACGAACAACACCGGAGTGTGGTTTTAAGCTGATGTAGTTTTTAATGAAATAATTATTATGTAGTTTTTTTTTAAGTACAGATGAGAGTATATTGGGGGGAGAAGAGTATTTTTGTACATGTTATTTATATAACTATTAGTTTTTATTTTAAATGAAGTTTGTTTTCTGTATATGTTACAAGGTTTAAAAAATGACAATTCTGAATCCCAAAAAGTTGAACGATGTGACAGCTCACAGGCAAGAGGGGGATTCTCCGCCACGATTTGCCTGTGTGACCTGCCCCGTCTCTTTCCTGTCCCAAAGGGGGCTCTCACTTCACATCAGGAGGAAGCATCCCGATGCATACTTCTGTGCACGGAAGGAGCTGCCGCTCAGTAAGTCAGGACTGAAGACGAAGGCAGAGACTAAGACGGGTGAGGATGCAGACCGTGAGGCTGCAACCTTGCAGGAACTCATAGTGGCCCTTCCGCCTGTCCCGGAGGTGGCGCATTAGCGAAGTGCTTGTGAGAATGCTAAGCGCTTTAATTACCTATGTTTTGAAATTTGCATAAAATTTGTGTTCTATTTAACAGTAAACAAAAGTCTTTATTGTGTAAAGGTTTCGTTTCTTGCATTAAGACGGCATTTATTTAACTTCCACAGAAATATATTTGAAAGTAGTGATAAACGGCTATTAATATAAGTTAACATACAGAAATTAGCATGCTGTTCTTAATGCAAGTTTTGCTTTACCTTGTCATATAGCATTAAAAAAAGCAAAAGGCAATGGTATTGGTACTCCCACTTGTGGGACGGGGTTCAAATCCCTGTGTTGCCCTGCTGATTTGTGCTGACAAGTTTGAACAAATTTTGATGACAAGTAGAAAACCTTTAAACTCTGGACTGGCAAAGTGTGCGTTCAAAGATGTTTTGTGCCAATGTAAAGAAGTTATGAGAAACATGAGCATAATAGAAATTCTTGTAGGATTTTTGTTGGTGTCGATGTGATTAATTCTGGTCTGTTATGACACACAGAAAGTGTCGCTGCTGAACAACGCTACGACCTTTTGACTGCAAAAGGGCCAACACTGCCGCTCCAGTGGCGTCATCAATCGTGTCACGCCTTTCCTGCACCCGAGCACGAGGCAGAGTATTTGACGAATCTCCCAAATGGCGTTCACTCCACAACATTATGAGTGGAATGTGTTTGAAATTGAAGTGATGTGTCACCTTCCAGACAGGAGTTCTTAATTGTTGATTTTATTGTTTAACATTTTATTTATATATTTTTTTTAGGGTGCAAATGTAAAACTGTTCACCAGGACTAAAGATAGAAATTTTGGCATGTTACAGATGTACTGTTATTAATATGCACTGTCTTGTTAATAAATAAAATGGAAAAAATTGAGTAACTGTCAGTTCCTGTTTTGTGGCGAAGGATTGGCGAGGACTTCTTGAAGGCTATTCAACATATCATGTGTGGCTAAAATGCGAGTCGTTTAAAAAAATTTGACGTTTCCGACCACCATTAGGTGGCGCTGTAGGTGGATGTCACTGTTATATGTGCGCGTTCAGGCTGGGACCAGCATTCACCGTGTGAAGTTTGGGACAGATTGGATAATGTATGTGGAAGTTATAAGCGACTTAATTTTTCATGGCGAGTCATAAATTTGAGGCGTCGCCACGGCCACGCCGTTTGAGGTTTGAAAAAGTTTATCCATGAAGTTTTGCCCTCATGTCTTAAGAGTAACCTGGCCAAGTTTGAAGATTTGAGCATGAAATATGTAGGAGGAGTTTGATCAAATAAGAGGTGTGGAAAAAAATGAAGTTTCCGACCACCATTAGGTGGCGCTGTAGGTGGATATCACTATTTTATATGTACGCGTTCAGGCTGGGTCCAGCATTCACCGTATGAAGTGTGGGACAGATTGGATAATGTATGTGGGAGTTATAAGCGACTTAATTTTTTGTGGCGAGTGATGGCGAGTCATCGAACTTTGAGAAGTCGCCACGGCCACGCCCTTTAAGTTTTAAAAAAGTTTCCCCATGATTTTTCCCCCCCATGTCTTAAGAGTAACCTGGCCAAGTTTGAAGTCTGTAGCATTAAATCTGTAGGACGAGTTCGATCTCAAGCAAGGTGTGGAATCGGTCAAAAATGTCACGAAAACTCACTTTCCATCCAATATGGCCGCCTTCCTGTGGACGTGGCACATTGGCGGCATGAGACTTTTTTGTGCGTCTGGGCATGATGAATGTGTGTACCGAATTTCGTTGTCCCACGCGAAACTAACCCCAATGTGTGGACCATTTTTAAGTATCCTAGGGGGCGCCAATGAGCCAATTTTCTCCGCCCACACACGATACCCTTTACATACATACGAGGTCGTCAGGGTGGACGTGAGTACCAAGTTTCATTACTTTGAGATGATGATAAGGCTTTCAAATCACAAACGCCATCACAGGATTTTCACCGCATGGCCACGCCCACACCGTTCAGAGTTTGGAAAAGTTTCTCCAGGAATTGTTGCCTCCATGTCTTAAGAGTAACTTGGCTAAGTTTGAAGCTTGTAGCATTAAATCTGTGGGAGGAGTTTGATAAAATGTGAGGTATGGAAAAAAAAGACGTTTCTGACCACCAGCAGGTGGCGCTGTTGGTGGATGTCACTATTTTATCTATGCGCGTTCAGGGTGGGTCCAGATATCACCGTATGAAGTTTGGGACAGATTGGATAATGTATGTGGAAGTTATAAGCGACTTAATTTTTCATGGCGAGTCATAACTTCAAGGCGTCGCCACGGCCACGCCCTTTGAGGTTTGAAAAAGTTTCTCCATGACTCTTTCCCCCCATGTCTTAAGAGTAATCTGGCCAAGTTTGAAGCTTGTAGTATTAAATCTGTAGGACGAGTTTGATCAAATGCGAGATGTGGAAAAAAAGAGATGTTTCCGACCACCAGCAGGTGGCGCTATAGGTAGATGTCACTATGATAATATGTACGCGTTTAGTCTGGGTCCAGCATTCACCGTATGAAGTTTGGGACAGATTGGATAATGTATGTGGAAGTTATAAGCGACTTCAATTTTTGTGGCGAGTGATGGCGAGTCATCGAACTTTGAGGCGTCGCTACGGCCACGCCCTTTAAGTTTTGAAAAAGTTTCCCCATGAATCTCTCCCCCCATGTCTTAAGAGTAACCTGGCCAAGTTTCAAGTCTGTAGCATGAAATCTGTGGGACAAGTTCGATCTTATGCAAGGCGTGGAATCGGTCAAAAATGGCACGAAAACGCACTTTCCATCCAAAATGGCTGCCTTCCTGTGTACGTGGGACCATGGCGGCGGGAGACTTTTTTGTGCGTCTGGGCAAGATGAATAAGTGTACCGAATTTCGTTGTCCTACGCAAAACTAATCCTATTAAGGGGACCATTTTTAAGCACCGTAGGGGGCGCTACAGAGTCAATGAGCGACTCCCAAAAATATAAAGTTTAGATTCTTTCATGTCGTCGACTGGCAGGTGGCGCTCGCAAAATTTCCTGAGTTTTCGCATACCTTTTGCAAAGAATAAGAAAGAAAGAATAATAATAATAAACCTTACAGATACAATAGGGTCCTTGCAGTTTCACTGCTCGGTCCCTAATAATAATAATAATAAACCTTACAGATACAATAGGGTCCTTGCAGTTTCACTGCTCGGTCCCTAACTAGAAAGCTGCAAGCAGCTGTGAGCGGGACCGAGGTGTGCGTACGTTGGGATGTGCGTACGTTGGGCATGCGCTGGACGCTGGAGCTGCAGCTCTGCCCACACGCACGATACCCGCTGTGTACTTACGAGCACAGCATAACCCCAATGCGGAGGGGTTTTTGAAAATTTCTAGGGGGCGCCACTGAGCCATTTTTCTCCGCCCACACACGATACCCTTTACATACGTACGAGGTCGACAGGGTGGACGTGTGTACCACGTTTCATTACCTTGAGATGATGATAAGGCTTTCAAATCACATACGCCATCACACGATTTTCACCGCATGGCCACGCCCACACCGTTCAGAGTTTGGAAAAGTTTCTCCATGAATTGTTGCCTCCATGTCTTAAGAGTAACTTGGCCAAGTTTGAAGCTTGTAGCATTAAATCTGTGGGAGGAGTTTGATAAAATGTGAGGTATGGAAAAAAAAGACGTTTCTGACCACCAGCAGGTGGCGCTGTTGGTGGATGTCACTATTTTATCTATGCGCGTTCAGGCTGGGTCCAGATATCACCGTATGAAGTTTGGGACAGATTGGATAATGTATGTGGAAGTTATAAGCGACTTAATTTTTCATGGCGAGTCATAACTTCAAGGCGTCGCCACGGCCACGCCCTTTGAGGTTTGAAAAAGTTTCTCCATGACTCTTTCCCCCCATGTCTTAAGAGTAATCTGGCCAAGTTTGAAGCTTGTAGTATTAAATCTGTAGGACGAGTTCGATCAAATGCGAGATGTGGAAAAAAAGAGATGTTTCCGACCACCAGCAGGTGGCGCTATAGGTTGATGTCACTATGATAATATGTACGCGTTCAGGCTGGGTCCAGCATTCACCGTATGAAGTTTGGGACAGATTGGATAATGTATGTGGAAGTTATAAGCGACTTCAATTTTTGTGGCGAGTGATGGCGAGTCATCGAACTTTGAGGCGTCGCTACGGCCACGCCCTTTAAGTTTTGAAAAAGTTTCCCCATGAATCTCTCCCCCCATGTCTTAAGAGTAACCTGGCCAAGTTTCAAGTCTGTAGCATGAAATCTGTGGGACAAGTTCGATCTTATGCAAGGCGTGGAATCGGTCAAAAATGGCACGAAAACGCACTTTCCATCCAAAATGGCTGCCTTCCTGTGTACGTGGGACCATGGCGGCGTGAGACTTTTTTGTGCGTCTGGGCAAGATGAATAAGTGTACCGAATTTCGTTGTCCTACGCAAAACTAATCCTATTAAGGGGACCATTTTTAAGCACCGTAGGGGGCGCTACAGAGTCAATGAGCGACTCCCAAAAATATAAAGTTTAGATTCTTTCATGTCGTCGACTGGCAGGTGGCGCTCGCAAAATTTCCTGAGTTTTCGCATACCTTTTGCAAAGAATAAGAAAGAAAGAATAATAATAACTAGAAAGCTGCAAGCAGCTGTGAGCGGGACCGAGGTGTGCGTACGTTGGGATGTGCGCATGTTGGGGCATGCGCTGGACGCTTGAGCTGCAGCTCTGCCCACACGCACGATACCCTCTGCATACTTACAAGCACATAAAAACCCAAATGCGGAGGGGTTTTTGAAAATTTCTAGGGGGCGCCACTGAGCCATTTTGCTCCGCCCACACACGATACCCTTTACATACGTACGAGGTCATCAGGGTGGACGTGTGTGCCAAGTTTCATGACCTTGCGATCATGATAAGGCTTTCAAATCACAAACGCCATCACACGATTTTCACCGCCTGGCCACGCCCACACCATTCTGAGTTTGGAAAAGTTTCTCCATGAATTTTTCCCCCCATGTCTTAAGAGTAACCTGGCCAAGTTTGAAGCCTGTAGCATTAAATCTGTAGGAGGAGTTTGAGGTGTGGAAAAAAAAGACGTTTCCAACCCCCAGCAGGTGGCGCTGTAGGTGTTTATCACTGTTTTATATGTGCGCATTCAGGCTGGGTCCAGCAATCACCGTATGAAGTTTGGGACAGATTGGATAATGTATGTGGAAGTTATAAGCGACTTAATTTTTCATGGCGAGTCATAAATTTGAGGCGTCGCCACGGCCACACCCTTTGAGGTTTGAAAAAGTTGGCCAATGATTTTTTCCCCCCATGTCTTAAGAGTAACCTGGCCAAGTTTGAAGCTTGTAGCATGAAATCTGTAGGAGGAGTTTGATCAAATGCGAGGTGTGGAAAAAAAAAGACATTTCCAACCACCAGCAGGTGGCGCTATAGGTGGATGTCACTATTTTACATGTGCGCGTTCAGGCTGGGTCCAGCAATCACCGGTTGAACTTTGGGAAAGATTGGATTATGTATGTGGAAGTCATAAGCGACTTAATTTTTTGTGGCGAGTGATGGCGAGTCATCAAACTTTGAGGCGTCGCCACGGCCACGCCCTTTAAGTTTTGAAAAAGTTGGCCAATGAATTTTTCCCTCCATGTCTTAAGAGTAACCTGGCCAAGTTTGAAGTCTGTAGCATTAAATCTGTAGGACAAGTTCGATCTTAAGCAAGGCGTGGAATCGGTCAAAAATGGCACGAAAACGCACTTTCCATCCAAAATGGCCGCCTTCCTGTGTACGTGGGACCATGGCGGCAGGAGACTTTTTTTTGCGTCTGGGCATGATGAATGAGTGTACCGAATTTCGTCGTCCCACGCGAAACTAATCCTATTAAGGGGACCATTTTTAAGCATCATAGGGGGCGCTACAGAGTCAATGAGCGACTCCCAAAAATATAAAGTTTAGATTCTTTCATGTCGTCGATTGGCAGGTGGCGCTCGCAAAATTTCCTGAGTTTTTGCATACCTTTTGCAAAGAATAAGAAAGAAAGAAAGAAAGAATAATAATAATAATAATAAACCTTACAGATACAATAGGGTCCTTGCAGTTTCACTGCTCGGTCCCTAACTAGAAAGCTGCAAGCAGCTGTGAGCGGGACCGAGGTGTGCGTACGTTGGGATGTGCGCATGTTGGGGCATGCGCTGGACGCTTGAGCTGCAGCTCTGCCCACACGCACGATACCCTCTGCATACTTACAAGCACATAAAAACCCAAATGCGGAGGGGTTTTTGAAAATTTCTAGGGGGCGCCACTGAGCCATTTTGCTCCGCCCACACACGATACCCTTTACATACGTACGAGGTCATCAGGGTGGACGTGTGTACCAAGTTTCATGACCTTGCGATCATGATAAGGCTTTCAAATCACAAACGCCATCACACGATTTTCACCGCCTGGCCACGCCCACACCATTCTGAGTTTGGAAAAGTTTCTCCATGAATTTTTCCCCCCATGTCTTAAGAGTAACCTGGCCAAGTTTGAAGCCTGTAGCATTAAATCTGTAGGAGGAGTTTGAGGTGTGGAAAAAAAAGACGTTTCCAACCCCCAGCAGGTGGCGCTGTAGGTGTTTATCACTGTTTTATATGTGCGCATTCAGGCTGGGTCCAGCAATCACCGTATGAAGTTTGGGACAGATTGGATAATGTATGTGGAAGTTATAAGCGACTTAATTTTTCATGGCGAGTCATAAATTTGAGGCGTGGCCACGGCCACGCCCTTTGAGGTTTGAAAAAGTTTCTCCATGAATTTTTCCCCCCATGTCTTAAGAGTAACCTGGCCAAGTTTGAAGCCTGTAGCATTAAATCTGTAGGAGGAGTTTGAGGTGTGGAAAAAAAAGACGTTTCCAACCCCCAGCAGGTGGCGCTGTAGGTGTTTATCACTGTTTTATATGTGCGCATTCAGGCTGGGTCCAGCAATCACCGTATGAAGTTTGGGACAGATTGGATAATGTATGTGGAAGTTATAAGCGACTTAATTTTTCATGGCGAGTCATAAATTTGAGGCGTCGCCACGGCCACACCCTTTGAGGTTTGAAAAAGTTGGCCAATGATTTTTTCCCCCCATGTCTTAAGAGTAACCTGGCCAAGTTTGAAGCTTGTAGCATGAAATCTGTAGGAGGAGTTTGATCAAATGCGAGGTGTGGAAAAAAAAAGACATTTCCAACCACCAGCAGGTGGCGCTATAGGTGGATGTCACTATTTTACATGTGCGCGTTCAGGCTGGGTCCAGCAATCACCGGTTGAACTTTGGGAAAGATTGGATTATGTATGTGGAAGTCATAAGCGACTTAATTTTTTGTGGCGAGTGATGGCGAGTCATCAAACTTTGAGGCGTCGCCACGGCCACGCCCTTTAAGTTTTGAAAAAGTTGGCCAATGAATTTTTCCCTCCATGTCTTAAGAGTAACCTGGCCAAGTTTGAAGTCTGTAGCATTAAATCTGTAGGACAAGTTCGATCTTAAGCAAGGCGTGGAATCGGTCAAAAATGGCACGAAAACGCACTTTCCATCCAAAATGGCCGCCTTCCTGTGTACGTGGGACCATGGCGGCAGGATACTTTTTTTTGCGTCTGGGCATGATGAATGAGTGTACCGAATTTCGTCGTCCCACGCGAAACTAATCCTATTAAGGGGACCATTTTTAAGCATCATAGGGGGCGCTACAGAGTCAATGAGCGACTCCCAAAAATATAAAGTTTAGATTCTTTCATGTCGTCGATTGGCAGGTGGCGCTCGCAAAATTTCCTGAGTTTTTGCATACCTTTTGCAAAGAATAAGAAAGAAAGAAAGAAAGAATAATAATAACTAGAAAGCTGCAAGCAGCTGTGAGCGGGACCGAGGTGTGCGTACGTTGGGATGTGCGTACGTTGGGGCATGCGCTGGACGCTGGGGCTGCAGCTCTGCCCACACGCACGATACCCTCTGCGTACGTACGAGCACATAAAAACCCCAATGCGGAGGGGTTTTACGAAAATTTCTAGGGGGCGCCACTGAGCCATTTTTCTCCGCCCACACACAATACTCTTTACATACGTACGAGGTCGACAAGGCGGACGTGTGTACCAAGTTTCATGACTTTGCGATGATGATAAGGCTTTCAAATCAATAACGCCATCACACGATTTTCACCGCCTGAACACGCCCACGCCGTTCAGAGTTTGGAAAAGTTTCTCAAGATTTTTATTCCCCCCTTGCTTAAGAGTAATCTGGCTAAGTTTGAAGATTTTAGCATGAAATATGTAGGAGGAGTTTGATCAAGAGCGAGGTGTGAAAAAAAAGAAGATGTTTCCGACCACCATTAGGTGGCGCTGTAGGTGGATGTCACTATTTTATATGTGCGCGTTCAGGCTGGGTCCAGCATTCACCGTATGACGTTTGGGACAGATTGGATAATGTGTGTGGAAGTTATAAGCGACTTAATTCTTCATGACGAGTCATAACTTTGAGGCGTTGCCACGGTCACGCCCTTTGAGGTTTGAAAAAGTTTCTCCATGATTGTTTCCCCCCATGTCTTAAGAGTAAGCTGGCCAAGTTTGAAGTCTATAGCATTAAATTTGTAGGACGAGTTCGATCAAATGCGAGGTGTGGAAAAAAAAAGACATTTCCAACCACCAGCAGGTGGCGCTATAGGTGGATGTCACTATTTTATATGTGAGCTTTCAGTCTGGGTCCAGCATTCACCGTATGAAGTTTGGGACAGATTGGATAATGTATGTGGGAGTTATAAGCGACTTAATTTTTTATGGCGCGTCATAAATTTGAGGTGTCGCCACGGCCACGCCCTTTAAGTTTTGAAAAAGTTGGCCAATGATTTTTTCGGCCCATGTCTTAAGAGCAACCTGGCCAAGTTTGAAGGTTTTTGCATGAAATATGTAGGAGGAGTTCGATCAAATGCGAGGTGTGGAAAAAAAAAGACATTTCCAACCACCAGCAGGTGGCGCTATAGGTGGATGTCACTATTTTATATGTGAGCTTTCAGTCTGGGTCCAGCATTCACCGTATGAAGTTTGGGACAGATTGGATAATGTATGTGGGAGTTATAAGCGACTTAATTTTTCGTGGCGAGTGATGGCGAGTCATCAAACTTTGAGGCGTCGCCACGGCCACGCCCTTTAAGTTTTGAAAAAGTTGGCCAATGAATTTTTCCCTCCATGTCTTAAGAGTAACCTGGCCAAGTTTGAAGTCTGTAGCATTAAATCTGTAGGACAAGTTCGATCTTATACAAGGTGTGGAATCGGGCAAAAATGGCACGAAAACGCACTTTCCATCCAAAATGGCCGACTTCCTGTGGACGTGGGACCATGGCGGCCTGAGACTTTTTTGTGCGTCTTGGCATGATGAATGAGTGTACCGAATTTCGTCGTCCCACGCGAAACTAATCCTATTGCGGGGACAATTTTTAAGCATCGTAGGGGGCGCTACAGAGCCAGTGAGCGACTCCCAAAAATATAAAGTTTAGATTCTTTCATGTCGTCGACCGGCACGTGGCGCTCGCAAAATTTCCTGAGTTTTCGCATACCTTTTGCAAAGAATAAGAAAGAAAGAAAGAAAGAAAGAATAATAATAATAATAATAAACCTTACAGATACAATAGGGTCCTTGCAGTTTCACTGCTCGGTCCCTAATAAACCTTACAGATACAATAGGGTCCTTGCAGTTTCACTGCTCGGTCCCTAATAAACCTTACAGATACAATAGGGTCCTTGCAGTTTCACTGCTCGGTCCCTAATAACGGAGAAAAATAATAACTAGAAAGCTGCAAGCAGCTGTGAGCGGGACCGAGGTGGCGTACGTTGGGATGTGCGTACGTTGGGGCATACGCTGGACGCTGGAGCTGCAGCTCTGCCCAGACGCACGATACCCTCTGCGTACGTACGAGCACATAATAACCCCAATGCATAGGAGTTTTTGAAAATTTCTAGGGGGCGCCACTGAGCCATTTTGCTCCGCCCACACACAATACCCTTTACATACGTACGAGGTCGTCAGGGTGGACGTGAGTACCAAGTTTCATGACTTTGCGATGATGATAAGGCTTTCATATTGCAAACGCCATCACACGATTTTCACCTCTGGCCACTCCCACACCGTTCAGAGTTTGGAAAAGTTTCTCCATGAAGTTTTGCCCTCATGTCTTAAGAGTAACCTGGCCAAGTTTGAAGATTTTAGCATGAAATATGTAGTAGGAGTTTGATCAAATAAGAGGTGTGGAAAAAAATGAAGCTTCCAACCACCATTAGGTGGCGCTGTAGGTGGATATCACTTTTTTATATGTGCACATTCAGGCTGGGTCCAGCATTCACCGTATGAAGTTTGGGACAGATTGGATAATGTATGTGGGAGTTATAAGCGACTTGATTTTTTATGAAGAGTCATAAATTTGAGGCGTCGCCACGGCCACGCCCTTTAAGTTTTGAAAAAGTTGGCCAATGATTTTTTCGCCCCATGTCTTAAGAGCAACCTGGCCAACTTTGAAGGTTTTTGCATTAAATATGTAGGAGGAGTTCTATCAAATGCGAGGTGTGGAAAAAAAAAGACATTTCCAACCACCAGCAGGTGGCGCTATAGGTGGATGTCACTATTTTATATGTGAGCTTTCAGTCTGGGTCCAGCATTAACCGTATGAAGTTTGGGACAGATTGGATAATGTATGTGGGAGTTATAAGCGACTTCATTTTTCGTGGCGAGTGATGGCGAGTCATCAAACTTTGAGGCGTCGCCACGGCCACGCCCTTTAAGTTTTGAAAAAGTTGGCCAATGAATTTTTACCTCCATGTCTTAAGAGTAACCTGGCCAAGTTTGAAGGCTGTAGCATTAAAACTGTAGGACAAGTTCGATCTTATACAAGGTGTGGAATCGGTCAAAAATGGCACGAAAACGCACTTTCCATCCAAAATGGCCGACTTCCTGTGGACGTGGGACCATGGCGGCAAGAGACTTTTTTGTGCGTCTTGGCATGATAAATGAGTGTACCGAATTTCGTCGTCCCACGCGAAACTAATCCTATTGCGGGGACAATTTTTAAGCATCGTAGGGGGCGCTACAGAGCCAATGAGCGACTCCCAAAGATATAAAGTTTAGATTCTTTCATGTCGTCGACCGGCATGTGGCGCTCGCAAAATTTCCTGAGTTTTCGCATACATTTTGCAAAGAATAAAAAAGAAAGAATAATAATAATAATAATAAACCTTACAGATACAATAGGGTCCTTGCAGTTTCACTGCTCGGTCCCTAACTAGAAAGCTGCAAGCAGCTGTGAGCGGGACCGAGGTGTGCGTACGTTGGGATGTGCGTACGTTGGGCATGCGCTGGACGCTGGAGCCGCAGCTCTTCCCACACGCACGATACCCGCTGTGTACTTACGAGCACAGCATAACCCCAATGCGGAGGGGTTTTTGAACATTTCTAGGGGGCGCCACTGAGCCATTTTTCTCCGCCCACACACGATACCCTTTACATACATACGAGGTCGTCAGGGTGGACGTGTGTACCAAGTTTCATTACCTTGAGATGATGATAAGGCTTTCAAATCACAAACGTCATCACACGATTTTCACCGCATGGCCACGCCCACACCATTCAGAGTTTGGAAAAGTTTCTCCATGAATTGTTGCCTCCATGTCTTAAGAGTAACTTGGCTAAGTTTGAAGTTTGTAGCATTAAATCTGTGGGAGGAGTTTGATAAAATGTGAGGTATGGAAAAAAAAGACGTTTCTGACCACCAGCAGGTGGCGCTGTTGGTGGATGTCACTATTTTATCTATGCGCGTTCAGGCTGGGTCCAGATATCACCGTATGAAGTTTGGGACAGATTGGATAATGTATGTGGAAGTTATAAGCGACTTAATTTTTCATGGCGAGTCATAACTTCAAGGCGTCGCCACGGCCACGCCCTTTGAGGTTTGAAAAAGTTTCTCCATGACTCTTTCCCCCCATGTCTTAAGAGTAATCTGGCCAAGTTTGAAGCTTGTAGTATTAAATCTGTAGGACGAGTTTGATCAAATGCGAGATGTGGAAAAAAAGAGATGTTTCCGACCACCAACAGGTGGCGCTATAGGTAGATGTCACTATGATAATATGTACGCGTTCAGTCTGGGTCCAGCATTCACCGTATGAAGTTTGGGACAGATTGGATAATGTATGTGGAAGTTATAAGCGACTTCAATTTTTGTGGCGAGTGATGGCGAGTCATCGAACTTTGAGGCGTCGCTACGGCCACGCCCTTTAAGTTTTGAAAAAGTTTCCCCATGAATCTCTCCCCCCATGTCTTAAGAGTAACCTGGCCAAGTTTCAAGTCTGTAGCATGAAATCTGTGGGACAAGTTCGATCTTATGCAAGGCGTGGAATCGGTCAAAAATGGCACGAAAACGCACTTTCCATCCAAAATGGCTGCCTTCCTGTGTACGTGGGACCATGGCGGCGAGAGACTTTTTTGTGCGTCTGGGCAAGATGAATAAGTGTACCGAATTTCGTTGTCCTACGCAAAACTAATCCTATTAAGGGGACCATTTTTAAGCACCGTAGGGGGCGCTACAGAGTCAATGAGCGACTCCCAAAAATATAAAGTTTAGATTCTTTCATGTCGTCGACTGGCAGGTGGCGCTCGCAAAATTTCCTGAGTTTTCGCATACCTTTTGCAAAGAATAAGAAAGAAAGAATAATAATAATAAACCTTACAGATACAATAGGGTCCTTGCAGTTTCACTGCTCGGTCCCTAATAAACCTTACAGATACAATAGGGTCCTTGCAGTTTCACTGCTCGGTCCCTAATAATAATAATAATAAACCTTACAGATACAATAGGGTCCTTGCAGTTTCACTGCTCGGTCCCTAACTAGAAAGCTGCAAGCAGCTGTGAGCGGGACCGAGGTGTGCGTACGTTGGGATGTGCGTACGTTGGGCATGCGCTGGACGCTGGAGCTGCAGGTCTGCCCACACGCACGATACCCGCTGTGTACTTACGAGCACAGCATAACCCCAATGCGGAGGGGTTTTTGAAAATTTCTAGGGGGCGCCACTGAGCCATTTTTCTCCGCCCACACACGATACCCTTTACATACGTACGAGGTCGACAGGGTGGACGTGTGTACCACGTTTCATTACCTTGAGATGATGATAAGGCTTTCAAATCACATACGCCATCACACGATTTTCACCGCATGGCCACGCCCACACCGTTCAGAGTTTGGAAAAGTTTCTCCATGAATTGTTGCCTCCATGTCTTAAGAGTAACTTGGCCAAGTTTGAAGCTTGTAGCATTAAATCTGTGGGAGGAGTTTGATAAAATGTGAGGTATGGAAAAAAAAGACGTTTCTGACCACCAGCAGGTGGCGCTGTTGGTGGATGTCACTATTTTATCTATGCGCGTTCAGGCTGGGTCCAGATATCACCGTATGAAGTTTGGGACAGATTGGATAATGTATGTGGAAGTTATAAGCGACTTAATTTTTCATGGCGAGTCATAACTTCAAGGCGTCGCCACGGCCACGCCCTTTGAGGTTTGAAAAAGTTTCTCCATGACTCTTTCCCCCCATGTCTTAAGAGTAATCTGGCCAAGTTTGAAGCTTGTAGTATTAAATCTGTAGGACGAGTTCGATCAAATGCGAGATGTGGAAAAAAAGAGATGTTTCCGACCACCAGCAGGTGGCGCTATAGGTTGATGTCACTATGATAATATGTACGCGTTCAGGCTGGGTCCAGCATTCACCGTATGAAGTTTGGGACAGATTGGATAATGTATGTGGAAGTTATAAGCGACTTCAATTTTTGTGGCGAGTGATGGCGAGTCATCGAACTTTGAGGCGTCGCTACGGCCACGCCCTTTAAGTTTTGAAAAAGTTTCCCCATGAATCTCTCCCCCCATGTCTTAAGAGTAACCTGGCCAAGTTTCAAGTCTGTAGCATGAAATCTGTGGGACAAGTTCGATCTTATGCAAGGCGTGGAATCGGTCAAAAATGGCACGAAAACGCAATTTCCATCCAAAATGGCCGCCTTCCTGTGTACGTGGGACCATGGCGGCATGAGACTTTTTTGTGCGTCTGGGCAAGATGAATAAGTGTACCGAATTTCGTTGTCCTACGCAAAACTAATCCTATTAAGGGGACCATTTTTAAGCATTGTAGGGGGCGCTACAGAGTCAATGAGCGACTCCCAAAAATATAAAGTTTAGATTCTTTCATGTCGTCGACTGGCAGGTGGCGCTCGCAAAATTTCCTGAGTTTTCGCATACCTTTTGCAAAGAATAAGAAAGAATAACGGAGGAGAAAAATAATAATAACTAGAAAGCTGCAAGCAGCTGTGAGCGGGACCGAGGTGTGCGTACGTTGGGATGTGCGTACGTTGGGGAATGCGCTGGACGCCGTAGTCGCGCAGCTCTGCCCACACGAAGGATACCCTCTGCGTTAGTACGAGCACATAATAACCCCAATGCTGAGGGGTTGTTGAAAATTTCTAGGGGGCGACACTGAGCCATTTTGCTCCGCCCACACACGATACCCTTTAAATACGTACGAGGTCGACAGGGTGGACGTGTGTGCCAAGCTTCATGACTTTGCGATGATGATAAGGCTTTCAAATCAGAAACGCCATTACAAGATTTTCACCGCCTTGCTACGGCCACGCCCTTTGAGATTTGAAAAAATTTCTCCATGAATTTTTGCCCCCATGTCTTAAGAGTAATCTGGCCAAGTTTCAAGTCTGTAGCATTAAATCTGTAGGACGAGTTCGATCAAATGCGAGGTGTGGAAAAAAAGAGATGTTTCCAACCCCCAGCAGGTGGCGCTATAGGTGGATGTCGCTATGATAATATGTACACATTCAGGCTGGTTCCAGCATTCACCGAATGAAGTTTGGGACAGATTAAATAATGTATGTGGGAGTTATAAGCGACTTCATTTTTTGTGGCGAGTGATGGCGAGTCATTGAACTTTGAGGCGTCGCCACGGCCACGCCCTTTGAGGTTTGAAAAAGTTTCTCCATGAATCTTTCCCTCCATGTCTTAAGAGTAACCTGGCCAAGTTTGAAGTCTGTAGCATGAAATCTGTAGGACAAGTTCGATCTTATGCAAGGCGTGGAATCGGCCAAAAATGGCACGAAAACGCACTTTCCATCCAAAATGGCCGCCTTCCTGTGGACGTGGCACCGTGATGGCATTAGACTTTTTGGTGCGTCTGGGCATGATGAATGAGTGTACCGAATTTCGTCGTCCCACGCAAAACTAACCCCAATGTGTGGACCATTTTTAAGTACCCTAGGGGGCGCCACTGAGCCACTGTGCTCCGCCCACACACGATACCCTTCACATACGTACGAGGTTGTCAGGATGGACGTGTGTGCCAAGTTTCATGACGTTGTGATGATGATAAGGCTTTCAAATCACAAACACCATCACACGATTTTCACCGCCTGGCCACGCCCACATTGTTCAGAGTTTGGAAAAGTTTCTCCATGAATTTTTGCCCCCATGTCTTAAGAGTAACCTGGCTAAGTTTGAAGCTTGTAGCATTAAATCTGTAGGAGGAGTTTTATAAAATGTGAGGTGTGGAAAAAAAAGACGTTTCCGACCACCAGCAGGTGGCGCAATAGGAGGATGTCACTATGATAATATGTACGCGTTCAGGCCGGGTCCAGCATTCACCGTTTGAAGTTTGGGACAGATTGGATAATGAGTGTGGAAGTTATAAGCGACTTAATTCTTCATGGCGAGTCATAACTTTGAGGCGTCGCCACGGCCACGCCCTTTGAGGTTTGAAAAAGTTTCTCCATGACTCTTTCCCCCCATGTCTTAAGAGTAATCTGGCCAAGATTGAAGCTTGTAGCATTAAATCTGTAGGACGAGTTCGATCAAATGCGAGATGTGGAAAAAAAGAGATGTTTCCAACCCCCAGCAGGTGGCGCTATAGGTGGATGTCGTTATGATAATATGTACGCGTTCAGGCTGGGTCCAGCATTCACCGTATGAAGTTTGGGACAATTGGATAATGTATGTGGGAGTTATAAGCGACTTAATTTTCTTTGGCGTGTGATGGCGAGTCATCAAACTTTGAGGCGTCGCCACGGCCACGCCCTTTAAGTTTTGAAAAAGTTTCTCCATGATTTTATCCCCCCATGTCTTAAGAGTAACCTGGCCAAGTTTGAAGTCTGTAGCATGAAATCTGTAGGACAAGTTCGATCTTATGCAAGGCGTGGAATCGGTCAAAAATGGCACGAAAACGCACTTTCCATCCAAAATGGCTGCCTTCCTGTGTACGTGGGACCATGGCGGCATGAGACTTTTTTGTGCGTCTGGGCAAGATGAATAAGTGTACCGAATTTCGTTGTGCTACGCAAAACTAATCCTATTAAGGGGACCATTTTTAAGCATTGTAGGGGGCGCTACAGAGTCAATGAGCGACTCCCAAAAATATAAAGTTTAGATTCTTTCATGTCGTCGACTGGCAGGTGGCGCTCGCAAAATTTCCTGAGTTTTCGCATACCTTTTGCAAAGAATAAGAAAGAATAACGGAGGAGAAAAATAATAATAACTAGAAAGCTGCAAGCAGCTGTGAGCGGGACCGAGGTGTGCGTACGTTGGATGTGCGCACGTTGGGGCATGCGCTGGATGCCGTAGTCGCGCAGCTCTGCCCACACGCACGATACCCTCTGCGTACGTACGAGCACATAATAACCCCAATGCGGAGGGGTTTTTGAAATTTTCTAGGGGGCGCCACTGAGCCATTTTGCTCCGCCCACACACAATACCCTTTACATACGTACGAGGTCGTCAGGGTGGACGTGTGTGCCAAGTTTCATGACTTTACGATGATGATAAGGCTTTCATATTACAAACGGCATCACACGATTTTCACCTCTGGCCACGCCCACACCGTTCAGAGTTTGGAAAAGTTTCCCCATGAAGTTTTGCCCTCATGTCTTAAGAGTAACCTGGCCAAGTTTGAAGATTTTAGCATGAAATATTTAGGAGGAGTTTGATCAAAGAAGAGGCCTGGAAAAAAATGAAGTTTCCAACCACCATTAGGTGGCGCTGTAGGTGGATATCACTTTTTTGTATGTGCACGTTCAGGCTGGGTCCAGCATTCACCGTATGAAGTTTGGGACAGATTGGATAATGTATGTGGGAGTTATAAGCGACTTAATTTTTTATGGCGCGTCATTAATTTGAGGTGTCGCCACGGCCACGCCCTTTAAGTTTTGAAAAAGTTGGCCAATGATTTTTTCGGCCCATGTGTTAAGAGCAACCTGGCCAAGTTTGAAGGTTTTTGTATTAAATATGTAGGAGGAGTTCGATCAAATGCGAGGTGTGGAAAAAAAAAGACATTTCCAACCACCAGCAGGTGGCGCTATAGGTGGATGTCACTATTTTATATGTGAGCTTTCAGTCTGGGTCCAGCATTCACCGTATGAAGTTTGGGACAGATTGGATAATATATGTGGGAGTTATAAGCGACTTCAATTTTCGTGGCGAGTGATGGCGAGTCATCAAACTTTGAGGCGTCGCCACGGCCACGCCCTTTAAGTTTTGAAAAAGTTGGCCAATGAATTTTTCCCTCCATGTCTTAAGAGTAACCTGGCCAAGTTTGAAGTCTATAGCATTAAATCTGTAGGACAAGTTCGATCTTAAGCAAGGCGTGGAATCGGTCAAAAGTGGCACGAAAACGCACTTTCCATCCAAAATGGCCGCCTTCCTGTGTACGTGGGACCATGGCGGCAAGAGACTTTTTTTTGCGTCTGGGCATGATGAATGAGTGTACCGAATTTCGTCGTCCCACGCGAAACTAATCCTATTAACGGGACCATTTTTAAGCATCATAGGGGGCGCTACAGAGTCAATGAGCGACTCCCAAAAATATAAAGTTTAGATTCTTTCATGTTGTCGACCGGCACGTGGCGCTCGCAAAATTTCATGAGTTTTCGCATACCTTTTGCAAAGAATAAGAAAGAATAATAATAACTAGAAAGCTGCAAGCAGCTGTGAGCGGGACCGAGGTGTGCGTACGTTGGGATGTGCGTACGTTGGGCATGCGCTGGACGCTGGAGCTGCAGCTCTGCCCACACGCACGATACCCGCTGTGTACTTACGAGCACAGCATAACCCCAATGCGGAGGGGTTTTTGAAAATTTCTAGGGGGCGCCACTGAGCCATTTTTCTCCGCCCACACACGATACCCTTTACATACGTACGAGGTCGTCAGGGTGGACGTGTGTACCAAGTTTCATTACCTTGAGATGATGATAAGGCTTTCAAATCACAAACACCATCACACGATTTTCACCGCCTGGCCACGCCCACACCGTTCAGAGTTTGGAAAAGTTTCTCCATGAATTGTTGCCTCCATGTCTTAAGAGTAACTTGGCTAAGTTTGAAGTTTGTAGCATTAAATCTGTGGGAGGAGTTTGATAAAATGTGAGGTATGGAAAAAAAAGACGTTTCTGACCACCAGCAGGTGGCGCTGTTGGTGGATGTCACTATTTTATCTATGCGCGTTCAGGCTGGGTCCAGATATCACCGTATGAAGTTTGGGACAGATTGGATAATGTATGTGGAAGTTATAAGCGACTTAATTTTTCATGGCGAGTCATAACTTTGAGGCGTCGCCACGGCCACGCCCTTTGAGGTTTGAAAAAGTTTCTCCATGACTCTTTCCCCCCATGTCTTAAGAGTAACCTGGCCAAGTTTGAAGCTTGTAGCATTAAATCTGTAGGACGAGTTCGATCAAATGCGAGATGTGGAATAAAAGAGATGTTTCCGACCACCAGCAGGTGGCGCTATAGGTGGATGTCGTTATGATAATATGTACGCGTTCAGGCTGGGTCCAGCATTCACCGTATGAAGTTTGGGACAGATTGGATAATGTATGTGGGAGTTATAAGCGACTTCATTTGTTGTGGCGAGTGATGGCGAGTCATTGAACTTTGAGGAGTTGCCACGCCCACGCCCTTTAAGTTTTGAAAAAGTTTCTCCATGAATTTCTCCCCCCATGTCTTGAGAGTAACCTGGCCAAGTTTGAAGTCTGTAGCATGAAATCTGTAGGACAAGTTCGATCTTATGCAAGGCGTGGAATCGGCCAAAAATGGCACGAAAACGCACTTTCCATCCAAAATGGCCGCCTTCCTGTGTACGTGGCACCGTGATGGCAAGAGACTTTTTGGTGCGTCTGGGCATGATGAATGAGTGTACCGAATTTCGTTGTCCCACGCGAAACTAATCCTATTAAGGGGACCATTTTTATGCACCGTAGGGGGCGCTACAGAGCCAATGAGCAACTTCCAAAGATATAATGTTTAGATTCTTTCATGTCGTCGACTGGCAGGTGGCGCTTGCAAAATTTCCTGAGTTTTCGCATACCTTTTGCAAAGAATAAGAATAATAATAATAAACCTTACAGATACAATAGGGTCCTTGCAGTTTCACTGCTCGGTCCCTAATAATAATAATCCTTACAGATACAATAGGGTCCTTGCAGTTTCACTGCTCGGTCCCTAATAATAATAATCCTTACAGATACAATAGGGTCCTTGCAGTTTCACTGCTCGGTCCCTAATAATAACTAGAAAGCTGCAAGCAGCTGTAAGCGGGACTGAGGTGTGCGTACGTTGGAATGTGCGTACGTTGGGGCTGGAGCTGGACGCTGTAGTCGCGCAGCTGTGCCCTAACACACAATACCCTCTGCGTATGTACAAACACATAATGACCCCAATGCGGAGGGGTTTTTGAAAATTTCTAGGTGGCGCCACTGAGCCATTTTGCTCCACCCACACACGATACCCTTTACATACGTACGAGGTCATCAGGGTGGACGTGTGTGCCAAGTTTCATGACTTTGCGATGATGATAAGGCTTTCAAATCATAAACGCCATCACACGATTTTCACCGCCTGGCCACGCCCACACCGTTCAGAGTTTGGAAAAGTTTCTCCATGAATTTTCGCCCCCATGTCTTAAGAGTAACCTGGCCAAGTTTGAAGCTTGTAGCATTAAATCTGTAGGAGGAGTGGGAGCGACTTAATTTTTCGTGGCTAGTGATGGCGAGTCATCAAACTTTGAGGCGTCGCCACGGCCACGCCCTTTAAGTTTTGAAAAAGTTGGCCAATGAATTTTTCACCCAATGTCTTAAGAGTAACCTGGCCAAGTTTGAAGTCTGTAGCATTAAATCTGTAGGACAAGTTCGATCTTATACAAGGTGTGGAATCGGTAAAAAATGGCACGAAAACGCACTTTCCATCCAAAATGGCCGACTTCCTGTGGACGTGGGACCATGGCGGCCTGAGACTTTTTTGTGCGTCTTGGCATGATGAATGAGTGTACCGAATTTCGTCGTCCCACGCGAAACTAATCCTATTGCGGGGACAATTTTTAAGCATCGTAGGGGGCGCTACAGAGCCAATGAGCGACTCCCAAAAATATAAAGTTTAGATTCTTTCATGTCGTCGACTGGCAGGTGGTGCTCGCAAAATTTCCTGAGTTTTCGCATACCTTTTGCAAAGAATAAGAAAGAATAATAATAATAAACCTTACAGATACAATAGGGTCCTTGCAGTTTCACTGCTCGGTCCCTAATAATAACTAGAAAGCTGCAAGCAGCTGTGAGCGGGACCGAGGTATGCGTACGTTGGGATGTGCATACGTTGGGGAATGCGCTGGACGCTGGAGTTGCAGCTCTTCCCACCCGCACGATACCCTCTGTGTACGTACGAGCACATAATAACCCCAATGCGGTGGGGTTTTTGAAAATTTCTAGGGGGCGCCACTGAGCCATTTAGCACCGCCCACACACGACACTCTTTACATACGTACGAGGTCGAAAAGGTGTACGTGTCTACCAGGTTTCATGACTTTGCGATGATGATAAGGCTTTCAAATCACAAACGTCATCACACGATTTTCACCGCCTGGCCACGCCCACACTGTTCAGAGTTTGGAAAAGTTTCTCAAAATTTTTTTTCCCCCCTTGCTTAAGAGTAACCTGGCCAAGTTTGAAGATTTTAGCATGAAATATGTAGGAGGAGTTTGATCAAGAGCGAGTTGTGAAAAAAAAAAGATGTTTCCGACCACCATTAGGTGGCGCTATAGGTGGATGTCACTATTTTATATGTGAGCATTCACCGTATGAAGTTTGGGACAGATTGGATAATGTATGTGGGAGTTATAAGCGACTTCATTTTTCGTGGCGAGTGATGGCGAGTCATCAAACTTTGAGGCGTCGCCACGGCAACGCCCTTTAAGTTTTGAAAAAGTTGGCCAATGAATTTTTCCCTCCATGTCTTAAGAGTAACCTGGCCAAGTTTGAAGTCTGTAGCATTAAATCTGTAGGACAAGTTCGATCTTATACAAGGTGTGGAATCGGTCAAAAATGGCACGAAAACGCACTTTCCATCCAAAATGGCCGACTTCCTATGGACGTGGGACCATGGCGGCCTGAGACTTTTTTGTGCGTCTTGGCATGATGAATGAGTGTACCGAAATTCGTCGTCCCACGCGAAACTAATCCTATTGCGGGGACAATTTTTAAGCATCGTAGGGGGCGCTACAGAGCCAATGAGCGACTCCTGAGTTTTTGCATACCTTTTGCAAAGAATAAGAAAGAAAGAAAGAAAGAATAATAATAATAATAATAAACCTTACAGATACAATAGGGTCCTTGCAGTTTCACTGCTCGGTCCCTAATAAACCTTACAGATACAATAGGGTCCTTGCAATTTCACTGCTCGGTCCCTAATAACAAGAACTGCAAGCAGTGATAACGGCCCTCGCAGCCAAGCGCAGCTCCGGCCTTGCGACCGCCTGACCGCCGTCACCGCCGCCCCGACGTGGTCACCGACGCCGTCACGTGTCTCCCGCGCCCGTCCACCGGGCGGAGCGTGCGACGAATCTCCCAAATCGTCTTCAGTCCACGTCAGTACGACACCAGTGGCACGTGTTCAAAGTTGAAGCGATATCTCACCTTCCAGACAGGAGTTACCGTCACTTCCTGTTTTGTGGGGGCGGGGTTTAGCGACGTCACAAATGTACCACGCCAACGCGTGAAGCACTACTCCGTAATGATGCACAAAAAACACGGTGCAGATCGGATGATGTCTCAAGGAGATATAGCTGTTTAAATGATCTAGGGGGCGCAGTGGAGTCACACTCCAATATAATCCTATTGGGCTCTTTAGATGTTAACAAAGGTCATTCATATCTAGTTTGGTGCAAATCGGATGATGCGTGTGAGATTTAGAGCCGAACGTATGCAAACGGCGAGGGATTGGAATGTGCCATTCTGCCACGCCCACACTATTATGTAGGTCCTGACAAGACGTACAGGTGTGCTGAGTTTCATGATCGTCGGTGAAAGCGTGGCTTGGAGCTGATGTTTTTAGAGTTTCTAGGGGGCGCTGTGGAGGCATTATGCCACGCCCATCAAATATTGGACTGCACACCTGTTGGGGGGCGGATTAGGATCGATCCCAGTGAGTTTGGTGCATCTCGGCTCAAAACTGTAGAATTAAGAGCCAAACGTATGGTAACGGCGTGATGTCTGACTTCACCAAGCCGCCATAGCCACGCCTTCAACTGAAAACTGTTGGTGCTTTAAAGCAAGTGAGACCAACTTATTTTCTGTATTCTGACACAATATCATGTTGATTAGGTGAAGGGGGGCAGAGATGGAGCTTTCCAAGTAAAAAAAGTGACTTCCTGTTCTGAGGGGGCGGGGCTTCGATGACGTCAGCATATGACCACGTAGGATTGTTGGCCATCCAACATGGATGACTCATACCAAGTTTGGTGCAGAATAAACTTTTTACGTGAAAGTTATAGCGTTTCGTTTACACTGGCGAGTACGCCAAGTTCGCCGCTTGGCCAAGCCCCCTAAACATGCTCAAAAACTCAAGATTTCTGATAACTTTTGTTCCCCCATCCCTTAACTGCATACCGACCAAAGATGAAGTCCGTAGCTCAAAATCCCTGGGGCGTGAAAATTTTCCTGCGAGGTGTGTAAATCTGAAAAATGGCCAAAATTTGCCCTTTGACCCAAAATGGCCGCCTCCTTGTACGTTTTAGAGCATACCTCCAAGAGACTTTTGTTCTATATTTGAGGAGATCTACGTACATACCGAGTTTCAGATCTCTACGACGTACGGTTCGGGCTATCTCACGTTAGGTGGCGCTGTAGAGCAGTTTGGCCACGCCCACTTTCGACTCCATTAAAATCATGCAGTTTCACGCGGGGGACAATTTTGGGCAAAGTTTGGTGAGTTTTCGAATACGTTCAGGCCTCCCCATTTGCGATTCCGCGCGGAAAAGAAAAAGAATCATAAGAAGAAGAAGAATAAAAAAAATAGTGAAATCTTGCAGATACAATAGGCCTTCGCAGCGCTTAGCTGCTCGGGCCTAACAAGAACTGCAAGCAGTGATAACGGCCCTCGCAGCCAAGCGCAGCTCCGGCCTTGCGACCGCCTGACCGCCTGCACCGCCGACCCGACGTGGTCATCGACGCCGTCACGCGTCTCACGCGCCGGTCCACCGGACGGAGCGTGCGACGAATCTCCCAAATCGCCTTCAGTCCACGACAGTACGACACCAGTGGCACATGTTCAAAGTTGGAGCAATATCTCACCTTTCAGACAGGAGTTACTGTCACTTCCTGTTTTGTGGGGGCGGGGTTTAGTGACGTCAGAAATGTACCACGCCAATGTGTCAAGCGCCGCTCCGTAATGATGCAGAAAAAATTCGGTGCAGATCGGATGATGTCTCAAGGAGATATAGCTGTTTAAATGATCTAGGGGGCGCAGTGGAGTCACACTCCAATATAATCCTGTCGGGCTCTTTAGATGTTAACAAAGGTCATTCATATCTAGTTTGGTGCAAATCGGATGATGCATGTGAGATTTAGAGCCGAACGTATGCAAACGGCAAGGGATTGGAATGTGCCATTCTCGCCACGCCCACACTATTTTGTAGGTCCTGACAAGACGCACAGGTGTGCTGAGTTTCATGATTGTCGGTGAAAGCATGGCTTGGGGCTGATGTTTTTAGTTGTTCTAGGGGGCGCTGTGGAGGCATTAGGCCATGCCCATCAAATATTGGACTGCACACCTGTTGGGGGGTGGATTAGGATCGATCCCAGTGAGTTTGGTGCATCTCGGCTAAAAACTGTAGAAAATAGAGCCAAACGTATGGTAACGGCGTGATGTCTGACTTCACCAAGCAGCCATAGCCACGCCTTCAACTAAAAACTTTTGGTGCTTTAAAGCAAGTTAGACCAACTTGTTATCTGTATTCTGACACAAGATCATGTTGATTAGGTGAAGGGGGCCAGAAATTGAGCTTTCCAAGTAAAAAAAGTGACTTCCTGTTCTGAGGGGGCGGGGCTTTGATGACGTCAGCATATGACCACATAGGATTGACAAGCATCCAACATGGATGACTCATACCAAGTTTGGTGCAGATTAAACTTTTTAGGTGAAAGATATAGCGTTTCGTTTACACTGGCGAGTACGCCAAGTTCGCCGCTTGGCCAAGCCCCCTAAACATGCTCAAAAACTCAAGTCTTCTGATAACTTTTGTTCCCCCATCCCTTAACTGCATACTGACCAAAAATGAAGTCTGTAGCTCAAAATCCCTGGGGCGTGAAAATTTTCCTGCGAGGTGTGTAAATATGAAAAATGGCCAAAATTTGCCCTTTGACCCAAAATGGCCGCCTCCTTGTACGTTTTAGAGCATACCTCCAAGAGACTTTTGTTCTTGATTTGAGACGATCTACGTACATACCGAGTTTCAGATCTCTACGACGTACGGTTCGGGCTATCTCACGTTAGGTGGCGCTATAGAGCAGTTTGGCGACATCCACTTTCGAGTACATTAAAAACATGTGATTTCACGCGGGGGACAATTTTGGGTAAAGTTTCGGGAGTTTTCGAATACGTTCAGGCCCCCCCATTTGCGATTCCGCGCGGAAAAGAAGTAAGAAGAACCGGAATAAAAATAATAGTGAAATCCTGCAGATACAATAGGCCTTCGCAGCGCTTAGCTGCTCGGGCCTAATAATAATAGTGAAATCTTGCAGATACAATAGGCCTTCGCAGCGCTTAGCTGCTCGGGCCTAATAACGGCCCTCGCAGCCAAGCGCAGCTCCGGCCTTGCGACCGCCTGAGTGCTGGCACCGCCGTCCAGACGTGGTCATCAACGCAGTCACGCGACTCCCGCGCCCGTCCATCGGGCGGAGCGTGCGACGAATCTCCCAAATCGCCTTCAGTCCATGACAGTACGACAACAGTGGCACGTGTTCAAAGTAAGAGCGATATCTCACCTTCCAGACAGGAGTTACCGTCACTTCCTGTTTTGTGGGGGCGGGGTTTAGCGATGTCAGAAATGTACCACGCCAACATTCAAGCGCTGCTCCGTAATGATGCACAAAAAATATGGTGCAGATCGGATGATGTCTCAGGGAGATATAGCTGTTGACATGATATAGGGGGCGCACTTGAGTCACACTTCAATATAAACCTATTGGGCTCTTTAGAGGTTAACAAAGGTCAATCTTATTTAGTTTGGTGCAAATCGGATGATGCATGTGAGATTTAGAGCCGAACATATGCAAACGGCGAGGGATTGGAATTTGCCATTAAGCCACGCCCACACTATTTTGTAGGTCCTGACAAGACGCACAGGTGTGCTGAGTTTCATGATTGTCGGTGAAAGCATGGCTTGGGGCTGATGTTTTTAGATGTTCTAGGGGGCGCTGTGGAGGCATTAGGCCACACCCATCAAATATTGGACTGCACACCTGTTGGGCGGTGGATTAGGATCGATTCCAGGGAGTTTGGTGCATATCGGCTCAAAACTGTAGAATTGAGAGCCAAATGTATGGTTACGGCGTGATGTCTGACTTCACCAAGCCGCCATAGCCACGCCTTCAACTGAAAACTGTTGGTGCTTTAAAGCAAGTTAGACCAACTTGTTATCTGTATTCTGACACAAGATCATGTTGATTAGGTGAAGGGGGCCAGAGATGGATTTTTCCAAGTAAAAAAAGGGACTTCCTGTTCTGAGGGGGCGGGGCTTATATGACGTCAGCGTATGACCACATAGGATCAACAAGCATCCAACATGGATGACTCATACCAAGTTTGGTGCAGAGTAAACTTTTTACGTGAAAGTTATAGCGTTTCGTTTACACTGGCGAGTACGCCAAGTTCACCGCTTGGCCAAGCCCCCTAAACATGCTCAAAAACTCAAGATTTCTGATAACTTTTGTTCCCCCATCCCTTAACTGCATACCGACCAAAGATGAAGTCCGTAGCTCAAAATCCCTAGGGCGTGAAAATTTTTCTACGAGGTGTGTAAATCTGAAAAATGGCCAAAATTTGCCCTTTGACCCAAAATGGCCGCCTCCTTGTACGTTTTAGAGCATACCTCCAAGAGACTTTTGTTCTTTATTTGAGGCGATCTACATACATACCGAGTTTCAGATCTCTACGATGTACGGTTCGGGCCATCTCACGTTAGGTGGCGCTGTAGAGCAGTTTGGCCACGCCCACTTTCGACTCCATTAAAATCATGCAGTTTCACGCGGGGGATAATTTTGGGTAAAGTTTGGTGAGTTTTCGAATACGTTCAGGCCTCCCCATTCGCGATTCCGCGTGGAGAAGAAAAAGAAGCCGGAATAATAGTGAAATCCTGCAGATACAATAGGCCTTCGCAGCGCTTAGCTTCTCGGGCCTAATAAGAAGAACGAGCAGTGATATCGGCCCTCGCAGCCAAGCGCAGCTCCGGCCTTGCGACCGCCTGACCGCCGCCCCGACGTGGTCATCAACGCCGTCACGCGTCTCCCGCGCCCGTCCACCAGGCGGAGCGTGCGACGAATCTCCCAAATGGCCTTCAGTCGACGACACTACGACACCAATGGCACGTGTTCAAAGTTGGACCGATATCTCACCTTCCAGACAGGAGTTACCGTTACTTCCTGTTTTGTGGGGGCGGGGCTTAGCGACGTCAGAAATGTACCACGCCAACGTGTGAAGCGCTGCTCCGTAATGATGCACAAAAAATATGGTGCAGATCGGATGATGTCTCAAGGAGATATAGCTGTTTAAATGATCTAGGGGGCGCACTGGAGTCACACTCCAATATAATCCTATTGGGCTCTTTAGATGTGAACAAAGGTCACTCTTATCTAGTTTGGTGCAAATCGGATGATGTATGTGAGATTTAGAGCCGAACGTATCCAAACGGCGAGGGATTGGAATTTGCCATTCTGCCACGCCCACAAGCTTCAGCCAGCAGCGAGAGAAGGATTCAGCATCATGTTGTTGAATGTCATCAAACACAGCTTTAAACCTGGATGAATTTAGGAGTAATGTAAAACACAGCTCATGTCCTGTTCAAAGGGGGCGGGGCTTAGTGACGTCAGCAAAGACGATGTGAATGTGATTACAGCTGGTCTGTTAAGACACACAGAAAGTTTCATCAACCCATGACCTTGCATGTGGAAGTTATTCCATCATGATGTTTCATGGCGAAAGGTCAGATTTTGACGCTTAGCCACGCCCACATACTGTAATGTAACCAAAAACCTTTGATAACTTTTGCTCTTCAATGCCTCAAGACTCTACTCAGTGAGTATGAAGTCCCCACGTTAAAAGCTGTAGGAGGAGCTCAAATACAACGTCTGTTTAAGAGATAAAATGGCGACTTTGGTCCAAAATGGCGGACTTCCTGTTGGGTTTGGACCAGGGCTCCAAGACACTTTTTTGTAGGTCCTGACAAAATGCACAGGTGTGCTGAGTTTCATGATTGTCGGTGAAAGCATGGCTTGGGGCTGATTTTTTTAGATGTTCTAGGGGGCGCTGTGGAGGCATTAGGCCACGCCCATCAAATATTGGACTCCACACCTGTTGGGCGGTGGATTAGGATCGATCCCAGTGAGTTTGGTGCATCTGGGCTCAAAACTATAGAATTTTGTTTTCAAACGTATGGTAATGGCGTGCATACTCAGACCTCATCACTACGGCCACGCTTTCAACTGAAAACTGTTGGCGCTTCAAAGCAAGTGAGACCAACTTGTTATCTGTATTCTGACACAAGATCATGTTGATTAGATGAAGGGGGCCAGAGATGGAGCTTTCCAAGGAAAGAAAGAGACTTCCTGCTCTGAGGGTGCGGAGCTTAGATGACGTCAGCATATGACCACATAGGATCGTTGGGCATCTAACATGGATGACTCATACCAAGTTTGGTACAGATTTAACTTTTTACGTGAAAGTTATAGCGTTTCGTTTACACTGGCGAGTACGCCAAGTTCGCCGCTTGGTCAAGCCCCCTAAACATGCTCAAAAACTCACGATTTCTGATAACTTTTGTTCCCCCATCCCTTAACTGCATACCGACCAAAGATGAAGTCCGTAGCTCAAAATCCCTAGGGCGTGAAAGTTTTTCTACGAGGTGTGTAAATCTGAAAAATGGCCAAAATTTGCCCTTTGACCCAAAATGGCCGCCAACTTGTACGTTTTAGAGCATACCTCCAAGAGACTTTTGTTCTTGATTTGAGGCGATCTACATACATACCGAGTTTCAGATCTCTACGACGTACGGTTCGGGCTATCTCACGTTAGGTGGCGCTGTAGAGCAGTTTGGCCACGCCCACTTTCGAGTCCATTAAAATCATGTGATTTCACGCGGGGGACAATTTTGGGTAAAGTTTGGTGAGTTTTCGAATACGTTCAGGCCCCCCCATTTGCGATTCACGCGGGGGACAATTTTGGGTAAAGTTTGGTGAGTTTTCGAATACGTTCAGGCCCCCCCATTTGCGATTCCGCGTGGAGAAGAAGCTGGAATAATAGTGAAATCCTGCAGATACAATAGGCCTTCGCAGCGCTTAGCTGCTCGGGCCTAATTAAAACTGCGAGCAGTGATATCGGCCCTCGCAGCCAAGCGCAGCTCCGGCCTTGCGACCGCGGGAGCGCCAGCACCGCCGTCCCGATGTGGTCATCAACGCCGTCACGCGTCTCCCGCGCCCGTCCACCGGGCGGAGCGTGCGACGAATCTCCCAAATCGCCTTCAGTCCACGACAGTACGACACCAGTGGCACGTGTTCAAAGTTGGACCGATATCTCACCTTCCAGACAGGAGTTACCGTCACTTCCTGTTTTGTGGGGGCGGGGCTTAGCGACGTCAGAAATGTACCACGCCAACGTGTGAAGCGCTGCTCCGTAATGATGCACAAAAAATATGGTGCAGATCGGATGATGTCTCAAGGAGATATAGCTGTTTAAATGATCTAGGGGGCGCACTGAAGTCACATTTCAATATAATCCTATTGGGCTCTTTAGATGTGAACAAAGGTCATTCATATCTAGTTTGGTGCAAATTGGATGATGCATGTGAGATTTAGAACCGAACGTATGCAAACGGCGAGGGATTGGAATTTGCCATTAAGCCACACCCACACTATTTTGTAGGTCCTGACAAGACGCACAGGTGTGCTGAGTTTCATGATTGTCGGTGAAAGCATGGCTTGGGGCTGATGTTTTTAGATGTTCTAGGGGGCGCTGTGGAGTCATTAGGCCACGCCCATCAAATATTGGACTGCACACCTGTTGGGGGGTGGATTAGGATCGATCCCAGTGAGTTTGGTGCATCTCGGCTCAAAACTGTAGAATTTAGAGCCAAACGTATGGTAACGGCGTGATGTCTGACTTCACCAAGCCGCCAGAGCCACGCCTTCAACTGAAAACTGTTGGTGCTTTAAAGCAGGTCAGACCAACTTGTTATCTGTATTCTGACAAAAGATCATGTTGATTAGGTGAAGGGGGCCAGAGATGGAGCTTTCCAAGGAAAAAAAGTGACTTCCTGTTCTGAGGGGGCGGAGCTTAGATGACGTCAGCATATGACAACATAGGATAGACATGCATCCAACATGGATGACTCATACCAAGTTTGGTGCAGATTTAACTTTTTACGTGAAAGTTATAGCGTTTCGTTTACACTGGCGAGTATGCCAAGTTCGCCGCTTGGCCAAGCCCCCTAAACATGCTCAACAACTCAAGATTTCTGATAACTTTTGTTCCCCCATCCCTTAACTGTATACCAACCAAAGATGAAGTCCGTACCTCAAAATTCCTAGGGCGTGAAAATTTTCCTATGAGGTGTGTAAATCTGAAAAATGGCCAAAATTTGCCCTTTGACCCAAAATGGCCGCCTCCTTGTACATTTGAGAGCATACCTCCAAGAGACTTTTGTTCTTGATTTGAGGCGATCTACATACATACCAAGTTTCAGATGTCTACGATGTATGGTTCGGGCTATCTCACGTTAGGTGGCGCTGTAGAGCAGTTTGGCGACGCCCACTTTTGACTCCATTGAAATCATGCGATTTCACACGGGGGACAGTTTTGGGTAAAGTTTGGTGAGTTTTTGAATATGTTTAGGCCTCCCCATTCGCGATACCGCGTGGAAAAGAAACGGAAGAATAATAGTGAATTCCTGCAGATACAATAGGCCTTCGCAGCGCTTAGCTGCTCGGGCCTAATAATAGTGAAATCCTGCAGATACAATAGGCCTTCGCAGCGCTTAGCTGCTCGGGCCTAATAATAGTGAAATCCTGCAGATCCTGCTCGGGCCTAATAACCCTTACAGATACAATAGGGTCCTTGCAGTTTGACTGCTCGGTCCCTAATAATCCTTACAGATACAATAGGGTCCTTGCAGTTTCACTGCTCGGTCCCTAATAATAATTACGGAGAAAAATCCTTTCAGATACAATAGGGTCCTTGCAGTTTCACTGCTCGGTCCCTAATAATAATAATCCTTACAGATACAATAGGGTCCTTGCAGTTTCACTGCTCGGTCCCTAATAATCCTTACAGATACAATAGGGTCCTTGCAGTTTCACTGCTCGGTCCCTAATAATCCTTACAGATAAAATAGGGTCCTTGCAGTTTCACTGCTCGGTCCCTAATAATAAACCTTACAGATACAATAGGGTCCTTGCAGTTTCACTGTTTGGTCCCTAATAATAATAATAAACCTTACAGATACAATAGGGTCCTTGCAGTTTCACTGCTCGGTCCCTAATAATAATAACGGAGAAAAATCCTTACAGATACAATAGGGTCCTTGCAGTTTCACTGCTCGGTCCCTAATAATAATAATCCTTACAGATACAATAGGGTCCTTGCAGTTTCACTGCTCGGTCCCTAATAATAATAATCCTTACAGATACAATAGGGTCCTTGCAGTTTCACTGCTCGGTCCCTAATAAGAATCCTTACAGATACAATAGGGTCCTTGCAGTTTCACTGCTCGGTGCCTAATAATCCTTACAGATACAATAGGGTCCTTGCAGTTTCACTGCTCGGTCCCTAATAATCCTTACAGATACAATAGGGTCCTTGCAGTTTCACTGCTCGGTCCCTAATAATAATTACGGAGAAAAATCCTTACAGATACAATAGGGTCCTTGCAGTTTCACTGCTCGGTCCCTAATAATAATAATCCTTACAGATACAATAGGGTCCTTGCAGTTTCACTGCTCGGTCCCTAATAATCCTTACAGATACAATAGGGTCCTTGCAGTTTCACTGCTCGGTCCCTAATAATCCTTACAGATAAAATAGGGTCCTTGCAGTTTCACTGCTCGGTCCCTAATAATAAACCTTACAGATACAATAGGGTCCTTGCAGTTTCACTGTTTGGTCCCTAATAATAATAATAAACCTTACAGATACAATAGGGTCCTTGCAGTTTCACTGCTCGGTCCCTAATAATAATAACGGAGAAAAATCCTTACAGATACAATAGGGTCCTTGCAGTTTCACTGCTCGGTCCCTAATAATAATAATCCTTACAGATACAATAGGGTCCTTGCAGTTTCACTGCTCGGTCCCTAATAAACCTTACAGATACAATAGGGTCCTTGCAGTTTCACTGCTCAGTCCCTAATAATAAACCTTACAGATACAATAGGGTCCTTGCAGTTTCACTGCTCGGTCCCTAATAATCCTTACAGATACAATAGGGTCCTTGCAGTTTCACTGCTCGGTCCCTAATAATCCTTACAGATACAATAGGGTCCTTGCAGTTTCACTGCTCGGTCCCTAATAAAAATATATATGAACTCATACAGATACAATAGGGTCCTTGCAGTTTCACTGCTCGGTCCCTAATAAACCTTACAGATACAATAGGGTCTTTGCAGTTTCACTGCTCGGTCCCTAATAAGAATCCTTACAGATACAATAGGGTCCTTGCAGTTTCACTGCTCGGTCTCTAATAATCCTTAAAGATACAATAGGGTCCTTGCAGTTTCACTGCTCGGTCCCTAATAAAAATATACATGAACTCAAACAGATACAATAGGGTCCTTGCAGTTTCACTGCTCGGTCCCTAATAATCATTACAGATACAATAGGGTCCTTTCAGTTTCACTGCTCGGTTCCTAATTATTTGGGGCATGGTCAGAGAGTAAAATAGCCTCATACCAACAGTCTTGGACCATAGATAGCAGACCGGAGGAGATCAGAAAAAAGTCTATTCGCGAATAAGTCTTAAAGATACTCGAAAACAAGAGTACTCTGTTTTATTTGGATAAAGTTGTCTCCAAATCTCCACTAGATTAAGATCCTTCATATATTTCTCAATAGTTTTCCTGGCTTGTTGATGGGATGTGGTCGAATTTTTTGAACGGTCTAATGCAGGGTTTAGGACACAATTGAAATCTCCACCGATTATAAACATACCATTATAGCCTGAAACGGTTAAAAAGAAATCTTGGTAAAAGGCAGGATCGTCCCCGTTAGGGGCATATAAACATACCAAATTGACCAGTGTAGATATTATTATGCCACTGAGTATAATAAATCTCCCTAATGGGTCAGAATATTTATCCCTTAGTTCAAATGGGGCTGATTTATGGATCAGTATTATAACTCCCCTAGCATGGGTTGTAAAGCTAGAAGAGAATACCTGGCCAGGCCATCTAGATCTGATTTTATTCACATCCTTTTCCACCAGATGTGTCTCTTGCAAGAAACATATTGTAGTCTTCATCTGTTTTATTCTGCCCAGCACCTGTTTGAGCTTGACCATTTTGTTTAGACCTCGGACATTCCAACTAGATATGTTCATTATTGAGCAATCAGACATAAATCATATAGTTGAAAATATATGCCGATATCATAAATTGACCCCTTCTCATTCTCACATTCAGGTCATGTAAAATCATCAAAATTAAATTGTCCAGAGTGAGCCCAGCATCCCAAAACTCCCCACATTTCCCCAAACGAAATGTGTTAACCCCTTTTAAACCTCGAACTTGGGTTATGTAAACTTTGCATCCATCGAGTGGATAACGTGAAAGTCTTTGCATCTACGGTCAAGTGTAGGTGGGCTGATAAACAAAAAATTACAGACGAAAGCTCTGACCAAAATATCCGAAGAGTTAACGCTATATTTACCAAATACCTAGAGATACAGTGAAGAATTATTAGCAGCAATGCTTACGTTACCTCATACAGAAATAAAACATTTAGTAAAACTCAAATACTTTTTAGGTTTCATGCCTAAACATTTGGCAGTAAAATGATTTTAACTTACTATAATGTCCACTGATAGGCCTATTTGTGCCCCTCATTGCCAGAAGTCCGTCGTCGCTCCACACCAAAGAGGAAAGAAGAAAGAAGGCGACCAATAAAGAACTATGTCCCGATGTCTCTCTCAACCTATGAGTTTATTCCATAATATATTTTTCCGCTTCCTCCACGGATTTGAAGATCTGGCGCTTGTCATCATGCGTAATAATCAAATCAGCTGGATACAGAATGCCATACCGAATTTTGAGGGCACGAAGTCGGGTTTTCACTCCATCGAAGCGCCGCTGCAGCCTGCGAGTCTCGACCGAGAGGTCCGGGTAAAAGGTGATCCGACTGCCCTCATAGTGCACCTCCTTCATTTTTCTGACGAATTTCAGGGTTTTTCCCCGGTCGCAATAGCTCATAAACTTCATTATGACAACCCTTGGGACTGCAGATCTAGTGTTAAGAGGCCCGATCCTGTGGGCTCTCTCCACAAAGCTGGACATGGTGAAGCTTTCTCTCAGAGCCTGCGGCAGCCACTTCTCCAGAAAACCACACAGATCCGATCCCTCGGACCTCTCAGGTAGCCCGACCAGTCTCAAGTTGGAGCACCTGGCCCTATCCTCCTGCTCCGTAGCTCTATCACTCAGCACTTCCACTGTTTTCTCTAGAGACTTAATCTTATTTTGAAGGGAAGTAACGTTGTCCTCTGCTTGTGAAATACGAACTTCTGTTTCCCCAATTCTTTCAGAGAGCGACTGTATATCCCCCTTGATATCCTTAATCGCTTGCATCATGTCTGTAGATTGTTTATTCATATCTTCTTTCAGTGAGCTGATTGCTTCAACAATATCTCGATTGGTCAGAGCCCCCTGTGCTTTCTCCGTGGGGCTCCACGCCGCCACGCCGGTCCCAGTCACACTAGCCCCATCTTAATTAGCCTTAGCTTCGTTAGCCTCGCTCTCCTGTGGAACCGTTTTAGCAGATAGTTGGTCAGATTTGGCTTTTTTTTTGGCATGATTCCAAGTAAACTTTTTCGTGTTAACAAAACAGTCCAAGTTGTGAATATTGGCCCAGCTTACAGATTAATTTAAAGGATTTAGCAGCGAGCCACACGCACATGCGTCTATTCACTGAGATGTCATAACCGGAAGTCCTATTTGAAAAACAGTACGGTTAAACACACCATCACATAACAGCACACCCCTTTTACATACAGCCGTTTCGCTTCCTATTCGCCCCATTATACAAAATTTGGCTGCAGTTCAGTTGATTTTGTCTGGGGGGGCTGGCGAGCGAGTGCAGAATGAGATTGGCCATAGGGCTGGCGCTAATAACTCAAAAAATGTCCCCGCTAGCGGCTGAAACCTGAAAATATTACTGTGATTTCTGACAGAGGGATGTGGATTTATATCAAAAGTACAATAACCTGGGAGTTATATCTTTCTGTTTTCTTACAGGTCTGGCATTTGCGAGTCAGTCTCCGCTAGCATCTAGCTAACAGAATCTGAAGAACGCACGGCCATCTGCCTAATTGAGTGGTATGAAAAAGTTTGGGCACCCTTTTAGAAAATCATTTCATTGGTTTATCTCTCGTTGAGCTTTTGAAGCAGCAATTTCATTTCAACATATGTTAAACCATAGGGAAAGACAAACATTGCAGTTGTGAAATCGTTTTAATAGGCGTAATTCTCTCAGATTACTTATCTACCTTGTATAGACAGCCTGATTCAAATCTATTCATACATTTTCAATGATTGTAAGATCTCAAGATTGGTATGGCCATTTCAAGACATTGTACTTGTACTTTTGCATCAACTCCTGGTTGAATTTTGATCAAATGCAATGCAATCACTGTCCTGCTAGAAGCTCCAAACTCGGCTCAGCTTAAACAGCTTAAACTTTGTGACTGACTAACATTCTCTCGAAAAATCTGCTGATTTTTTGAAAAAATTAGCAAAGCCCACAACTTTAATATGCTTTATAGTACCTATTCTAGCCACGCAGACCCATAACAGGATGCACGAGCTGAAATCTGTAACTATTTGAGCTAACACCTTTCTGCTAGCTCAGCGCTAGGACTGACCATGCCGTAAAGTGATGCCACATGCGTGACGTCACTCGTGATGCAATACTGACAATAAATGTGTATTTTAAAAAAATCTAGTGAGTCTAAAAAATCAAACCAAGTGCCGTTTGAAAGGATAATTTATCCTGCCTTTAGGAAAATTAAAATGAAAAAATATAAAAAATTCTATCCAAAGCAATGGCTGCATCTAAGGTGGATCTCATAGTACCACATTCATTCTGACTGCTCTGCACTGCTTCGTTGGCGCCGCCCTAGAGTGCAGTACCACCCGGAAAAAGCCGCCAGCTTTCTCTCTCCTCATACATAGAAACTCTCTGATAACAGTGAGTAAGGGCATCATCCAATTATAATACTCAACACCCCCACTCGCTCTTAGCTCTCTGAGTGATCTGAAAATAAAACAGATTGCAAAACATAGTTTCCATTTATATTACATTTCTTCATTTAGACAAACATTTGTTCATTTGGCAAACGCTTTTAAGTTCCAAGCAAATCCGGAGCAAATCTCCTTAGTTTTACCTTGGTGGCTGGTTTTGTCATCACATCAGCAATCATTTGTTCAGTAGGACAGTATTCCAGAATGATCATTTTATTGCCCACAGTTTCCCTTATGAAATGGTACTTAATATCAATATGCTTGCACCTTTGCCTATTTACTGGGTTTTTGGCTAGTGCTATGGTACCTTGATTGTCTTCATACACTTTTGTTTGTGCATATTGTTCTTTGTCTATACCCCTGAGCAACTGCTCCAAGTACGTACATTCCTGTATAGCTGATGCTAAGGATATGTATTCTGCCTCACAAGTAGATAGTGCTACTGTTGCTTGTTTTCTTGTTTTCCATGAGATCAGAGCGCTTCTTTCATTTAGATTTGCACAATATCCTGATGTGCTGCGGCTGTCTGTTACATCTGATGCCCAGTCAGAATCACTATACACGCTGAAGCCTAGCTGCTCTGACTTTTTAAAGCACAAGTCCTGTTCTGCTGTACCTTTGCGGTATCTAAAGACTTGTTTTACTATGTTCCAGTGTTCTTCCGTTGGCTTAGCAAAATGCTGAGCTAGTTTACTGATGACAAAACTAATGTCTGGTCAAGTGCATAAGTATTTTAAACTTCCCACTGCTTCTCTATACTTCCTTGGTTCTCTCATATTTTCGGCATTCTCTGTGAACTCCAGTTTGGGCTCACATGGAGTCTCCCTGGACTTGCAATCCTGCATTCCAAATTTATCCAATATTTTGGTCACATATTTCTTTTGTGACATTTTCACTTGGCCATCTGTTTGATTAAAGTCTATTCCCAGAAAAAGCTTCAATTTTCCCAGATCTTTCATTTTAAACCTTTGGGTGAGCATCATCTTTACACTGTTGAGTACGTTTTCATTGCTGGCTGCCATGATAAGATTGTCAACCCAAACAAGTGATATCACCTTTTCGTTACGTTCTTCTCTTGTATACACACAATGATCAGCAGGATTTTGCACAAAACCATTCTCACTCACCCATGTATGTAACAAAGCATTCCAGTTGCTGCCAGACTGTTTCAAACCATATAAAGACTTCTGTAATTTGCACACCAACTTTTCACCAGTTTTTTACTTTTTCTCATAGCCTTCTGGTTGCTCTATATAGAGTTCACAATCAATTGGTGCATGCAAATAGGCTGTCTTTACATCCATCTGGTGTAGGATCAGGTCTTCCTGCGCTGCCTTTTGCATTGAAAATGTCTCTTTGTAATCAGTTCCTGGTTTCTGACTGTAGCCTTTTGCTACAAATCTTGCCTTATATTTGTCAGATCCATCTATGTCACTTTTTAGTGCGTAAACCCATTTGCCCCCCACTGCTTGTTTGCCTGGTGGCAACGGGGTGAGGTTAAAAGTCTCATTTTCTTCCAGTGATTTAATTTCTTCATCCATAGCATTTTTCCATTGCCTTGACTTGGGTGATGTCATGGCATCCTGAAAAGTCTGAGAAATGTCACAAACAGCTCGATAACAAAAATCCATACATGTTTGTAGTTTGTCCACTGTATTCTCTGTCTCAAATTCCTGCAGGTAAGCCGGTTTCTTTCTGACTCGCAGTGGGTTTCTTCTATGAATAGTCTCAGTGACTCTACCAGGCTGTGCGTTCTCAGTCTGTTCAGGTAAAGTCCCAGAAACACCACTCTGCATTTCCTGACCAGGTTCATTTTTCATTTCACCACCTTTTTCATTTTCTTCACTGTTATCAAACTTGGATGCATCTCCTTATCAGCATATTCTATGCCTGGCTCAGGTGTTTGTGTTCCTTTTTCATTTACCGTTTTGGTTGTGAACTTCACCAACCTGTGCTTTTGGACTTTCCTTGTGTCTGGGTAATACACTAGGTGTTTTTATCATAACCAATAAAAATACCTTGCTCACACCTAGAGTCTAACTTCCCTTTCTCCTGTTTGTACGCAAAACACATTGAACCAAATCTTTGCAGTTTGGAAATGTTTGGTACTTTGCCTGTGAACAGCTCATATGGGGTTTTCTTTGTGCGCCTGCTGTAGCACCTGTTTCTCACATAGGCTGCTGTCTGTACAGCATAGTTCCATAGTGTATTTGGTAACTGACTGTCTAACAGAAGGCACCTACCCATGTCATAGAGGGTTCTCCAACCTCTCTCTGCAGTGCCATTTTGATGGGGCGAATCACTGCATGAAAAGAGGGATTTGTGGATGTATGTGGCCCCTTACATGTCCGCATACGTTAAGCCCCTGCATTTGCGGTGGTAAAAGTGAAAACTTGGCCCAAGTTGTCGCAAATTGACCTGGCAACTGCTCCCCCATGCCCCCCTCCCCTCCCCTACTTAGGAGAGCCTTTAATATGTAAATGCCAGTGATCAGGTCAGGAGCTGCCACAGTCATTTTCAAGTGGGGTGGGGTGAGGTGAGGTGGGGGGTGGGCAGGCCTGTTTCTACACGTTCATCACCATCACCTCCAACTCCAGCCAAGTTTGTTGCTGTGTTGTCTTGAAAAAGAAGAGGTGCACGCTGTCTGCTGGTGACAGGTGATGCATATCTGTTTTTTTTTCTCCCAAACACCTCTTTTGTAATACCGCTTTTTGTGGGCAAAATTCAAGGATTCAAGGATTCAAAGGTTTATTGTCATATGTGCAGTTAGAAACGTGTTTCCCTGAACAATGAAATTCTTTTCTTTGTTGCCCGCACTGGATGTCCAAATGTATAATAATAAAGATAAGATAAAGATAAAATAAGCATGCAACAACAATATTCTAAAAGGTTTCTTAAATAAAATAGAAATATAGAAATAAAAATATAGAAATCTGGCCTGTATACATAATGTGCAGTAGTAGTAGTACTTAATTCGGTGTCACAATGGTCACAATATCGCAGAGGTCTTTTCTTTGTCCTTGCAGAGTCCATTTTTGTGTCAAAACAGTGCAAATTGCCAGCTGTGGTCAGACAACATTAAATAACAAAAGGACGGGAGGTTGTCTCGCGAGTATTCCGTGTAATGACGTATACGCATATGATTGGTGGAGCTTAACGGCTCGCATAAGCTCTCGTTCAATCACGTATGAGAAACATTGTGTCGTGCAGTGTAAACAAAAAGTTTAAAGAGCAGATCTGGCGGCAGAAAGGCAGACAGAAATCGCTGAGGTCCCGTGCTGTGAAAACTGCCCTGGTTTGCGGAATACAATGGCTGGAAGACGACTTGCTTTCAACTCCCCAGCAACTCTGCGGGTCTACAGGTTTGTGTGTTTTTTTCTACTTGCACATGACCATTTGATTGTTTAATTTTAGTCTTGTTGACACTGTACAGCACTTGGGACAGTTCTCGCTGATTTTAAATGTGCTGTATATTAAACTTACTTACTCACTTGCTTACAGGCAGATAAAATGAAAGTCCTGTTGAATGCTATGACCGGAATGTCTCGTATGGTGGCCAGCACTGTGGATACGGTCGTGGAGAGGGTTCTGGAGGGAATCGACCAGAGATTCGCTAGGTTGGAGGCAAGATGGCCGTCGAGAACGGACTGAAGTTACATTCCAGAGAAGTTGAAGAGCGCACCCCCAAGAGAAGGCGGATACAGAATCCGAAAATCGCGGTAAGAGTAGGTTATTGACTGTGGCTTTAGGCTAAACTCAACTTAATTGTGTCCATCACGTGAAAACCAGTGTGAGTTGCTTTATTTAAAAAAATGAATTTCGTGTTTTCAATTTATAGGAAGCAGTTCGCCGCCTGCATAACTCACCGTGGCATTATAATCCAGGTCAAGGGTAAGAATAAGTGACTGTTCTCCCAATATCTAGTTGAGTTGGACCTGATGTTACGTTACGTTAATGCAGTTTTTTTTTATTAACCATAGGACTATTGTTTTTACAGGCTACTGTCACCTCACAATATGGATGTAACGAGTCGCTTGAAGGAGGCGGTGTCAAACAGTCCGAACTTCAGAGAGGTAGACGGCGACACTATCGAGGGTGAGCGGCGCTGACTTTTACCACGGCTCTGGCACTGACACTTTTAAGCACTGGTCATTTTATTCATTCCTCTTGTTTGTTTGTTTTAGCTGCGTGACGGACCTGTGTGCTGTGCTACAGGCGCGTCTTGAAGCCAACCCGAAATACTCACAGTCTCACCACAGAAGAGTGAAAGAGAGTAAGAACATATACGCTGTCAATATGACTTTCGTTACTTTATAGACAAGTTGACAATATGCTGTGCATGGCTAGACTATGTTTTGATTATTTATTGGTTATTCCAACAGCTCCCAGAAGCCAGCTTCTGATCCAGGATGAGGACGTCTGACAACTCCCGCAGACCCTGCAGGGACCGGAGTAAGAATGTGGATTCCAAACGGCGGCGTTTAGGCTTATTGTGTATATTGTAGGCTACAGCAGTGTGTGTGTATAAAGTTTTCAATTCTTTATTATCAATATGGTTCTTATTACAATGTAAGCTATGTACATTGTGTGGTGTGGCAATAAAAGCGCTTTAAAAAAAAAAAGTTTCCTTTTTCATTTCCTCAATAGATTCACGTCATTCATGCCTGCATTCATAGCCTAGTCATAGTGCAGGTTATAAGAATGACGTGAATATATGAAGTACACAAACATCCCAGGAATATTAGTAATCATAATCACAATTATTAATCATAATTGCTGAGTGATATGCCCATATAAAGTATGCATATGTTAACCTTATTGGCCAATGGGCGGTCAGCTTTACAGGAGCTTTTTTATGTAATCACGTGCCTTTTTCGTCCAATACCAGCGAGGCCAGTGAGAGGTCCAGGCACTCTCACAGCGGGGTGCTAATCGATGGGCCATTAGCACCCCGCTGTGAGAGCCCGCCGCGAGTCGGGTTCGTTTCCGACGATTTTCTCGCTCAACAAACTTAAAGTTTGTCTGCCTGCAAGCGCCCAGGTGCGTCCGAAAATTAGGCAAATTCGCGGATGTTCACTGCCGTCCACAGTGACACAAATCCCTCTTTTCGTGCAGTGAATAGGGTGCAGATGTCTCATGTCTGATCCTATTCTTAGTTAACAATGCCTGGAAGTCTCTGCCTGTAAACTCAGTGCCGTTATCAGAGCGAATACACTTGACTTCTCCGTAAGGTGCAATGTCTGCTAAGAACCTCTCAGTAGCTTGTACAGCGTCACTTTTCGACTTTAGAAAATACACCAATATGGTACCTGAGTAATCATCTGTAAAAGTCTGTGCGTATCTGTGCCCTTCGATGCTGACTGTTGACATGGGACTGGCTAAATCAGTATGAACCAATTCTAATGGTTTCTGTGCTTTTGTGTCTGGCTGCCTGTTTCTCATCTGAGTGAATTTGCCCTGCGTACACACGTCACACAACTGATTTGGCCTGACAGTACTTCCCTTTATCTCCATGCCTCGCACTACACTTTGAAGGTTTCGCACATCTTCATAATTACAGTGACCCAAAATTTCATGCCAGGTTTGCATGTCATGGCATTGATTACATTGGTCGACATTCATCTGAACAGTTGGCAAGTAATACAAATTACCACTCTCATGGACGTCAAATCTGCTGCCGTCCTTGGTAACCATGTAGCTGTCTCCTTTCTTGAAGGTGATCGTTGCGCCTCCGTTTGTTGCTCTTGGCACTGAAAAGATATCATGTGGATATGAAGGCATGAACAGTGCATCCCGCTGCAGCGCTCTGTGCTGTTGTCCATTGCTGTCCAGTAGATTTATTATCGCTGTTCCCCATCGCTGTGCTATTCCATTGCATTTGGTGCCATCAGCTAATTTCACTGAATGACTCTCCGGCTGGAAGGTGTCATCAAAACTTTTAAATTTTTCCACGTCATTCACAATGTGGGATGTTGCTCCTCCATCCAGCATGATGCCTTTCTTTTTCACATTGTCTGGTGATCTCTCGTTCTTTGAGTGCTCGGCTTTGAAGAGGTGATCTTTGTTGGAGTCTTCTTCCTCTACAACTTTTCTAGCTCCATCTTGTCCTCCCTTTTTCTTGCATAGGGATTCTTGGTGTGTATTATTTCTGCAGTAACTGCACCACACTTTTCTGTAACATTTTATTGCCTTGTGACCTTTCATTCCACACTTGTAGCATGTCACATTTAAAGCAATAAAATGTAACTTCTCAAAAAGCCCACTATGGAGCTCCCCTACAGGCTTGAAGGTAATGTACGGTTACAACACCCTTTCGCTTTCACGTTTCACTTTTGTTGACGAACCGGCGAGGAGTCAGAAGGTGAAAGCTATGTCGACCGAGAAGGTAAGAGTAATCAAATGTACCTGGGAGCGTGAGAGGGGTCTATTTGTTTTTGCGGTAGGTGTGCCAGAAATCAAGTCGAAGTACTTCCGCTCAGCTCCCGGGCCGGTCCAGCAAAGTTACATAGCGCAGTTTTTCCAACTCAGACCCCCGAAGGGCATAGGAGACAGGCCAATCGTAATATTAAAACTCATTCTAGCCGCATAATTTTTTTCAAGCTGTTATTTTAAGGTAGAAATGTTACATAGTATTGCTTTAAATCTTCATCTTTTCTGTTGCCGTATGTGTGTTTGTGGAACCTCTGCCTTGTCTTACACGTGTTTTCATCACATTATCGGCAGACTCTGTCTTTTTCATCTTCTCTGCCTCTTCATAGACTCGCAGTCTTCTTTTAAAGTCTGCCAACGTAACATTGTCTTCGTTTTGTGTAATATGTACAGCTAGGAGCTTGAAGGAGTCTGGGAGTCCACCTAGTACCATGGGAACAGTTAGTCCATCACTCATGGTCTCACCTGCTTCTCTTAGAGCCATAATGATGTTCTCAGCCCTTATGAGATAGTCTGTTACACTTCCATTGTCTGCCATGTGCAGCTTGGTCAGCGATGTGTACAGGTTTATTATTCTTGGCTTACTTTTTCCAGAGTAATGTTCTTTAAGTATTTTCAGGGCCTTTCTGCCATCATCAGCTGCTTCATGCCTTATCAGTGAAAGGCTCTTGTCATCTATTAGCCTGATTAGCTCTGCATAACAGTCTGCATTTTTCTTCCGAGCTTCATTTCGCTGTTGTTCATTACCTCCACTTGGCTCATTTAAAATCGTGTCTTTCAGCTTCAAAATATGTAAATGACCAAGAAATCTGGTTTCCCACAGGTCATACTTATCTTCTGATCCGTCGAAAAGAACCTAAGGTGCTACGACTCCTACTGCTCTGGTCGCCATTTTATCTACGTGCCGATTTCACTGCAGCCTTCCTCTTTGTGTGGCTAGCTCGTTTGGTTTATTGACATCCGCGTTATACGCCGCGTAATCTTGCTTCCGAGATTATATTATCCACTTATCTCCAAGCTGGTTCACTCACGTAGTCCTTGGAAGCTCCGTGTATTACTCCACGCTTTGCTCCTCCTACGACATCTTGTGTCCAACTCTACCTGGGCCCATAACCTGTTGAGGTTAAGTCAGGAGTGCGCAGTCCTCTGCTGCGTATGGAGGATAAGCAGGATCAACTCGGTCTTTCTCTTTAGCCTCTTGGCATATTTATTTATTAAACATACAGACTGATATCACCAGAGCTCGACTCAGATACAACTGGGATTCACTCACTCCATAGCGAGAACAAATTAACCGAGAGAAAGGAAAAACGTCACTTCCTGTATCTACCATATACCTTTTAGAAAACAGTACGGTTAAAACCACCATCACATAACAGTGAGTAAGGGCGTCATCCAATTATAATACTCAACACATAGTCCGGTATGATAGGTGGCGCTGTACCCATTCCAACTATTGCTAATAGAGCCACTTCCTGTTGACCTATTCACCACCAACAACAACAAACTCAGGCATTGGAGAAAGATGGAGAACGCAGAGCCAGATGAAGCTACGTCCCTCTACATTTGGTCTGTGATGAGCTGCTTGTTGCACAAACACAATGCACAACGGAGCATTCTCCATCGCGTTGTTTCTTTCTTTCTGACGGCGACAACAACAGGAATATCGTCTCCTTTGACTTCCGGGTCATGACCCCGGGAAAAAATCTGGAGCATGCGCAGAACACAAAGTCTAATTCACCACGTGCTTCAGCGTCTACACCAGAGATACTCATTGCTCGGCTCCTCAAGCTTTAATCGGTGGCTCGCACTCGCATAGTAGCTTATAACAATATGGTAACAATAACAATACACTTTTTCAAATAACACACAGCGAAGTATCTCGGGGTCTTGTTCACGAGTGAGGGACGAATGGAGCAGGAGATTGACAGACGGATCGGTGTGGCGTCTGCAGTGATGCGGGCTCTGCACCGGCCTGTCGTGGTGAAGAAGGAGCTGAGCCAGAAGGCGAAGCTCTCGATTTACCGGTCAATCTATGTTCCTACCCTCACCTATGGTCACGAGCTGTGGGTAGTGACTGAAAGAACAAGATCGCGAATACAAGCGGCCGAAATGAGTTTCCTCCGCAGGGTGTCTGGACTCTCCCTTAGAGATAGGGTGAGAAGCTCGGTCATCCGGGAGGGGTTCGGAGTAGAACCGCTGCTCCTCCGCATCGAAAGGAGTCAGATGAGGTGGCTCAGGCATCTGGTTAGGATGCCTCCTGGACGCCTCCCTGGTGAGGTGTTCCGGGCCCGTCCCACTGGGAGGAGGCCCCGGGGAAGACCCAGGACATGTTGGAGAGACTATGTTTCTCGGCTGGCCTGGGAACGCCTCGGGGTCCCCCCAGAAGAGCTGGAGGAAGTGGCCGGGGACAGGGACGTCTGGGTTTCTCTGCTCAAGCTGCTGCCCCCGCAACCCGATCCCCGGACAAGCGGCAGATAATGGATGGATGGACACAGCGAATACTGCACAGTATTAAGTATTTTTATTAAGTATTAATTAAGGCTTAATGGTGTTTCCTAAAGGGGGAACTGTTAAATCTGGCAACGCAGCCCGCTTAAACCACCGTCACACTTGACCGCAGTGCATGCTAGCTCCTTTAGCCAGCGCGAGATGCAGGCACAATGGATCAGTTTTTAATTAAAAAAAGGCAAAAACCAGCACAAAAACCATGCTCATCCTGAATGTCTCACTATGATTACAACAACAAACTACAAATACAACATGAAGAAAGTCGAGGACATGCACGCCAGCTTCCGCTCATCCCAGTATTAAGGTAAATGTGGTCTGAATTGAAAATGTATTGGCTGTGTTGTTTCTTTTTTTGTGGGATGTTTTATATGTAGAAATGCATATTTGTAAAAGGGGACTTTAGTATGTTGTGGTAAAAGTCGCTCTTCCCTTGATTTTGCTCTTACAATGTGGTTCTTGTGAAAAAAATAGTGAGTATCACTGCTCTACAAGCAGGTTTAGTGTGACTTTCAACCCAGTTATCTCGGGGTCTTAATCCGATCCAATTTCTTGTCGTATAAAGGTATCTACATGCACTTAAAGCTGCCGTCGGCAACTTTATTTTAGTCATATTAGCTTGAACTGTCATGGGATTCTGGAAGTAGAATATTAAATAGGCTGTTTAGGAAAAATCCCGAATTCTGTAGCTCCCTCTAAAGCCTTTAATCGTGCCTGCAAAACTCGAGCGCTCCAGGCTGTTTTTAACCAATCACGTTAGGTTTATTATTTATCTATTATCTGAGCAGAACAGTCACCAACCACGTCTTCCATGCTGAGCGTGAGTCTGCCCCCAGCTTGTTTGCGCGCACACTGGTGTGAACTCACGTGCACAACCTCGTCCACAGAGGGGGAGGGACCTGAAAGTTGTATCAGTTCGAATTTTCCGACTTTAGACTCGGAATTTTGAAAACCTGCCGACGGCAGCTTTAATAACTCAGTCTGATTGTAAATTAGCCAATTATCTGATCCTTTCAGTGCCATGTGACCCCACTGAGTGTGTGTGGAGGTGAGCCCAAAGATATCTAGTTGGTACCCCTTTACCTCACACACCATCTCAGGCTCTTTCCCTGCCAGTGAGGTGACATTCCACGGCCGAAAAGCCAGTTTGCAACACCGGGAGTCAGCATGCCTAGGACCCCTCTATCACCTGCCACTTAGCTCACATCGTGTCACGGTTACTGACGTGAGCAAAGGAGAACCCAAAAGCACGACAATGAGGCAGGCGATTAGCAAGGGAAGATCGGTTTATTCAGTCCAAAAACAGTTCAGGTCACAACCAAACAAATCCGACAAGGGACAGGCAGGTATCAGGAATCCAGGAAAGGCAGAACTAAGTCAGAACAGGTAGGCTGGACTGGAAAATGCTGGAGAGCTTGGCAAAGAATAACACAAGACAATCTGGCAGGAAAAAAGTGAAAGTGATGAGTATATATACACTGAGGAACTAATGAGGAAATAGACTGCAGGTGAGGAGGAGATGGGCAGGAAACCTAGGTGAGGGAAATGAGTAAATTGCATGGCATGATCTGAAATGACAGGAGAGTTAGTGAAGTGACATGAGATAAAAATAAATACAAACTAAGAATTAGTGTATCTACGTTACACATCGTAACGAATTTCCTCCCCCAGGTGGTGCACACATGGCCCGGCTCCAGGTGAGTGCCCTGGTTTCCCTTTTCCGGGCGAAGTGCCTATTGTACACTGGTGCCGCTCTATCAACTTCTTTCAATCCCTCTTAGTCTGACCACGTGATCTTAAAAGCCTGCCAAGTGTCAATGGCCCCTCTGCTATACATAAACTGACACTCCCCACCAACTACTTTAGAAATTAAGAATTCCTTTTGGACGACAGGTGAAACATCTTCAAGAACCAAGAAGAAAAAGTCCAGTTCCCCTTATTCAAGCTCTTAGGAAAATGACTATGACCTGGATGACTAGGAATCTACACCTACATACTGTAAATTGTTCATTTGAAACAACTCACTTGGAAAAGAAAACATTTTTTTTTAGAAAAAATCTAAATCATACCAAGTATATTTGTCTCATTGAGTATCTCATTACACTTGATATAAGACACAACTGCCTAACAAGTACCATTTCAGCCAGATATAGGGACTTGTTTTAATACAATACATCTTGAATATCTTGTTAAGTGAAAAAGTCTTGAAAACATCTTGTTTTGAGTCATATTTCACATGAAACAAGCTTTTTTTTTTTCATTTGAAGAGGTTTTTAAGCTAATTTCAAGATCACTTTTATCTCAAAAGTCCTAAATATCACATTTTATTTCAAGAGATCTCGCCTGTGAAACGTGCGCGCCCTCTCCAGTCCGTGCTTGCGCAGGAACCCAAATCAAATATAGTGGACACATTACTGCCCTTACCACAGTATTCAAGAAACAAATACATCACAACAAATTCCTAAAACAATTACTAGAAATACATACATAATATTAATCAAAGAAACACAATCATATCAATGCTATCGTTTAAACCCGGGTGTGACATGGCGTTTAAATTATGAATCCATCTGCTCTCTTTTTGGTTAAGAAGTCTTTGTCTATCCCCTCTTCTTGTGTTTATGGGGATGTGGTCAATGCCTATTGCGGTGAAAGTGGCAGGTCCATTGGGATGTGCTTCTGTAAAGTGCTTTACAATGGCGTAATCGCAATTGCCACTTCTCGCTGCATATTTGTGTTCCGCCACACGATCCTTCAAGCGCCTTTTGGTGCGTCCGACATAAAAGGCATCGCAAAGAGAGCATCTCAGCATATAAATGACATGAGTAGTTTGGCAGTTTATAAAATGTCTTATATTAAAAACCTGCGTATTAGGGTGCGTAAAAACAGTAGATTTCTTCACAATGTCCCAAATCTTGCAATGTCCACATTTATAGGTGCCATTGGGCTTTTGCGAGATCCACGTTTTTGGTTGTTCCCTGGTGGATATGTGACTGCGCACTACTCTGTCACCTATAGTTGGGGCTTTTTTAAAAGAGAAAATCGGGGGTTCCTTAAAAGTGTCCCTTAATGCTTCATCACATTGGAGAAGGCTCCAGTTTTTTTTGATGATCTTGCGGATGTCGTTGGCCTCTGTGCTATAGCGCGTTGCGAAAAACATTATGTTGTTGTCGTTGCCTTTCTGTTTTCTTTTTAACAGTTCGCTTCGCTCCTGTGCTTGGGCTTTAGCAAGGGCTGTGTTCAGTACATTAGATGGATAACCCCGTTCTCTAAAGCGATCCAGCATCTCTTTGCTTTTCGTCTCAAAGTCGTCTTCCTTATCGCAGATTCTGCGCAGCCTTTGAAATTGTCCATAGGGGATGTTGTTAATTAAGGAAGGAGGGTGAAAACTTTTTGCATGTAATAATGTGTTTTTGTGTGTCTCTTTTCTGTAGATAGAAGTATGTAGATGTCCATTCGTGTCTTTGGTGATTTCCAGATCTAGGAAGTTGGGAGCAACGGCAACTCAATGGTGAGACGTTCTATCGACCTATGAAAATAAACCCAATGGAAACACTAATTAAAGAACTTCTGTGTGACGTTTATGGCTGGAAGTTGCTCAGTTCGTGGTGAGGAAGAATGTGATGTCATCTGAAGCTCCATCAGGTGGCGCCAAAGAGTTTTAGGTGAGAGTTTCCAATTTTTCAGATAGATAGAAAGATTTTTACTTTCGAACATGTATAAAAAAGAAAATGTATGTAACTATTTGTACATACAAGAAAGAAAAATAAATAAATAAATAAAAATAAATTCACTCACATAAAGTGCTAATACATAACAAAACAACGCACATTGTTGGAAAAAGGAATGGGACAAAGTGTAATACTTTTTTAGTTTCCCACCCCTTTTTAACTACTCTTCAGTTTGTAAATATCCTAACTACAATACACCTATATAAATATATGCCATATATATATTTCCCAAATATCTAAATAAATATATAATCACAAAAATAAATATATACTACACACATATCCTTGTAAATATAAATATAAATATGAATATATAGATATATATAACTATCCCCATAAATAAATATATACCATATACTAATTAAATTACAATATAACAATTAACCCTATTCTATTCATATATTTATCCCTCATCGTCCTTCCTCTTCCATGTACTTGTTTAAAAATATTTTTTTGTAAATTTTTTAAAACAGAATTATATTTGCACTTTGTTTTATTTCTGTCTCCAGACTGTTCCACAAAGCCCCTCCACAGCTCGATACGCACATGCTTTTCATATTTGTTCGGACCTTTGTTTTTTTTTAAATTTAGGTCTACCCTTAGATTCACTAAACATTCCTTGTATGTTTTTTGGCAATAGATTATTTCTCACTTTGTACATTAATTGTGCCGTTCTGAATTTGATCCACAAATTTCAACATATGTGACTTTATGAACAGTTCAGATGAGATGATGATCAGCAGTTATGACAGATACAGATTTATGAAAGCTGCAGTAACTGTAGGACTGAAGTACGGCAGAAGTCCTGTATTTATAGATTTATTTATTCATTAGCAAGTGTCAAATACTTTATTACAACTTAGTCCATCATTAAACATTTCATCTGATTGCAGAAAATGTATAAAAAATGTTAATTCAAATGTTTTAGTTAAAAAATGTAACAGACAGAAGTCCAAAAAAGTGATTTTTACTTTATAAGTTTATAGAATTTACAGTAACAGTTATCTGTTACAACACAATTAGTAGAGAAAAATGATGTAATGTTGATGTTGTAATGATGTCCTGGGGGGTATTCCTAGAAAGTAGCTAAAGAAAGCCAGGCCATAGCCGGAAAGCGTCGCTTGAACTAGCGCCATCTCCCATTTAAGCCTCAAGTCGTTCCTCGAAGATATTTTAGCTGGATCTCGGTGAGGCTAATCCAAGCGAGGCTTACATAGCCTGGCTAAGTGCGAGTGCACGAGGAACGTAAGAAGCCCTGACGAGTGGATGGTGGAAAAACGGAGATCTGTGTGAAAAGGAGAGCAATAGCGCTGTTATTTTTTCGGCAGCTGAACAAATAATGCTGATGGAGCTGTATGAGGATTTTAAAAGTGTCATCACCAGAAATGGTAATACAGCTGCGATTAATAAAGCGAAGAAATGGCATGACTAACAACTGCTGACAGACTAAATGCGTAAGTTATGAAAGTTTCATACCATTGTCAATTGTTAGACATTTATTTTACTGTCCTCATGTATATGCTCTCCTCTTGGTGTTATAATTTGTTTACATAAAGCATGCTGAATTGTCTCTGTATGAGATGTACAGCACAAATATACTGACCCTGCTCACTTTATTAATAATCCAATAATCGACACGCATCATCATACTTTGTGACTATATTATGTGTGTGTGTGACCCACATATTATTTTTTCACTGTTACATCTCAACAGGAGCAATCTTAACAGCCAAAAGCGTACCTGGCAGCAGGTGAAGGTAAAGTACAGGAAAATATTTCAGAGTGGTAAGTAGCCTTTGAAGAAATGTGTTTGTCCAATAAAGAGAGCACCAAACTAGATATGGAAGAAACTGAAAATAAAAAAGATCAAGCTAGAGATTATGAAACTGGAGAGGGATGTTAGTATAAATTCAGATAAAGGAGAATTTCGTGTTCGTGAACTGTATTCAATTCTGTTTTCTATCCACAGCTTGAGAAACATGTAATACTAATTAAACAATTCAACACAACTTGAACTCAAACTTGTCATTATTGTACGGTTCATGCAACGTGTTAGAAATGTGTTTTTTACATTTATATTCACAGTGGGGTGCCATGACCTAAACTTGTGGAAAGTTATAAATCATCTCTGTCAATTTAGCCTCCTTACACTTGCTCTGACTTAAACTGCTACTGTGTCAATGCTAAATCATGAAAAGAAGTTCTAACTCAAAGGTCACAACAATAAGGATCAAAGGAAATATGTGTCCCTGTATATAGGTCCTCACTGTGTCAGGAGAAACTGAATCCTTTCAGGCACTGGAAGCTCCAGGGACTCAGACTTCAGCCTGAAAAGTTGTCCACAAGACAAAATGTATAAAATATGAAGTATACTATTAATTTAAGATGGCTCTGTCAGAAGTCAGCCATGGTGCCTGAGAACTTTAAGCGATGAACCTGTATTTAATTTGGCCAAAGGTCATTTCTATCCGTGCCCTTGTTGTAGCATGTGCATGTGCCCTTGTTCCTGGATCAGGATATGGCGTGAGGAGGTACGGTCGGCCAGCATGCATAGCCTCTGTCCCCAATAGTTTTGTGACGTTCGCGAACGAGCCGGTTCTTTTGAACGGCTCTTTTTTTTTTTTTTTTTTTTTTTTTTTTTTAAGTATTTTTTTGGGCTTTTTATGCCTTTAATGTTAGGACAGTTTGAGAGAGACAGGAAGCAGGGGGCAGAGAGAGGGGAAAGACACGCAGCACAGGGCCACCCGGTGCGGGACTCAAACCAGGGCCAGCTGCAGCGAGGACCGCAGCCTATGTACATGGGACAGCCGCTTAACCCACTACGCCACCGCCCGCCCCTTGAACGGCTCTTTGATATGAACGAAGAGAGCCGAGTCGCGGCGGCGCGGGAGCCGTTCTATTTCTCGTTCTTTTTTTTTTTTTTTGTCATGCGTGTTTCACGCAGCTCCCAGGGGACATCTAGTTGCGGATTCCCCCCACAAAGGACAACTACGACTAGGGGGGTAGGGCGCAGGCAGCTCACTCAGGCGCCGTTTACACATACCCGGGTATTTTGAAAAACGCATATTTTCTAACCTTCGTTTTCAAAAAAAAACCCGTGCACACAGCCCCGTTTTTAAAAAAAACCCCGTCTACATTGATCCGGAGAAATACGCTATCAGGAGCTGTTAAATTACGCCAAGCCTGACGGTGGCAATGTTAGAACAATGAGAATTCCACACAAGCCAATCAGAAGCCTAATAGAGAACCGCTGACAGGCAACTTTCTTCACAACATCAACAGAAGCGCGCATGTGAGTACTCTCACCCTGGATGTGCGGGCGTAGCAGTTCTGCTAGGGAAAGGAGTGAAAATCGTGACATCCTGAAATTTTCCCTCCATTCCTCCGGGACAACAAAGCCATTTTCAAAATTTTCCCACCATAAAGCAGTCCGTCCGGGTCTAATCCAGAATCGCCGTCGCTGGCGGTGGTATGGCCGGTCTCTGTCTGCCAACAGAAGCTCCGCAATTGTTGCCCTCCGCGCCGTAATGCGCCTTTGTTGTTCAATACTTTGTAGGAGTGTAATTTTCAAAATCACACAAGCGAGTATAGCTCTCAACAAAATAAATGCTGCTAGTACCTCCATGCTTGCCAGATAAACAATGAATGGCGTTATCCTGCCACTATGGTGGATAGGGGCGGGGCTCTGTACTATGACGACAACTCCGCATTCCATTCTGAAAACTCCGTTTTCGTCTTTCAACCAGTTTACACACAAACGCTAAACGGAGTTTTTAAAAAATCTCCACTTTTGCCGGAGTTTTTTTTTAGCTTCGTTTTCGGAGGAAAAAACTCCGTTTGTGTGTAAACGAAAGGCACAAACGAAGGGAAAGGTCTTCGTTTTTCAAAATACCCGGGTATGTGTAAACGGCACCTCAGACACTCACTGCTCATGTGAAGGGCACGTGCAAGCTGCCATTTACTGGCTACTGGCGCCTCCCAGTGGAAGTCAAGGGAAACTTGGCTTTCTCAGAATTCTATAAAATGGCAATAACAAACTAACCATTTTCATTGATCAAATACTGCAACTTAACATCCAAGATTCTACATACTGTGTTTTCAAGCATGTTACATTTGATTTCAAATGGAGATGGCGTGTTAAAATTACAGTTCTTCTAATATGTATGATTTCTGCCGCATTCCCAAATGTGTGCAGGATTTTGTGTTTGTGGAGTAACCAGAGACGGTCAAATAGGACTAAGAAAATCTTTGGAGTAACCATGGGTATGAGCGGACATGGCGGAAATTGATTAAGCCTAAAATACTTTAAAAAAAAAAGAGCCAAACGAGCCAGTTTTTTGAACGGCTCTTTGAAAGGAACGAGCCATAGAGAGCCGGATCCCCCAAAAGAGCCATAAATCCCATCTCTAGTCCCCAAGCAGGACACCATTGAACTCTCCTCAGTCGCGTAAGAAGTTGGCCGTGGGCCCCGGTGCGACATGTGGAATACGGGCCCTCTAGTGGTCATAGTGACATTTAAGGGAGGACTTAACATAAGGGTGCCTAATCCTCAAGTATCAAAGATAGCCTACAGAAGTAGTTTATATTGTTGTACATAAAAACATACTCCACAATATTGAGTCAATAATATGGGAAAACTATACAAATCATTGTTATTAATAGGCCTATACGGTAATCAAATATATACATTGACATTAGCGCATGCCATGGATATGCTCAAAGCGCTGAAACCTCGCCTTCTGCTGAACTGCGCAGAAACTGAACTTGGGCTTTACAACTGTGCAGAAACAAAGAAAAAAAATATTCATACAACTGTGCAGAAACAAAGAAAAAAATATTCATACAATTGTGCAGAAACAAAGAAAAAATCATACGACCATCAATGTACATTAATCAGAATGCCATTTTACGAGCCTTGCGTTGTGCAAAATCATCAACGATGTCACCAATATTTAATGCTCTGCCTCTCCTGTTTTCAATGGATAGTATAGCTAACCCACTGAGTCTCTCCTGTCCCATGCTGCTCCTCAGGTATGTCTTTATAAGTTTTAGTTTAGAAAAAGATCGCTCAGCTGTTGCCATAGTCACAGGTAGTGTGAGAAACAGCATGAGCGCAGTGCACACTTCACCGAATGTGGATGTTACCGTATCATAATCCACCACAAGCATTTTGGCCAGTTGTAAAATGGATGTTTTTTGCGCAATCTCTGATTTGAAACACGACCTAAATGAGAGGAGTTGACTTGGAAACGTTGGTGCGATGTCCCTGGCATAATAATCAGATAAACGCTTCGCTTTTGCAAACAGGTCATCATCTCCTGCGAGCTGAAGGGTGGTAGGACGCAAAGCTTCAAACAAACGACACGTTTCCCGCATACTTTTGAATCTTTGTGAGAGTTGGGCGTTTATTATGTCCAGAGCGCCATTAAATATATGCACTCTGAAGTAACTCTCTGCGTCGGTAAAACGCTCATCTTCAGACAGTTCGTCAAAGTGACGCTTCACTCTCCTTGCCCTAACATTTTCAAATGCGCTCTGAACCCCCCATTTACTTGCGAGCGTCTGCGCTGTAGTCTTGGCCTGGTCAAATGCACCCCGGTACTCAGAGATGACTTGTATCGAGTTTTCTAGTAACTGAATTGCGGTCTGCAAATCTGTGTCTGTCTTTTGAAGTGTTTTTGACACAGCATTGACAGTCTCCAACACTTTTGTCTGCACGACGAGCAAAAAAATGAAATTAAATTTTTCCATCAATTTCGTAAGCCCAGCGGCTTCGTTACGCTCATCCCTTTTGTCGCTTGTCAGAGCTATTTTTGTCAGCACCCGCATTACATCCACATACCTGTACCGTATAGCACTGAGGGAATCGAATCTGGAGGACCAGCGAGTGGGGCATAATCGCTTCAGAGTCACATCTGGGTGATCTGAGCCATCTGCTGTTATTATGCCACTGAGCATGTTCCATCTTTTAATGCTGGTTCCAAAGAATGTGTAGATGTGTTCTATGGTGTCATAAAACCGGTCAATCTCTGGGATGTTTTTCACTGCATCATTCAAAACCAAATTCAGATTGTGCGCTGCACAGTGAACATATGTCGCAAGCGGCTCACTCTCCCGTATTCTGGCCTGCACCCCTGAGTAAATGCCACTCATATTTGCGGCTCCGTCGTAACCCTGCCCACGGCATTTTGATAAGTCAAGACCGTTGCGCGTGATGCTGTCCAGCACATTAACTGCCAACTCACTTGCGGATGTATCGACGGTCTCCACAAATCCCAGAAACGACTCCATTATTTTTACATCGACAGCTTTGTCCATCGCATTTCGAACTATTGTTACATATCTGTATACTTGGCTGAGTTGGTCGTGCTTGGACATATCCTGTGTGCTATCCATTATGATGGAAAAAAAACGGAGCTTCATTAATATCAGCTGTGATTGTGTGCTGAACTCTCAAGGACAGTATGTGAATGAGCTCGTTTTGGATTGCTGGACTTAGGTATTTAATGGAACCCTGTGGTCGGCTTATGAGCTCTTTCAGTAAAGGGTCGTAACCCGCGAGCAGCTCAATTATAGAAAGAAAATTCCCACTATTGGGCTGTCCCAGTACCTCCCGATGAGCCCTGAATGCAAGGTTACAAGACGCCAGAGTAAATGTAACATTGACTATGCGCTCCAGCACTCCTCGCCAAAAAAGCGCGGCATTACGCACATCCCTCTCCAAATCTTTGTCAATGGTACCATGGAGCTTCCATTGCTCAAACACAACACAGGCTGCTACATGTGGCTGAGAGGACTCGTGACATTCAATTTTTTGCGCCAATTGGCCCCAATCATTAACTCCATTCACCCATGCGTTATTATAATGCGATGAACGGCGATCTCCAAATAGCCAGCATGGTTCACAGTAAGCACAATCCAATTTTGGTGAATAGCAAAGCCACATCCGTGGCAATTTGACACCTGCCTTTGTTTGGGTATGATAAAACACATCAGAAAAAGAGCGATTGTGTCTATTTTTAGGAAAAGGGCCGCTAGGTTTACATGAACCCATTGTTAAAATGTAGTTTTTAACAGAAGCGTCCAAGACATGTTCTTGAAAGTGTCCCCTGTCTGTAGGATAACGTTCTTCCCCCGCTCCTGTCCTGTCCAGCTCCTGTTCTGCACTGTCACTGCCTGACGCCTGTTTACCACTAACAGTTTCGTCTGCAGACAGGTCACCTGCGCCACTGACTTCATCGCTAGTTTCTGGTTCTTTCTGTTGAGAGCTGCAACAAAGATTATACGAATCGAAATTTAGAATGAGCATGCAGTTTACTATAGGACTAGGCTAACAAGCGCTAGTGTAATGGATGACAACTGCCAACTAGAGTTCGGCGTAGAACGTTAGTAAACCTCCCTCCCGAAGCCTCATACAGTAGTTCTATCGGTACACTGTAACATGCTAACGTTCAAATAGCTAACACTTAGCTTATCTACTAGCAGCGATCATATGTCAGATCTGTGTGATTATATGTATCTCGGTGGATTCTACGTTCTACAATGAATACCCTTTCTATGTTGTTGTAGGTAAAATCCAACATGTTTGATCCTGAGCTCACACCTGTTGCATGGTTCTTCACAGTCGCCGCAAGGTGTAGGTGTTGTTCTGTTCTTCTCACTGCTCTTGGTGGTAAACCCGAATTTGTCCAGTTTTGGCAGTTTTGCCACCCTGTCCTGTTCCTCCCTGCGCTCCTGTCGCTTCTGGGAGCCGCTTTTGTGTTTGAAGGGCATTGTTTCGCTCGCAACGATAACGGAGATGTATCCACCAAAGACCAGTTACCGAGATCAGCAGCATAGATACCCAGAATTCTTTGTCATCTCCATAGAAACAACACTTTTTCGCGCACTTTTGAGAAAGATAATGACAACAAACAATGGTGACCATTTCATTTTATTTCACCGGTTCACGATCTGAAATTTGGATAAACATGTAGGCCTATGCTTACATCTTCGTTCTCGTAGAGAACGGCCCGGCGGCAGCCGGCTTCTTGTGATCGTGCGGTTCTCGCGAACAGAGCTGTCCGAGCGGCTGACAGATCATGAAGTGCTGCACGGGGTCCGCGGGACGTGCGGAGAAGCTTAGATTTGCTTGCGACCGGCAAGGTGACCTTCGCTGGCCAGGGTACTGAAGTGCCACTGACTGAGAGCTCAGCGGATGACGGGTGAGCGTAGAATAAATCCTGCATCGTGAATTAGGGGCGTGCCGAATTTCGTTGCACTGAAATTCCACCGAATGACAGCTCAGTGGAGAATAAACGGGCCCTGCAATGGCCACGGGCCCCGGTGCGGCTGAACCGGCTGAACCTGCTATAGTTACGCGCCTGACTCTCCTGCAGAATAAGAGAAATGTTGGATGGATATACATGTGTTAAGACTTGGCAATTTGATGCAATATGTGCCTTATATGGCTATCTATAATAAAGTATGACGAGCACTTTAAATTCCTTAAGATGACCTCTACACCTGACCTCTCATTACATTACAAATTCTGCCTATGCTACACCGGCCATTTAGCCTCAATGTTGGAAATGAAATGACCTCCATCATAGATCATCTGTATGCACGGAGGATAGGAGTCAATGATGAGGTTTCACAGGGCATGAATGTAACATTGCTCAGCATTACTCAAAGGGGTTGATGTGGTATTTTTCAAAATGAGAAATCCAGTTCAGAGTCTATGGACAATTATCCCCAAGTGTACCTGTACATTTAGGATTTTCGGTTTACATAGTCAGCCTCCACGGGTCCAGCAGGGGCCTGGATAATGTGACAATGTTTAAATCCAGACTGAAAACAGTTCTATTTATATGTGCATATGACACCTGAAAGTATTTTATCTGCACTCTTCACTTTTAAATTAATTAATGAATGATTTTTTTGTTTTTTGGAATGATTTTATTGCCTTCTTGTGATTTTATGTAGCTGTAAAGCACTTAGAATTGCCTTGTGTACGAATTGTGCTCTATAAATTGCCTTGACTTGGATGCGTGACATTCGCAATAATGACACTAACCCTCTGTTCAAGTCTTAAAGCAGGGCTCAGTAATACGGGGTTTGTTTACCATGCAATACACACCCCAAAGCTGTAGGGGGAGCTCCGTAGAAAATAGGTGACAGTCTAGCCAGACTGTCGTAAACCCACCAGAGGCAATTTCCGGTTTATTTTTCAAGACACTGGCAGAGAGTTGGAGAAGACGACGGAGGTTCGCGATGTCTTCAAAGGTATGTAGTAAAAGTAATTATCAAGACAGTATAAAAGCTAATGGAGAGGGGGTGTGTCTATCAGGCTACCTGGCTCGGGTCAGAGCCCTTTACGACCTGCCGTGAAGCAGTAGTTCTCGGCTCTCGTGTGTCGCGAGACTTCCAGAGCTAAACAAAGCACGCGGCGCCACACGCAAAGTTGCAAGCGCTGTTTCGGGCTAGGGCCACCAGATGGAGATGGAAATGTCAGCGTTTTCATCGGAACGGGTCAGCCAAGCAAACTGATGATTGCCAAGCAATTTTATGACCATGAAAAAGTTGCATAGCATGTCTTTAACTCAAAACCCATCCGTTCAAGTGTGCTTACCTCCATTTATTGCTCCGTTCTGTGTATTTTTAATATGGTATGTTTTAATTCCTGCGTTTTATCTAATATCTTATTTGTACAGTGTCCTTGACTGTTTTGAAAGGAGCTTTCAATAATTTGTATCATTAACATTCAATTCAATTCAATTCAATTCATTTTTATTTATATAGCGCCAAATACAACAAATGTCATCTCAAGGCACTTAGATAGTAAGTCCAATTCAAGCCAATTGGAATTCAAGTAATTAATAATAATCATAATTCATAAAATAATCCAATTCGTTCATATAGAGCCAATTCAAAAACAATTTCCTAGCTAAGAAAACCAACAGATTGCACTGAAAACTTTTTGTTTTTCGGTCCAATCTCCCGGCCTGAGCGTGCCTGAGGCGACTGTGGAGAGAAACGACTCCCTTTTAACAGGAAGAAACCTCTGGCAGAACCAGACTCAGGAAGGGTGGCCATCCGCCTCGACCAGCTGGGGTTTGAGAAGACAGAAAGGGGGGGAGGGGGGCAGGGGGCCACCGCGACGGCGGCACTGTAACACCATTCAAAGGATATCTGTTGGAACAGGGAAACACGAGTTAATGACCATAATAATATCACATATACATAAAGAGAGTAAAGTGAGGAAAGGTGTGTCAGATGAGGCCCCCCAGCAGTCTAGGCCTATAGCAGCTTAACTATGGGATGTTTCAGGATCACCTGAGCCATCCCTAACTATAAGCTTTATCAAAAAGGAAAGTTTTAAGCCTGGTCTTAAAAGTGGAAAGGGTGTCTGCTTCCCGGACATTTACTGGCAGCTTATTCCACAATAGAGGGGCCTGATAACTGAAGGCTCTGCCTCCCATTCTACTTTTAGAAACTCTGGGAACCTCAAGTAAACCTGCAGTTTGGGAACGAAGTGCTCTGTTAGGAAAATATCTTACAATGAGATCTTTAAGATATGATGGAGCTCGGTCATTAAGAGCTTTATATGTAAGGAGAAGAATCTTAAATTCTATTCTGAATTTAACAGGGAGCCAATGAAGAGAAGCTAAAACTGGAGAAATATGATCTCTCCTGTTAGTTCTCATCAAAACTCTGGCTGCAGCATTTTGGATCAGCTGAAGGCTTTTCAGAGAATATATGGGACAGCCCAATAATAAAGAATTACAGTAGTCCAATCTTGAAGTAACAAATGCATGAATTAGTTTTTCTGCATCACTCTGAGACAAGATGTTCCTGATTTTAACAATATTACGAAGGTGAAAGAAGGCAGTCCTAGAAACCTGTTTTATATGCGAGTCAAATGATAAGTTCTGGTCAAAAATAAACTCCAAGGTTCCTCACTGTAGAACTAGAAGCCAAGGAAATACCATCTAGAGTAACTATATAGCTAGACAATTTCTCCCTGAAACGCTCAGGTCCAAAGATAACGACTTCAGTTTTGTCTGAATTTAGAAGCAGACAGTTCTGAGCCATCCAGGTCTTTATGTCTTTAAGACATGCTTGTAGTCTGACCAACCTATTGGGTTCATCTGGTTTTATAGATAAGTACAGCTGAGTATCATCAGCATAGCAATGGAAATTTATGCCATGCTGTCTAATAATGTTACCTAATGGAAGCATGTATAAAGTAAAAAGAATCGGTCCAAGCACAGAACCCTGGGGAACTCCATGACTTACTCTGGTGTGTGAGGAAGATTCTTCATTTACAAGAACAAACTGAAATCTATCAGATAAATATGATTTAAACCAGCCTAATGCAGTTCCTTTAATCCCAATAACATGTTCAAGTCTGTGTAATAAGATACTGTGATCGACCGTATCAAATGCAGCACTGAGATCCAACAGGACAAGCACAGACACAAGTCCGCTATCAGAGGCTAAGAGGAGATCATTGGTAACTTTCAGCAGTGCAGTTTCTGTGCTATGATGCACTCTGAATCCTGACTGAAACTCTTCAAACAGATTATTTCTGTGTAAATGATCACAAAGCTGAGCTGCAACTATTTTTTCAAGAACTTTAGACATAAAAGGGAGATTGGATATAGGTCTATAATGAGCCAACACTTCTGAATCAAGAGTAGGTTTTTTAAGTAAAGGTTTAATTACAGCAACCTTAAAAGTCTGAGGTACATATCCTGTCAACAAAGACAGATTGATCAAATCCAATATGGAAGTGTCAATTAATGGGAAAACCTCCTTGAACAGTCTGGTTGGGATTGGGTCTAAAACACAAGTTGATGATTTAGAAGAGACTATTGCTGTTGTTAGTTCAGAGAGATCAACTGGGCAGAAGCCGTCTAAATACAAATCAGGTTCTAAAGATACTTCTAAAGCTGCTGTACTTGATGATACATCACTGATAATTGTGGGAAGGACTCCATCAATCTTCTCTCTGATAGAAATAATTTTATTAATAAAGAAGCTCATGAAATCATCACTGCTGAGAGTTAAAGGAATAACTGGCTCAGCAGAGCTCGGACTCTTAGTCAGACTGGCTACAGTGCTGAAAAGAAACCTGGGATTATTCTTATTCTCTTCTATCAATGATGAATAATAAGCAGTTCTAGCTTTACGAAGGGCTTTCTTATACATTGTTAAACTATCTTTCCAGACTAACTGAGACTCTTCTAAATTAGAGGAACGCCACTGTCTCTCCAGCTTTCTTGCAGTCTGCTTTAAAGCACGCAGCTGTGAATTATACCAAGGAGCCAACCTCTTCTGACTGATTACCTTCCTTTTCAGAGGGGCAACATTGTCCAGTGCTGTACGCATTGAAACTATAGTGCTGTCAACAAGAGAGTCAAGTGCTGCTGGAGTAAAGTTTAGGTAGTCGTCCTCTGTCATATCTGCACATGGCAGTGAAGAAAAGGATGATGGAATTAATTCTTTAAATCTGGTTACAGCATCCTCTGATAAACACCTTCTATACGTAAATTTCTTCTCAGAAACTGTATAGTCAAGTAATGTAAACTCAAAGGTTATCAGAAAATGGTCAGATAAGACAGGGTTATGAGGGAACACTGTTAACTGTTCACTCTCAATGCCATAAGTCAGCACAAGATCAAGGGTGTGATTAAGGCAGTGAGTCGGTCTGTGAACACTCTGAGAAAATCCAATAGAGTCCAATATAGAATTAAAGTTCATATTCAGGCTGTCATTTTCAACATCTACATGAATATTAAAGTCACTATTAAAGTCATTATTACCTGTCCCCCATTTTTCTGAGTCTGGTCCTACGTGGGTGTAGATCGGATGTTTGTTAGGTATTGATTAGTTTTAATGAATACCATGTTCTCTCTCATTTAATTTCATGTTCAATACGTGTGTATAGTTGCGTTTCTTTAGTTGCACTGGCACTGACTGATTGATTTTTCGAGACAGTGAAAGTGCTGATATGATAACCACAGTTTTTGTTTAATTTTTTAGACAAGACATGAGTTGCGGGAGCGCAGAATTCTAGGTGAACATTTCTTTCGGGAGTCTGTTTCAGCCGGTCGGACATTCTTTGAGTTGCAGCTAACCTAAGCTTCAACTTTAGCCTACCCGGGACCAGGCTAGTTCAGCAGCATAAATTACCATGGTTACTCAGCGGGTGTTCAAATAAGCCACGTTTATGGAACGGAACTCTCGCTAAATTTAGCCAGAAGTAGCGAAATAAGCCAGGCTTTCCGCTAAGCCAGCTTCTAGGAATACCCCCCTGGTTCTTCTCTTGTTTTCATTATAAAAAAAACTACTTATTTAGAAGTAGTTTTGGCGCTATATAAATAAAAATTAATTGAATTGAATTGTTTTTAATACCCAGTAGTATTTTAGTGATTTTATATTATTTGATTATGTTGTATTTTATTGCTTTCACTGTTCTTTTATTGTTTTTATTCTTCTCTTTATTTATTACCTGCTGTAAAGCACTTTGGTACATCGTAAGGATTGTCTGTAAAGGGCTGTATAAATATATTTTATTGTACACCACTTTGCTCAGCTGTTTCTGAGTTTAAATGTGCTTTAGCACTACAAGTTTACTCTCTAATTCTCTAAAATGTAATAAACATTTGAAGCTTTTTTATAACAAACGTGTTACGTGTGTTTTTGTACGTTGTTTGTGGATAAAACCAACAGTAGTAATGGTGTACTGTAATAGAGCCATGTTGGTGTCTTTATTTATGCTTTCACTTTGAAGCAGAGCGGTCCGTAACGACACGCCTCCGTGATCTGATTGGCTCAGCGGCTTGCCAGTCTGTGAAGACGCAGCCAATGGGAGCCTGCGGCAGGCGATACAAACTGCCAGCCGCCATGTTGTGTCTCCGGGGGCCCGGAGGGACGTCCGGTAGTAAACTGTAGATGACGGTACCACCCGCTCGGCTGCTTACAGGACCGGGACCGCAGCTGGAAGCCATGAGCCGTCCGTCCTCAGCCGGAGGTGGAGGACTCGGGGGCGGGAAAGCAGGTGGGGGAAAGCACGGCGGATCGGGAGGCGCCGCTTCGGCCGCCGCCGCAGCCGCAGCAGCAGCGGTAGCCGCCGGTGTGAGTTCCGTGGCCGGGTCGGGGTCTGCTGCCCCGTCGCTCGCCCTGTCCCTGCCCACGGCCAGCCTTCCCGGGCAGTCCTCGGAGCTCACGGCGCTGTTCGAGTGCCCGGTGTGCTTCGACTACGTGCTGCCGCCCATCCTGCAGTGCCAGTCGGGTCACCTGGTCTGTAACCAGTGCCGCCAGAAGCTGAGCTGCTGCCCGACCTGCCGAGGCCCGCTGACCCCTAGCATCCGGAACCTGGCCATGGAGAAGGTGGCCTCCACGCTGCCGTTCCCCTGCAAGGTAAAACCCGCACAGCCGCGCACTTCAGCGCACTTTGCACTCAACTTCTTCTTCGCACGCACATAGACTTGTGTGCGCGTGTGTGTGTGTGAGAGTGTGGTGACGTCACAGAGGAACCAAAAAGGAAGTTTGTGCTGGTTTGGAAAGAGTCGGAGTGACGTCACTGCGGGCACAAATGATGTTTTATCCACAAAACATCTGGAAAGCTCAATCTTTACAGTTAAATTCTGTTGTTTAATATTTAATATAAGTTCTTCTACATGAGGTGTGTTCATTGTCTGTGATAAAAGCAGGAAAAATGGGTGTTGAGCATGTGTCAGGGGTCCAGTTCATGATTCAAATCAAATCAAATCAAAGTTTATTTGTAGCACATTTCATGTACAAAACAATTCAAAGTGCTTCACATCAAATAAAAGCATTGCAGCAGGGAGTGGAAGAAGCATTAAAAATGCATAAAAGAATATAAAGAGAAACAAATAAAATAATTTAAATTAATTTAAAAACAAGCAACAGTCCAGATAAGTTCAAAGATATCGTGCAGATTTCATGCATAGACACATGAGAAAATAAATGTTTTTAACCTGGATTTAAAAATGTCTCCATTTGGTCTCCACTGGCAGTTTGTTCCACTTGTTTGCAGCATAACAGCTAAATGCTGCTTCTCCATGTTTGAACACGTCCTCTTCTTATAGATTTAAGCAAGTTTGAGTAGAACCGTCGACAAGGCGCTCGGACTCCATTACAGATGCATTAAAGTTGAATCGACTGTGGCTGAAAGCCGAGTCGTGACCCCGACCTGAAGAGGAGCAGGTCTGATGGAGGCGGGTCAGGAGGCAGAACACAGCTCGGAGCTGCCCTCGGGGCAGATTCAGGTCAGCACTGATGGATAAACTCTTCATCTGTGATTATTCGTCTTGGGAAGTGAGCCCATTTGTCAGAATAACTGCGACCTTCCTGGGAACTCCGTCATGTTCACGATTTGATGTTCTCAACCCTGCAAACTGCGTCAGAATCCCCGATACCTGGTGCTCCAGATGTTTGCGTGAAGGAACCAGAAGCTGCAGGTGCTGTCCCCTCTGGGCTTCCGTAGTCCCTCCCCTCTGCTTTAAGTTCCCACAGGGCTCAAAAGTGGAAGCATGCGGGGAAAAGTTGGCTCCTGACTGACGTTCTCTGCACAAATGGCTGCTTACTGCTGCGTAGTGTTACGTTTTCAGGGTGCGTGAGGCAGCCAGGATTAGAAGAAGGTATATCCCTCACCTTCCTGCCCCTCTGCAGTGAGCTGCCCAGCTGCACAAAACAAGTTCTTATTCAGGTAATAAAGGACAAAAGTTAAAGGGATAGTTCACCTCTTTTTTTTATCCAAACTTTCTTTATTGTTTTTTTCTTTCTTCACACAACAATCAGGATCACATTTTTACAAAAGACAGTGGTTCAGAGTAGGGGTGGGCGATATGGGCAAAAAAAAATATCTCGATATTTTTTAGGATTTTCACGATAAAGATATTTTGACGATATTTAAAAAAAAAAATTAAAACTTCCGTTAAGATCACAATAAAATGAACACAAGCATGCAAGTCTAAGCACACACCGCCGGTACAGTGAAACTGCGAATGGCTCATTAAATCAGTTATGGTTCCTTTGATCGCTCTACCGTTACTTGGATAACTGTGGCAATTCTAGAGCTAATACATGCAAAACGAGCGCTGACCTTCGGGGATGCGTGCATTTATCAGACCCAAAACCCATGCGGGTGCCTCTCGGGGTGCCCCGGCCGCTTTGGTGACTGATAACCTCGAGCCGTTTCTCAGGCTACTTCTCCCTCCGGAGAGGGAGCCTGAGAAACGGCTACCACATCCAAGGAAGGCAGCAGGCGCGCAAATTACCCACTCGGGGAGGTAGTGACGAAAAATAACAATACAGGACACTTTAAATCCTTTAACGAGGATCAATTGAAGGGCAAGTCTGTTGCCAGCAGCCGCGGTAATTCCAGCTCCAATAGCGTATCTTAAAGTTGCTGCAGTTAAAAAGCTCGTTGTTGGATCTCGGGATCGAGCTGACGGTCCGCCGCGAGGCGAGCTGCCGTCTGTCCCAGCCCCGGCCTCTCGCTGTCCCAGCCCCTGCCCCCCTCGATGCTCTTAGCTGAGTGTCCCGCGGGGTCCGAAGCGTTTACTTTGAAAAAATTAGAGCGTTCAAAGCAGGACGTGGCGCCGTGGTAAGGGCAGAGGACCACTGGCGCCGCACTTTATTGATTTTTGGCGATTGAAAAAAAAAAAAAAAAATGTTTTTTTTTTTTTTTTTTGCCTATATCTCGATATTGCAAAATTACTCATCGTCAAAACAACATTCACGATAATTTCGCAAACGATACATATCGCCCACCCCTAGTTCAGAGCAGGCTAAGATCCTATTCACCACCCGCCCACCCACCCTATACTACACACATTCCATCCATACACACTCACAGCATACATGTACAAACACGGATTATAAAGGAATCAAAAAATAATAATTAACCATGATACTAAGGAGAAATATAGATACACAATAGTTACATAATGGAGCATGATTACAAACAAGCAGGTAAGAAAAAATGAATGAATAAATAAATAAATAACAAAACAAAAAACACAGGGGGGGGGGGCTCAGTTGATTTCTGCAACAATCGTCAGAGAGTCAATGTATGTGATGAAGGGCTGCCATATCTTAAAGAAACTGCCTGAGGACCCTTTTAAAGAAAGCCTAATCTTCTCTAGTGTAATGTACTGCAATATATCCTGAATCCATTTATTGTGAGTTGGGGGGGAAGAGTGAGACCATTTTAAGAGAATGAGTCTTCGAGCAAGTAAAGTGGTGAATACAATGATTTTTCGTGTGGACTTAGGCACATTAGGTGGGGAGTACAATCCAAAGAGGGCAGTGAGGTGTTCGAACAGTATGACTTGGCCTGTTACTTTACTAAGTGTTTCAAATATTGCTGCCCAAAATTCAGATAACTTAGGGCAAGATAGAAACATGTGAACAAGATCAGCAGGAGCCTGTCTACATCTGTTGCATGTGTCTGCTCTATCAGGGTAGATCTTGGCTAGCTTGGCATTAGTGAGATAAGCTCTATGCAGAATTTTACATTTTATGCCTCGCACAAATAGAGGACGAGTGAACATTATTCAATATCTCCTCCCATTGCTCGTCGCTTAAGGGAGCTCCAAGGTCCTGACCCCAAGCAGCTCTTAGAGAGATTAGATGATTTGGGGATAGCGTGAAAATTTGTTTATATGTGATCCCTATAAGTCCTTTCTTCCTGGCGTTGAGGGTTAAAAATTGGTCTATAAGAGAGTCGGGGGGACTGCTAGGAAACTGGGGGAAGCAAGATTTCACAAAATGTCTTATTTGAAAAAATCGAAAAAGGTGAGTGTTAGGAAGATTAAACTTTGCTGCCAAGTCAGTGAACGAGGAGAAGACACCATCAATAAAAAGGTCATTAAGCGTCGCAAGGCTCCTCTCAGACCAGGTACGAAAGGCTGGGTCAGAGCATGAGGGGGCAAAAAGGTGATTTCGAAAAATTGGAGATTGACCTGACTGAATGTGGAGGCCAAAAGCTTTCCTGAACTGATTCCAAATCATCAGCGTATTCGTTACAATTGGATTAGGGCTAACTCGTTTGACTAACAGTGGTAGTTGGGAGCACACCACAGACCAAAGGCAAAAACGTGAGGAGGTTTCCAACAAAGCCCACTGCGGACATTCGGGTATTGCCTTACTAGTGTTCCAGAAGAGAAGTTTGCTGATATTACAAGCCCAGTAATAGTAACGGAAATTTGGGAGCGCTAGTCCTCCTAGGGATTTAGGAAGCCGGAGAGCCGTTCGAGCAATTCGAGCCTGTTTACTGCCCCAGAGAAAGGAACCAATCAGCTGATCAAGGTTGGAAAAGAAAGTTTTCCTTATGAAAACAGGTATATGTTGGAAAAGGTAGAGAAACTTTGGAAGTAGCGACATTTTTATCAGGTTGACCCGCCCGATCAGAGAGAGTGGGAGAGAAGACCATCTGGCAAGGTCAAGCTTACAACGCTCGAGTAAAGGGTTGTAATTTTTGGCAAACAGTTCAGAAAATGATCCTGTCACTTGGATTCCAAGGTACTTAAGACCATTTGTTGCCTTCCTAAAGGGAGGGAAACCGTGAGGGAGGAGGTCAGCGGCAGAATTAATTGGTATGTAATCGCTTTTCCCCAAATTAAGTTTGTAACCAGAGTACTTCCCAAATTTCTCAAAAATATCTAAAATTATAGGGAGACTGGAGGCAGTGTTGGATATATACAATAAGAGAACGTCAGCATAAAAGGAAATTTTGTGAAGCTGTCCGTGGCGTATAATACCCTCGAACCCATTCTCACTCCGCAACCAAATAGCCAGGGGTTCGACTGCCAAGGCAAACAATAGCGGGGAGAGAGGACAGCCCTGCCAAGTGCCTCTCTGCAGGGGGAATAGATGTGATTTGATACCATTAGTACCGACAGAGGCTAAGGGAGAAGCATAGAGGAGTTTTATCCATTCCACAAAGTCCGGGCTAAGTCCAAATTTATTAAGAACATAGAAAAGGTATCTCCATTCTACACGGTCGAACGCTTTTTCTGCGTCTAGGGACAAAACAAGTTCTGGAGAGTCCGTGGAGGGAGAGTAAAGGATATTAAGTAACCTACGTGTGTTTGAAGATGAATGCCTTCCTGAGATGAAGCCAGTCTGGTCAGGATTGACTAAAGACGATATGACTCTCTGGAGACGGCCAGCCAGAACTTTCGCTAGTATTTTGAAATCTACGTTCAGGAGGGAAATCGGTCTATAGCTACTACAAAGAAGTGGATCTTTGTCCTTTTTTAATAACAGTGTGATAGAAGCCTCTGACATTGTGGGTGGTAACAGACCCTTTACCCAGGCATCATTAAAAACCTTAACTAGTCTCGGGGCAAGAGTTGCGGAATAGGTCTTATAAAATTCTGTGGTAAAACCATCGGGTCCTGGCGATTTATTACTCTGTAGAGAACTTATCGCATCCTTCACCTCAGAGATCGTAATTGGAGCACCTAGCCCAGTAGCAGCCGTTGGGTCAATCTGAGGATACGTGAGCAGGTTAAGGGGGTTTGGGCCATCCCAATGACACGGAGAGGTTTCAGAGGAATACAAATTAGAGTAATAGTCAACAAATGCATCATTAATAGTGGTAGGATTGGATGTGATGTCGCCAGAAGCTAACCTAATCCTAGGTATAAGTCTGGATGCAGCCTCAGTTCGTGCTTGGTATGCTAGGAGTTTGCCTGCCTTATCACCTTGCTCGAAAAAACGTTGCTTGGTGTGTAAAAGTTGTTTCTCAATCTGGCCGGAGGTTAACAGGTTATACTGAGATTGGAGCTGTACTCGTTTTTTGTACAGGACATCAGAGGGGTCGACAGAGTATTGGGCATCTAACCTTTGTCTTTCGTCTGATATTTGTTTCAGTTTGGAGCGCTCCGACTTCCTAAAGCCCGAGATGAAGGAGATAATTTGACCACGCAAGTAAGCCTTGAGGGACTCCTATAGTATGTCACTACCAATATCCGGTGTGTCATTCGTGTCGAAGAAAAATTGGATCTGATTGATTAGAAAGTCCTTGAACTTCGGTTCAGATAATAAGTGTGAATTAAATCTCCAGGGTTTGGTAGGTAATTTGCCCCGAGAAAGTTTAATGTTTAAAGAGACAGGGGAGTGATCGGAAATTACTATGCTGTGGTACTCACACGACTGTATATTGTCTAACAATCTGTTGTCGAGTAGGAAGAAGTCGATCCGAGAGTAGGACCTATGGACGTGTGGGGAAAAAGAAGAGAAAGCTTTCGTATAAGGATGCATAGTTCTCCACGGATCAGATAGGCCTAGTTGGTCTGCGTGAAACTTTAACATGTGGGCCGCCTTAGACAGACTAGATTGTTTATTGGATGATCTATCAAGATCAGGGTCTTGGACCTGGTTAAAATCACCTCCAATTATTATGTGATGTTCTGCAGCGTTTGGGATGTTAGAAAAAATCTTGGACATAAATTTATCATCGTCCCAGGTTGGAGCGTATATTGAGGCCAGGACCACAGGAATGTTCTGCAATTTGCCCAGTACCATGACATACCGACCATTTGTGTCGGAAACAACAGAGGACGGTTCAAAAGCCACGTCTTTGTGTACGATAATGGCTGCACCCCTAGCCCTCTCTGAGAACCTTGAGTGAAAAAGGTGACTCATCCAGGGTTTCTTAATGCGTGAAAACTCCAATTTGCGCAAGTGTGTCTCTTGCAGGAAAAGTACATCTCCCTTAAGTTCCTGTAAGTGTGATATTACCTTATTGGCTTTAACATTGTTATTCATCCCCTTGACATTCCAGGAGATGAAGCGGATGCTCCTACCATTCATCGGCTTTCCTTGGTCCCACTATTAACTGCTGAGCCTGGGGGGGGGGGGAGAACAAAGCAAAAAAAAAATAAAAAAATACACACACACACACGCATGCATACCAAATTACAAAACTTACACGAAAAAATCCCAATCCTCGTAGGAATACAAACCCTGAGTATCTCCTCAGATACAATGCGGATCTTGCTCCAAACAACCCCATTCCCAGTACAAGGAAATATTATTCAACCTCTCTCCAGTTTAGAAAAATAAGAGAGCCTCATCAGAGACAGAATATAAACCATTTTGTCCAAACTTGGGCCTAATTAACCAGGCCTTAAACCAGGAGGACTTATAACACCTTCTTGTAAAACAGTCCCACTGGATAATGATACACATACACACAGTATATAGTGGTAGGGCTGCACAAACCAAAATCAACCCAGAATGTAAAGAGAGATAAGCAAATAAAGAAAAGAGGTATTGTGTTACTCCATTACTTAGTAATCTCTCTCAACTATAAAAAAGGACATTAACCTTACAGTAGAAGCAAAGATCAAGGAGTGAAAGTGTGCCTCCACGAATATCTACTGTTTTTAGCTTCCCTGTAAAAAACAACATGAACAGACCTGAACATAGAGTACAACTATTGCCTCCTACACAGTATAAAGCTGTTCAGTTGAAGGGGGGTTAACTATATGTAAACATTTAGTCCTTAGGCAGAACAAGCTACCCGTTGCTTGTGAAGTATTCACGCCATTAGCAGTACACAGTCCACAATTTCTATAGTTCACTGATAACGACAACAAAAGGCAAACGGCCAGCTAGCCGGCCACTGTTACCGTGCGATCGAGAATCATTTTAAGTGTCCCCACTGGAAAGGTATTCTTTAGCCTTTTCAACCGACGAAAGTAGGATCTTTTCCCCGCTGGTCGCGGTGATGAACAGCTTTGCCGGGTAGCGGAGACTGGGTCTCAAGCCGCGTTTGTAGAGGAGGGCCATGACTTCTCGGTACACAGCCCGTTGCGCCATCACCTCGGGGGCGAAGTCCTCGTAGAGAGCCACAGGGTTCCCTAGATATTGTAGGTCGGACCTCCTCCTGCGGGCATCACGGAGAACCTTTTCCTTAGTTTGGTAGTCATGGAACCGGACAATGACGGACCGCGGCCTCTCACCCTGTTTAGGTTTTGGGGCCAGAGACCTGTGTGCTCGATCAAGCACGGGCGGCTTCGGTAGTATTTCCTCGCCCATAAGTTGGCACAGCAGTGCAGAAAAAAAGTCAGTTGGTCGTGGGCCTTCAATCGACTCAGCAAGTCCTACAATGCGAACATTATTGCGGCGGCTACGTGCCTCCAGGTCGGCTGTCTTGGCTTTTAGCTTCTCGCTAACCGCGGTTAGCTCAGCACACGTAGCCTCCAGGCTAAGCAAGCGACCATCCACCGAGTCCGCGTTAGTCTCCAGAGAGGCGATGCGTTGGCCGTGACTGGACACGGTGGTTTGGACGAGGTCTATTTTGGCTTCCAGCGCTGAAAAGGATATCCTAAACTCTGAAGCTAGCTCGGCCTTGTGGCAATTTAGGAGGCTTGTTAGCGCGTCCATGCTAAGCTCGTTAGCCGCCGGAGCAATGGGCGGCGTAGATTCTTTTTTGCTCTGTTTTGCGTTCTTACTTGTCATTTTAAAGCGTGTCTTGGTGTTGTAGTCTCACTGCAGTGTTGCTTCCGACAGTAAGAGGCGGAGAGAGGACTTGAAAAAAGTTATAATTGAAAAGGAGTGTGGGAGAGCGGGGATGAAGCGTTTACTCCGCGTCCGCCATGACCCGGAAGTGTCAGTTCACCTCTTTTGACATGAAGCTGTATGACATCCCATATCAGCAACATCATTTATGAACATTTTCTTACTCCCTGCTGGGTCCTGTGAGCCGAGTTCCAGCCTCGTTTGGGTGTTGATGAAGGTAGTCTGGCTAGTTGGCTGGGGTTTAAAAAATAAAGCGTTTTGCTTCTCAAAACAATATGCGTTCAAAAGAGTAATACATTTGCATCACAAAATCGTTCTCCAGGAAAAAGTCAGACCTCACAATCTCTTGGCCGTATTTTCTCTCCCTTCGTATCACTGCCTGCTGCCGCCTGCCGACAGCCGCGCCTGTTACGGTGTTTGCTGCTCTGAAGCAGGGGAATGCTCGGTCTGCACAGCAGGCAGTGATACGAAGGGAGAGAAAATAGGGCCAGCAGTGTTGGTGGCGTCCCACAGGGCGCCGACCTGCAGCCAGCGGTGGTGGTGTCCCACAGGGCGCCGACCTGCCGCCAGCGGTGTTGGTGGCGTCCCACAGGGCGCCGACCTGCAGCCAGCGGTGTTGGTGGCGTCCCACAGGGCGCCGACCTGCAGTCAGCGGTGTTGGTGGCATCCCACAGGGTGCCGACCTGCAGCCAGCGGTGTTGGTGGCGTCCCACAGGGCGCCGACCCGACGCTGCCCTCGCTCTCAAGCTTGCTGCATCTGTACGTGTTTTGGACGTTCCTCCGCCATGACTCTGGAGGCGTATGTTGGTGGTCCGGACTGATTCGGGGCTCCTGTGAGGCGGGCAGAGATGCCAACACCGGATGTCAGCCTGTTGGTTGGAACAGCAGCAAATATTCCAGTTTGAGAAGCTGGAGCCACAGCTTGAATACAGCAGATGGATGTACAGTGAACCCTCGCTATAACGCGGTTCATCTTTCACGGTCTCACTGCTTCACGGATTTGCATCGTGCATTGTGTTCTGCATTCTGATTGGCTAAACAGTCTCTCCGCTTCTACTTTACCTGTGTGTCAATAACGTTGCGGTTTAAAATATACACGTACACGTTCATTACAGTTCTCAAACATAATCGATGGTGGCATGTCGGTATATATAAATCTTTTTGCCCAGAAGAAAAAAGAGCGACAACAACTACCGATAACTATGTTCTTCTCTCGAAAAAACACACCTGCACCGCAGGCTTTAGAAGAAAAAAACGCGACAGAGCGGAGTCAGGATGCAGCGGCTCAGTCAGAAGAGCAGTGAAATACACGCGAGTCACTATTTGTCCCACTGTACTTTGTATTTTTTTTCAAAATCATTTTTCATTTTCTCCCGTTCTAATCCAATGACTCGGGTCGCGGTGGGGCGGTGCTGATCTCCGCAATTTGAAGCCTTCAGTTCGTATTGATGATGAAAATGATTATTTTACAGTACAGTAGTTATTTGTAAAAAAAACAAAACAACGTTTATACAGTACTTTTATTTGTTAAACAAATGCTTGGGCCTGTAAAACGGTTTTGTTCTTTGGTTTCAATGCATTATGCAGTATTTCATTGTATAATAATTGTAAAAAAAAAAAAAGGTTTCTACTTCACGGATTTCGCCTATCACGGGTTCTTTTTGGAACGTAACCCCCGCGAAAAACGAGTGTTCACTGTAGTTCTAATGATCCCCTCCACCGGTTTGTTGAAGTTTTCAGCAGTTTGGTGTCAATCTGTACACTGATACACCATTAAAAGGTATATCACACGCATGTTTACCATTGTAGCTTGTGAAATGGCTTTGCTTCCAGTGGAAAGTTGAGAAAAATCCAACCTGTGAAGTGGCAGCAGGGGTAGGTGTATCTGGCGTTTATCAGTTGTGATGCGATGTGATTGGTCTGCATCACTGTGAGGATGTAGCGCCCTAAAACATCGGGCGTGCTGAGCGTCAACCCTTAATTCAACGTGCCGGAGTCGGTGCCAGAAACAGCTGGTGGTTCCATCATTTTAAGCTTGGCTGTTAACAATCTGTTTCCATTACCTCTGAATCGTATCCAGTCGTCTCTGAGGTTGGATGGACCTCTGCGTTCTGTCTGGACCAACACCGTCCGTTTATTGAATTCAGTTCATAAATAAAACTTTATTAATCCCTGAAGGTAAATTGAGCTGTTCCTGCAGCCAGGTCCAGGATTACAGCATCTGTTGTTAACCAGCTTGTGATCCTCCTCCTTTCCTGTTACCGCTCTCTCTGCAGTCTCTGTCTGCCCGGATAGTCTTGGAGATGAACAGAGAGCTGTTAGAGCTGTTCCTGTCCTCATCAGGGCTCCAAGCTCGTCCATTTTATCCACCAGTGATCTCGCATTCCCCCTGATGATCAGGGGAAGAAATGGTTTAAACTTCCTCCTCCTTTTCCTCCATTTTGCTCCTGCTCTGCATCCTGGACGTCTTCTCTTCGACTCCTCTCCTACTCTCGTCTTTCTCCTGGCGTTACTTGGGCTTTTGGAAATCTCAGTAAGGCTGCAACTTTCCCATTGCCATGGTTACGCATCCTAACAGATGTAAAAAACAGAGATGGGGACTCGAGTCTCTAGCCCCTTTCACACTGCCGAATAACCCGCGTTTAATCCGCGAATTTAGCGTGTCCGCTGTTGCGTTCACACTGCCGACCCGGGCTGCCGCGTCAACTCGACTTGCCTTTCGACCCGCGTCGGACCCTAGTCTTTTTGCCGAGTTTGGTGTGAACGCAATCGACGCGGGTCGGACGTGGGCGTGGCGTGACGTGAGGAGTTTAAAAGACAGAATGGACAGCTGATTCAGAACAACAGCGACAGGTGAGGACAAGTTTTACTCTGTTTTAGCCTACATCAAGTTCGAGACATTTTTTAATATGGCCAACTGGGGAGACAAGGAGGTCCGCGAGCTCCTCAGCCTCCGAGCAGAGGACGTTATTAACCGCCACATTTCGGGGACTATAGTGCTCTTGTATTCTCCGCATATGTTCTTCGGCGGCATCCCACGTTGTAACCATCCACACCCCGTAAAATAACATCTCCATGAACTGCATATACAATTGCAAAAACGAGTCCTCAAGGTGTATTTAACCCTACCTCCGACGCATGGCTTGTGCCTACGTCATTGTACATGCCCAGCATTTTATGTGTTTCGTGTGAGGCTCTGCCACTAGGCAACGCCCCCTGAACTCGGCTTCAGGCGACACGGGTCACCTAACACGCCAAGCGTTCACATTGCTCGACGCGGGTCGAAGGTGCAATTTGGACCCGCTAAGATAGCGGGTCGCAGTGTGAAAGGGGCTACTGTGACTTGGACTCGAGTCGACTCGAGTCGCTGTTTTGATGACTTGTGACTTGACTTGACAAAAAATAAAAGACTTGAGACTCGACTCGGACTTTGAAGTTAAAGACTCTGCACCTGACTTGACTTGAGACACGATGACTTGAATGACTTGAGAGTTATTCAGTTCATGTTTTCAGTTTGAATATAAAATTAATAATTAAAAAAATAATATTGATTACCCGGTAGGAGCGCAGGCTGAGAATGCCGTCATGATTGGATCCCTATCCTGTCAATCAGTCATGCACTCTCTACATACCTTACGTGTTTATTGGAGAGAATAAACTCATATCAGATATGCATCAACATGGCAGCGGGACCGAGAATCATTGTCTTCGGCTTTCGTAATTAATATTTTGACGGCAAAAGACGAACAGCACAGTGCAAGATATGTGCATGTAACTTCCAACTTTGTTCGTCATTTAAAGATCCATTCTGACCAGTAAGTGCTTGTCGAATTAGCTAATATTATCCTGTTAACCTAGTCGGTAGTTAGCTAACGTTAGCTTGATATGATACGGGGTGGACAGGTTGGACACGTTGGTCAATGATGTTTACTGACAGTTACTTATATCTTGTCTTTTCACTTTATTATGATCAGATTCTGTAGGTAAAAATGCAATAATAAGGTGACTTAACTTTGACTTGACTTGACCTGTTACAGGACTTGACTTGACTTGCCCAAGAAAAAAATATTTGGGACTTACTTGAGACTTGAAAGCTAGACTTGAGACTTACTTGAAAGCTAAGACTTGAGACTTGAAAGCTAAGACTTGGGACTTACTTGAGACTTGAAAGCTAAGACTTGGGACTTACTTGAGACTTGAAAGCTACGACTTGAGACTTACTTGAGACTTGAAAGCTAAGACTTGAGACTTGAAAGCTAAGATTTGGGACTTACTTGAGACTTGAAAGCTAAGACTTGGGACTTACTTGAGACTTGAAAGCTAACACTTGAGACTTACTTGAAAGCTAAGACTTGAGACTTACTTGAGACTTGAAAGCTAAGACTTGGGAATTACTTGAGACTTGAAAGCTAAGACTTGAGACTTACTTGAAAGCTAAGACTTGAGACTTACTTGAGACTTGAAAGCTAAGACTTGAGACTAACTTGAGACTTGAAAGCTAAGACTTGAGACTTACTTGAGATTTGAAAGCTAAGACTTGAGACTTACTTGAGACTTGAAAGCTAAGACTTGAGACTTACTTGAGACTTGAAAGCTAATACTTGGGACTTACTTGAGACTTGAAAGCTAAGACTTGGGACTTACTTGAGAGTTGAAAGCTAAGACTTGAGACTTACTTGAGACTTGAAAGCTAAGACTTGGGACTTGAGACTTGGAAGCTAAGACTTGAGACTTACTTGAAAGCTAAGACTTGAGACTTACTTGAGACTTACTTGAGACTTGAAAGCTAAGACTTGAGACTAACTTGAGACTTGAAAGCTAAGACTTGAGAATAACTTGAGACTTGAAAGCTAAGACTTGAGACTAACTTGAGACTTGAAAGCTAAGACTTGAGACTTACTTGAGACTTGAAAGCTAAGACTTGAGACTTACTTGAAAGCTAAGACTTGAGACTTACTTGAAAGCTAAGACTTGAGACTTACTTGAGACTTGAAAGCTAAGACTTGAGACTTGAGACTTGAAAGCTAAGACTTGAACTTACTTGAGACTTGAAAGCTAAGACTTGAGACTTGAGACTTGAAAGCTAATACTTGGGACTTACTTGAGATTTGAAAGCTAAGACTTGGGACTTACTTGAGACTTGAAAGCTAAGACTTGGGACTTGAGACTTGGAAGCTAAGACTTGAGACTTACTTGAGACTTGAAAGCTAAGACTTGAGACTTACTTGAGACTTGAAAGCTAATACTTGGGACTTACTTGAGACTTGAAAGCTAAGACTTGGGACTTACTTGAGACTTGAAAGCTAAGACTTGAGACTTACTTGAGACTTGAAAGCTAAGACTTGGGACTTGAGACTTGGAAGCTAAGACTTGAGACTTACTTGAAAGCTAAGACTTGAGACTTACTTGAGACTTGAAAGCTAAGACTTGAGACTAACTTGAGACTTGAAAGCTAAGACTTGAGAATAACTTGAGACTTGAAAGCTAAGACTTGAGACTAACTTGAGACTTGAAAGCTAAGACTTGAGACTTACTTGAGACTTGAAAGCTAAGACTTGAGACTTACTTGAAAGCTAAGACTTGAGACTTACTTGAGACTTGAAAGCTAAGACTTGAGACTTACTTGAGACTTGAAAGCTAAGACTTGAGACTTACTTGAAAGCTAAGACTTGGGACTTACTTGAGACTTGAAAGCTAAGACTTGAGACTTACTTGAAAGCTAAGACTTGGGACTTACTTGAGACTTGAAAGCTAAAACTTGAGACTTACTTGAAAGCTAAGACTTGGGACTTACTTGAGACTTGAAAGCTAAGACTTGAGACTTACCTGAAAGCTAAGACTTGAGACTTACTTGAAAGCTAAGACTTGAGACTTACTTGAAAGCTAAGACTTGAGACTTACTTGAAAGCTAAGATTTGAGACTTACTTGAAAGCTAAGACTTGGGACTTACTTGAAAGCTAAGACTTGACACTTACTTGAGACTTGAAAGCTAAGACTTGAGACTTACTTGAAAGCTAAGACTTGGGACTTACTTGAGACTTGAAAGCTAAGACTTGAGACTTACTTGAAAGCTAAGACTTGAGACTTACTTGAAAGCTAAGACTTGAGACTTACTTGAAAGCTAAGACTTGAGACTTACTTGAAAGCTAAGACTTGAGACTTACTTGAAAGCTAAGACTTGGAACTTACTTGAGACTTGCACATGTGTGACTTGGTCCCATCTCTAGTAAAAACACTTGTTTTCCGCACTTCTTCCAGCAGCATCCAAAACCAGCTCAGAAACATGCTTCAGGAACTCTTTGTTTTCAGAGAACAAAGCTCCGTCCTGAGTTGGTTTTAAAGATCTGAAAGTGGATCTTTTATCTCCGCCATCTTTTAGACCCTGAACATAAGTTTTAGCTCCAGTTCAAACACACCCGGTGAACCCCTGATGCATGGGCGTCGCACCCGTGGGGGATGGGGGTGTTTCGACACCCCCACTTTTATAGCAAGATGATTTCACCTTTTTGAATTTTCAATGACCAAATAAAGTTTTAACAAATCATAAAATGTGTTTTAAAGACTCTGTACCCTCTTTAGAATAATTCTATCCAGATTTGAGCAGTGTAACTATTGTAGTTTCCATACAGGACCTAGCTTAGGGCGATCAGAATGCAAAAAATGCAGTGAAATGGCCCTTTATGCCCATCCATTTAATTTGCGAATCGATTGCCAACTTCAGCGTCGTGTCTATGGGCTTGATGTGGCGCTCATGTGCCCCCCCTGGAACACCCCCACATTTAAAATCACTGCTCCACCCCTGCCCTGATGGTCCCCACAGCGGCTGAAAACCAGAAGGGATGTGTTGAGGCTGCTGACTGATGCTGTGGGGAGGAGGGTCGCTCTGGGTTTACTCCCTCTTTGCTTCCATCGGGCTTCTTTGTCCCCGCCCCTGTCCTCTGTGGGAGCTGCAGGTACTGCCGCTTCATTCTGAGGACGCACGTTCCTGCGCTCAGGCAGAAGGAGAGCGCACGTTAACTGTGTGTGTGTGTGTGTGTGTGTGTGTGTGTGTGTGTGTGTGTGTGTGTGTGTGTGTGTGTGTGTGTGTGTGTGTGTGTGTGTGTGTGTGTGGGCACGGCTGGTATTCAGTCACACGGACGGATGCCACACAGCTGACGGGCTCTGCGCTGCGGCTCTGAGCATTTCTTTGAGCTCTTCGCTGTTTTTCCACCACAGAAGAGAAACGTTTTATTCATTTTTTTCTTTTTTCTTCTGCTGCTGCTGCAGTGAGTGAGAGAGAGAGAGAGAGAGAGAGAGAGAGATTCAGCTGCATTACGGCTTCAGATTCATTAGGCAAGAGCGGGTACGAGTGTGTGGTGATTGGTTATTGATCGTTCGTGGTTTCTTTACCCTCTTAGATGTTTTAGCTCTCTGTGTCAATCAATGACTTCAGCCTTTGATCAGCTGTTGATCGACCTTATCAATGAGATGAATCTGTTAGTTGACTCAGCTGTGTTGTGCCGAACGATTGTTTTTGTTTTTCATGAATCTTAAAGCTTTTAGAGAATTATTTGATCAGTTCATCATGAATGTTATTGATCGGTGACTTAGATTTATTTGTGTTTTTAAGGCTTAAAAGCCTCATAACGTGTTTCTAATTCAAGCTTTGAATTGATGAAACTTTCTTTATTCATCTTTTACAGGAAACTTCATGGTGAATATCATGGAAAATGATTATTGTTGGTTGAATAACTGTCGGATTAATCGATAACGGAGATGATCGTCAGCTGCAGCCTTAAATCGGTTCACGGTGACATGAAACAGGAGTATCCAGTGATCATAAAGATGCTGATTAGATCTGAATTAGATCATTTTTATTATATATTATATTATATAATATATTTGACCGTTTTTATTTCCGGCTGTTGGTCAGTTTGTGTTCATTTTTACGGTATTTGACCGTTTTATATCTGGCCGTTGGTCAGTTTGTGTTCATTTTTACGGTATTTGACCGTTTTATTTCTGTCTGTTGGTCAGTTTGTGTTCATTTTTACGGTATTTGACCGTTTTATTTCTGTCTGTTGGTCAGTTTGTGTTCATTTTTACGGTATTTGACCGTTTTATTTCCATCTGTTGGTCAGTTTGTGTTCATTTTTACGGTATTTGACCGTTTTATTTCCGGCTGTTGGTCAGTTTGTGTTCATTTTTACGCTATTTGACCGTTTTATTTCCGGCTGTTGGTCAGTTTTGTTCATTTTTACGCTATTTGACCGTTTTATTTCTGGCTGTTGGTCAGTTTGTGTTCATTTTTACGGTATTTGACCGTTTTATTTCCGACTGTTGGTCAGTTTGTTCATTTTTACGGTATATTACCGTTTTATTTTTATTTTATTTACCGAATTATCTTGTCTGTTTCCTGCCCACTGAGCTGGTGAGAGGAGGTCAGGACTCCATCAGGAAAGTAAATGATCACATGCTGCTGGACTTTATCTGTATCTCTTTAACCAGAGTGATCTGTTTTACAGAAAATCAAACCCTTGTATCAGAACTTTGTGACCTTTTCATTTTGTCTGCTTCTTTTTTGGATAATTTGCTGTAAAAAGGACAAACTGATTTGTGGTTCAGCAGGTTTTTTAAAGCATTCCAAACTCCCCTTAAACAAAATAACGGTGCCGTGTGATGACCCTCTCGCAGTTAATCAGAGGACTCAGACTAAAGTGGGCTGCAGCCGAGTGTCCTTGGGGGTGAATCATGTGATTTCATGGAACCAAACATGGTGGGATGTGCTGTCCACGGACCCTTAATCTCGCTGCTATATGATCCCCCCGAGGCTCTGTAGTCTGTCTGAACAGCTGCTGACCACCTGCTGACTGTTTGTCCTGCTGACTGTCTGGTTATTTACGGAGAGCCGGATGGGACAAATCACTTCACTCTATTAAGAGATTTTCTTACTTTTGCTCTTTTCAGAATAGAAGAATAGAATAGAAAAATACTTTATTTATCCCCCAATGGGGGAAATTCAAATTTGTCGTGTAGCTCAACATTTTTTTAAAATATTTACAATGATTGAATTAACAACAATAAAACAACAATAATAATACTACTACTAACTAAATAATAATAAATGACTAAATGGCAAAATAAACAAATAAATAAAAATCAATCAATCAATTTGAGAAGAACTCAGCAGTCACTGTTATAAAGCCTTATGGCTGTGGGAACAAAGGACCTTCTGAACCTCTCAGTCCTGCAGCGCAGAGAGATGAGCCTCTCACTGCAGCTGCTCCTCTGTCCTGTCAGGATGCTGTGGAGAGGATGTTTATTATTCTCCATCACAAAATCTAACTTCCTCCTCATCCGTTGCTCCACCACAGCACCGAGAGGGTCCAGCCTTCTGCCTACAACAGAACCAGCTTTTTTCACCAGTTTGTCCAGGCGCCTACAGTTTCTGTCTGTAGTGCAACTCCCCCTTATTCCTCCAGCAGTACAGCCCAGTCTGTGACATCAAAGCAGTCTCTCAATGCATCACTCGCCTCTGGTGACCACTTCCTGAAAGATCTGGTAGTAACAGGAAGTCTTTGTACACATGGTCTGTATGTGGGTTGTAGATAGACCATGCTGTGATCAGATCTACCCAGTGGTGGAAGAGACACTGTCCTGTAAGCCTCCTTCACGTTAGCATAGAACAGATCTAATGTCTTTTCTCCACGTGTTGGACAGTCCACATACTGTACAAAGCCAGTCAGGCAGGAGGATAGAGAGACGTGGTTAAAATCTCCTGTGATTGCAATGAATGCCTCAGGATGCTGGGTCTGTATCCTAGCAACGGCGTCATGGATGACGTCACACGCCGTTACAGGTGCCGCCCTCGGTGGAATGTAAACAACGATGACGACTGTGTATGGGAACTCTCTGGGCGCATAGAATGCACGGAAACCAACTGACAGCAGTTCGATGTCTGGACAACAAACCCTTTAACGGTCACATTGCGGAGGTTAACCCATCTCTGATTAAAGAACAGTATAACACCCCCGCCTTTCCGCTTACCGCCGCTCGTACTCAGGTCTCGATCCGCTCGTACGGCTGTGAAGCCGGGAATGTCCACACATGAGTCTGGTGTGTTGTTGTTCAGCCAGGACTCAGACAGACAAATCAAACTGATTTCCTTATACAGCCGTTGGTTCCGCACAAGCGCCTCTAACTCATCACACTTGTTAGGCAGTGAGTTCGCGTTTCCCATGATCACCGAGGGCAGAAAAGGTTTGTACCTCCACCTCCTGTTGTGCCTCTTTGCTTTTAGTTTCGCTCCAGCTCTGCATCCACGGAACAGCTTTTTAAGCTCGGTCGGAATTGGATGTTTAATTCCGCGTCCAATCCTTGACAGTGCCAACAGTTCTTCTCTTGTGTACAGTGCTTTAGTAGTAGTGCACATTGTCAAAAAATTAATTAAAACAAAAAAGCAGATCAATAAAAACTAACTAAAAATGTTTAGATAGAAACAAAAAATGAAAAAATAATCATATAAACGATGAGAAAAATTGATAGCTACACAGACTTGCTGCCGATAAGGTCGGCATAGCATAGCAACCGAATGATTCATCTGCTGCTACTAAGCAGGAAGTTATTCAATCAGATTAAAATGTTGTAAAGTTATGGAAACAGTGATCCTTACGTTGACTTTGACGCTTATTTCACTGCAGATATTTCCTGTTGAGTCTCATCAGCTCCGTTTCATCTGTTAACAAACATAATTTCTGCATCTCAGACCTGCAATACATCCCATAAAAGTCGGGGCAAAGAACCTTCTCTCACTCTGTGACGTTTCCTTCTCCCACTCTGTAACGTTTCCTTCTCCCACTCTGTGACGTTTCCTTCTCCCGCTCTGTGAAGTTTCCTTCTCTGTAACGTTTCCTTCTCTCTCCCACTCTGTGACGTTTCCTTCTCTCTCCCACTTTGTAACGTTTCCTTCTCTCTCCCACTCTGTAACGTTTCCTTCTCTCTCCCACTCTGTGACATTTCCTTCTCCCACTCTGTGACGTTTCCTTCTCTGTAATGTTTCCTTCTCTCACTCTGTGACGTTTCCTTCTCCCGCTCTGTGACGTTTCCTTCTCCCGCTCTGTAACGTTTCCTTCTCCCACTCTGTGACGTTTCCTTCTCCCACTCTGTGACGTTTCCATCTCCCACTCTGTGACGTTTCCATCTCCCACTCTGTGACGTTTCCTTCTCCCACTCTGTGACGTTTCCTTCTCCCACTCTGTGACGTTTCCTTCTCCCACTCTGTGACGTTTCCTTCTCCCGCTCTGTGACGTTTCCTTCTCCCGCTCTGTGACGTTTCCTTCTCCCGCTCTGTGACGTTTCCTTCTCCCGCTCTGTGACGTTTCCTTCTCCCGCTCTGTGACGTTTCCTTCTCCCGCTCTGTGACGTTTCCTTCTCCCGCTCTGTAACGTTTCCTTCTCCCACTCTGTAACGTTTCCTTCTCTCTCCCACTCTGTGACGTTTCCTTCTCCCGCTCTGTGACGTTTCCTTCTCCCACTCTGTAACGTTTCCTTCTCCCGTTCTGTGACGTTTCCTTCTCCCACTCTGTAACGTTTCCTTCTCTCTCCCACTCTGTGACGTTTCCTTCTCCCGCTCTGTGACGTTTCCTTCTCCCACTCTGTAACGTTTCCTTCTCCCGTTCTGTAACGTTTCCTTCTCCCGCTCTGTGACGTTTCCTTCTCCCACTCTGTAACGTTTCCTTCTCCCACTCTGTAACGTTTCCTTCTCCCACCTTGTGACGTTTCCTTCTCCCACTCTGTGACGTTTCCTTCTCCCACTCTGTGACGTTTCCTTCTCCCACTATACAAAAAATGAAAAAATAATCATATAAACGATGAGAAAAATTGATAGCTACACAGACTTGCTGCCGATAAGGTCGGCATAGCATAGCAACCGAATGATTCATCTGCTGCTACTAAGCAGGAAGTTATTCAATCAGATTAAAATGTTGTAAAGTTATGGAAACAGTGATCCTTACGTTGACTTTGACGCTTATTTCACTGCAGATATTTCCTGTTGAGTCTCATCAGCTCCGTTTCATCTGTTAACAAACATAATTTCTGCATCTCAGACCTGCAATACATCCCATAAAAGTCGGGGCAAAGAACCTTCTCTCACTCTGTGACGTTTCCTTCTCCCACTCTGTAACGTTTCCTTCTCCCACTCTGTGACGTTTCCTTCTCCCGCTCTGTGAAGTTTCCTTCTCTGTAACGTTTCCTTCTCTCTCCCACTCTGTGACGTTTCCTTCTCTCTCCCACTTTGTAACGTTTCCTTCTCTCTCCCACTCTGTAACGTTTCCTTCTCTCTCCCACTCTGTGACATTTCCTTCTCCCACTCTGTGACGTTTCCTTCTCTGTAATGTTTCCTTCTCTCACTCTGTGACGTTTCCTTCTCCCGCTCTGTGACGTTTCCTTCTCCCGCTCTGTAACGTTTCCTTCTCCCACTCTGTGACGTTTCCTTCTCCCACTCTGTGACGTTTCCATCTCCCACTCTGTGACGTTTCCATCTCCCACTCTGTGACGTTTCCTTCTCCCACTCTGTGACGTTTCCTTCTCCCACTCTGTGACGTTTCCTTCTCCCACTCTGTGACGTTTCCTTCTCCCGCTCTGTGACGTTTCCTTCTCCCGCTCTGTGACGTTTCCTTCTCCCGCTCTGTGACGTTTCCTTCTCCCGCTCTGTGACGTTTCCTTCTCCCGCTCTGTAACGTTTCCTTCTCCCACTCTGTAACGTTTCCTTCTCTCTCCCACTCTGTGACGTTTCCTTCTCCCGCTCTGTGACGTTTCCTTCTCCCACTCTGTAACGTTTCCTTCTCCCGTTCTGTGACGTTTCCTTCTCCCACTCTGTAACGTTTCCTTCTCTCTCCCACTCTGTGACGTTTCCTTCTCCCGCTCTGTGACGTTTCCTTCTCCCACTCTGTAACGTTTCCTTCTCCCGTTCTGTAACGTTTCCTTCTCCCGCTCTGTGACGTTTCCTTCTCCCACTCTGTAACGTTTCCTTCTCCCACTCTGTAACGTTTCCTTCTCCCACCTTGTGACGTTTCCTTCTCCCACTCTGTGACGTTTCCTTCTCCCACTCTGTGACGTTTCCTTCTCCCACTATGTGACGTTTCCTTCTCCAAATCTGTGACGTTTCCTTCTCCCACTCTGTAACGTTTCCTTCTCCCACTCTGTGACGTTTCCTTGAAGTTGATGAGACAAAACGTGAAAAGTGGAACTATGAGAGCACCGCTGTTGTATGTATTGGTCCAGATTAGCTGATAAAACATTAAAAACATGTTAAAAACCCGGCCTCCAGGTCAGCAGAAGAAGTAAAGCGGCTCCACGGTGTGAGGAGTTGACCGGTTTTGGTTTAATCTGGCAGACATCCGTTGGTGTTTCTGTTCCAGGGCTGCAGCCGGCGATCATCTTCACCATCATTGGTCATGTTCCAGCATTGACTTGTTCGAATGTCTTGTTGGCTGACTGGGGATATTTGGTTGATAATCTCACAGCGGGAGGGTTTTGATGTTCTTAAAAGGGGCTCGCTCAGTCATCAGGACGGTTGTGGATTGATATCCATGTGACGGACTCGTTGCAGCTGCAGCCAGAGCTCCATGCTGTGCCCGGCCTCCTGCCTGCCTCTCCTCAGGGAGCTGGCTCAGTGGCGTGGCCTGCTGGGCTGGCACGGCCACCAAGGAGTCGGCTCATCCAGCGCCGCCGGACTGACCAATCAGCAGCAGCGGTCAGAGAACAGGGACAGAGCCCGGCGACCTGTCGGACACACTAAACCGGTACCGGGCAGCCAGGTGAGTCCTGACCGACGAGTCCCAGACCGGTGTCAAACCTCAAAACCTTTCTCCTCAGCTGGTTGTTGAACTGTGGTTAGAAAAAGGGAGCTCCAGGAAAAAAGCTGTGGTTGTTCTCAGGGACGGACGACAAAACCAAAAGGGTTTGGGTCGGAAAACGCTGCGCAGTTATGGCCCAAATGAATCCTGATTACTCACCAAATTTAGGGTAAACTAAGTTTTTATTCCCCTTTTAGTGCGAACACGACTCTGCTTCCACCCACACTGAGCTGTATTCCTGTATGTTGATGTGGATTCTCACTCAGTGGGGTCACATGGCACCGAAAGGATCGGATTATTGGCTAGATTACAATCAGATTGGGTTATTAAATTCATGTAAACGCCTTAATCTGACTAAGAACTGGATCGGATTACTCGCGATCGGATTATTGGCTACCGTAAATCCTCTAATATAGGCCGGGGCCTTTATTCACTCACGTGCATCTTGGTCCCGGCCATTATTGGAAGGAGGCCAGAATTAGAGACAGGCCTCTATTTCTATTTGAGCAAAACAGACTACCAGTGGAATGAATAAAAACGAGATTTTGTGTCTATTTGAACCTATAAAATAGACAAATACCGGCAATTCAGGCTAAATTCCAGTGTAGTACCGGTAATATGGTAACAGAAACGTAGCAAACATACCGGTACCAGTAGACTGCGGTCAAGTGAGCCGCCACTCGTTCATCCGCGGCTCACTTGACCGCAGTTACCAGTAGTGCATTGTCACTTAACCATGGTGATAATTAGGCTACCGGTATTTCATCTCCTCTTCATCTCTCCCCGTAATCTCCTCATCACTCGTGCCAGTCTCTACAACAAGTTCATTATTGTACAGTTCTTCTTCGTCCTCCTCATGTTCTGCTGCCTGTCTGTTCTCTTCCTCGCGCAGACGGGCAGCAGCGCAGGGCTGTAAAAAACGATATCGGTAGTTTGGCTGTTATTGCAAGTCACAGTGGACAGGCTCACTCACGATCGTGATCGCATTCGAATGCGATAGTGATAGAAGTGAATGCTAATTTCAACATACCATATAGCCTACTTATTTATTTTTTATTTTACTTAATTTTGCTTTAACTTTGTTGTTACCGGTAATCTGACTGTAAAGCGCATTGAGCTGCAAGTCTTGTATGTTACGATCACAAGTACCGGTATAATGTTGAGGCTGCCCAGAGAAATCGTTGGTTCTAATTATAGACCCGGCCTGTATAAGAGTCCGGCCAGTATTTACCTCCTCCGACAGCGAGACCGGCCAATATTAGAATCCCGGCCAGTAATGGAATACAGGCCAATATTAGAGGATTTACGGTAAATTACAATCAGACTGAGTTATTAAGTGCATGTAGACACCTTAATCTGACTACGAATTGGATCGGATCGGATTAAGACCCCGAGATAACTGGGTTGAAAGTCACTCTAAACCTGCTTGTAGACGCTGAAGCACGTGGTGAATTAGACTTTGCGTTCTGCGCATGCTCCAGATTTTTTTCCCGGGGATATTCCTGTTGTTGTCTCTGTCAGAAAGAAACAAACAACGCGATGGAGAATGCTCCGTTGGGCATCCCAATTGTACAACAAGCAGCTCATCACAGACCAAATGTAGAGGGACGTAGCTTCATCTTGCTCTGCGTTCTCCATCTTTCTCCAATGCCTGAGTTTGTTGTTGTTGTTGGTGGTGAAGAGGTCAACAGGAAGTGGCTCTATTTGCAATAGTTGGAATGGGTACAGCGCCACCTATCATACCGGGGTATGACACGCTTTGTGCCTCTGATCCCATTCATTCACCGCCATATATCCAAGGAGAATTACCCTTGCTCAACTCAGTCTAATTGTAATTTGGCCAATAATTTTAAACTTTCAGTGCCATGTGACCCCACTGAGTGATGGCAATCCAAAGAGCTGCAATAAGGGCAACTGGACTTCATCTTGGTTCACCTCATCTTAAAGCAGGGCTATTCAATTAATTTGGAATTGGGGCCAGTTTATGAATTTGAGGCAAAATAAGGGGCCGGAGTAATCACGGTGACAAATAAAGAAAGTACAACAACATACTGAAGGAGTCAATATATTCTGTTTTGTAAATGCAGAACAACATATGCACATAAATCCACACATGGACTACTACTGTCAGTTATTTACATTTTCATTCATTTAACTGACAAACAACTTCAATTCCAAGTGCACCAACAAATATATGCTTCTAATTACACAACAACATAACAGTGCAAGGCACATAACAGTGCAAGGCACAACAACATAACAGTGCAAGGCACATTTCAAACTGCTTTCAACAATAATCACCTCAACCATTTTAGCCCTGCTAACATGAGGAAAAAAAAATCACTAACAGTCCCTTAGTTGACCTTTCTTTACATTTTTTTTCTTATCTGCCTATATTTGAAAAAAAGAAAAAGAGAAATTGCATCGGACACCTCAATATTCAGTTCAGTTGAGCCATACAATATCAATAAAAACATTAAGTGCATATTATGAGGTGAATAACATGTTAATTGCATCATCCTGTTAAAAAATCAATCGTCATTACTTGCTTGACTAACATGACTGTCACCTTGCATGTAGTTTGCCAACATTTGCAATCTAATGAGAGAAATGGCATTTTTTGGACTTAGCAAGAGCAGTGAAGTCAGGTGTGTATGTGGTCAGGGCAATGCGCAAGCAGTGTTGCAGATGCTGGTCAGTGAGGGATATGCGATTGTGACTTTTAATGGCATTCATGTGTGAGAATGACGACTCACAAGTGTATGTTGAGCCAAACATTGTGAGAAGAAAAAGTGCAAGACCACTTGAGTGTGGAAATTTCTCTCGGCTGACTACATGGGTCCAGAATTTTTCAAAACCTGCCTGCTGCAATGACTGTCGCAAGTCATCTGACGACTGAATGTCAATGAGTTCCAGTTGTAAACAACCCTCATCCAATGATGGTACTAGCTCCTTTCCTTTCAATGCAAAGTCTGCCTCAACATTCACACAGAAAGGGTCCTTAACAAATCTCATCACTTCACTGGAGATGCTGAAATCATCAAACCTGGTGGCAAAGTTGTTTTTCAGTGAGTCAATAAAGCCTGACATCACCTCGGTAATTTGCAGGCCAGATTTCCTTAATGTGGGGAAGTGGAGCATCTTCCCAGGACGAAGATCAGCAGAGAAGAGTGAGGGCTTTCTTAGAAAAGCATGAAGTTTCTCCACAAGTTCTGAGACTGTTTTATCCCTGCCCCGCAACTCCATGTTGAGTTGATTCAAATGATGGAAAACATCACTCAAAAAGCAAACATTGGCATTAAATTCATCATTTCCCATCAGAGACAGAAACTTGACAGCTTTTTTCGATTTTGAGGACTGGAGAAACACCAGAATCTCCTCTTTTAGTTCACAAAAACGTTTCAATGCGTTTCCTTTGCTAAGCCATCTAATGTCATTGTGAATGAGCAAATCATTATATTCAGCCGACATGTCAATCAACAGCTTGCGGAAAAGGCGGTGCTGTAAGCTGGAGGTGCAACGGATAAAGTTTATTATTGCCATGACAGAGTCCATGGTTTCTTTTAACGCACCACTGAGTTTGGCACACAGGAGGCTTTGGTGGATGAGGCAATGTAGCGATCTCATCTGTGGAGCCACGGCTGCCATCCTCGCGGCAAGCCCCTGATCCCTGCCTACCATCGAGGGCGCACCATCCGTCACCAGCATGTTGACACGCGCCAAATCCAACTTGTTCTCTTCAAAGAATGAAGCAATTTTGGTGAATAAAATCTCACCGGTGGTGTGTCCCTCCATGGGAATTAGTCCAAGCAAATCCTCGCGAAAACACTCTCCATCAAAAAATCGCACATAGAGACACAGCTGCGCAACATCGCTGTTATCTGTTGACTCATCCACGGCCAAAGACATCACCTCAGCCTTCCTCAGCTTGTCCAAAAGCGTCTCGAAAACGTCCGATGCAAGGGACTCGACTCTCCTCATATTTGACGTGTCAGATATGGGAATTTGCTTGATCGAATCAATAACGCTTTTTCGGGTTTTCTCATCTGTTACCACCTCGTCAACGGATGCCAGCATACACTCCTTGACTATTTCCGAGTCTGTAAACGGCTTTTTCTTTTTGCCCAATATCCATGCCACTCGTAACGATGCCGCCGTTGCTCTCTCTTGATCCGTACAGGCCCGGAACAATATGCGACGTCTTTGCTCATAACAGGATGTGAGCCCTGATATCTTTTGCCTCCGAGCGGCAGAGCCCGGTGGGAAAGTAGCATTGAAGCTAGCATGCGTTGTATTGAAATGCCTTTTTAAGTTGTACTCTTTACACACGGCGAGGCACTCGTTGCAGATTAAGCACACAGGTTTCGCATCAACTGCAATAAACGCATACTTCTCTGTCCATTCATTGTTGAACTGCCTGTTCTCTGAGTCAACTTTTCTTTTTTTTAAGGTGGAAAGAGACATTTCGTCTTGTTAGCCAACCTTCACAATAGAAAGATACACATCGGAGCATTGAACTAGAGCGCGACATGAATGGTGATTTTTGATTGGTTATGTGCGGTCTCCCAAAATATATGTCCGGCTAAAACAGGTATATAAGGGCCGGTACAAAACTCCTAAGGGGCCGGACCCGGCCCGGGGGCCGCCAATTGAATAGCCCGGTCTTAAAGGCTTCTTCAGTCCTGAACTAGTTGGTGGGGAAACAACTTATTGGTGAGAATGACTTAAACGATCATCGGTCAGGTGGTTCAGTTACACTCGTGTCACCTTAACGACTCGAAAGGTGAGCGGCCTCTCGACTACTTAGAAGCCAAAACTTCCCACTAACTAGTTCAGAACTAAAGACGCCTTTCAGATGAGAGATGAAACGTCTTCAGGAACCAAGAAGAAGTCCAGCTGCTGTTAGTCCGGCTCCTTGGAAGTTTTCGCCGTACAAACTCGACTCGACATCATTTGTTTGTCTGAAGAGCCTGAGTAAGGGCAGCTGGACTTCTTCTTGGTCTCACCAGTTGGTGGGAAATTTGGTTGAAGGTGGCGTTCCTTCACCTGTGTGGACATCTCAGAGATGCAGGCTGAGATCCGCGGTGAAGTCGTGGGGTCGTCCAGCAGGACTGAAACCTACAGCTCAGCATCATCTGCATAGCCTGTGATCCCAGGGATTTAATTCCAGACCTACAGCAGCATTTACGAACTGCTAATCCCATTAATCTGTGGTGTAGAAGTCCACTAACATTTCAGATATTTTATATTTACTTTTCTTTTACACGGAGACCAATCTAAGATGCTAACATGGTGCTTTAACCATCATACCGGATTTAAAACACAACTTAATTTCTGAAAGGGGACATTTTTGTCCCCTTTTAAAAAAACATCATATGTTAATATTTTTTTCCGCTTTTTTTTCCATAGATCTTTTATTCCACTTCAGTTCTGATCATAACTACCAAGTTTTCAATTATATTCTGTTTCAAAATATGGAATGCAAAGTGGAATTGTTGAGTGGGGATAATTATGGTCTGGGATATATCAATGATCAGCAACAACATTGATTTTTAGGGATTTTTTTACTATTTTGTTATGTCTGATTTTAAAAAAAAAAACAAAAAAACTTTTTGTCCCCTTTTTAAAACGATTTTCAAAAGGTTTTTAAGGTTTTTATCATATATTAATATTTTTTCCACTTAATTTTCATAAATCTTTTATTCCACTTCAGTTCTGATCACAACTACCAAGTTTTCAATTATTTTCAAAAAATTAACCCTTTAGATGTCAAGCGGATTGTTTTGCTTTTAGCTGCAGTTTCATGTTTTCATCTGAATGCAAACAGAATCTTAACGATCGAGGCGGCCTGCAGCCTCCAGGGGGCGCTGGCCTGACTTTAGCCTTTTCATGCTTTAACGCTTACTTCCTGATCGATGGTTACAGACTGAACTGAAATCCTCTGAGCCCAAAGTGGAAGCAAGTCGGGTGAAATGGGAGTCTCTTCAGCTCATTTACCAACGGGCTCACACTCTCTCGGCCCTTTCAGCCTGATTGGTATCGATCGCTGCGGGCTGAGTGCTTTTCCTGCTGTTTCAGCCTTCCTTCTGTGAATCTGATCCGCTCCCTGCTTCAGTTTGATGCATCAGACTTAGCTTTAAGGTTTTTATTTTCTCATTCACCAGCCATCTGAGCCCTGCTGCAGGTTTTTGGGCAGCAGACAGCTGTGCACCATCTGGCTGCTGTGGATGTAACGCAGTATGGGTATAAAACATGGATGAGAGCAGTAATGGCTCTTTACTCGGACTCCTGACTTCACAAATGACACTTTTTCCTCTCAGATTTCACTCTAACGTCCTTAAACAGATCATATTCAGTAATCATCTGTCCTCTGAGGACATTTTAAATGCTGTAAAAGATGCATTCGTCTCAATTGTCCTGAATGTGAAAGAAAAACCTGGTTAGACGAAGTATTTGTAGCTTTTATTTAAAAGTTTGAGTTAAGGAACGACTTGTTTCACAGGAAAACAAACCGCAGATGCCGGCCTCCATGCAGCAGGGGGCGCTGCAGACTGTCGTCCAAATAAAAGTTTAAACATGAACCTGCTGAACGATGTGAAAGTTGTGTCATTGGCTGTGTTCCAAACCGCATACTTCTCCTACTACTCCTACTAACTTTTTGAGTTAGTATGTGAGTTTGAGTAAGTGAGAAGTTCCCGGATGCATACTAGATTCTCCGAAATGTTGGGTATGCATCATGAGGTTACTACTCATACTCAAACTACCCAAGATGCAACGTAACGTGACGTCGCCGATCGTCATTTCCTGTCTAAACGGCAGTTTCAAGCAGCGGCGTCAATTTAGCCAAAGCTAAGGTATGGCAAGGTCACTATAGTCACATGACTACAGTATCAATAAATCAATAAATATACATGCCCAGCAAATAATCACCACAAAAGTCTGCTATGTAGCTTATCTGTGTGCAAATGCAGTCTCACTCACATAGCCGCTAACATAACAATGGACTCGTCTCCGTCTCCCTGTTAGCATTAGCATTAGCGGCGGAGGTGCTGAAGTGGACAGCCTCGTTAACAGCCTTCACTACCTGGTCCTCCTTCCTCCGCCGCTGGGGCAACATTGGACCCATCATCACCTGCCCTTTTTTTGGTGATAAATCTAAAGTTTTCTGTTTCCTTTTCATATTTTACATTAATTAGCAAACAACAAATCCCGCTAATAACATCAGCTTTGACCCCCAGGCTCCGTCATCTCGTGGGAGGAAGGGGGGGCTGGGAGATACCACATTTCAAAAGGGAAGATGATACTTAGATCAATTGATTGTGTTGTTCAGAAATCATTTGTAGTTCATTTATATGTATTAAATAATAGAATAATCAATACAAATTGACACAGAGTAATTCCATAAATTCATTAAAAAAAAAGAAGAAGAAAAACGAACATTTACATTTTTCCCTGGAGCCAAGGTGTGGCAGCTGCCATACCCAATTGACGCCCATGGTTTCAAGCTAGCTACAGCGAGGGTAGGTTCACTTCCTGTTTTCAAAACAAAAGCATCATTGTATCATAATGGCTTTCCCTATGATAAAAGGCAACGGGTGTTTTATTTTGTGAAAATAACCAGAAGTGCGTTGCTCACTGCGGCTAGCTTTAGCAGCGCCGAATTCGTGGGAACAAAATTGTAAATAGCCGGTATTTTGTCAGATTTTCAACACGTTGGGGATCTAAACGACTACTTTCTCGCCTGAAAATGTTTCAAATGTTGCTAAAGTTTACAGAGTTTAGAGCTTAAGCGAAATCAGCTTCAGGCCGGCTGATTTCGGCTCGGGCAGGAGCGAAATACATTGTGGGTAAACGCTCTGTATACTGTCTGATCGATGAGTATGTGGTATGCGGTTTGGAACGCAGCCATTGTTCTCTTTTCAGCCCTAAATCAGGAAAGTAACAGCTGGTTATTCGGGGTGTTTCCTGGCTGCTGCTGTGTTCTGACCTGCAGCTCATGAATAATTAATCAGATGAAGAAGCTCCTGCTGGGCTGCTAACTCGGCTGCTTTCTGAGAGTTTTCGTTCCATTATTCTGATCATGTTTCCATCAGCTGCTGGATTCACAGTACACGAGGAAACCATATTATAATCTAAATGTTCCTTATGTCGTACCAGACATGGCTATTCATTTTAATGTCCAAATATACGAGCAGTGTATATAATTTTAACCCTAAAACAGAAGCTGCAGACCTGGTTTTAGTTTGGCAACAATCAGCACGTCTCCATGTGCAGTTTGAGCAACACCAGAGAAGTTTGTGAACCTTAAAACTGTGCGTTTCTGTGAATAAACTGTTAATTTTGCCCTTCTCCACTCTGAAATGCCTTGAACAGCCTGGGGGTTGAGATGTTTCAGCTTCCAGCCGTGCATCCCAGCGTTTTGCTTTGTTGTCGCTAGATGTTATTGTGGGATTTGATGGCGTCTTTGTGGCCTCTTCACCATGACAACAAATCAAGTGTGTGGCTGCCGAGTTAATCTTAAAAAAGAAATCAATCTTGATTCGTACATGTGTTCATACTTCAGCATACTTTCAGCTAGACACCATTCAAATTTTAAAATGTTCATAAGACATTCAGCTATTACCAAATGTGTCAGCTTTTAAAAATATTTGGCCAATTTTGAAATATGACAGTTTAAAAAATATGAAAATTTAGCTCCTTCTTGGATTTTAGAGTGAGACATTCAGCAGTGTGTTCTGATAGGTTTCAACTTTCAAACAAATTACTATAACTTTCATACAGTTTAACTGATAGAAACAAATTATACCTTAAAATGTAGGAAAACTTGTCCTCTTTCAGCCAATGTAACTCCCAAAGAGTTACATTGGCAGATTTTGAACTATGAGCCTTTAAGCTTGAACAAAATCTCAAATAATTCTGACGAAATCTGCCATCCACTCCAATGTTAACTTTTTGAGTGGTGAAAAATCAGCTTCAAGTGAGTTCAACCTGCTGCCATTTAAATATTTTTCACTCCACAGATGTAAAACTACTTTGCTAAGTTCCTCTAAGCCTTCTGCTTCTAACGGTGTTAAAATAATTTTTGTAGCTGTTCAACTTTTCTCACAAGACGTGTTAGAATACTGCGCCTCAGAATTGTCCCGCGGTTCCACGTTTGACAGAACGAAATGGCCTAATGGTAACACTAACGCCCTTTCGTGCGGGCGGCCTGGGTTCGTTCCCCAACATGTCAGATCAATTTTTTTTTTATATAACTATTTAAGCATACTTTCAGCTATTTCAACTGTTTCTAGCTTGAAATCATTACACTTTCCTCTTTTAAATGTCATTTCAACTTCAAACTCCTGTTTTTTTTCTCAGCCTTTTTTAGCTTCTTATGCTCCTTCAGCTTTTAGCTTCTTTAGCTAATTTAGCTTTAGCTCCTTCAGCTGTTAGCTTCTTTAGCTTTAGCTTTAGCTTCTTCAGCTTTAGCTTCTTTTAGCTTCTTGAGATTTTTTAGCAAGGTAATTCAGCTTATATGCATTCTCACTGCTGTTTCATAGGAACAACAATTTCTAGTTCTTTGTTGTTACCGACTTCTTCTTCTTCTTCTTCTTCTTCTTCTTTTTTACGTCCGACTCAAAGCCCAGAAGTAGCCCAGCAGTGTGGTGTGTTCACAGGTCGCGGTCAGAGTTTGCATTTCTGGGTTTGTGTTTCGTTGCTGCTGGTGTTCAGATCCTCTGGATGGCAGATCCATTAGATCCTTTGGATGGCAGATCCTTTAGATCCTCTGGATGGCAGATCCTTTAGATCCTTTGGATGGCAGATCCTTTAGATCCTCTGGATGGCAGATCCTTTAGATCAGGGGTGGCCAACCAGTCAGAGACTAAGAGATGCATTTTATACTGTATTACCACAAAGAGCCACGTTATTTTGGAAAATGACCGAATTCTCTCCGTTTTATCCGTCTGTTCTCGACTCGCTCTCTCGTCTCGGTCATGTGACACATCAACGCTGGAATTAAACCCATGAACCAAGCAAAATGAGTCAAAAACAGACGTGTTTGGAAAGCTTCTTCCCAGTGAGGAGACAGAAGAAGAGGCTGTGACCACTAAGAAAAAGAAAGCTGCAAAGAGCAAAAAAGGTTGGAGACCGCTGCCGTATTGAACTCAAACGAAGCGAACATTACATTAAAAAAAAACAAAACACAAATTTTGATATGAACGTAAGAGCCACATGAAACCAGACAAAGAGCCGCATGCGGCTCGGGAGCCGCGGGTTGGCCACCCCTGCTTTAGATCCTTTGGATGGCAGATCCTCTGGTTGGCAGATCCTTTAGATCCTTTGGATGGCAGATCCTTTAGATCCTTTGGATGGCAGAACCTCTGGATGGCAGAACCTCTGGATGGCAGATCCTCTGGATGGCAGATCCTCTGGATGGCAGATCCTCTGGATGGCAGATCCTCTGGATGGCAGATCCTCTGGATGGCAGATCCTCTGGGTCCCTGGATGTGTGGCCTGTTCTGGTTCTGCCGGTCAGGCCTCGGTTTTCAGATCCGATGCAGATGTGTCCTCCTGCAGATGTTTCCTCTCTCAGATCCACTGCAGATGTTTCCTCTCTCAGATCCGCTGCAGATGTTTCCTCTCTCAGATCTGCTGCAGATGTTTCCTCTCTCAGATCTGCTGCAGATTTTTCCTCCTGCAGATGTTTCCTCTCTCAGACTTGGTTACAGAACCAAAGAGCTTCCATCTGTTCGCTCTGCCTCATCAGTGGAAACTGAACTACAGAATCTTCCATCTTTTTTTTTTTCCTCCACTCCAGCAGAATCTTTACACTCGTGCTCGACGGCTGACGTCATGTGACTTCATCTCTGCAGGAACCAGGAACCCGACCACACGACACAGAAGCTCTCCAGAGTTTCTTTCCCGTCAGCCTGATTCTAACGGACCGACTTTAGGTTCACGGAGAGAAAAAACAGAATTTTCTGCTCAAAAGTGGCGCGGCGTTTCCTTGGAAACGTGTAAATAATTCATCACTAATTAGAGGGATTATCAGTGGACTTGAATCTTTTGAATCTTTAATCTCCACTTTGATGGTGGAGGCTGCTGCCTGGTGTCCCTGAGGCCGATGCAGCCAATCAGCAGGCGTCCTCTGGCTGCTTCAGCCTTGATGCGTTCAGGTTCCTGCTCCGGGTGGCGTTCCTCTGGTTTCCTAACATCCCGAATCTCTCATGTTTATGGATGCTCTCCCAGCGCGCCGCCTTTCAAACAGCTTCCCTAACCGGTCTGTCCCGGTCTGCTCCCGGTGTGTCTGAGGAGGGGGGACGATCCCATCACTGTGACCTTCATTTCAGGAGAAGAAGAAAGCTGTAATCCAGCCACGGCTTCCTATCCTTGTGAGGACCTCTGCATGCGTTAACACCGGATCAGGGTCCAGCTTCACGCCACATCTGGATCATTTAAAGACTTTTCTCTCTCTCTTAAACATGGAAAAGCTTCACTTGTAACGCCTCGGGATAGTTTACGGTTAGCTTGGTGTGTTCAGATGTATGATCTATTAAATTTGACTCATTTCTGACGACATCTTTTCTGTTCCCGATGAGCAGGCTGCCGCGGCTCAGAGAGATCTGATGAACACGTCGCCTCAAACCACGACGCCTTCTTATCTATTGATTTAAAGTTTGGGAACCTTATCCACATGCTTCTGACTCATTTGAAGTTGACGTTTTGTTCTGAAACTGTCCTGAAGCACCCAGAGGTTGACATACGGCGCCCAGCAGCTGACATGCGGCGCCCAGAGGCTGACAAGCGGCGCCCAGAGGCTGACAAGCGGCGCCCAGAGGCTGACAAGCGGCGCCCAGAGGCTGACACGCGGCGCCCAGAGGCTGACACGCGGCGCCCAGAGGCTGACACGCGGCGCCCAGAGGCTGACACGCGGCGCCCAGAGGCTGACACGCGGCGCCCAGAGGCTGACACGCGGCGCCCAGAGGCTGACATACCGCAGTTCATGACCTGCTGGTTGGATCTAACATGTTTTTGGGCCTCTGATGGCGTCTTTGTGGCCTCTTTAACATGACATCACAGTCCTGTGTACGGCTGTGCATGTGCAGGGTTCACACACACATTTATTTCATTTATTTTATTTTGTGAAAATAACCGGAAGTGCGTTGCTCACTGCGGCTACATACTGCATACTCATCGATCAGACAGTATGCAGAGCATTTACCCACAATGCATTTCGTTCCTGCCTGAGCCGAAATCAGCCGGCCTGAAGCTGATTTCGCTTAAGCACTAAACTCTGTAAACTTTAGCAACATTTGAAACATTTTCAGGTGAGAAAGTAGTCGTTTAGATCCCCAACGTGTTGAAAACCTGACAAAATACCGGCTATTTACAATTTTGTTCCCACGAATTCGGCGCTACTAAAGCTAGCCGCAGTGAGCAACGCACTTCCTGTTATTTTCACAAAATAAAATACCCGTTGCCTTTTATCATAGGGAAAGCCATTACGATACAATTGGTGCTTTTGTTTTGAAAACAAGAAGTGAACCTACCCTCGTTGTAGCTAGCTTGAAATTGCCGTTTTGACAGGAAGTGACGATTGGCGACGTCACGTTACGTTGCATCTTGGGTAGTTTCAGTATGAGTATACATACCCAACATTTCGGAGAATCTAGTTTGCATCCGGGAACTTCTCGCTGAGTCAAACTCGCAATACTAACTCAAACAGTTAGTAGGAGAAGTAGGAGAAGTATGCGGTTTGGAACACAGCCTTAGTTGTTGCTTCTTCTTCTGTCCTGAATTCTCTGCTCTTCTTCATGTTCTTTGATGAGGTCACTTACTGAGCTGTTTCTTCGTCTTGCCTTATTTAGTCAGTATGATCCGTACAGCACCTCCACCCACTGATTCCTCCACCTTCTTCCTCTTTGATCCACAGAGCTAAAAGATATGAACGTTTCATTCTGAGGTCGTAACACCAACATTTCATTTCCTGGATCTTTGTTATCACTGCTTTGTTCTCACCTTTAAAGACCACCGTGTGGTTAAATCAGGTTTTAACGTGTAAACTGGATCATGTCCGTGAGTTTGTCCTGAACGTGTCTCACCACCCGTCTCTCTGTGTCCTCACCACCCGTCTCTCTGTGTCCTCACCACCCGTCTCTCTGTGTCCTCACCACCCGTCTCTCTGTGTCCTCACCACCCGTCTCTCTGTGTCCTCACCATCCGTCTCTCTGTGTCCTCACCACCCGTCTCTCTGTGTCTCACCACCCGTCTCTCTGTGTCCTCACCACCCGTCTCCTCTGTGTCCTCACCACCCGTCTCTCTGTGTCCTCACCACCCGTCTCTCTGTGTCTCACCACCCGTCTCCTCTGTGTCCTCACCACCCGTCTCTCTGTGTCCTCACCACCCGTCTCTCTGTGTCCTCACCACCCGTCTCTCTGTGTCTCACCACCCGTCTCTCTGTGTCCTCCCGCAGTATTCGTCGGCCGGCTGTCCGCTGACCCTCCACCACAGCGAGAAGCCCGACCACGAGGAGGTGTGCGAGTTCAGGCCGTACACCTGTCCGTGTCCCGGGGCGACCTGCAAGTGGCATGGCTCGCTGGAGGCCGTCATGCCTCACCTGATGCACGCCCACAAGTCCATCACCACGCTGCAGGTCAGGTGTTTCTGTCGGGTTTCTGCTTATTCAGCAGGTTTAAGTGTTTCTGTCGGGTTTCTGCTTACTCAGCAGGTTTAAGTGTTTCTGTCAGGTTTCTGCTTACTCAGCAGGTTTAACCACGACCTGCCCGAACGTCTTTACTGGGTCGAGTTTCAATAAGCGTTCCACGTTTATTCAATTCAATTTACAAAGCGCCAAATTACAACAAATGTCATCTCGGGTCACTTCAAAGATGCAGTCCGATTCAAGCCAATTTGAGTCCGATTCAAGCCAATTACGGTCAGATTCCAGCCATTTAGGGTCCGATTCAAGCCATTTACAGTCCGATTCAAGCCATTTACGGTCCGATTCAAGCCATTTACATTCCGATTCAAGCCATTTACAGTCAGATTCAAGCCAATTACGGTCCAATTCAAGCCAATTATGGTCCAATTCAAGCCATTTACGGTCCGATTCAAGCCATTTAGTCAGATTCAAGCCAATTACGGTCCGATTCAAGTCAATTACGATACGATTCAAGTCAATTACTGTCAGATTCAAGTCAATTACAGTCAGATTCAAGTCAATTACGGTCTGATTCAAGTCAATTACGATCTGATTCAAGTCAATTATGGTCTGATTCAAGCCATTTAGGGTCGGATTCAAGCCAATTACGGTCGGATTCAAGTCAATTACAGTCGGATTCAAGTCAATTACAGTCAGATTCAAGTCAATTACGGTCCGATTCAAGCCATTTATGGTCCGATTCAAGCCATTTATGGTCCGATTCAAGCCATTTACGGTCCGATTCAAGCCAATTACGGTCCGATTCAAGCCATTTACGGTCCGATTCAAGCCAATTACGGTCCGATTCAAGCCATTTACAGTCAGATTCAAGTAATTTACGGTCCGATTCAAGCCAATTACAGTCAGATTCAAGCCAATTACGGTCCGATTCAAGCCAATTACAGTCAGATTCAAGTCAATTACAGTCAGATTCAAGTCAATTATGGTCCGATACAAGCCATTTACAGTCAGATTCAAGTCAATTATGGTCTGATTCAAGCCATTTATGGTCCGATTCAAGCCATTTATAGTCAGATTCAAGTCAATTACAGTCAGATTCAAGTCAATTACGGTCCGATTCAAGCCAATTACAGTCAGATTCAAGTCAATTATGGTCCGATTCAAGCCAATTAGTCAGATTCAAGTCAATTAACAAGTGGAGTCTTCACCAGCCCCGGCAGTCCAACAGGCGGAGTCTCCCCCAGCCCCAGTGGGAAACCCCCAGCCTTCGCCCCCCCCCGGACCCAACCCAGCCCCCAGCTCTCTCCACTCAGTCTGGACTCCTCACTTCTGGATTTCCCGGACAGGATGAAGAGCTTTCTCAAAATTGGAATACAATTGACACCACACCAAAATCCCCTATTCTTCCCCCCTAACATCCCACCTCATCCAGCCCCTCCCATTCCACCACGTCCATCACGTTGGAAACAACCCTCAAACAAAAGTCACCAAGCCCCCCCACCCCCACATATCTGACTGATATGTGCCGGGTCCAGGCTGTAATACTGATATCAAGAATGCTCTTTCCCAGATAAAGTCAGGGCCCTATGGAGTTAAGACAGCCTTTTCAATCCCTGTGATGACAGGTAACAGAAAAGTGGTCAAACTGGTGAGAAATAAAAAAGGTTCAGTTAAATCTACCAAACTATTGAATATAGTGTGTCAACCCCGAAACGCACCAGTATCACCTGTTGTCTCCACGAGATTAGCCCTACTCAATATCAGATCACTAGCCAACAAATCCCTCTTAGTAAATGACATGATCATGACCTATAATCTAGACTTTTTATTTCTTAGTGAAACATGGCTGACTGAATGTAGCTGTGATACCATTCTCAATGAGGCAGCACCAACAAATTTCAGTTTTATCAATAAGTGTCGAAGTGGTAAGAAGGGCGGGGGGGGGAGTTGCCGCCATTTTTAAATCAGTCTTTCAGTGCAAAGAAATTTTACTTGGTGATTTTAGCTCTTTTGAATGTCTCTGTTTTTTAGTAAAGGGGGATCCAAAAGTTATCTTCCTAATCATTTATAGACCACCAAGATACCCAGGAACTTTCTTTGATGAGTTTGCTGAACTGCTGTCAGTTATCTGCACTGACTATAACTTTTTTATCATAACTGGGGATTTTAACATTAACATGGACACGAATGCCAAAGAACTCTGCTCTCTACTTGACACTTTTGGCCTCCTTCAACATGTGAATGGACCCACACATACTCGAGGCCACACACTAGATCTGGTTATCTCTAAAGGTGTTGACATTTCTTCTGTTGATATCAAGGACTGTGGAGTCCCTCAGGGGTCAGTTCTTGGACCCCTTCTGTTCACTCTATACATGCTGCCTCTGGGTCAAATTCTGAAGAACTCTAAAGTCAACTACCACAGCTATGCAGATGACACACAGATATATCTTGCACTGTCTCCAGATGACTGCAGTCCTATAGAGTCATTGTGCGACTGCTTAGAGCAAGTCAAAAAGTGGATGAACCAAAATTTCCTTCAGTTAAATCAAGAAAAAACTGAGGTCATTGTGTTTGGCAACAAAGAGAAGAGGTTTGCTGTCAGTAAACATCTTGAGTCACTGTCTCTAGAAACTAAAGACCAAGTCCGGAACCTCGGCGTGCTGATAGACTCAAACCTGACCTTCAACTATCATATCAAATCAGTCACCAAATCATCCTTTTATCAACTTAAGAACATATCCAGAATTAAGGGTTTCATGTCCCAAACAGATCAGGAGAAGCTGATTCATGCTTTCATCTCCAACAGACTTGACTACTGTAACGGTCTTCTGACAGGACTCCCCCAAAAGAGTCTCAAACAGCTGCAGCTCATTCAGAACGCTGCAGCCCGAGTTTTAACCAGAACAGATCAGAGAGAGAGAGATCAGATCACATCACCCCAGTTCTCAAGTCTTTACATCGGCTCCCGGTCAGATACAGAATAGATTTTAAAGTTCTGCTACTCGTCTACGAATCACGGAATGGTTTAGGTCCAGAATACATGAATGACATGCTAGCAGAGTATAAACCCAGCAGAGCTCTGAGATCTGCTGACTCGGGTCAGATAGTGGAGCCCAGAGTTCAAACTAGACACGGTGAAGCAGCTTTTAGCTGTTATGCTGCACACAACTGGAACAAACTACCAGCAGAACTGAAATCAGCCCCAACTGTAAGCACTTTTAAATCCAGGTTAAAAACATTTCTCTTCCACTGTGCTTATGGTTGAGTTTATATCTTTCTTTTTCCCCTCTTCTTTGATTGCTTTTAACTGTGTTTTTAATTTTTATTCTATTTTTTTTTTCTCTTTAAATTGCTGCTTTATGCTGTTCTTTTAAATGCCTTGTCTTTATGTAAAGCACATTGAGTTGCCTGTGGTATGAAATGCGCTATATAAATAAAGAGGCCTTGCCTTGCCTTGCCTTGCCAATTATGGTCCAATTCAAGCCATTTACAGGCAGATTCAAGTCAATTATAGTCCGATTCAAGCCATTTATGGTCTGATTAAAGCCAATTAGTCAGATTCAAGTCAATTATGGTCCGATTCAAGCCAGGAGGTTGCAGATGATTTCTCTGCTTTGTTTGAGCCACTCTTAGGCCTACTGATGGGAATAAATCATCCTGATGATTTTATCCAGACTTTTAATAGCCACTGTTTGGCTATTTTAGATAAAGTTTCAGTGGTGAAATCCAGCTGTGTAACAGTAAATCTGCCTCACCCCTGGATAAATGACTCCATCCGCTCCTTTAGGACAATCTGTCGGAAAGCAGAACGTCTCTGGAAGTCGACACAATTAGAAGTCCACAGACTTCACCTAAGGGAACTTAGATCCTCTTTTAATGATATGCTGAGGAATGCTAGGACCCAGTACTTCACCCAAATAATATCATCAAATAAGAAAAATCCCAGAGTCTTATTTGACACAATTTAGGCCCAATCCCAATTCACCCCTTGGCCCTACCCCTTACCCCTTCCCCTCCGTTTTGCGCGTTCACGTGAAGGGGTAGTGTTGTCCCAATACTCTTCCAAAGCCGTTCCCCTTAGCCCTACCCCTCCGTTGTAGCCCTTGAAACGGAGGGCTTCGGCCAGGCAGACTCCGTTTGAAGGGGTATGATATATTTCCCAGAGTACAACGCGACTAACGGGAGATCGCGAGTCTTTTTAAAAATTCACCACACAAATGTAAGTTCTTCTATTTTTTTGCCATAATTTAACTGTTTTAACCGTTTTAGGTTGTGATAACTGGTGTATTGTGTGAGTTTAAAGTGGTGGCAATGTGTAGTTGTTTTCTGCTATAAACGCACATGGGAAAAGTCGCTATTTTACATGGAGTAATCGGTCAATGCATGTGAAGGTACTGCGAAAGAGTTGTCGTTTTTTAAATTGTAACACGAGTATTTACAAGCAATGTAGTTAGTTAACCATAGAGAAGTTCCTTTTGAGCGTCATTTCGCTACCTATTATCACAAGTATTCATATACGTGACTGATTCACAGGGACTCAAGCACAAACAAAGAGCCTGATCAGGTTTAGCGCCGAAAACGAAGATCTGTTTCTAAAGTCATCCCCATCCCCAAAAAGAAGTAGGAAGTCCAATCCCATAATGGATTACCTGATACAGGAGAGCCTGAAGGAGCAGAAGCGCCACGAGCAGAAAACGGAGCGCTTTTTAGCTCGGTTTGAGCGCATGATAGACAAACTTTACGGTGAGTTGATGCGCCATGCACCTATTGTACACACAGCCACCACTAACGCATTCTGAAACACCTTTTTTTAATTTTTTACAATGGATGAAAGTGCATGCTATAATGTCATATCGTGTCTTGTTCCCCCAGAACATCACTGAGCCCATGCAGCACCTCCGATGTGCCATGCACCTTCGCTGTTCCTGCTCCGGTCATCTCGTTCTTGATGATTGCACTGTTGCCCGTTTATATTCATATTGTTTATATTCATACTGTTTATTGTCCATATTTGCACCACACACTTTACAGCAGACACTTTAAGCTGTTATTTCTGAAAATAAGCTGCCTTACCAGTCTGTAATATGAGCCTAATAAAAGAAATTAAGGACAAAAGGTTTGTGAGCATGATTATCACATCAACATCATATGAACGACTGGAACGGATATTGGTATGAAGAGATTTATTATACAAGGGATAACAAAAAAAATTGGGGTACATGTTGTGGTCCAATGGGCAATAATTTGTAGGATGACCCGTCTGCTGGAAAGAAAAACATGGAAAGATCAGGCTTTTATCCTCCCAAACCAACACATTGATAGCACACACAAGGCAGTGCATTTATTTAAGTCATCAAATCTGAACCTGGTACAAAGAAAACCGCTTCAAAAACGCATTGTTTATTCCAAACGGAACGAGGCGAGTAACAAAGGCTAAACGTTAGCTTATGCTTTCAGCTAGGTTAGCCAGGTTAGGATACTACTCCAATCAATAAATCAGCAAATCCAACGAGACAAGCAAATTGTTTCTATATTACACGATATCACAAATGTACAGTTAGAAGCACTTTCAAACACACACACACACAATCATTTTCACACGCCGGCTCTGGAAGCTACCAGCTGCTCACTCACACGCGTTATTTGCATTAATTTCTTATTCTACATACCGTAACAAGATCCAGCAATGCTCCCAGATGTCGAAGACGCCTTCGCCTGATGGCACTCCGTCGATTCGACGCAGATATTTCTAAAAATATCCGAATAGCCCAGGACAGCGCGAACACCACAGCACCGGTCATGTTTGTTTACTTCTGGCTAAAGCTGTCGCTTTTGGTTACGTAACAACTGACGGCGCGGACTTATTACGTTCGTGAGTGTGAAGTGCTGTCCCAATTCGAAGGGGTGACATTCCTAGCCCTTCGCCTACCCCTACGTTTGAAGGGTTCCAACCTTTTTTAAACATGCAGTTGTCGAACCTGTACTTAAAAAGCCAAATCTGGACCCATCGCATCCTAAAAACTATAGGCCAATTTCTAAGCTTCCTTTTCTGTCCAAACTCTTAGAAAAAATAGTGTCAGAGGAACTTACAGTGTTCCTTAAGGGAAAAAACGTCCTGGATAAATTTCAGTCCGGTTTTCGCAGTAACCATTCCACGGAAACTGCCCTTATTCGAGTTTCCAGTGACATCATGATGGCAGCCGACTCTGGTGAAAACACTGTTTTGGTTTTATTGGACCTTTCGTCTGCTTTCGATACTGTTGATCATGGCATTATGAGAAACAGACTCAAAGAGTTAGGGTTATCTGGTTTGGTTTTAAAATGGTTTGATTCTTACCTTACTGAAAGAACTTTTAATGTGTTTGCTAACGAGTTCTTCTCCGAAACAGCAGACCTGACATGTGGGGTACCACAGGGCTCGGTTTTAAGGCCGTTTCTGTTTTTATTGTATATTCTTCCTCTGGGACAGTTAATTAGCCAGTTCCAAAATGTCTCCTACCATCTTTATGCGGATGATATCCAGCTGTACTGCTCCTTCAAGAACTCTGAGCTACACAAACTGTCCTCTTTAACCAGCTGCTTGACTGCCAACAGTGGTTAAGTGAAAACTTTCTCCAACTAAACTCGGACAAGACAGAGACTCTGATCATTGCTCCAGAAAACCGGATCCCACTTATTAGCCACCACATGGGAAGCCTTGGCTCATCCACCCAGTCGAGTCTCCGGAATTTAGGTGTTGCCTTTGATTCAGCCATGTCATTTCAACAACACACAAAAACATTGATCAGGAGCTGCTTTTTCCAGCTGAGGAACATCTCAAAGCTGAGAACCTTAGTGTCAAAGGTGGAACTGGAAATGATCATCCATGCTTTTATTTCATCCCGCCTAGACTACTGTAATAGTCTTTTTACCTGCCTGAGCCAGAAGGATCTTCATCGTCTCCAGGCTGTTCAAAACTCTGCTGCTAGGCTTTTAACCCACACTAAGAAAAGAGCGCACATCACACCGGTTTTAGCTGAACTACACTGGCTCCCAAGTCCGTGTCAGGATTCATTTTAAAATTCTAGTGCTCACTTTTAGAGCTCTGAATAATCAGGCCCCTGCCTATATTTCTGAGCTGCTGACACTTTATAATCCTGCACGTTCTTTAAGATCCTCTGACAAATGCCTGCTGGTCATTCCGCACACGCACTTTAAAACCAGAAGGGATCGAGCCTTTCAATCAGTGGCCCCGAGACTGTGGAACGCACTGCCACTTTCTTTGCGCACTTTAAACTCTGTGGAGCCTTTTAAAAAGCAGCTGAAGACCTTGCTGTTTAGACAGACCTTTAGTTAAGGTGAAGGTTTTTTATGACATTTTGTTTTATGTTTGATGTTGTGTTTTGATGTGTATGTGTAGCTGTGTGTTCAGTGTTTTTTTTTTTTTTCCTTGTTTTTTTATTCTGATCTCACTGTGAAGCACTTTGTGAATCCTTTTCTGTCAAGTGCTATATAAATAAGAACAAAATTTATGGTCCGATTAAAGCCAATTACAGTCAGATTCAAGCCAATTACGGTCCGATTCAAGCCATTTACGGTCTGATTCAAGCCAATTACGGTCCGATTCAAGCCAAATACACACCGATTCAAACCATTTAGGGTCCGATTGAAGCCAATAACGGTCCGATTCAAGCCATTTACGGTCCAATTCAAGCCAAATAAAGTTAATTAAAGATGCTGATCAACATGAATCAAAGTCGGCCATTAAAAACAAAGGTTTCACCTCTCAGTTTCAGTCACAGTTTGGTCTGAGTGGGTGAACACAGTTTGGTTTCTGTCCCTCTCTGTCTTTAGGGCGAGGACATCGTCTTCCTGGCGACGGACATCAACCTGCCGGGCGCTGTGGACTGGGTGATGATGCAGTCGTGCTTCAGCCACCACTTCATGCTGGTTCTGGAGAAGCAGGAGAAGTACGAAGGCCACCAGCAGTTCTTCGCCGTGGTGCTGCTCATCGGCACCCGAAAGCAGGCGGAAAACTTTGCCTACCGTCTGGAGCTCAACGGCAACCGCCGCCGGCTGACCTGGGAGGCCACGCCGCGCTCCATCCACGACGGGGTGGCGGCCGCCATCATGAACAGCGACTGCCTGGTGTTCGACACCTCCATCGCCCACCTGTTCGCCGACAACGGCAACCTGGGCATCAACGTCACCATCTCTATGTGCTGAGGCGCCGAGCGGCGCTCGCCATCACGGGTTACATCGCTGACCGTTCGCCGTATGCCTCGGGGACAGCGAACACCCCGCAGGGATGACGCCGACGCCGACGCCTCTGGCAGCGCTGCTGGAGACGCCCGAGGAGGAAGGAAGCCGAACATTTGAGCAGTTTGGGCCCAAACGCCCCAACGGGAGGACGGTTCCACCCCTACCCAACGGGAGGACGGTTCCACCCCAACCCAACGGGAGGACGGTTCCACCCCAACCCAACGGGAGGACGGTTCCACCCCAACCCAACGGGAGGACGGTTCCACCCCACCCCAACGGGAGGACGGGTTCCACCCCAACGGGAGGACGGTTCCACCCCGTGTGACGCACAACCGACGGCCTCAGAGTCCGAACTGCTGGTTATACTCACCGAGCAGAGATTCATCGGGTCCGTCGGACTTCCTGCAAGCCCGACGGCGTCCCAACAGAACTCTGATCCTTCCTCCTGATGTTTGCACCGGTCACCAGCAGAGTAACTTCAGATATTAAAACTTTAACACGTTTCGGACCCATTCGCACACCTCAGACTCCGTTTCTTTACTGATTTTAACGGGAAAAAATGCTGTTTCTGCTGAACCAAAGTGGAAAAGCCAAAGATCTGTTTCCCTGTCGCGTTTAACAAAGACAAATATTTAGTTTTATATTTGGAAACTAACTCAAAAGGTCACTGGATTCTTCTTCTGTCGGTCGGTTAATCAGGTAATTATTACTGAAGTCTTTGGGGGAAGTCTGAAACCATCTAAATGTACAGTTTACTGTTGAGTTCTGAGAAAAAGACTCCAAAAAGTTCAACTCTCTTTGTTAAAAGTCTCTTTTAATAAATGAGTTTGGAGGCATTATCAAACCTGAAAGATTGACATGAACGTCGTCACTTTTCTGTATAATTCTCAACAAAAAACAGGATTCGTTTCACAAATGAAGCAAATCTGAATTAAATGTGAAGTTGGAATTGGATGTAAACTGGATGTGAATTGGAAGTAAACTGAAATATCCTGGATATTCTATCATATTTGGGAATCAGTCGCTGAGTTTTGTGTGTCGGCTCAGACCAGAAATATCCGGTAAACACGTCATTTTAGTCTTTCTGAAATTCACAAACGTGTTTCAGTTCAAAACGGACAAAAACTGAGATTAGAAACCTTTATTTTTCCCATTTTCTTAATTATTTTTGTTGGGCTTTTGTGCCTTTAATGGATAGGACAGTTTAGAGAGACAGGAAGCAGGGGGCAGAGAGAGGGGGAACAACATGTAGCACAGGGCCGTCCGATACGGGACTCGAACCGGGGCCAGCTGCAGCAAGGACTATAGCCTCTGTACATGGGGCGCCCCATTTTTCCCATTTTTATTCCCTGTTTCTTCATAACATCTTCCAGATTAATAAAAACACGAAGCAATAAAAACCCAGATGTTCAGCTTGCTGACCAGCAGGGGGCGACTCGGCTCATCACGCCAAAGTGAAGACTTCTTACATTTTCCAAAAAGAATTAAGGTCTTTTGCTGGTTTTATGCCATAAACTAGGGCTGTGTTCCAAACTGCATACTTCTCCTACTTCTCCTACTAACTTTCAGAGGTAGTATGCGAGTTTGAGTAAGCGAGAAGTTCCCGGATGCATACTAGATTCTCCGAAATGTTGGGTATGCATCATGAGGTTACTACTCATACTAGGGGTGGGCGGTATGCACGGTATCATACCTTATGCGGTATTTTTCACCAACGGTAGAGATTTTTTTGGCATACCTTATACCGCAATAGCTCATGAGTCCGGCAGTAATGCAAAGTTTTGAACATCCGCTTGGATATGCCGGGCGACAATAATCGCAAGACAAGGTAACACGAGTAATTTGTTTTACCACCTGCGGGCTAACCATGCTCCGGAATATGAAACGAGTCTGTCGATTTCTGCTACTTGTCGAGATTTGCTACTTTGTGGTTTTGCGCATGCGCCGAGCCGATTTTCTAAGTTTCGTTTTCACGCCCATAATATTTTGCTACCCTGCGTCTCAGCTGGTGTGTAACGGTAACATCCTCAAAATCCTGATTATTTTCTCTTTTGGAAGACATGCAAAGTAATAAAAAACTTATCGTATTAACAAGCAGTTAGCTTAACATGCACAAATGGGGTGTCTGAAACATGACGCATATTTGAGCATGTTGAATAAGTGGAATGCGCCTATGAAAGTTACGTTATCCAAGAGGCAGCGGCTTTTCTCTCACAGAGTTTATTCGAGGAAATTGACCTTTTCTTATTTTTTAAATATAAATATAACGTATATATTTTTTATATTTCCTGTGTTTTCTGTTTTGCACAATACATTTAATTTAATATTGCTGCAAACATCCTGATTGAAAGTGTTTATTTGGTGGTATGGTAACCACTGAGAAACTGTTCTGTTGTAATTTATATACAAAAGTACCATACCGCGATATATACCGTGTACCGTCAGTGGCTCAAATTTTACCGGGGTATACATTTTAGGCCATACCGCCCAGCCCTAACTCATACTCAAACTATCCAAGATGCAACGTAACGTGACGTCGCCGATCGTCATTTCCTGTCAAAACAGCAGTTTCAAGCTAGCTACAACTAGGGTAGGTTCACTTCCTGTTTTCAAAACAAAAGCACCAATTGTATCGTATAGGCTTTCCTATGATAAAAGACAACGGGTATTTTATTTTGTGAAAATAACCGGAAGTGCGTTGCTCACTGCGGCTAGCTTTAGTAGCCAAATTCATGGGAACAAAATTGTAAATAGCCGATATTTTGTCAGGTTTTCAACACGTTGGGGATCTAAACGACTACTTTATCCCCTGAAAATGTTTCAAATGTTGCTAAAGTTTACAGAGTTTAGAGCTTAAGGGAAATCAGCTTCAGGTCGGCTGAATCCGGCTCGGGCAGGAGCGAAATGCATTGTGGGTAAACGCTCTGTAGTATGCGGTTTCGAACACAGCCTTGGATTATACTCCAAAGTGGGGCTCCTCGCCCACTTTAAAACAACAAGAGTAAATAAATCTGTTTTATCAAGTCTAAACTTTGCTTTAACAAACTTTTCCACTCTTTCACTGTACGAGCACAGGAGTGGAAACTAAAATATATCCGACTCTTTAGCTTCTTAGTTTTGGGTTCTTTCACGTCATGGATTAAAAACAACGAACTCTCCGTTTCTATGGCGACAGACGCCAGCAGAACGAGCCTGAACTCATCAGGTAATCTGGAGTCTTACGGTTGATGCTTCTTCTTCTTCTTCTTCTTCTACTTCTTCTTCTTCTTCTTCTTCTTCTTCTTCTTCTTCTTCTTCTTCTGCTTCTTCTGCTTCTTCTTCTTCTTCTTCTTCTTCTTCTTCTTCTTCTTCTTCTACTTCTTCTTCTTCTTCTACTTCTACTTCTTCTTCTTCTTCTTCTTCTTCTTCTTCTTCTTCTTCTTCTTCTTCTTCTTCTTCTTCTTCTTCTGCTTCTGCTTCTGCTTCTGCTTCTGCTTCTGCTTCTGCTTCTTCTGCTTCTGCTTCTGCTTCTTCTTCTTCTGCTGACTTTAATGTTGCTTCCACTCACTGGATGGTGATGCCTTCAGGTACATGCGGTAAAGATGACAGCTTTAAATGCTCTGAACCAATGCAATGCGCTGGTCGTAGCGTCTGAAACGGTTTAAATGGCGAAGCTTTGTACTCTCAGACATGTTGATGACGCTCATTTACAGTGTAAAGATGGATTTAATTTTTTTTTAAAAACATAAAAGCGTTAAATATTAAATCCGTGCACGTTGTTTCATGCTTTGTTTTGAATATAATCGACATTATTTGTACTGTTTTCAGCTTCTCGTGTGTGATGGTTTGATGATTTTCTTTGTCATGTGTGACGGTAAATTAGAAAAAAAAAGAACATTTTAAGCATTTTTAATAGCAGTTGATAGATTTTTATAGAAAATAATCGGTAAATGAACCAGGTTCCAGTTCCGCTGACGGGTGAATGAGGCCTGAAACGCTGACTCAGCTGCTGGTACTTCAGGTGAATCAGAATCATTGAAACGCCTTCACTGCGCTGCTCATCTGAGGGGAAGGTTGCCGGTTCAGATCTGTTTATCTGTCTCATTTCAGAGGTCTGTGTTTGACCTCTGTGGTTAATCCTTTTAATCTGGTAAAAGCAGTAAAACGGTGGAGTAATCCTCCCGTCCCCCCCTCTGCTCAGCCGCCAGCGCCTTACTTTTCTACCAACAACGACCTCCTTTCTGCGCTCTCTCCCGAGGACTCTTGGTGCTGATCTGCTTTTTTTTTGGCTAAAAACCTGTGAAATGCAACAGAAATGATACCACAGTTTTATTTTGGGTAAAACGACAGACATTTCCTGTTCTGAATATGATGAAGATACCTCTGATGATCATGTCTGTAACTGAAACATAAAACCTTCAGACCTCTGTTGTGTTTCCTTTGTTCCTTCAGTCACAGAAAAGCTATTTTTATTCATCTAAACCTCAGAAACCTTCAACACAGCGACTGTAATAACAAATTAAAATATCCTGCTGAAATAAAGGACCTTTGGTTTGGAATGAATGAGGCCAGCCCTCTTTTTTTTCAACCCTATAACTTCTCATTTGTCTTTTTGTGAGGTAATGATAGTTGTTAGCAATGCCAACTTATTAATTATTATATTATCAATAAAACAATTGAATAAATTCTCCCAAAGACATGTCTTCCACCTCTTCATGTTTAGATTAACTGCATTGTTTGTAAAGAAATGCAGGTGATGCTATGCTAACAATTTACAGGTAGCGTCAGGGACCACAATGGAAATAAGCCTTAGGGCTTTTTTGTGTTATCCCTGACTATTTATTTATTTTAATGTATGGTTCAGTTGCTGTACCATGTTTTACAAAATAATAGTCAAATAAATTAATTCATTCATTCATTCATTGTGCTAATGCTAATGAGGACATGCGGATGTTGTTAGGTCAGGGAGGAAATAAATGTTTTTATTTGGCAAATTTTCCTTTAATGTCCAAAGAAATGGCTTTCAAAGTTGTTTCTGCTCCAGCTGCATCTTAATTTTTCCTTTTGAAACAAAAGCCCATTCTGATTGGTCAGAACAGGCTCCACCCACCAAGTCTACGTCAGCCATGTTGAAATGAAATATTTGTGAAACTGTTTGGTCAGGATCAAAGGTGACTGTAAGTTGTTTAAACACATCAGGGTAACACTGAAATTAGGCCTGCCGCTTTTCTGCCACCAAAAACGAGGGATTTATAGATCCCAGGCTAGCTAAAAAACTAGTACTTTTAGCCCAGGCTAGCTAAAAAAAAATAGTACTTTGAGCCCAGGCTAGCTAAAAAACTAGTACTTTTAGCCCAGGCTACGTCATTCCCCTGAGTGACTCGCTCTCGGTTCAGCAAGTTAGGAACTTCGAGGACATGGGAGCCGATAGTTAAATCCGTCCGGCGCCTGAGTTGGAGGCTCAGTTGTTACGGCTTTTGGTTGGCCAGCAATGCCTTTCTGATACTTCCCATTAAACATGTCTAACTTAGGCTACGTTCAGACTGCAGGCCTTGATGCTCAATTCCGATTTTTTTGTGAGGTCGTTCACATTGCAATTAAATGCGACCTGTATGTGGCCTGCTGTGTGAACGGCTTACCGCCCCATACTATCCCGCATGCGCAGAAGAGCGTACGATGACGTCATACGTCATGAGCGTGCCCAGTGTTTGCGGAAGTAAACATGGATGGTAAGAGTAGGAATGCATATTGAGAATGAGGAGTCACAAGCTTATTACAAGCGCAAAGCAGCGGTATTTGGAGAAGCTCTCGAGCATCCAAAATATTGATCCTTACGAGCTCCCTGCAGCAGAATGGCACAGAGATCTGGACCAGTTACCTCCGTGCACATATATGGACATAGTAAATTATCTTGTCTTTGGTGTAAGTTACTACACTATGCAGGAGTTTAAAAGTCACAATCTTTAGAATCTTATGAGACTTTCTGCTGTGGCTGGGTGCAGGACTTGGCCATCTACAAGCGATTTTAAAGTTGTTGTCCAGCCGGAGCCAGTACATTAATCACGGTATAATTTTAAAGAGGATATTAAAAAGAAAAAGAGCTAGGCTTTTGCCCCTGGCCTTTTGTGGGGCAGTGGCATCGTCTATCCAAAGACGCGTTTGGGTGCATCGTCGTAGCCAGGAGTGGTGGGACTGTGATGTGAGCGGCTTTTCAGACGCGTAGGTCGGATAAATGCGCCCTGGCCGTTCAGACTGCAGTCGCAAGGCAAAAGATCAGATACGTATCGGAATTAGGACCACATATCCAAGTGGCCTGGATCGGATTTGAAAAAATCCGATCTGTGCTGTTCAGACTGTCATGAAAAGATCAGATACAGGTCGCATAGGGCCAAAAAAAAAATCGGATTTGGGTCACTTTAGTGTGCTGTCTGAACGTAGCCTTAGTTTCTTCATATTGAGAACCACACAGTGAAACAGTTATCACTGAATTGCCCAAATATTCCTAAAGCTACACAGAGCAAAGACTAAATAGAGAGGTCCGGTTTTAGCTGTGGGTGGGTGGGGCTAATTAGCATATTCATAGATGTCCACTCACTGACTGAGGAAAAAGATATTTTTTCTTCATTTTTGAGTTAAAAAAAAAAACAACTTAAAATGTACAATTTTGAGGAGCCCAAATGACTTTAAAGGAATAAATAGGTGCTGGAGTGAATTTTAAAGATGTTCCCTGCTGAAGCTTTATCAAAAGTACTAGTTTTGTTACTTATAAACAGCAGAGGTCGTTCAGCTCTCATTTATTTCTCAGATATATTTCTTTGATTTATTACAAACTCTGATTTTACGCCTCACACTCGTCCCTACGTGTTCGTTACAATTCAATGTGCAACGAACATGTAGGACACAGAAATGTTGAGACGTTCTTGTGTAATACCACCTGCGGCCATCAGGGGACACCTGTGTGGAGTGTTTTAACATCCTTAATCTGTGGATTAACCAAAGATTATTCTTTAAAACCAGGCCGGATGAATACAGACATAAAAGCTCAAAAGAAAACATGAAACAATATAAACAAACTCATCTTTTATTTATTGGTCATTTCTCTATTAATTCCAACATATTTATTCTGATTTATTTTCAGATAAACGTCCTAAAACCACCAAATTATCGGTTAATTCCCGACTCATTTGTATTTGAACCTCCTTTTTCTTATCTCCTGTCACAGTCTCTGTCTCTTCTTCTGTCGTCTCGGTCTCTGTAAGCCTCTCCTCTTCTGCTGTCATCCCGGTCCGTCTCTCTTCTTCTCTCGTCGACTCTGTCGCGGTTCCTCCTCGTGTCTTCTTCTCTGTCTGTCCCTCGCCGCCTCTCCTCTTCCTCGCGGCGCGTCTCCACCTCTCTCGCTCTCTGTCCGTTCTGCTGTTCCCGTGGCGAGGCCACCTTCTGGTTGTACTTGTCGTAGGCGGCGTCTTCCTTCTCCTCTTTGACTATGACAGGACGAGGAGGAGGAGGAGGAGAGGAAGAGGGAGCCCGGCTCCGCTTCTTCTTCTCCTTCTTCTCTTTCTTCTTTTTCTTCTTCTCTTTCTTGTCTGAGGAAAACAGGAGTTTAAAATCCATCTGGTCCTGAATCAGGAGGCTTTACAACAGAAGGAGGCGGCCTCACCTTTTTTGGCCTTCTTCACGGGGATGCTGTACTCGTCCTCCTCTGAGGCGGCGGAGGACTGCGTCTCGGGGGCTCTGGGGGCGCAGCCCTCCTGCCTCAGATGTTTGGTGATGTCGTCCATGTCCTCGTTGTCTTTGGGCGGACGGTAGTCTTTCACGTGATCCACACGGATGGTCCGACCTTTAATCTGACCCAACAAAGGCCACAAAGTTAGAAACAAAGTTAGGGCTGGGCAACGATTAAAATGTTTAATCTAATTAATCACATGATTTCCCTGATTAATCACGATTCAGCGCATTTGTACGCAGAATCCAAAAAGGAATCCAAAAGTAGTGTATAGCCTTTAGCATTTAGTTTTATTTTAAATGTGCTGCCATATGAATGAAAGTGCCATAACATTTGTTGTGCAAACACACTTTTAACATCAGCATCTTTATGTAGTTTTTATGTAGAAGCCTCGCTCCACTGTCTGTTTCCTTTAATGACTTGCTGCTATCAGTTGTGTGTTTTGGATTTAAGTGATATTTTAGACTGGAACTACTACGGTGAGAAGACAATTCAACTTGGCAGTGTTTACAGATGACTTTGGTTCTGTCGACGCCGCCGTATGGAAGAACTTTAAAATGAAAATGGCAGAGTAAAAGTTCCGTACCCTTCTCCATGTTTGGTGGATCCGCTGATTACTTTCTTTTCCGGTTCCGCGGCAGACAGCAACAGACTTTTACAAAAAAAAAGCCTGTGAGCAACAGACTTTTACCAAATAAAAGCCTGTGAGCAACAGACTTTTACAGAATAAAAGGCTTTGAGCAACAGACTTTTACAAAATAAAAGACTGTGAGCAACAGACTTTTACAGAATAAAAGCACAGCCCTTTTACAGACAGCTGTTCCACTTCCTATTTGCCCCATTATAAAAAATTTGGCTGCAGTTCAGTTGATTTTCTCTGGGGGCGCTGGCGAGCGAGTGCAGAATGACCATTGGCCATAGGGCTGGCGCTAATAACTCAAAAAATGTCCCCGCTAGCGACTGAAACCTGAAAATATTACTGTGATTTCTGACAGAGTGATGTAGATTTATATCAAAAGTACAATAACCTGGGAGTTATATCTTTCTGTTTTCTTACAGGTCTGGCATTTGCGAGTCAGTCTCCGCTAGCATTTAGCTAATGGAATCTGAAGAACGCGCGGCAGATTACGACCGGCTGCTTTACGGCACCCGTCCACTGTGCCAGAGTGCTAACCTGGTGCTGCTAACAACAACCAAAGCTAAACCAGAGGCTAGTCAGAGAGTATGTAAAAGGGCTGTGCTGAAATCTGTAACTATTTGAGCTAACACCTCTCTGCTAGCTCAGCGCTAGGACTGACCATGCCGTAAAGTGATGCCACATGCGTGACGTCACTCGTGAGGCAATACTGACAATAAATGTGTATTTTAAAAAGATCTAGTGAGTCTAAAAAAAAATCAAACCACGTGCAAAGCAATGGCTGCATCTAAGGTGGATTTCATAGTACCACCATAGAGTTCGGCGTGCTCTGCACTGCTTCGTTGGCGCCCCTAGAGTGCAGTACCACCCGGAAAAAGCCGCCAGTTTTCCCTCTCCTCATAATAGAGACTCTCTGATAAAAGCCTGTGAGCAACAGACATTTACAGAATAAAAGCCTGTGAGCAACAGACTTTTACAGAATAAAAGCCTGTGAGCAACAGACTTTTACAGAATAAAAGCCTGTGAGCAACAGACTTTTACAGAATAAAAGCCTGTGAGCAACAGACTTTTACAAAATAAAACCTGCGTTAATGCGCAATAAATATTTATTTAAAATATTTATATTTAATTAACAAGTTAACGTGATAACAACGAGTTAACTCTCCCAGCCCTAATTTTAATAATTAAATAATTTTTCTGGTAATTTCTCATGAAAAAGATTCTCTAGTTTGAGACTAAAGGTTAAAGCTCAGCTGCTTCTCTTCATTTTACTTCAAAATACACTGAATATTTATGGGCTTCATGCGGTTAGTTTGAGTTCCTCTCCCTGCCTGTAGGGGGCGCAGTTACAGGTCACACACCTTGATGCCGTTAAAGTTGTCCACAGCCAGGACGGTGCTCCTCTGGTCCTCGTAGCAGATGAAGCAGAAGCCTTTGGACTTCCCTGTCTTCTTGTCCCGCACCAGGTTGATGTTGACGGTCTCTCCATACCTGATCGGGAGAAAATAAAAGATCATTTTCCACATTTTGGTGAAACTCGATGAGTGACCGGACAGCACATGAGCAGACTGAGCAGATACGTACTGAGAGAAGACGCAGATCAAGTCGCCTTCGGTCAGCTCGTAGGGAAAGCCGCCTGCAGGAGACCAAAGTGATCAGAAAGCAGCCCAAACCTACATTTAGGAACTTTTTTTCTCTGTTAAGCCACTTAACTCTGACCTATGAACCATTCAGGGAGGAAAAAGGCTCCTAACTCAAGGGATGAACCAGTGTTGTGTCCACACAGAACAGACAACTTAGCAAAGAAGCCATTTTAAACTGGATCTTTAGGCTCTTTGTTCCCAGCAGCCTGTCACAGAGACACATCATTTGTTCCCATTTCTTTAGTTGCATCTGTGAAACACAGCTTCATAGTTTCAACTTTTTTGTACATTTACGTTTAAAACTGCTTTCAGTTACCAAGAGTCAAATTAATATATGAAATTCAGTTTAAAAAAAAAATCCTAATCCCAAAATAATTAATGTTATCAAGTCTAAAAGTAGGGAAAAAAAACAGACAATAATAAGAATTATATTTTATTCAACATCAAGAAAAAGTAAATAAGATTCAATTTAAAGCTTAAAAAAGGAATATAAGATATAATTTAATGACTAATTATGGAACAATTAATATAAATGAAATGATTAAACTGTTTTATGCCACCAGAAATGAATATTCTAGAAGCTCTTTGTGGGTTTTAGACTGGAATTAAGATTTGTTCCCATTTTTTTAGCTGCATCTGTGAAAAACAGCAAAGATAACACAGTCTGACAGACAGAAAACAGGATTTCTGCAGCAACAAGGTGATTCCCAAAGAGCTGTTAGCTGAAAACTTGGCATATCTCAGCATGGTGTGCAGTGTGTCCTTAAAACATTTGAGGAAACTGGACAAGTGGAGGACAAAAGAAGAAGTGTCAGGCCTAAAGAACTATCTACAGCAGATGAACAGCATCTGAAAGTGATGTCCTTAAAGGGATAATCTGGCGTAAAATGCACTTTAGATCAATTTACGGGATGTTGGGAGTACATACGTTGAGTTGACATCAAAATCATGTCATTCGGATGTGTTTTGAGAATTTCGATTTGACCGTTTTTAGCCAAAAGTCGTTAGCCTGGAAGTGATGACGGCATCGAGTATCGCCGCTACAAAACGCTATTTTTATACCTCTTCTACAGCTCCAAACAACATAACACTTACGTGGTAGTGAGTAGAGGGTCCCTAAAGCCAAACCGAAGTGTCCCGAGGTCTTCATGTGGTCGGGTATAGAGTCCAGAATTAATTTAATCAAGCCAGTGTGGAAGTTGCCTTTAGGCGAAAAGATGAGCCGAAAACTTCTCACATTAAGACTCTGTGAGTCGCGTTTATTAACTGACAAAAACTCACAGTTCCAACTGACAAAAACTCACAGTTCCAACTGACAAAAACTGACAGTTCCAACTGACAGCTCGCGCATCAACAGAACAGCTGTTATCATGAAACGTCACCGGATCTCTTAAAGAGACCGCAACTATTAAATGCATCATAACATTAAAGACGATGAACCAACAACATAACAGATAACAGAACACATATAAGAAAGTGAATTATGCCGTCAGTGTTGAGAGCACTACACATGCCCCCCCAGAATTCACTCTAACAGAAAACCTGATTAAAAAAATATCAACGGCGTGGGGGGCGAATCAAACGTCCAGTGCGGCTCCGCCGAATTTGAGAGTGCGGAACCGCCCCCTCAGTGGCTGTCTGTGGGGCTCCCCTGCGGCATGGTCGAGGGGCAGGAGGAACGGAAAGGGGGGGCCTAGTCAGAGGCCGTCCCCGTTTTGGGGGCTGCGCCAACTCAACTGCCCTGGCCAGATCAAGGTGAGCTGGTTTAAGGCGGTTCACAGAAATACACTCCGGTTTGCCCCCAATGTCCACCACAAAGTGCTTGTCCCCAGTTTCCACAACACGGAAAGGGCCCTCGTAAGGCGGACGGAGAGGTCCGCGGTGCCCATCCACACGAATGAAAACATACCCAGCAGACTGTAGGCCACTGGGGACGTGAGAGTTTGGTAGACCATGGCAGGAGGTAGCAAGTGGAGCAAACAGCTTGGCATTGTCTAACAGGCTGGAGCGCTGGAGTGTGGCTGACCAAGGGGTCGTGGTGCTGGGGACGAAATCCCCAGGGACCCGCAGTGGCTGACCGTAGACCAGCTCTGCGGAGGAGGCCTGGAGGTCTTCCTTCGGCGCTGTCCTGATGCCCAGCATGACCCATGGGAGCTTGTCAGCCCAGGAACTGTCCTTCAGGCTGGCACGCAGGGAGGCTTTCATGGACCTGTGAAATCGTTCACAGAGGCCATTGCTCTGGGGGTGGTAGGCCGTGGTGCGGTGGAGTTTAACTCCCAAGCTCCCTGCGACAGCGTTCCAAAGCTCGGAAGTAAACTGTGCGCCACGGTCTGAGGAGATGTCTGAAGGGGCGCCAAAACGGGACACCCAGGTGCCAATAAATGCCCGTGCCACGTCCGCTGATGTTATGGATGACAGTGGAACAGCCTCTGCCCACCGTGTGGTCCTGTCGACCATAGTGAGTACATGAGTGTAACCCTGCGAGGGTGGAAGTGGGCCAACTAGGTCGATGTTGACGTGGTCGAAACGTCGTTCAGGCACTTGAAATTGTTCCAGTGGCGCTTTGGTGTGGCGGTGTACTTTGGCACGTTGGCACTCTACACAGGTGTTCGCCCAGTCCCTCACGTCCTTTTTAAGTCCGTGCCACACAAACTTTGCTGCCACCAGCCGTTGTGAGGCCTTGGTTCCGGGGTGTGAGAGGCTATGGATGGCGTCGAAAACAGGCCGCCTCCACTTCGCAGGCACAACAGGCCTAGGGGAGCCCATAGAGATGTCGCAAAGCAGAGTGGTGCCAGCGTCGTCGAATGCCACATCCTGAAGCTGCAGCCCAGTAGCGGATGAACGGCAAGCCTGCACGTCCGGGTCTGTGGCCTGCTCCGTTGCCATGCTGCCGTAGTCCAAACCGAGGTGGACCGCCCCCGCAACAGCACGGGAGAGGCAGTCTGCAACCTGGTTGTGCTTCCCAGAAAGGTGTGCAATGTCCGTCGTGAACTCTGAGATGTAAGTCAGCTGCCGCTGTTGCCTGCCGGACCATGGCTGAGTGACTTTGGACATGGCGAAGGTCAGAGGCTTGTGGTCCACAAAAACGGTGAACTGGCGTCCTTCCAGCAGTGAACGAAAGTGTCGGATGGCGAGGTACACTCCAAGTAGCTCCCGGTCGAAAGTGCTATACTTCCATTCACTGGGACGTAACTGCCTGCTGAAAAAGGCGAGAGGCTGCCAAGCATTACCCACCCACTGCTCGTAAACCGCACCGACCGCGTAGTCCGAGGCGTCCGTGGTAAGTGCGATTGGGGCAGAGGAGGCGGGATGGGCCAACATGGCAGCCTTAGCCAGGGCTGTCTTAGCGTCCACAAAAGCCTTGTCTCTTTCCGGGTTCCAGTCCACAGCGTGCTTAGGCTTGGCACCTTTCAGAGCCTCGTACAGGGGATGCATGGTTTGGGCAGCCCTGGGGAGAAAACGGTGGTAAAAGTTAACCATGCCAAGGAACTCCTGTAAGGCTCTGACAGTGACTGGGCGTGGAAAAATGGTGATGGCCTCTACTTTTGACGGAAGGGGAACAACCCCGTCCTTCGTGACTCTGTGCCCCAGAAAGTCTATGGTGGACCGACCGAACTCGCACTTGGCTGGATTGATGATGAGCCCGTGCTCGGTAAGTCGCTCGAACAGAGTGCGAAGGTGCGAAAGGTGCTCTGGAGGTGATGAACTGGCCACGAGGATGTCGTCAAGGTACACAAACAGAAAAGGCAGATCCCGTAACACAGAGTCCATGAGCCGCTGGAATGTTTGAGCAGCATTTTTGAGCCCAAATGGTGTGCGCAGGAACTCAAACAAACCAAACGGTGTGATTACAGCTGTTTTTGGAATGTCGCGAGGGTGTACGGGCACTTGATGGTATCCTCTGATCAGGTCCACCTTCGAAAACATGACCTTACCAGCCAGAGTCGCTGAGCGCGCAGGCATAAGAACAGAAAGTGACGGCGTCGATCAAGCGCTGATTTTTAACGTCCACTAACAGTCAAAATGCACACAAAAAAATCTGATCCTAAGAGGGGAACAGCGACTTTGGCAGTCACAAAGTCCCAGCCGAAGCATTGGCTGTCAAAACACAGTTCAACATGCCTTGTGCCGTATGTACGGATAGGGCTTCCATTGGCGGCTTCCATGGGGGGGCCGTGGGTGTCAGCCACCACGTCCACCTGTGAAGCAGGAAGTAGACTCCGCTGTGCCCCTGTGTCGCAGAGGAGTGGCCGGCCGGAGATGGAGTCGTGGATGAAGAGCAGCCCGCCGGCATGGCCGACGCTCACGGCCACTAGTGAGCGCCGGCCTTGGCGTTTCCCGCTCCACTTAAGCTGCATGGAGAGCGGCATCGTTTGGCCTTGGGGCCAAACCTGGCATGGTAGTAGCACACACCTGAAGACTGCTGCCGACGCGGGGCTGCTGCTGCGATGAGCATGTGATCATCGGATATTTCTGATACAGCAACAGCACCAGCAGGAAGAAGGGCAGCTGCGCAGGGCTGTTGACTAGCCAGGAAACACTTGTCAGCCTCAGCAGCCAGTTCTCTACAATCAGTGCTGGCAGTGTTGGCCAAAGCAGCTCTCACATGAGCAGGCAGTTGGCGCAGGAAAAGGTGGAGGAAAAGGAAATCTGGCTTGTTGTCACCGAGCAGATCGAGCATTCGGTCCATTAGCTCTGAGGGCTTGCTGTCACCGAGCCCTTGAAGAGAGAAAAGCCTGCTAGCCCTCTCTGTGTCAGATAGTTCGAATGTTTTCAGTAAGTATTCTTTCAGAGTTTCATACTTTCTCGTCAGAGGAGGACGTTTAAGAAGGCTCACTACTCTCGATGCCGTAGAACTTCCGAGAGCAGATACCACATAGTACAGTAGTATTTCGTTTCGTCGGCCGTTATCTGACGCAAGGCAAACTGTGCCTCAGTCTGAGCGAACCAGGCAGAAGAAGACGATTCCCAGAATTCGGGGAGCTTGAGAGACACAGCGTTTGCGGTCATGGCGATCTGGATACGTCCAGTAAACAAACGTCGGGGTCACCAGTGTGGAAGTTGCCTTTAGGCAAAAAGATGAGCCGAAAACTTCTCACATTAAGACTCTGTGAGTCGCGTTTATTAACTGACAAAAACTCACAGTTCCAACTGACAAAAACTCACAGTTCCAACTGACAAAAACTCACAGTTCCAACTGACAGCTCGCGCATCAACAGAACAGCTGTTATCATGAAACGTCACCGGATCTCTTAAAGAGACCGCAACTATTAAATGCATCATAACATTAAAGACGATGAACCAACAACATAACAGATAACAGAACACATATAAGAAAGTGAATTATGCCGTCAGTGTTGAGAGCACTACACCAGTACCTTTCCGGAAATGTTGCTGCTGCAGCTGCCGCTTAAGACCGTGGTGAAGTTGGTTTGATATTGGTTTGAAAAAAAAAAGACACCTTATTTCCTTATTGTGAATATCTGTCAAATATCCAAAAGGAAATGAGTATTTGGAGTACTGATGAAAACATAAACCATCTGACAGACTCAACAGGAAAAAGGAACCAAAAAGGCTGGAATATATTCACAGAACAGTCAGATCATTCTGGGCATCAGACACCTTAAATTACTCGTTAAAAGTGCAAATACCAGTGGATTATCTGGGTCTACCAATATCGAATCATAACTGTCAGGCTCCATGCAGGGATTCCTCTTTGCTTCATGTCTTTGTTTGTAAAAACATCAACTCAACTCAACCTGCTGGAAACCCAGAGCTGGTTAACAGCTGGAGTCTGAGGAACAGCTCACCAACAAAGATCCAGGCGCTGTCTTTGTACACATTGTGCCAGGAAACAGACTCTTTGATGCCGAGGTTGGCCTCCCGCTCATTCAGCTCGTTGATCAGCTTCACCTTGGTCAGCGGACTGAAAACAGAGAAACAGAGAAGAGGGTTCAGTAACCAACCACAGGTGTGTTAACATGACCCATCATATGTGAGTAACACTGTGTTTGGGCTGGAATGTGGGACATAAAACATGATTATTTTAAAAAGTTTCAGTCCTGATTCAAGCAGCAACAGTAAACATCATCATGTGTCACACCAGGTAAGAACAAAGTGTTTTACATGAGACTTAAAGCAGGAAACACAAGGACACGTGAGGAGATGGAAGAACAACGCACATAAACAGGAAGTAGCTGAGATAAGGAGATTAGTTTTAGCAGTTTACTGGTAGCTTGCTCTGTTTAGTTTTATTGTGCAGCATAAAATCCATATTTTAGATGATGTAACACATTCAACACCTCTTCTAACACGTTTTTGTGTGCATGTCTGTGTAAATCATTTGACTGTGGAGCGCCAAACTAGCGGCAGGAAAACAGAAAAACACCCCACAAAGCAGTCGATTCCTGTCACTGACGGCTGCTCACAATATGCCGAATTAAAAAGCAGTTCCTTGTGTTTTTAATGAACCAGGTCGTTAATATCTAATCAAGTAACCTGACTGATCGATTGAAGGAAATCACTAAACCGCGAGGATTTTTAACAGGGTTTGGTCAATGAGAATAGAGCGATGGCACCGTTTAACCTACAATGTTTACTAGCAGCGTACATCAAGAGTAAATAACAGATATAAACTAGAAAACCTATAGAAAGTGTTTCATTGGAAAATGCTTACTTACTTCATGTTGTACTGCTTTAAAGAGAAGCTGACGGTACAGTACGGTAGAAATGGTGAATCCTGTTGATGTGAACCACTTCCGTTTGCATCCCCGCCTCTGCCGCCACCTGCTGGTCGGATGTTTTAACTACAAGCTAAATTTATGCAGCTGAACGACGATCACGTCGTAATAATATTAACGACCAATTATCATTGGTTTGAGATTAAAATAAAAATGTTAAATTAAAAGAACGACTGTGGTACAATTTTATGATTATGATTGTAAGATTATGTGTGAGATAGATTTGATATTTGTCTAAAATATATGTTCATCCTCCCTTACAACAGGTGGCGCTGTGATGCTAAACGCTAATTGTTGATACGATGTAAACACAAACCTGTCAGGCATACATTCACCTCGAAAGCTGAAAATATACTGTATATGTTTCATTTTGAGCTTTTTTATGCCTGAAACACGCATTTAATCGGCAGATTTGTCAAATCTGCCGTTGTTGTGGCAATTCTTATGAGTTCAGTTATACTTTAGCTCTCAGTTAGCTGGGTTAGCTATGCTACCGTTAGCAACTTTGCCTCAACTGCCAAAATAACAAATAATAGTTTTTACGCCATTGTTCGTGTTTCATCTGCTGTGGGTGAGTAAAATAGTCACTTAAAGTCATCACAAGTTCACGAAACGAATGCTAAAAGCTCAGTATTGCACGTCTATAGATGTGAGCAGAACATTCATACATTTAAAGTAAATTTAAAGTAGTTCTCTTCATTTTAAAGTCCCACATGTAGGTTATAAATATATTCAGGATTTCCTGTGAGTTGTCTGTAGCTAAAGATAAAATCGGCACATGTTAAGTGAGATTACATTGAGTATAATTGGTTTTAATGTCTCGCTTTAATTTACTATGGAAATATGTTTCATTTTTAATAATGTGTGTGACAAAGGGAAGATAATAACAGGAAGGATTCGGTTAGGTGACAAACAGAAGAGTTTGGAAAGGGACATTTTGGCTGAAACTTCAGTTTGTCAGTGGTTTTTCCCCTCTAAAATAAAACGGATAAGTATGGAAGTCCGTTTCCGCCACTTAATAAAAATAAATTTAGAAATACTATCTCATAATTATGAGATACTAAAATATGAGATACAAAATTATGAGATACTAAGATACTATCTCATAATTATGAGATACTTATGAGATACTAAGTCAAAATAAGTCAAAATTATGAGATACTAAGTCAAAATAAGTCAAAATTATGAGATACTAAGTCAAAATTATGAGATAGTGTCTCATAATTATGAGATACTAAATCGAAATTATGAGATACTAAGTCAAAATAAGTCAAAATTATGAGATACTAAGTCAAAATTATGAGATAGTGTCTCATAATTATGAGATACTAAATCGAAATTATGAGATACTAAGTCAAAATAAGTCAAAATTATGAGATACTAAGTCAAAATTATGAGATAGTGTCTCATAATTATGAGATACTAAATCGAAATTATGAGATACTAAGTCAAAATAAGTCAAAATTATGAGATACTAAGTCAAAATTATGAGATAGTGTCTCATAATTATGAGATACTAAATCGAAATTATGAGATACTAAGTCAAAATAAGTCAAAATTATGAGATACTAAGTCAAAATTATGAGATAGTATTTCTAAATTTACTTTTATTAAGTGGCGGAAACGGGCTTCCATAGTCTGTTCTGTAAACGGTGTCAGATTCATTTCTCATCAGGCTGGATTTGGGCGATCTTTGTGTTGATTTTTATCCCACATCCTCTCACCCGTCTGCCTTTCTGAAGGATGATCTCTCAGGTCTTCATCTTGTCGTCGAAGGGCGACCACCTCATCTACAAAGACTGTATCCTTATCCAACCGCAGAAAATAACCAAGGCCAAACACCAACGCACGATGTTATTTCTGATGCCGATCAATACCTTTCCTTCCCAGAACATCGAGGCCGCTCATACCTGATCACGGGTCCGGTTATTGTGCTGAAAGTGTTGGGGGGGGTCTTTGCTTTGCTCCGTTTGAAAGTTAACCTCAACCTGACCACCAGTCCGCGGAGAAGCAGGAAACGATGTCGTCAATACTTTCTACGAGAAGGTCACAGCCCTGACCGGAGACCAGCCTCCGGTTGTCATGGTAACCCCACTGTGTGATGTGAAGTGTTTTAAAGGACTGGGCTACATCTCAGACTCTGCGGGCCTCAGTTGGCATGTTAATACGCTTCAGGGATGGAGTTAAATCCACCTGAGGAGCTGCGGTTGGAAAACTGAATTAAAAAAGCTGAACTTTCCTGTCCTTGTGATGGCAGCGGCCTCAGTCCTGTGTTCTGTTCGTTCTGCTCCGCAGAGCCACAGAGATCTGCACTTCGTGCACGTCCGGCAGGGAGGTCTCTACTGGGTCGCCACCACAGCGGCCGACTCCTCGCCGTTCACCATCATCGAGTTCCTCAACAGGTTTGTTTCACATGAGCGAAACCTTCGGATGGACGGGGGGTTGAGAAAGAAGTCAAACCTCAGATGTTTCCTTCGCTGACAGCTCGGCTCGTTAAACCCAGAACTGACCCAGAATATTCAGTTCAGTTTCATTCTGAAAAGTTCCAGCAGCCGTGAGGAACGTCCCCCAGCACAAACCTGCAGGGTGTGATCAGAACCACAGGTTCTAATTATCAGAACCACAGATTCTGAAGAACCGAGTTCCAGCCTCGTTTTGGCGTTGATGAAGGTAGTCCGGCTAGTTGGCTGGGGTTTAAAAAATAAAGCGCTTTGATTCTCAAAACAATATGCGTTCAAAAGAGTAATACATTTGCATCACAAAATCGTTCTCCAGGAAAAAGTCAGACCTCACAATTGCTTGGCCCTATTTTCTCTCCCTTCGTATCACTGCCTGATGCCGCCTGCCGACAGAAAGGGTAACTTTCCAAGCAATAAACACCGTAAAACAGGCGGGGCTGAGAAGCAAAACGCTTTATTTTTGTGGCCCCCTTTTTTCCCCCCAGAAAATGATGTAAGTGTATTGAATCGTTTCGAATCGTATCGTTCGTTTCTAATTGAATCGTTTCAAATCGAATCGTTTCAAATCGAATCGCATTGAATCGTTTCAAATCGAATCGTTTAGTTTCGAATCAAATCGTTTCAAAGCGTATCGAATGTATCAAATCGTTTCGTGAGATTACTGTATCGCTACAGCCCTACTGCCGACAGCCGCACCTGTTACGGTGTTTGCTGCACGGAAGCAGGGGACTGCTCGGTCTGTACTTCGGTCTGCACGGTTTACACAGCAGGCAGTGATACAAAGGGAGAGAAAATAGGGCCAAGCCATTGTGAGGTCTGACTTTTTCCTGGAGAACGATTTTGTGATGCAAATGTATTACTCTGTTGAACGCATATTGTTTTGAGAAGCAAAACGCTTTATTTTTGAAACCCCGGCCAACTAGCCGGACTACCTTCATCAACGCCAAAAACGAGGCTGGAACTCGGCTCACAGGACGCAGCAGGGGGTAAGAAAATGTTCTTAAATGATATTGCTAATATGGGATGTCATACAGCTTCATGTCAAAAGAGGCGAACTGTCCCTTTAATGCATCAGAACAAGTTGGCTGTTTCCACTCTGAATGTGGCAGTTTAGTGAGAAAGCAACGTGTTCGCCCAGGTGTCGGTACGATAAGTACCCGAGAGCCCTGCAGAACCTTCGGGCGTAGAACTGAACCTCGATGGAACACTGAACTGAAACAATCCAGGATGTTTAAAGCTTAAGGAGGCAGACTGGTTAAGGTTAGGTTAACGGCCGGTTAACTGAAGTGTGTGTTTCAGGATGTTTAAAGCTTAAGGAAGCAGACTGGTTAAGGTTAGGTTAACGGCCGGTTAACTAAACTGTGTGTTTCAGGCTGACGGCTCTGGTGAAGGATTACTGCGGCAGCCTCTCAGAGAAGTCGGTCCAGATGAACTTCGCCCTCATCTACGAGCTGCTGGACGAGGTGGTGGTGAGTTTTTGGCCACTGGTGGCGCTGCAGAGCAACGCTTTAACAAGCAGGTCCTGGTTTTGAGATGCACTAAGAATTCTTCTTCCTGGTTTATTGATCCAAAGACGGACGTCCTGTAGAAGTTTCCACATCTCTTCGTGACGTCGCAGTCAGACAGAAAAGTACCGAATCTTTCAATGATTCATGCACCCAAACATGTTTAAATCCCCTCAGAACGCAGAGTGCACCCACTCAGATTGCATCTGAGCGGAGTTTTCTCTTCACATTTTGAGGTGAGGGTCTATTTAAGCTGCCATAAAAACTATAAAACACACAGTGAATGAATAAGAAAACATCTGAGATTCTGCTGTTCACAGTTACAGAACTTTTCTGATATAACTTATAGTTTTCATAAAATGACTGTTTGAACTGTATCCCACATTCTGGTGGAATATTCCAACATGGCCGCCCCCATAGGTCGTGTATGACTCAGACTCTGGCTGTGTTCGAAACCGCATACTTCTCCTACTTCTCCTACTAACTTTTTGAGTTAGTATGCGAGTTTGAGTAAGCGAGAAGTTCACGGATGCATACTAGATTCTCCGAAATGTTGGGTATGCATCATGAGGTTACTACTCATACTCAAACTACCCAAGATGCAACGTAACGTGACGTCGCCGATCGTCATTTGCTGTCAAAACGGCAGTTTCAAGCTAGCTACAACGAGGGTAGGTTCACTTCCTGTTTTCAAAACAAAAGCACCAATTGTATCGTAATGGCTTTCCCTATATAAAAAGGCAACAGGTATTTTATTTTGTGAAAATAACCGGAAGTGCATTGCTCACTGCTTTAGTAGCGCCGAATTCGTGGGAACAAAACTGTAAATAGCCGGTATTTTGTCAGGTTTTCAACACGTTGGGGATCTAAGCGACTACTTTCTCCCCTGAAAATGTTTCAAATGTTGCTAAAGTTTACAGAGTTTAGAGCTTAAGAGAAATCAGCTTCAGGCCGGCTGATTTTGGCTCGGGCAGGAGCGAAATGTATTGTGGGTAAACGCTCTGCATACTGTCTGATCGATGAGTATGTAGTATCAGAGAGTCTCTATTATGAGGAGAGGGAAAACTGGCGGCTATTTCCGGGTGGTACTGCACTCTAGGGGTGCCAACGAAGCAGAGCAGAGCACGCCGAACTCTATGGTGGTACTATGAAATCCACCTTAGATGCAGCCATTGCTTTTGATAGAATTTTTTATATTTTTTCATTTTAATTTTCCTAAAGGCAGGATAAATTATCCTTTCAAACGGCACTTGGTTTGATTTTTTTAGACTCACTAGATTTGTTTAAAATACACATTTATTGTCAGTATTGCCTCCCGAGTGACGTCACGCATGTGGCATCACTTTACGGCATGGTCAGTCCTAGCGCTGAGCTAGCAGAGAGGTGTTAGCTCAAATAGTTACAGATTTCAGCACAGCCCTTTTACATACTCTCTGACTAGCCTCTGGTTTAGCTTTGGTTGTTGTTAGCGGCACCAGGTTAGCACTCTGGCACAGTGGACGAGTGCCGTAAAGCAGCCGGTCGTAATCAGCCGTGCGTTCTTCAGATTCCGTTAGCTAGATGCTAGCGGATACTGACTCGCAAATGCCAGACCTGTAAGAAAACAGAAAGCCATAACTCCCAGGTTATTGTACTTTCGATATAAATCCACATCCCTCTGTCAGAAATCACAGTATTATTTTCAGGTTTCAGCCGCTAGCGGGGACATTTTTTGAGTTATTAGCGCCAGCCCTATGGAAAATGGTCATTCTGCACTCGCTCGCCAGCACCCCCAGACAAAATCAACTGAACTGCAGCCAAATTTTTTTATAATGGGGCGAATAGGAAGTGGAACGGCTGTCTGTAAAAGGGCTGTGGTAGTATGCGGTATGCGGTTTTGAGCCTTGGTGTCATCTCTCATCAGAATCACTTAAAGGAGCAACAGGAAGTAAATGTGACATTTACAGGAAGTGAAATATCAAACTCCTGACAGGAGAACAGTGTTTGCAGTTTTTCTGTACTGATCTGTGCTGATGTGGGCTGTCTTTCTGTCTGTCAGGACTACGGTTACATCCAGACCACGTCCTCTGATGTCCTGAAGAACTTCATCCAGACTGAGGCCGTTTCCTCCAGACCGTTCAGCCTGTTCGACCTCAGCAACGTCGGCCTGGTACTTTTACACCAACTACACCTCTAGCTCGTTCTGACACAAATGATGGTTTTTGACCCCGTTAGAGGTCTTTTGTGCTGAATGTGTATCATGTGACCATGTACACATTCAGCACATTGTAATCAAATCCAAATGAGTCCAATTCATACAGAGCAAATAAAAAAACAGTAGTCGAGCTAAAGAAACCAACAAATTGAATCAGATCTGCTCTTCGGCCCGATCCTCCATCCTGAGTCTCCCAAAGTGGCAGCTGGTTCCACAGAGAGGGGCCTGGTAACTGAAGGCTCCGCCTCCCAAACTGGCAGCTGGTTCCACAGGGAGGGGCCTGATAACTGAAGGCTACGCCTCCCAAACTGGCAGCTGGTTCCACAGAGAGGGGCCTGATAACTGAAGGCTCCGCCTCCCAAACTGGCAGCTGGTTCCACAGAGAGGGGCCTGATAACTGAAGGCTCCGCCTCCCAAACTGGCAGCTGGTTCCACAGAGGGGAGCCTGATAACTGAAGGCTCTGCCTCCCAAACTGGCAGCTGGTTCCACAGAGATGGGCCTGATAACTGAAGGCTCTGCCTCCCAAACTGGCAGCTGGTTCCACAGAGAGGGGCCTGATAACTGAAGGCTCTGCCTCCCAAACTGGCAGCTGGTTAAGGATAAAGTTGAGCCTCGCCCTGTTGGACCATCTGAGGCTGCATTTCAGGTTCGACTGGTTCCACCGCCACTGATCTGTGTTCAGGCAGTTTGGTGTCAGCCTGATGATGTGCAGACGAGGTCGTTTCTAATAAACCTGAACGTTTTACCACCTGGAAGCTTTCCCCCCCATCCGCCTTAAACAAAGGTCACAAACCAACTCCGTGTGATTTTCCAGAGCAGTAAAAGAGCCAAAGAACGGACGTAATCCAGAGTTTAAAGACCTGCCGGGAGGATTCCCAGAGATGCTCATCTGCTCACCAACAGGTGGAAAACAAAGGCTTTATGAGGAGCTAAAGGAAACTGAAAGGGGATCGTTGTGTAAATATGGCAGAAATCATAAAGCTGAGACATCCTCATTCTCTCAGGAGGAAGAGAAGGAGTTCATTTCCTGAACCTAGTCAGTTTGAGTCTGTTTCTCACGGCGTTTAATCGTCTTTCTGGTGGATTCTTTACAGTTTCAGGTGCTTTTCGTGTTAACCCTTTAGGCGCCAAGATTGTTTTTTGAAAATACTGGATTTTGACATTAATATTTCAAAAGCTGGTGGCTGAAAGGGGGTTAAAGATAGATGCCTACTGTACATTAGAAAAATGTTGCCCATGATCCATAGTTTATGTGGGGTATGAAATTATTGATCTAATTTGCATATTATGACGTCATCAGGCGGCAGCCATTTTGAATCTCATTATGTTCAGGAAATATTGGAATTGAGTGATTATGAACTTGTTTTAAAACTTTTTTTTTTTCTTTTTGTCTATTTATCATCATCTATAATGATCAGGGAACAGGAAAGCAACAATAAAACAGAATAATGTAGTAAAATATTACTATATCATCATTACCATATAGTAGGAAAACACATGCGAAAAGTTGCCTATATTTTTTCAGGAAATGGTTATTATTTTCATTTTTCTGTCTTTTACCATCATTCATAAGGAGGAAACCAACAATAAAACAGGAGAAAGTGGTAAAATACTGTCATCGTTAGGCTACCATAGGGTAGGAAAACGCATGCAAGAAGTGGAAGACATTGAATTGATTTTTTTTTTTTTAACCTGTTCAACCTTATTCATAATGATCAGGAATGAGGAATACAATAATAAAACAAGTGGTAAAATGTCAGGATCATTGCGCTGGCGGATAGGCGCGCCGTGGCACCGGGGGCTGGATGGAGAGAGCGCATGCTAAAGATACCAGACCCACTTCTCCCACCCCTGATTCCTCGACCAACACCTCTACGGACACTGCGACCGCGTTCCCCACTACCACCCACTCCATTGAGGTTGGATAACGGCACCGAATGAGTTGGAGTGTGTGTGTGTGCTTGGAGAACAGCCTTGCTTCGCATGCCGGCACCATTGCCTTCGGAAGTTTCACCGTGGGAAGCATGAGTGCTCGTCCGATCCTCCTCCTCACGAGGTAAAAACTCTCCTTCGGAGTCGGAATCGGCAAATAGCATGCTCAATACTTCCGCACGATTCAACTTCTTACAAGCCATGGTGTTAAAAACTCACTAATAGTTCGCTGAAAATAAAAATTCGACTCGCACGTCTTTACAGAACAGCTCTGAATAACTGCTTCCGTCTGAGCTCGCGTGGCTTTTTTGCACTGCCTTATAAAAACACTGTGAACTACAAAATGACGTGAGCTTGGTCTTGTTTGAAAGGGTAACATGTTTGCCAACTAGTGGTAGGAGGACTGAACACCTTAAAGCCCGTTTAGTTTATCTACAGACTGTTTTGTTTATGCTGACGTCATGTCGCAATTCTGCGACTTTGGCGGTTAGAGGGTTAAATCCAGTTAAATCCAGTTTATTCTGTCTCACATCCGATCTGAAATCGGACGTTTGAATCCCGTTTGTGTGGCGTCAGCCTGTGGTTTCCCATCGGAGGTGAATCTGATTCGAGGACAAATCTGCATCGTCATCCGGAGCTAAAAGTCATCCCAAACTTCACCGTCTGCTCCGGGGATTCTTTCTGTTTCCATCTGATCCAAAGAGTCGTCTGTTTTCTGTCCACAAGCTCAGACATGTTCAGTGTTTCAGGATTCTCTGCAGCGCTGACATGTCGGGACAGTAAATATTCCAGGAACTCTCAGACTGAACTAAAACCAGCTCCAGATTTCACGTTTAGGCTTCCACCGAAGCCCCGAGATGTTTTAACGAACGCAGTTTGTGTTTTTTACGGCCGTTTTACTCCTCTGAGAAACTGCATTTACTCTGTTTGTTAGTTTGTTTGTTGTTTGTCTGCAGTTTGGAGCAGAGACACAACAGAGTAAAGTGGCTCCAAGCTCTGCTGCCACCAGACCCATCCAGTGCAGCAGAGAGCAGGTAAACATCAGCTCAGAGGCACCAGGGCAGGTGGGGGAGGGCCATTCAGATCTTTATCCTGCATTTAGGGGCACTTTACACGGAAAGGAAAACGGGTTAAAAACGCAAAACCTTTTTGCGGATGCACTATATCGTTTAGATGGTAACGGCGTTTTGGGGGCATGAAAACGCAAAAAAGTGAAACCGCCCTCCAGAGTGGAATTCTTGAAAACGCTCCACTGTCGCGCCACCGTGTAAAGGATTAAAAACGCAAAACTGCGTTTCTCGTCACATAGAAATGACGTGACAAGCATAATAAAGCGCCAGAAAACCGTGGGAAACACATCAGTAGGCTATCAACATGTCCGTCCCTGCGGACTTTCAACTCGCCTTAGGCGCGGTAATTGACGTTCAAGAGTCATTTCATCAGATAACAGCAATGATGAGCTACTTCGCGCGCTTGGAGTGAACAGGTAGAAGAGAAGTAGAAAGACTTGGTCTTGGTAGTGTTGCCACCTAGCCATCTGGCATGTTTACTACATCGATAAATATGAAACGTCACACACTTTTGCGTTTCCGTATGCACACAGATTTTCACCCTAAAACGCTCGTCTAAATGCAGATTTAAAAGTGAAAACGAAACACCACTTTGCGTTTTGGTTTCAGATCGTTTCCGTGTAAAGGTAGCCTTATACGGACAAACGGGATAAAGTCTATGTTTATAAAGTCTGTGGGGAGGCTGGATTATTCCTGGATGCATTGGAGATGAAGGGAGACACTCTATGGCTGTGTTCCAAACCGCATACTTCCATACTGCATACTCAGAGATCAGACAGAATGCAGAGCGTTTACCCACAATGCATTTCGCTCCTGCTCGAGCCGAAATCAGCCGGCCTGAAGCTGATTTCTCTTAAGCTCTAAACTCTGTAAACTTTAGCAACATTTGAAACATTTTCAGGCGAGAAAGTAGTCGTTTAGATCCCCAACGTGTTGAAAACCTGACAAAATACCGGCTATTTACAATTTTGTTCCCACGAATTCGGCGCTACTAAAGCTAGCCGCAGTGAGCAACGCACTTCCGGTTATTTTCACAAAATAAAATACCCGTTGCCTTTTATCTTAGGGAAAGCCATTACGATACAATTGGTGCTTTTGTTTTGAAAACAGGAAGTGAACCTACCCTCGTTGTAGCTAGCTTGAAACTGCCGTTTTGACAGGAAATGACGATCGGCGACGTCACGTTACGTTGCATCTTGGGGAGTTTGAGCATGAGTAGTAACCTCATGATGCATACCCAACATTTCGGAGAATCTAGTATGCATCTGGGAACTTCTCGCTCACTCAAACTCGCATACTAACTCAAACAGTTAGTAGGAGAAGTATGCGGTTTCGAAAACATCCTTAGTGTCTGGCTGTGTTCGAAACCGCATACTACATACTACATACTGCATACTGCATACTACATACTACATACTACATACTGCATACTACATACTGCATACTGCATACTACATACTACATACTGCATACTACATACTACATACTACATACTTCCATTCTGCATACTCATTCGATCAGACAGTATGCAGAGTGTTTACCCACAATGCATTTCGCTCCTGCCCGAGCCAAAATCAGCCGGCCTGAAGCTGATTTCTCTTAAGCTCTAAACTCTGTAACCTTTAGCAACATTTGAAACATTTTCAGGTGAGAAAGTAGTCGTTTAGATCCCCAACGTGTTGAAAACCTGACAAAATACCGGCTATTTACGATTTGGTTCCCATGAATTCGGCGCTACTAAAGCTAGCCGCAGTGAGCAACGCACTTCCGGTTATTTTCACAAAATAAAATACCCGTTGCTTTTTATCATAGGGAAAGCCATTACGATACAATTGGTGCTTTTGTTTTGAAAACAGGAAGTGAACCTACCCTCGTAGCTAGCTTGAAACTGCCGTTTTGACAGGAAATGACGATCGGCGACGTCACGTTACGTTGCATCTTGGGTAGTTTGAGTATGAGTAGTGACCTCATGATGCATAACCAACATTTCGGAGAATCTAGTATGCATCCGGGAACTTCTCGCTTACTCAAACTCGCATACTAACTCAAAACGTTAGTAGGAGAAGTGTGCGGTTTCGAACAGAGCCACAAGAATTAAGAATGAATCAAACATATTCCAATAAATAACCAGATCCCAGCTGGACTGTACAGTTGTAGGTTCATGTGCTTGTGTCTTACTTCCAGGGAGGGAAGAGCGAGATATTTGTGGACGTGATCGAGAGGATGACGGTCGTCATCGGCTCCAACGTGAGTGACATCAGAGCAACGGCGGACCTGGCTACATTTACTACCCCCCCCCCCCAAAAAAAAAAGAAAAGACTTACCCCACCACCAACACAACAACATATTATATTATTTGTATTATATGTAATCTTAAAGGTGATAGAGAATGGTTGAATGGGGCATTAATCCTTGTTCTGTGATGTGATATGTAGCCCAAAAAAAATTGGTTGGGTCTGTAATGGCTCAGAACCTCCCTAAAAGGCTCTCTGAAACAGCTATGTTACTATGCTGGGTTTAGAATGCGTCGTTTGCCCTTATTGGCGTCGTTTCAGAGCTTATCTGGCAACCTCATTATGAAATGCAGGTAGGTGTTGGCTCTATTCGGTTGCTGTTGCTTGATTGGCTGCCCTTGCTCTCACTGAAAACAGAGCTATAGAGTAATACACTGACTGAAAAGAAAGCTCATTCTCTTTAGATGAACAAGCCAGAGCTAACTTGCAATTCTTACAACAGGAATATGGCACAACACACATTTAAAACAAAATAAAATGTGATACTTACAGGCTGTACTGATTGCTGGGGTTGATTTTGTTCAGAATCAGAATCAGGCTGCAGCCGATCACCTTCTCAGCGGAGTGCACACCTCGCTGCAGTCTGTCTGTCCCTGTCGGAACTGACCCTCACTGAGCATTAAATTCCGACTGAAGCCTGCTCGGAATCGTGCAAGGTTTGTGAAACTGTCCTCCGTGAAATGCGCAGAGCAAAGGAAAAGTCGGCGGTTGTATGTACTGGGGATGTTGTTAAAAATAAATAAAAGCCATTGATCGGGAACATTGCTTTCCGGGATCGTAGTCCGCTTTCACAGCCTTGGGAGGCACATCAGTTCCTGTTTCTTCGCCGAAGGGGCGTGTCTGAAACGGGGTGGCTGTGGATTTTGGTGTGGGGGGGCGATTGCTGAAAAAGTGACGTCACTTTTTCACAAAAACGGATTGGCACTTTTTCTGGGGGATATTCAAAAAAGGGGAGTACTTGAAACAGAGGTTCTGACACTTGCTGGCACTTCGTGTGTACTCCCCACAGCGGGGAGACTCAGAACTAACACCAAAAACGTGAAAAAGATGATTTTGATTCTCTATCCCCATTAAATACAAAAAGATACCACATGTAGTTATTTAAGTTATTTAATTTAGCATATAGCTCATAACAATAAGAATAATCCACAGTCAGGACTTCTTATTGTGTTGCAAACACAAACTGGACCAGGTTGCCTTTGGCTGAAATTAGCTGCATGACATGATGCCTCAATTCTAATTCTAGTTCAGCAAAACTAAAAATCAAACACAGTCGTGGCTAATAGCAACATATTAGAAAGAGGCTAACAGATAGCCTATAGCCTACGTCACTCAGGTCAATCAGAAATCTGCATCCCTTTATCTTTTGCCCATTTCTCCTCTTCTTCTCTTCTTCTCTTTCTAAACTGGGCACCTGATGGCCTCTTTGGTCTTTCACCATGATGATGATCCATGATGACTCCACATTATTACCTTTGCTTTTCCCATTAACACCGTCCGTTCACCCGTCAATCAACCGGAGTCACGTGACGTAAACACATTCACGTAGATGGCTTCACAGATTTTTATTTTTATTTACATTTTTCACATAACCCAGTTAATTACATGAAGGTATATGGCTCTATGTTCATTTTAGGAATGAAATACAGTTTATTTGGATTGGAAGCAGCTTGTGTTGTGTGGCCTGGGATTAGTCTATCCCGCCTTGGGCGGTCGCCCACATTGCCCATAGCAAAAACCGGCCCTGCCAGTTTATACCTGTGCAACGTGTCTGCATCGATTGGCAGTCAGACCTCAGCTCCCGACGGGTTGACTGATACTTTTTTTCTCATAAAATTCTGCTGATGTTTGAGGACTGTGGCGAACTCTGACTGACCTTTGAGACCTGACCTTTGAGACCTGATCTGTGCTGCAGGGAGTTCTGATGAAGGCAGATGTGGAGGGAGAGATCAGAGTCAAGTGCTACATGCCGAGCTGCTCAGGTGAGTCTGAAAGCACTCAGTAAGCTGTGCGCTACTTTAAAGGGACAGTTCGCCTCTTTTGACATGAAGCTGTATGACATCCCATATCAGCAATATCATTTATGAACATTTTCTTACCCCCTGTGAGCCGAGTTCCAGCCTCGTTTTGGTGTTGATGAAGGTAGTCCGGCTAGTTGGCTGGGGTTTAAAAAATAAAGCGTCTTGCTTCTCAAAACAATATGCGTTCAAAAGAGTAATACATTTGCATCACAAAATCGTTCTCCAGGAAAAAGTCAGACCTCACAATCTCTTGGCCCTATTTTCTCTCCCTACGTATCACTGCCTGCTGCCGTCTGCCGACAGCCGCACCTGTTACGGTGTTTGCTGCTCGGAAGCAGGGAACTGCTTGGTCTGCACTTCGGTCTGCATGGTCTGCACAGCAGGCAGCAACAAAAGAAAAGGAAACAAAAGGAAAGGAAAGGAAAGGAAAAGAGAAGGAAAGGAAACAAAAAGAAAGGAAACGAAAGGAAAGAGAAGAGAAGGAAAGGAAAGGAAAGGAAAGGAAACAAAAGGAAAGGGAAAGAAAGGAAAGAAAGGAAAGGAAACAAAAGGAAAGGAAAGGAAAAGAGAAGGAAAGGAAACAAAAGGAAAGGAAAGACAAAGAAAGGAAAGAGAATGAAAGGAAAGGAAACAAAACGAAAGGAAAGAAAGGAAAGGAAACAAAGGAAAGTAAACAAAAGGAAAGGAAAGGAAATGAAAGGAAAGGAAACAAAAGGTCTGACTTTTTCCTGGAGAACGACTTTGTGATGCAAATGTATTACTCTTTTGAACGCATATTGTTTTGAGAAGCGAAACGCTTTATTTTTTAAACCCCAGCCAACTAGCCGGACTACCTTCATCAACACCAAAACGATGCTGGAACTCGGCTCACAGGACGCAGCAGGGGGTAAGAAAATGTTCATAAATGATGTTGATGATATGGGATGTCATACAGCTTCATGTCAAAAGAGGCAAACTATCCCTTTAAAGCTGGATGGAAAAAGGTTGAAGCCTGCTGTTAACTCACTCCTCCTGACATGCTTACAGAAATGAGAATCGGCCTGAATGAGGAGTTCAGCATCGGGAAGTCGGAGCTCAGAGGTAAACACACACACAGGTGATCAGATCAGGTAACAACTCTCATCTGCTTCCTTTCAACAAGCGTCTTCAATGATTCATGTCCAAATCTGTTGTTTTACAAAGCTGCAGGCAGCTCAAACTTAGTGTATTGAGTGACTTATTGATTTCCTGGATCAATGTAACAGAGTTTTAATGGAGCAAAGCCGGCACGAAGCCATAAAGACACAAGAGACAACAAAGTAACACACAGCAGGCTGAAAGCATCAGCTGAAGCTTCAGCCTTCACCTCACTGACCCAACCTGGAAGCTGATCAACACCAGTTCTGAAGTCAAAGAGGACAAAGAGAAGCTGTGAGGAGAGAACCCAAGTGTTCCACTTTAAAGGGATAGTTCGCCTCTTTTGACATGAAGCTATATGACATCCCATATCTGCAACATCATTTATGAACATTTTCTTACCTCCTGTGAGCCGAGTTCCAGCCTTGTTTTGGTGTTGATGAAGGTAGTCCGGCTAGTTGGCTGGGGTTTAAAAAATTAAGCGGGGGACTGCTCGGTCTGCACTTCAGTCTGTACGGTCTACACAGCAGGTAAACGAAAGGAAAGGAAAGGAAAGGAAAGGAAAGGAAAGGAAAGGAAAGGAAAGGAAAGGAGAGGGAAGGGAAGGAAAGGAAAGGAAAGGAAAGGAAAGGAAACAAAACCAAACCAAACCAAACCAAAGGAAAGGAAAGGAAAGGAAAGGAAAGGAAAGGAAAGGAAAGGAAAGGAAAGGAAAGGAAACGAAAGGAAAGGAAAGGAAATGAAAGGAAAGGAAAGGGAAAGGGAAAGAAAGGAAAGGAAAGGAAACAAAACAAAACCGAAAGGAAAGGGAAGGAAAGGAAAGGAAAGGAAAGGAAACAAAACAAACAGAAAGGAAAGGAGAGGGAAAGAAAGGAAACAAAACAAAAGGAAAGGAAAGGAGAGGGAATGAAGGAAAGGAGAGGGAAAGAAAGGGAAGGAAAGGTCTGACTTTTTCCTGGAGAACGATTTTGTGATGCAAATGTATTACTCTTTTGAACGCATATTGTTTTGGGAAGCAAGACGCTTTATTTTTTAAACCCCAGCCAACTAGCCGGACTACCTTCATCAACGCCAAAACGAGGCCGGAACTCGGCTCACAGGACGCAGCAGGAGGTAAGAAAATGTTCATAAATGATGTTGCTGAAATGGGATGTTATACAGCTTCATGTCAAAAGAGGCAAACTATCCCTTTAAGTTGGACCGAGGATGAGTACTGGCTCCATTTAATAATAATAATAATAATACATAGGTTTTATATAGCGCTTTTCCAAATGCTCAAAGACGCTTTACATAAGGAACAAACAGAAAGCATAGACAAAAAAACAAGACATTATAAACAAGAGAAAAACACTGTTACAGACTTTAGGCACATTAAAACCCTTTATTCTCCATCTCTAACTACATTCCTGAAGCAGAAAAAAACCCAACCTTAAAAAAGCTGGGATGCTGTTTGAAATACCATTTAAAGCAGAACGCAGTGATTTTCAAACCTCATGAACTAACATTTAGACTTTTGTTGTGAGTTCCTGATGTGTTGTGTGTGTTTGCTTTCAGGTTACGGAGCTGCCGTTCGGGTCGATGAGTGCAGCTTCCACCAGGCGGTGCAACTGGACGAGTTCGACAGCCACCGAATCCTCCGACTCTGCCCCAGCCAGGGAGAGGTGCTGAACCATTAAACTGTGTCTTAGGTTTGGGCTGCAGCTCATAACTCAATGCACATTTATACTCTGGATTAAAGTAACATTTAGTCCATTTTTGTCTGTAATCTAAATAATTTACGACAGAGAAAGTTAACAAATCATCAGCCCAACAAATTGCATTCTCCAAACTAAACACAGTGTTGAAGCCTTTACTCATGAAAAACTGTGATTTTAAACCCTCTGTCACCTGATTGTTCTGAGATTTTCTTTCTTCAGTACGTATCTCCCAAATAGAGCTTGGTGTCACTCCGACTTCCTGAAGTGATTCAATTGGATTTCCAATTCGATTCAATAATTCAGTTTCAGTACAAATTTAAGAGGTTTTCAGAAAATAATTCAAATATATACGCATACATGTATATTTATATATCTTTATACACACATATATATATATATATATATATATATATATATATATATATATATATATATATATATACGTGTGTGTGTGTAGATGGTTGGTTGGGTGGGTATACGGATGGATAGATGGATTTTGTAGACGGACAGATGGATGGGTGGGTGGGTAGATGGTTGGTTGGTTGGGTGGATGCCTAGATAGATGGATGAATGGATGGATGGATGGGTTGGGTAGATGGATGGATGGATGGGTGGGTGGATGGGTTCGGTAGACGGGTTGGGTAGACGGATGGATGGATGGATGGGTAGGTAGACGGATGGATGTATGGATGCATGGGTAGATGGGTGGATGGGTAGATGGATGGATGGATGGATGGATGGATGGGTAGGTAGACGGATGGATGGATGGATGGATGGATGGATGGATGGATGGATGGATGGGTAGGTAGGTAGACAGATGGATGGGTTGGGTAGACAGATGGATGGGTAGACGGATAGATGGGTAGATGGATGGATGGATGGGTGGGTAGACAGATGGATGGGTAGACGGATAGATGGGTAGATGGATGGATGGATGGGTGGGTAGACAGATGGACGGGTTGGGTAGACAGATGGATGGGTAGACGGATAGATGGGTAGATGGATGGAGGGATGGTTGGATGGGTAGACAGATGGATGGGTAGACGGATGGATGGATGGGTGGGTGGGTAGATCAAGAAGATGCAAAGAAAGACACAATATGTTCAGAGCTGTTGCAGCAGGATGCCACCAGGGCGGCGCCAAACTACAACTGAAGCTTCCCTTTTGTTCATGTTCCACTTCCTCTGGTCTCAGCCGTGTCATCCTTTGTGTTATTTGATGGTGATGTTCCTCTTCTTCTTCTCCTGTTGCAGCAAACGGTGATGCAGTACCACCTGAGCGATGACCTTCCCTCTGCCCCTCCTTTCCGTCTCTTTCCTGCCTTTGAGCGCGACAACGCAGGAAGGTAAAAAGTTTAAACCCAACTGCCCAGCTTCACTCCTCTCCGGTTTAGGTAGTTTATGGCTAAGTAAACATTAAAGATGGGACATTTAGCAGGATTCCCAAATAGAGGCTGTGTTCCAAACCGCATACTTCTCCTACTACTCCTACTAACTTTTTGAGTTAGTAAGCGAGTTTGAGTAAGCGAGAAGTTCCCAGATGCATACTAGATTCGCCGAAATGTTGGGTATGCATCATGAGGTTACTACTCATAAAAGCGTCTTTGAGCATTTGGAAAAGCGCTATATAAAACCTATGTATTATTATTATTATTATTATTACTCATGCTCAAACTACCCAAGATGCAACGTAACGTGACGTCGCCGATCGTCATTTCCTGTCAAAACGGCAGTTTCAAGCTAGCTACAACGAGGGTAGGTTCACTTCCTGTTTTCAAAACAAAATTACCAATTGTACCGTAATGGCTTTCCCTTCGATAAAAGGCAACGGGTATTCTATTTTGTGAAAATAACCGGAAGTGCGTTGCTCACTGCGGCTAGCTTTAGTAGCGCCGAATTCGTGGGAACAAAATTGTAAATAGCCGGTATTTTGTCAGGTTTTCAACACGTTGGGGATCTAAACGACTACTTTCTCGCCTGAAAATGTTTCAAATGTTGCTAAAGTTTACAGAGTTTAGAGCTTAAGAGAAATCAGCTTCAGGCCGGCTGATTTCGGCTCGGGCAGGAGCGAAATGCATTGTGGGTAAACGCTCTGCATACTGTCTGATCGATCAGTATGCAGAATGGAAGTATGTAGTATTCAGTATGTAGTATGTATGTAGTATGTAGTATGCGGTTTCGAACACAGCCAACAACGCCACCAGGTCCTGTGCACACACACAGGAAGCTGCAGGTTTGTTCAGTGTAATGTCCACCGTTCCACCACTAGAGGGCAGACCAACAACTGCTGACAGAAGGAGGTTTAGCTCAGCAGGCAGGAGTTTGACCTTTATCAGTGTTTGGCTCTGAATGAAAGGTGGGGCTCTCTCTCAGGTATGATGCTTCTATCTGACCCCAGCTGCCCCTCAGCCGTGGCGTCGGTGGGCGTTGTCGAGGGAAACTCCTCCTGGAAACAGGAAACGCCGCCGCTTCAGCATCAGCCGACCCACACCCAGGCTGACACGCTGTTTTTCATCCTTTCATGCTGGTTTATTTCAGACTTACGTCTGTTTTTGCAGCTTTGGCTTCGTGTTCCTCACCACAAACTGAAGCTGAGCTTCAGCAAGCCTGGAAACTTTAAACCAGAGATACTCATTGCGCGGCTCCTCAAGCTTTAATTGGCGGCTCGCACTCTCATAGTAGCTTATAACAATATGGTAACAATAACAATACATTTTTTAAAATAACACACAGCGAATACTGCACAGTATTAAGTATTTTTATTAAGTTTGCGTTTTTGTAGTATTAAGTATTTTTATTAAGTATTACTTAAGGCTTAATGGTGTTTTCTAAAGGGGGAACTGTTAAACCTGGCAACGCAGCCCGCTTAAACCACCTCACACTTGACCGCAGAGCACGCTAGCTCCTTTAGCCAGCGCGAGATACAGGCACAATGGATCGGTTTTTAATTAAAAAAGGGCAAAAACCAGCACAAAAACCAGCACAAAAACCATGCTCATCCTGAATGTCTCACTATGATTACAACAACAAACTACAAATACAACATGAAGAAAGTCGAGGACATGCATGCCAGCTTCCGCTCATCCCAGTATTAAGGTAAATGGGGTCTGAATTGAAAATGTATTGGCTGTGTTGTTTCTTTTTTATATGTAGAAATGCATATTTGCAAAAGGGGACTTTAGTATGTTGTGGTAAAAGTGGCTCTTCCCTTGATGTGGCTCTTGGGAAAAAAATAGTGAGCATCTCTGCTTTAAAGGTTCCAGAAGGTCCGGCTGCTTGGAGGGAAACAGGAAGAGTTACAGCCTGCAACATTTCATTTCTGTTTAGTGGAACCAGGCTTCTGAAGCTGTGTTCTTCCAGCCTCCTCACTGTTAATGATTGCTCTGCAGTCAGTTTCCAGCCAGACGTTAGCAGAGTCCTGCGTCATCAGCTGAGGCCCCGCCTCCCGGGCGCTAAAGCTCGCTCCATCCAGAGGAGCAGGACGCGGTTATATACCCGGCCAGGCTCCAGGCTCCAGGCTCCAGGCTCCAGGCTCCAGGCTCCAGGCTCCAGGCTTCAGTGGGCCGTGCAGCAGATCGGTTCATTCACAGTTCAGCGCACATTCTGAGAGAGAATCTGATGCTGGGTGTTTTCTTTACTGAAGAGTTTCTCCTGCAGAGCTGTGGTGGAGTGTCATTAACACAAAGAGGAGTGTTTGGACTGCAAACACACTCTGTTTACGTTACTCCCAACACTTCCAATGAGACCAGCAGAGGATGTTTATGTTATCAGCCCAGTGTTGCTTTCTGAGAGCAACTTTTTGATAAGAGAGGAAGGACAGTGAGGCCGATGACGTCCTGAAGCAGCCAGAAAAATGCCAAACAATAAGGATGTAGAAGCTCTGCAGTTATTTAGAGTCTCACATAGTTTCTGTGTGAAGCCAGAGTAACAACTCATTTCAGAGCAAACAGATCCAATCAGAGTTCTGTTCAGTTTGGAGATGATGTGTTTACATCTAACGAGGCTGAACAAGTATGGCTTGTTTGGAAGGGCTGCAGGAGAAAGCCTCTTCTCTCTAAAAAGAACATGGCAGCACAGCTTAGGTTTGCAAAGCTGCATCTGAACAAACCACAAGACTTCTGGAACAAAGTCCTTTGGACAGACCAGACCAAAGTGGAGATGTTTGCTCATAATGCACAGCAGCACGTTTGGAGGAAACCAAACACATAATATCAGTACAAACACCTCATACCAACTGTCAAGCACGGTGGTGGAGGGCTGATGATCTGGGCTTGTTCTGCAGCCACAGGACCTGGGCACCTTGCAGCCATTAGCCGCATTCGGACAGAGCAGTTCTAAGAACGGTCCTCCTCGAATTTCGTTCTAATAGCTGCCCTTCCCCAGGGGAACTGTTTCAGTTTGCATTCCCACATGAGTCGGGACCTTGATGGGGACTGATGCGACGCAGCCGTCTGCGACAGCGACGTGTTACTTTAGCGCCACATTCACCAACAAAACAGAACAAAACAAAACCCGGTAAAAGTAAGGAGAGAAGAAAAAAACACCACAAAGAAGCTAACATGGAGAGCGGGGAGGCCACCGTGTTCATGGTCTGCATGATGGTGATATTAATCATGGACGATCACATCGGGCGTCTAACATGGAGGCTGGAAGAGCTCACAGAGTCAGGAGACGAAGGATGGAGCGCAGGCCATACTTCTTGGTTTCATGAAGGAAGGAGAGCAGAGCGCCGCAGACAAAGGAGACCACGTGTCAGTTTAACTTATTAAACACGCGCAAGTTGTGTCCGTGTCGTATGAGGAAACATTTCAGCCTGACAACATGACAAGGGACGGAGCTACCAACCACCAAGGGGCGGAGCTACCAACCACCAAACACCTCCGTCAGATTCAATTCAATTCAATTCAAATTCAAAAATACTTTATTTATCCCAGAGGGAAATTAAATGTTGATGTAGCTCAATTAAATCAAGGAGTTATTATAGATGCTGATGGCTGTGGGCAGGAAAGATTTCCTGTAGCGGTCCGTTTTGCATCCAAACTGAAGAAGCCTTTGACTGAAGAGACTCTGTTTTCCGATAACAGTCTCATGGAGAGGATGTTCAGGGTTGTCCATAATTCTCTTGATTTTATGCAAAATCCTTCTTTGCATTATTGTCTCCAGAGGTGCCACAGTCGTCCCCAGAACAGAACCAGCCTTCTTTATCAGGTTGTTGAGTCTTTTTAGGTCCCTGGTCCTGATGCTGCTGCCCCAACATGACGCAAGAGGAAATGACGCTCTCAACAACAGACTTGTAGAAGATCTGCAACATCTTGTTGCAAACCTTGAAGGACCTTAGCTTCCTCAAGAAGTACAGTCTGCTCTGTCCTTTCTTGTAGATGGCTTCACTGTTGTGTCTCCAGTCCAGTCTGTTGTCCACATGAACACCAAGGTATTTATATTCCTCAACCACCTCCACTTCTTCTCCCATGATGGAAACAGGGTTTGATCTGACCCTGTTTCTCCTGAAATCTACAATCATCTCCTTTGTTTTGTTAACATTCAAGATGAGATGATTGTTCCCACACCATGCCACAAAGCGGTCCACCAGCTCTCTGTACTCAGCTTCATGTCCATCTCTGATACACCCAACAACTGCAGAGTCATCTGAATATTTCTGTAGATGACAGGAGTCTGACTTGTACTGGAAGTCTGAAGTGTACAGAGTGAAAAGGAATGGTGAGAGTCCCCTGTGGTGCTCCTGTGCTGCTGATCACCTGGTTAGACACACAATTCTTCAGTCTGACAAACTGTGGTCTGTTTGTCAGGTAGTCATTAATCCAGGTGATTGTTGAGGCCTCCACCTGAGTCTTCTGGAGTTTCAGACGAAGCAGATCAGGCTGAATTGTGTTAAATGCACTGGAGAAATCAAAGAACATGATCCTCACAGTGCTGCCTGCTTTGTCCAGATGACAGTGGGTTTGTTGAAGCAGGTGTATGATAGCATCTTCAACTCCAACTCCATGGCGATAAGCAAACTGCAGGGGGTCCTGATATGTGCTGGTTTGCTTACACAGGTGGGTCAACAGGAGTCTCTCCAGGACCTTCATAATGTGGGATGTCAGGGCAACAGGTCTGTAGTCATTGATGTCTGAAGGGTGAGTTTTCTTTGGTACCGGAACCAGACAGGATGTCTTCCACAACAGTGATACCTTCTCTTGGGTCAAGCTAAGGTTGAAAAGGTGTTGCAGAATCCCACAGAGCTGCTCTGCACAGGCCTTCAGGACTCGGGGGGCTGACACCATCTGGACCTGCAGCCTTGTTCCGGTTCAGTCTCTCCAACTGCCTCTTCACCTGACTTCTAGAAACAGAAAAGTGGGAGGGGGAGGCAAAGGGGACAGCAGCATCTCCTGATTGGGTTGAAGATGTGTTCCTATAGAACCCAGAACAGACCCAGCTGAGGAGAAGGAGCTGAAATGGTTCCAGGAACTGAGGGCCGTGGTCCCTAGTTCCCAAGGGCCGTGGTCTCGAGTTCCCGAGGGCCGTGGTCCCGAGTTCCTGACGGCCGTGGTCCCTAGTTCCTGACGGCCGTGGTCCCTAGTTCCTGACGGCCGTGGTCCCTAGTTCCTGAGGGCCGTGGTCCCTAGTTCCTGAGGGCCGTGGTCCCTAGTTCCTGAGGGCCGTGGTCCCTAGTTCCTGAGGGCCGTGGTCCCGAATTCCTGAGGGCCGTGGTCCCGAGTTCCTGAGGGCCGTGGTCCCTAGTTCCTGAGGGCCGTGGGCCCTAGTTCCTGAGGGCCGTGGTCCCTAGTTCCTGAGGGTCGTGGTCCCTAGTTCCTGAGGGTCGTGGTCCCTAGTTCCTGAGGGTCGTGGTCCCTAGTTCCTGAGAGCCGTGGTCCCTAGTTCCTGAGGGCCGTGGTCCCTAGTTCCTGAGGGCCGTGGTCCCTAGTTCCTGAGAGCCGTGGTCCCTAGTTCCTGAGTGCCGTGGTCCCGAATTCCGTATGTCCGAATGAGGGAAAAACGGCCCCGTTCCTGAAAAGGTTATAGGAACTGCAGAAGGTTCCTACAGTGGGAATGCGCCTATTGAGTCCACCATGAACTCCTCTGGATACCAAAGTGTTCTAGAGTCAGATGTGAGGCCGTCTGTCCGACAGCTAAAGCTGTGCTGAAACTGGCTCATCAACAGGACAAAGATCCCAAACACAGCAGCAGATCTACAGCAGAATGTGTGAAGAAGAGAAGAATCAAGGTGTTGCAACAGTCCAGTCAGAGTCCGGACCTCAGCCTGACTGAGATGCTGTGGTGGGACCTTCAGAGAGCTGTGCAGAAGCCAGGTTCCCTTCACTCTGAGGGATAATCAGCCTTTAACTTCTATAAGTGGAATCATTTCTAACTTCCCTCTGTAGGGAAACACAGATGTGTCTGTTTTACTGGATCAGTGTCAGATATTAGCATATTATCACGTTAATGCTTTACAGTTTACTCTGTTCTTGTTGTGTCAGGGTGTCGTTTCTTTCTCCTGTCCTCACCTCAGAACTCATTAACAGTTTCTGTCAGCAGCCAGTTGGTCTGATTAACACACTGAAGATGCCTTCATGACACCATGCTTTAACAGATGTTTCCTCCTCTCTGCAGGCTGCTGATGCTCATGAGGCTCCGCTGTGACCTGCCGGCTAAGAGGTCAGTTCTTCCTTCACCCAGCAGGTGGCAAACCTCTGATTAAAGAATTAAAGCACAGCAGGTGTGCTTTAATGATTCACCTCCTAATCTTTGGGTTCAAACACGTCAACAGAAGGCCGCTCAGGTGCATCATGGGAAATGTAGGATCAGTGTGCAGAGTGAGATAAAACATCAGGATATCTGTCCTGTGCTGATAGGATTTGAGTCTCTGTTGAGGCCAAAGCAGGAGAAGTGACCTTTTATTGACACAAGCTCAGCTCAGGGAGAAGAAGCTGTTTCTACTGATGCTCTGATTAAAGTTCGTGTCTCTTAGTATTCGTTTTATCAGACTTTGGAGAAAGCACAGACTGTCCCGTTTAACCATTCTGACGTCAGGCGCACGTTTAAAGCCGCTCTCAGACCTAAGAATGTCTGAAAACAGAGCTGTAAGGCTTCTAATCTCCGTGGGGCAGCTGAGCCTGAAGGAAAACCCGCCCCCCCGGCGGCGTTCCAGCGCCCCCGGCGCATGGCGGCGCATTGTGGCCGCTGGAACGCCGCCCAACCTGTAGGTTTTAAATCCAAAGTGTTGGGCGCACACTTTCAGAGCAGGTGAACAAATAAGATGTTAGTTTTTATCCAGGGCTGGGCAACGATTAAAATGTTTAATCTAATTAATCACATGATTTCCCTGATTAATCACGATTAATCACATTTGTACGCAGAATCCAAAAATGAATCCAAAAGTAGTGTATAGCTTTTAGCATTTAGTTTTATTTTAAATTTGCTGCCATATGAATGAAAGTGCCATAACATTTGTTGTGCAAACACACTTTTAACATCAGCATCTTTCTGTAGTTTTTATGTAGAAGCCTCGCTCCACTGTCTGTTTCCTTGAATGACTTGCTGGTATCAGTTGTGTGTTTTGCCTTTAAGTGATATTTTAGACTGGAACTACTACGGTGAGAAGACAATTCAACTTGGCAGTGTTTACAGATGACTTTGGTTCTGTCGACTCCGCCGTCTGGAAGAACTTTAAAATGAAAATGGCAGAGTAAAGGGCGGATTATAGTTCTGCGTCTATTGTCTTGACGTGTTGGTTTGCTCTGGTCGCGAACCACTTTTCATGTTATGGTTCTGCAACCTCGGTCTGGAATTTCTCGGGACGCACAGCAGTTTCCCCTCGCGAGAATTTCGGTGGGCGGTGACGAGAACTTCGGGGGCGCCGGCGGAAGTGTTTATTTTTAAAAAAAAAAAAAAGTGTATGCAAGATATGGATCTGGAGTTGCTCGACATCGAAGAAGAACAGCTTCTTTTATTGGAGTTGGCGAAAATGCAAAGGAGGAAGCCACACAGACAACCGGAAAGGCACACCGAGGACCAATCACAGCCGCTTTTGTCTGCGCACTTCCGTTGGTGGTCTGCGTGCGTCTGTCGCGTAGTCAGGATTTTTCTGAGGTGCACGACAACGCGCGCAGAGCCTCTGCGTGGGGGAGTGGTCAAGATTTTGACGCTCGCAGAGGCTCTGCGTCCGAGCGTCAGAGGCTTTGCGTCTGAAGCATAAATCAGCCTTAAAAGTTCCGTACCCTTCTCCATGTTTGGTTGATCCTCCGATTACTTTCTTTTCCGGTTCCGCAGCAGACAGCAACAGACTTTTACAAAATAAAAGCTTGTGAGCGACAGACTTTTACAATAATAAAAGCCTGTGAGCGACAGACTTTTACAAAATAAAAGTCTGTGAGCAAAAGACATTTACAAAATAAAAGCCTGTGAGCAACAGACTTTTACTAAATAAAAGCTTGTGAGCGGCAGACTTACAAAATAAAAGACTGTGAGCGATATAATTTACAAAATAAAAGCCTGTGAGCAACAAACTTTTACAATAATAAAAGCGTGTGAGCGACAGACTTTTACAAAGTAAAAGCCTGTGAGCGACAGACTTTTACAAAATAAAAGCCTGGTGAGCAACAGACTTTTACAAAATAAAAGCCAAAATAAAAACCCATATAAAATAAAAAATTTAAATAATAATAATAAAATAATATATATATATAATACAATAATAATAATAATTAAATAATAAAAATAATAAAATGAAAACCCAAATAAAGGCACAAAAGCCCCCAAAAATAATTTTTAAATAATTTTTAAAAAATAAAGAAAAAAAACTGCGTTAATGTGCGATAAAATGGTTATCGACGTTAAATAATTAACGAGTTAACGCGATAATAACGAGTTAACTCGCCCAGCCCTATTTTTATGACAAGAGAAAGTGAAATGTTTGTGAGGTGGCAGCAGAGCTCAGGAACACTGCTGGTTCAGGGCGCTCAGGTGGTCTGAGGCTTCCAGCTGAAGAGCAGAATATCTCCTCTGACATGTGGAGTCAGAGTCTAACAGAGCAGAGAGCACTCACAATGATTAACAGGCTGCAGATTAGATGGCAGCGTGATACCATTATGATGATGATGTCATTGCTTTGTTTTGCAGCGCTGCCATCAACGTGTGCGCCACCGTCCCCGTTCCTAAAGGCACCATGAGGTGAGGCGCTCCCATTCAAATGCAGCTGCTTTGCCTGAACTGATGTTTGCTTTGGAAATAAGTTTGTAGGCAGCAAAGCTCCCTGCGGCCGGAACATATTTGAATATGTGACGCAGGTTCGCCTCTGAGCGCCGGCTTTCTGTGGAAATGGATCAGCTGCTGATTTGTTTTGTAAACTATGAAGTAAAGACGGAGGCCGGCAGCACTTCAACTCTGAGTCAGACGGAGGTTCTGTTTGAGCCCATCGGACACATCCAAACCTTCATTCCGTCCGGTTTATTTCAAAGTAGGGATGCAACGATACCGATACGGGTATCAGGCTGATACTATTCTAATATACTCGTACTCGTTAAAGTTAACCGATACCGTGAATCAGAGATGGGGACTCGAGTCGACTCGAGTCGCTGTTTGATGACTTGTGACTTGACTTGACAAAAAATAAAAGACTTGAGACTCAGACTTGGAAGTTAAAAACTCGGCACTTGACTTGACTTGAGACACGTTGACTTGAATGACTTGAGAGTTATTCAGTTCATGTTTTCAGTTGGAATATAAAATTTATAAATTAATTTAAAAAATAATATTGATTACCCGGTAGGAGCGCAGGCTGAGAATGGCGTCATGATTGGATCCCTACCCTGTCAATCAGTCATGCCCTCTCTGCATACCTTAAGTGTTTATTGGAGAGATCCACCCTCTCATATCAGATATTACCATTAATTACCATTTTGACGGTAAAAGACGAACAGCACAGTGCAAGACATGCGGCATCAACATCTCGGACAGCCAGACGACAACTTCGAACTTTGTTCGTCATTTGAAGATCCATTCTGACCAGTAAGTGCTTGTCAAATTAGCTAATATTATCCTGTTAGCCTAGTCGGTAGTTAGCCAACGTTAGCTTGATATGATACAGGGTGGACAGGTTGGACACATTGGCCAATGATGTTTACTGACAGTTACTTATATCTTTGTCTTTTCACTTTATTAAGATCAGATTCTGCAGAAATCAAGGTGACTTGACTTGCCCAAGAAAAAATTACTTGAGACTTGCACATGTGTGACTTGGTCCCATCTCTGCCATGAACCGATACCAATTTATTGCGTGAAGACCGCGATCAGAGGGTGGCTTTTCATTTTTGTTGTATTTTTTTTAGATTGGTGGCTCAGGGAACAGTGTGGTCAGGCTAGTGAGACCGAAACCTGTCTTCCAATTCTTTGCATTTTTTTGTGGTCCAAGTATCTGTATCGTATCGGTTTGAAAAAAAGTGGTATCGCTGCATCCCTAGTTTAAAGCACTTAGTTTGAATCCAGCTTTATTTATACGCCACCATGCAGGAGGCGACTGTGGAGGGAAAAACTCCCTTTGAACAGGAAGAAACTCCATCAGAACCAGAACCAGGAAGTCCGGTCTGAATGATACCAGTTGATTTAAAGACACAGAAGATGATTCCCAGCTGCACGAGGTCCAGTGAGTCCTGGATCTGCCCCGAGGCGTCTGAGAAGCATCCTGACCAGAACCGCGGCCCGAACCAGCTCGACTGGGTTTCCCTGCTGAACCCTACCCTAAGGGACTGGACCTCGAAAAGGCGGCAGAAAATCCATCAATGGACCAGTTAACAGATAATATAAAGTCAGGGTTCTCTGAGGGAGCTGATTGTGTTTCAGAACCCAGTCCTCATCTGAACCTCTCCAGAGCTTGGTGCTGTTTGATGAGTTTCAGACTCTGGGGCCTTTCACAGCAGGCGTCCATAGACTCTAGTCTAAGGACTAGAGTCTAACCATAGACTATTTACCTGATTCTGGGCCTTCTGAAGGTGGCTGGCAGCACCTGATCTTAATGTTCAGCTCTAAAACACATTTTCTTAAGCTTGTTGTATATTTTGGACCTTTTTGTGTTGTTGCAACTGGAACGAAGCAAGAGGAAAAACACCAACTGTTGGGGTGAATTCTTCCTCGAAGCTCCTGAAGGCGCTAAAGCTACAACAGGCATTGAGTAGAAAGCAGGACTAAAGCGCTGGAACCCAGAAGTTGGATTATTTCTGAACGGCGTCACCTTCATGACCCGAAACCTTGAGATGTTTCTAATCGACCACCGCAGAACTTTAACCGCGGCGGACGTGAACGCAGCTCTTTGTTCGTCGTGTTCCGGATCAGCTCAGCGCCGTGGAAAATGACACGGTTCCATCAGCTGAAAGCTGCTAAGATTATCTTTCCGATCATGTCTGAAAGCTGTTCTGCCTTCAACCCTCGAACTCCGACCTCTGCTGGGACTTCTGACCTCTGACCTTTCTGAACGCCTCGGGGTGGTGGTGGGGGGGGGGGGTCATCTGTGGTTTGGCGTGCATGAGCTCAGGTGTGAACGTTTGTGTGTCGTTGCTTCAGTTTGTCACAGGAGCTCAGCAGCCCGGATCAGAGCGCCGAGCTGAAGGCTCAGAGCAGAGCGGTCGTCTGGCAGATCCCCCGCTTCACCGGAGGGACTCAGCTCTCAGCGCTGCTCAAGGTAAACACCTTAACCGGGTCCTTCGGCTGGTTTAAAGGGATAGTTCGCCTCTTTTGACATGAAGCTGTAGGACATCCGTGTGTTTTTTAACTTTTGGAGGGACTGTGAACTCATGATTCATCCAGACTAAGTACCGTAAATTCCGGACTACAGAGCGCACTTGATTATAAGCCACACGCTCTAATTTTAGAAAGAAAATCAATTTTGTACTTGTATAGGCCGCACCGGATTTTAAGCCGCAGATATTTACACAAAGATATTACACGTGAGGATTTTTTTAACGTTTGATTTAATCCGTATGGTAAAACAAACAAATACGGTACATTTTACGAATGCTTTTTTTGAAACAGTACCTGTAACACATCGACCGTACTTTTATACGTGTCGGTAACACGCAAATAACGTTGCATATGCTTTTTTACTGAACAACGCGAACTTTGCAGCGTATCAGGCAGGGCTCGAAATTAACTTTTTTTCTTTGTGTCCCCCAGTGGTCCCGAATTCTGTGTTGTATTGTCCCGAATGCAAGCAATAGTGTCCCCATTTTTCTCTTGTCTGAAATTGAGCGGAGTGGTTAAGAATCATCTGAATATTGTATTAGGCCTATATTTGTAACTGCAATGTTACAATAAAAGTTACAAAATGCAAATGACATGTCCTGTCATATACAATATCTTCTTCAAAATAAGACTTATTCCATTTCCAGTTTTTTAAACTTTGGCGACCGCACTGAATAGACACCTGTTTATTTAAAGGAGCCAAATAGCTCATTTAGAAAATGTTTCATCTCACAACATCTGCACTACACTATAGTTGAAAACAACACCCCTTTCATGTTCATTTCATCTACTTGTACCTTCAATATTTGATGCTACTAAAGCTAGCCGCAGTGAGTAACGCACGTCCGGTTTTGCCATTTTGCCTGCTCTCGTCCCGTTTACGGAAAAGAGCTACTGTAAAGCAGATATCAGAAATGCACTGCTGATAAAGAGTTGTGTTGCATGAATTGTGACAACGACAAACCCAAGCGACAACCACACAGTAGTGCAGACTCAGTACTACTGAGTTTTCCCATCAAAAGAACTTCACTCAAATGCTTAGCCAACTTTACACCACATATGCCATACAATACGTGCCTTAACACAGTACTTAACAGAACAAACAGATAGGTGGGAAGTCTTTAAAAGCAGCTTCAGAGCGGCGTTCTGAGAGGTTATTCAATTTCAGCTTTCAGAATTCGGCGCTACTAAAGCTAGCCGCAGTGAGTAACGCACTTCCGGTTTTGCCGTTTTGACAGCTCGTCACGGCCCGTTTTAACCACCTTAACATTTTCAGTCTTCAGCTCTTGTCACGCGTGTGAGAATGATTTGATTCTGTAAACTGTGTCTTGCACGTAGTAGACCTAGTACTAGCGTTAGTTCTAACTCTAGCTAGTGAGGGCAGACTTGGGCCAAAGATTCTAGAACATTCTAGAATGCGCTGCTCTGTACTGATGCACCGACATGCATGAACATCAATGTATTTTTCGCTGTTAGCTTTTTAAACAATTAAAATGGAGGGGGCTTATAATAAGTAACTAATAATAATAACTTTTTTTTTTTTAGTTTTTTTCTCATTGTCCCGCGATTGTCCCAGATATGATAATGTTGTGTCCCTGTGTAATTTTTTATGGTCCCCGGGACGTCGGGACACCGTTAGTTTCGAGCGCTGGTATCAGGAAAAGTCAGTCGCCTTCTTCTTACTCCTGCGCACTAAAACCATCAAAGTCCTCTTCCTCAGTGTCTGAATTGAACAACTTTAGGATACTGTCACTCACTTCAGTCTCTTCGTTGTCGCTCTCACTTGAGCACTCGCGGTCCTCTTCATCACGGAGCAGCCCAGCCTTCCGAAACCCGCCGGTGATGGTGGATGTTTTGACGCGGCTCCACGCATTTATAACCCACTGGCAGACATCAGCAAAAGTTGCCCTTCTCATGCGGCCAGTTTTGGTGAAGGATTTCTCGCCACTCGTCATCCAAGTTTCCCACTCACTGCGCAGTGCCACTTTAAATGCACGGTTAACGCTGATGTCCAGTGGCTGCAAATACTTTGTGGTGCCCCCTGGAATCACAGCTGGGATAGAGTTTGTACTCTTGATGGCAGCTTTCACTGAGACAGTTATATGGGCCCTCATGCTGTCCATCACGAGCAGTGCTTTTTTTTGGTGAAAATATCCCCCTGGACGCTTGCCATAGCACTCCGTAAGCCATTCCTTCATTAGGCTTTCTTCCATCCAGCCTTTCTTATTGACTTTCACCACTATTTCTTTTGAGATCTTTTCCTTTGGCATTGTCAGACGCTTAAAAATCACCATGGGTGGGAGCTTTAGTCCGGATGCTGTGCAGCTCAGAACACACGTGAAGTGCGTCCTCTCGTGGCCAGTTGTTTTGATTGTGATGGACGAGTCACCTTTTTTATTTACAGTCCGGGTCAGCGGCAAGTCAAAGGTCAAAGGTACTTCATCCATATTTATTATGTCATTTGGCCCGATGGAATGCTCCGCTATCTTTGTTTGAGTAAATGTACGGAAGTTAGCGAGTTTTTCCTCGTAGTCGGGAGGGAGCTGCTGACACAGCGTCGTGCGTGCCCGGACGGACAGGTCTTTTCGTTTCATAAATCTGAAACACCACGATGGCCCACCTCCAAAATCTTCGATGTTCATCTCGGTGGCCATTTCTTTAGCCTTCAGCCTGATCTGCACGGTGGAAACTCCGCGGCCTCCTGCTCGCTGTGTGTTCACCCAGTCTTCAAGGGAGTTTTCCAGGTCCGGCCACCTGCTGTGATTACCTCTGAAAGCTTTTGTCGTCTTTTTGCATCGAGTCAGTTCTTCGCGCTGGTGTCTCCACCGTCTCACCATCAATTCATTTATGCCAAAACGACGTGCAACACCTCGATTTCCTACTTCAATCGCCAGACGGATTACCTTTAACTAAAAGCGGCATCGTATGCTTTTCTTCGAGTATCTTCCATGTTGATGAGGTTGAGTACAAATGACTGATTTACAAGACCGTAATTAACTGTGAAAGTTAGCATGATGTATCGCACAATTTCATTGGACCTCTGTGAACTTCTCATCAATTTTATTGGTCTACTGTTTTTGGCGCCATGAAAAAAAAACATGCATTAGCCGCACCATATTATAGGCCGCAGTGTTCAAAGTGTGGGAAAAAAGTAGCGGCTTATAGTCCAGAATTTACGGTAAGTACATTTTTCTTGTTGATATATTTTGACTGCTAAGTAGGCTTGCTGCTGGTTTAGTTTCACTGTGTGCCCATTCGTCTCGGTACCTAACTTACCGCACTTACTCTAGCACTAGTTATGCTCTTAGCTGTTTGGTTTGGAAGGAAATGCAATTATGATTTCTTTCAATTCAATTCAATTAATTTTTATTTATATAGCGCCAAACACAACAAATGTCATCTCAAGGCACTTAGATAATAAAGTCCAATTCAAGCCAATTGGAATTCAATTTCTTGTGACCTGAAGTTCTTTTGCCTACCGATGTGGAACACACTTATTGTAAGTTGCTTTGGATAAAAACGTCTGAAAAATGACCGTAATGTAATGTAATCCCATACCAGCAATATTATATATTGCTTTTGACTTACCCCCTACTGCGTCCTGTGAGCCGAGTTCCGGCCTCACAGGACGCAGTTTAAAAAATAAAGCGTTTTGCTTCTCAAAACAATATGCGTTCAAAAGAGTAATACATTTGCATCACAAAATCGTTCTCCAGGAAAAAGTCAGACCTCACAATTGGTTGGCACTATTTTCTCTCCCTTTGTATCACTGCCTGCTGTGTAGCCGGACTACCTTCATCAATGCCAAAACGAGGCCGGAACTCGGCTCACAGGACGCAGCAGGGGGTAAGTCAAAACCAATAAATGATATTGCTGGTATGGGATTACATTACATTACATTATGGTCATTATGCAGACGTTTTTATCCAAAGCGACTTACAATAAGTGTGTTCCACATCGGTGGGCAAAAGAACTTCAGGTCACGAGAAATCACAAGTGCATTTCCTTTCAAAACCAAACAGCTAAGAGCATAACTAGTGCTAGAGTAAGTGCAGTAAGTTAGGTACCTAGACGAATGGGCACACAGTGAAACTAAACCAGCAGCAAGCCTACTTAGCAGTCAAAATATATCAACAAGAAAAATTAAATGACTTAGTCTGGATGAATCAAGGAGTTCACAGTGCCTCCAAAAGTTAAAACACACATGGATGTCATACAGCTTCATGTCAAAAGAGGCGAACTATCCCTTTAAGAGCAGAACTTGTCATATATATCGGTCCATTTAGACGAAGCTGCACTGATTACATGAAATGACTTTAGTTTTAAGGTTTTCTGAATGTTATGTTGTGTTGAGGCGTGATTCTGTTAGCAGAGAAAAGTCCAAATTGAAAAGTGATAAAAAGTTCAGTTTGAGCTCAGATTGTAATTTTTCTCCTGATACTTCGGTTTTTCCATCAGAGACGATGGAGTTAAAATGAGTAAACCAACGACCTGCTGTTGGTCTCTTAAAGGGCACATCTGTGTTGTTAATCACGTTATTCATTGTTCCCATAAACGTTAAATTCAGCCCCATGATGCATAAATGGCTCCAGTATGATCCCAAAGAGACACTTATATTTGATTATATGTTTCATTTGGATGCAAAAGGGAAGAATCTGAAGTTAGATTAACCGCTTTGACCTTTGACAAGATAACTTATCAGTGACACGTTTGATGTCGACCATTTTTAAAACTCCACTAACTTTTAAGTTGTTGCTGTGAGTAAATACGACATTCAGGCTCAGACTTTCGTGTCTTACTGAGGAGAGAGCAGCGGATCTCAGCTAAAGATTAATAAATAAAACAGGGAATCAGAGAAATAAAATGGTTCTGCGACAGAAATAACAACGACTGCAGCTCGGCATGAGCCTGCGGGAAGGTGCCACGATGCTGAAAGAGCGAGGACTTAAAGGAACGTCGGATCTCATTCCGCCGACCGCAGTAGGAACACTTTGAACTGCAGTTAGTTTAAAATGCAGCTAAACAGATGTGTGAAGTGTCACAGTGGAAATCAAATTTGAGGCCAAATTACTCAGATTTATTCATTTTGGCATATCTGCTAACATGAGGGGGAAGGCGCTTATGACATCCAGATGTTTAGACTGGCTGTTCTGTCGTCCATAGTGTCACGTGATTAGCTTGGTAGAAAGTCGTGCTCTCATTAGCGTGACTCAAACGACTCTCATTGGACCAGAGGTAGGTAGAGTAGCCAAAAATTGTACTCAAGTAAAAGTACTGTTACTTCAGAATAATATGACTCAAGTAAAAGTAAAAAGTAGTCATCCAAATAATTACTTGAGTAAACTACTCGAATACTTAGTAACTGTTGAGTAACGTCTGATTTATTTGTTAACACAAGCATTCAATCAGACAGACAAAAATACTAAATAATCATCTTTAGGCAAATTAGAGTTCATCCAAATGATAAAATAAATTAAAATGAATTAATTAATTACAAAATAGCTTGAATTAAAATAATCCAGGTAAATTCAAGAACTTCAATAAAAAATAAAAGAGACTTAGGAAATGTTTAAAACATATGTAACCCATATGTAACCTAAAAAACAAACATTCACCTATCCATGGGGGAAAAAAACGAGTTTAGGAGACTTACCGCTACATGTTTCCTCAAGTTAGATGTTGAGTTTCTGCTGAAATGTGCGTTTGTTTTGGTTGACACAGAAGACACATAATGTAGCTGCTGTTTCTCACTCTTTGTAAGGTAAACATGCTTTCAGTATGAGGCCTCGTCTGTAGCCTAATGTAGCGGAGTAAGAGGACAGTTTCTTCTGCACAAATCTACTCAAGTAAAAGTAAAAAGTATAGAGATTTAAAACTACTCCTAGAAGTATAATTTTTTCAAAAACTTACTCAAGTAAATGTAACTCGTTACTACCCACCTCTCATTGGACACAGACTCTTAATGATTGCTTTCTCACGCTCACTCATCTTCAGCTGGAGGTCCCAGGCCTGAGCTCGGCCTCCATGTTGGAGATCGGCCCGGTCGGCCTGAGCTTCGAGCTGCCTAAGCTCACCGCCACCGGCCTGCAGATCCGCTTCCTCCGCCTGTCTCCGATCCAGCCCAGCCCGTCGCAGCGCTGGGTCCGATACGTCACCCACTCTGAGTCCTACACCATCCGGATCTGACGGTGCCTCCTCAGCTCCACCCAGAAGCAAACCGAACAGGATCGATTCTATTGACTGACTGAAGATCAATAAATTATGTACATTTCGTATTTTGACATGCAACTTGATTGTGCACGTTTCCCTGTTTGCTGCCTGTAAATAAACATGAACCCATGTCCAGTCCATATGTGACGCCGCATGTGATGTTTTTGTGCTTTAAAAAGCTGAGCTGGAATATTTGCTGGCACTAACTCACTGAACGTCAGCAGGTTCGGGCCACAAATATCAAAATGACACCACTCTAGCCAAGAGGAAGCTCCAAAAGCAGGAAAAAAGCTTTGAGAAGGTTCCTATTTGTGCTGATTCAGACTAATTCTTTTTGCTCAGTGACCCCTTTCCACTTCTCCTTTATGCCTTCTGTCTGATAATGATTCACAGTGTCGTTTATTTTTAAGCCCTTCAACCTCTGTGAAGTGCAGTGAAGGCTAAACCCAGTTGAAGTTCACCTTTACTTGCTGTTTTTGAACCGTGGGGTCTTCCTTTCCTCCGAGGGGTCTCGCAGGAAGGATGGTGGGGTTGATCAGGAGGATGAAGGGAGTGAGGATGACTTTCCGGATCCTTTCAGGGAAGCAGAGGCAGGTCTGCAGCAGCTCACAGTGACAGTACACAGGAAAGGGAAATATCCTGGAAGTGAATGGAGAGCCAGAGGTCGTGCAGACGCGGTGTGGATCTGACAGTCATGTGGTCAGCCGTTCACATCCTGTTGGAAACAGTTTGGACTCTGAATCCAGTGACAATACTTTGAATTTTTAGAGGCTCCCAGAAGATAAAACTTGTGATGGCTTTGCCTTGTTAGGGTACGGCCTCCTCGGGCCTCTGAAAGTGTCCTGAGGTATCAGGAGGTCATGTTCATGTAGATCCTTGTTGGGACTGTGGGGGCATCTGCAGAGATTTACAGGTACAGTCTGGTGTCGTCTGCGTAGTACTGATACAAGAAGCCAAATGAGTGGACGACCGGACCCCTTGGTCAGTGTTGTATGTTTCAAACGGAAAGGGTCCCAGCAACAAGCCTTGTGGCACCCCATTGGTGCCTCTTTCAGGGTTTAAGGAGGAGTGGTCACTTAGATCACCCGATACAAGATGAGCATACAAGATAGCACTCCATCTATTTTCAGAAGCGGGGTACACCTGGACAGGTTGCCGGTCCATCAGGGTCCTTTAGTTGAACTTTGGTAAAAGAATTAGAATGAGAAGAAAAGAGTATAAATGCCTCAATCGTTGGGTTAAACCACGTTTATTGACCTTTTAATGCGTGGACTTTCAACGAAAGTTGCAAACTCATAATGGCTTCTCTGTTGTGCACAAACTAAAGAGATGGAGCTTTAAAAAGTGGCAGCACAAAGGCTGAAGTCCACCCAATGTCCGCCGCTCATGGAGGCTTGTCTCATTAAAGGAAAACTCCGGGGCATTTGAAGTGCATTTCCATTGCTAGAGGTTGTCAAATACTGACGGTAGGACACAGACAGGTGCAAATCTGCGCTCCCTGTGTGGAGATCGCGCTGTTCGCACAGCCTGTCATGCGAGGCTAATACGTGGTGGCTAGGGGCAAGCGCTAACCCTTCCACGTAAAACAACAACTTGCACACTGCAGAAACGTCACACCACTTTATAAACCATCCGACAATAAAGTCACAAGCCTTACCATCAAAACCATATGCATGGTTCTCACATTACTGGCATGGGGACGTTACAAAACAACTTTATAAACAGCATGTAACTCACCGGTTAGTTGTACGCTTGCGCATGTGAAAGCCCAAAAGAGTCGATGGACGATACTCCCATATACAAAACAATTATCTTCTCTAGAAAAACTGCGTTCAAGTATTTAAAACATTACAACAATATTACTGGGCATGTATTGTCAATTGGTCAAAAATACCTTAAACTATCTTTTTCCAACTTGAAATTGTATGACTTTGCCTAAAGGGACCCCATCATTAGAAAAAGTCATTCTTTATTTTTCTTTATGTTTCCATGTGGGCTGTACACCACTAGGGTACAAAGATTGTCTTATGGGTCATTTTTGACCCGTGAATTATAAAAACATTTAAACACCAGAAAAAAGTTCACTGTTTTTTTTCCCTTTCAATATAATTAATTCAGAAGTAATTACTTCACATTTATATAATAGCAATAATAAACCTTTATTATGTAAAAGAAAACTGAGAAAACAAGAAAACTGTTGGTCCAACTGACAGTTGGTTTGTGATTAAAAAAAAAAGTGTAATCCTAAAAACTGGTGATTGTCTTTTTGTATTGTGTAACAAAAAATACATGATAAAAAATGTTTTGAATTGAGTTGAAAACATTTTTTCAACTCAATTCAACTCAACTCAATAACAGCTGGTTTCATCATACAAAATAGATTTTGGACTTAAAATTTAATTAAGTTGCTTTATTTTGGGGCTTTGGTAGGACGGGTCATTTTTTACCCATAGGACAAGGGTAGTAAACAGAATGTTAAGACAGCACAAAGGGTTAAAACAACAATATGTTAACACGATGCCAAGGAGGAAAGACATCTGCTGGATCAGGGGTTCACTTAGTTTCTCACTCACTGCTTCTGTGTTTTGTTCAATAAATGATGACTCAGTGTGATGTGTGTCATGTTATCTGGGGTTGAAGTTCCTGAGTTTTAACTCTGAATATTCTCACCGTGACCTGATAAATAAAGAGGTTTCTCAGTATTTTCACACACAAAAATGATCCCTTGAAATTTTGTACTTTGCTTTAAAGCCCTGACAGAAGACCACGTGACCAGCCTGGATCTAAACTTTAGGGGTGCTCCAGCTTTGGGGCCCTGGAGTTCCTGAGTTTTAACTCAGAATATACCCTGGATATAAACTTTAGGGGTGCTCCAGCTTTGGGGCCCCTGAGGAGCCCCCGTGGGCCCCCTGTGGGGCCCTGGAGTTCCTCTTCCTCACAGATGAATCATCTTCAGTGTTTTTAACGCATCGTGTTGTCGTGTTGCGCAATCTGCAGCCACTACGCAACACACTCACACACACGCGCACGTTTGACTTTCTGTGTTTGCGTGAACCCACGTTCACTGACTGCGTTTGCGTGTTCCCGAACCCGACTCTACGCGTATCCATATAATCAGAATTTAACCCCCAAACGGTCCTCTGAAACAGCGGGGACCGCAGAAATGTCCTCACTACGACGGTTAAACCCGGGCCCCGGTCCTCACTGAGATAGCAACCCGCGCGAACGCTCGCGCAGAGAGGGGGGAGCCTTGCCTTTGCGGAAGCCAGCGGAGCCGAGGCGGCGCTACAATAAATTAACATACTAACTAGTTATCGGTGCGCGGATGTGGATGGACGGGTGAACGGAGCTGCCTGAACAATTACTGCCGTTTAAAGTCGAGACACCACCTGGTCCGGCCTCATTTTGTTGGGATTTTCTTGCCGTCCGCCTGCCGAGGAGATGGGGGACAAGGCGGGCACCAGGTAGGACGGTTGGGCTACAACGGCTAACGGCTAGTTAGCATTGGTTCTCACGCACTTTGCTAATGTTAGCAGCGGAGCTGCTGGCCCGGGCGGGGGGGTTTCTCAGCCTGTGCTGCGGAGATTTACCAGCGAAGCAGAGGGCGAACCCGAACCGGAGGTCAGTGAACGACCCCCCGGTTCGGGCTTGCGGTACCTCCGCCAGACAATGACCTCGTTCACTGGAGGCGAAGTTAGCACAGCAGGGTGGGGTTAGCTAACCGCGGTACGACTGTGGTGGACAGCTCGGTGCTCCAGCCTCCGCTGAGAAACCTGTCAAATTTACCCCCGTTTTATGAGAAAATGGACAACAGCTCAGAGACACCGACTGCTTTAACGCACGAGCCCCCGCGTGTGCCCTCGCACGCGCTGTTTTTAACGCCGCGGACAGGAATTCCCACGGTGCTCCTCCAACAAAACACGACCGGAACATTACCGTTGGTGGGCGGCATCGACACATGGAAACCCGTAATTAACAGCAGAATGTGACGGTCTTTTAAAGCCTAAAACCCGGTCTGGTTCCCGGTGAGCAGCGGCGGAAGGTTCGCAGTTAACGGGGGTCAACCTGCCTCAGACAGCGGCTGATTTTGGGTGGAGATAATCGGGTGTAAGAGTGTGTACTGATCCGCTGGTTTCTGCAGAAATGGCTGCTGGGGATGCACCTGATGACACTGAGAGGTTTGTTGTTGGGTGGAGGTGCAGGTGGGCAGAGGAAGTGCCCCTGGTGTGACCGGTTCCGGGGCTGATGGCTCGGATTCTGCCCGGGCTGAGGCTCTTTGTGCGTTCACCTGCTGTTTATCCGGGTTAAAGCTCGTGTGTTCAGGCCACAGAGCTGCTGCTTTTTCATGCAGAGCTTATTTAACTGGGGCAGAAAGCGGCTCACCAGCAGACCCTGTTCCTGGTTGGGCTTTTAAGGGACAAACTGCAGCAGAAACCCGAGTAAAAGACATAAATAAAACATAAATAAGGGGGCGATGGGTGGATTTCTACTTTGTTGGGGCTCCTGCTTTTATCTCTTGATCTTTATCATTTTGATCCTAAATCTCCAAAGCTTGGCTGTTCACCGAGGTGCCAAAGCAAAAAGAAATCCTCCTGGTTTTAATATGCAAACAGGAGCCGGTTGGAGGCTTCCTGTTCCTGAAACGACCCCGATGAGGACGGGTCGGTTATCATGGAAGAGAAGAGTCGAGTCAAACCAGAGAGATGGTCAAAGATCCGTCCAACACGGCGTTACAGCCTGCAGGGACGGTGGGGAACCATCTGTGGCTCAGTGGTTAGAGTTGGTCGTCCAATAACCGGAAGGTTGGCGGTTCGATTCCCACTCTCGCCACTCAAAAAAAAGACTGGTGGAACTGATAGCTGGAGGGGTGTCAGTCCACCTCCTTGTCACGGCTGAGGTGCCCTTGAGCAAGGCACCGTACCCCCCCATGCTCCCTGGGTGCTTCATGGCTGCCCACCGCTCCAGGTTGGCATCTGTCTCTGAGTGTGTGACCCTGTGCATGTGTGTGTCAAACCTGGTGCCAACCTGGATGGGTTAAAAGCGGAGGACAAATTTCGTGTGTATTAATGTATGCATGACAATAAATCTGATCTTAAAGAGAAAAACAGCTCCCAGAGATGTTTATCTGTGAGTGTCGGAGCAGTTCTGCTCCCAGAGCCGAAGTTACTGAGACTAAACAGCTGTGCAGGGGGGCCGAGGAAGCTGAGAGGTTGCTGCTCCCACCTGTCAGGATTCACCAGAACCACTCTGAGGGTATTCTGGATGGTCTGGAGAAGACTGTAAGGACTTTTAATCCAACAGAATATGAGACGCTGTAAGGCTGCTTTTATAGGAAAATGGGATGTTCTGATTTGGTTTGAGTGGTCAGAGATAAAAACCAGACGGAAGGATGAGTTCTTACTGGTTTAACACGTGAAACCAGCAGCACAGACACAGTTCCAGCTGTGGGTCTGGGTCTTAAAGGGATAGTTCGCCTCTTTTGACATGAAGCTGTATGACATCCCATATCAGCAACATCATTTATAAACATTTTCTTACCCCCTGCTGCGTCCTGTGAGCCGAGTTCCAGCCTCGTTTTGGGGTTGATGAAGGTAGTCCGGCTAGTTGGCTGGGGTTTAAAAAATAAAGCGTTTTCCTTCTCAAAACAATATGCGTTCAAAAGAGTAATACATTTGCATCACAAAATCGTCCATCCAGAAAAAGTCAGACCTCACAATCGCTTGGCCCTATTTTCTCTCCCTTCGTATCACTGCCTGCTGCCGCCTGCCGCGCCTGTTACGGTGTTTGCTGCTCGGAAGCAGGGGACTGCTCGGTCTGCAAAGCAGACAGTGATACAAAGGGAGAGAAAATGGGGCCAAGAGATTGTGAGGTCTGACTTTTTCCTGGAGAACGATTTTGTGATGCAAATGTACACTGGAAAAAATGCCCCTCCAAAAATAAGTAAGAAAAAAAACAAATACAAGACGTTTTTGCTTGAAATAAGCAAAAAAAATCTGCCAATGGAACTAGTGAAAATCGGCTTGTCAAGATTTCTTGAAATAAAATGTGATATTTGGGACTTTTGAGATAAAAGTGATCTTGAAATTAGCTTAAAAACCTCTTCAAATGTAAAAAAAAGCTTGTTTCATATGAAATCTGATTTGTTTTCAAGACTTTTTCATTTAACATGATATTCCAGATGTATTGTCTTCAAACAAGTCCCCATATCTGGCTGAAATAGTACTTGTTAGGCAGTTGTGTCTCATATTATATGGGATATGTATATGGCTGGAATGACAATAAACCCTCTTGAATCTTGAATATTAAGTGTAATGAGATATTTTGACTAGAAATGAGACAAATATACTTGGTAAGACTTTGAATTTTTCCAGTGTATTACTCTTTGGAACGCATATTGTTTTGAGAAGCAAAACACTTTATTTTTTAAACCCCAGCCAACTAGCCGGACTACCTTCGTCAACGCCAAAACGAGGCTGGAACTCGGCTCACAGGACGCAGCAGGGGGTAAGAAAATGTTCATAAATGATGTTGCTGATATGGGATGTCATACAGCTTCATGTCAAGAGGCAAACAATCCCTTTAATGCACAGAATGAGCTTCAGTTTGGCCTTTTGTGAGAGTAAAAAGTGCTCCCAGATACAACCCCCTTGAACATGCCGGGGCTGTTTCCTGAAACTGAATCTGAGCTCCACGGTCGCCTTTTAAAGAGTTTAAATGTGATCGATGTTGGCCAGAAAAGGGATCTGAGATCTGAGCTCCGGGTTGAGGTTGTTGTGTTTCAGGACAAGTAAGTGAACAGAAAGCAGCGCCTCCGTCCTGTGGAGCAGAAGCAGCTCCGCTTCACCCACTTCCTGTCTGCAGAACCTGAAGAGTCCTGAGAGACCGACCCGAGTGGCCCAAAGCGTCCCGCTCAGAACCTTTCTCTGAATGAGACGGAGGTTCTGAACCAGCTTCGGGTGTTTGGATCTGCGTGTCCCCGTCCTCGGGTTCTGCTTCACGTCTCTTCTTGGACTCTCAGCTGGAGTCCGTTTGCGTCGGCACGTTTTAGAAACCCAAACAGTTTGTGTTGGTAGCAGAATGTTGGGCTGAAGGCTTTAATGAGGACATTCCTGCCACTGACGGCGAGCCGTCCCGGCCCTGCTCCTCGCTTCCTGCGCAGCTACTTCCTGTCAGGAAGCCGGCTGGCAGCGGGTCGCAGAGGAAGCGTGCCCGGCCCGGCCTCTCCGAGGCGGCGGTGCCGTCCTCGGGGAGCTCCGGCTGATTATCTGACGGGGTGGAGCCTTTTTCCTTCACGCTCTCGGCTCGCCGCTTTGGCTTTACTGCCTTAATGTTTTCACACGATGGCAGCTCTGATAAGACGCTCAGCGTTGGAAAATCGTGGTGATTATCTGGTGTTTTCAACACTAATGTTTGCTTTGGATTTAATCTGGATCTGTTTCCAATAATTCCTCCAGTTTATCTGGAAACAATCAGCTGCTGCTGACACGGTGAAACATTTCCTGTTCTTCTTCTTCTTCTTCCTCTTCCTGCCTGTTCACGGCAGCTTCTGTTTGATCTGCACCACCCTGATGGAAGCAGGTGGTTTTTAATGTGGGACTCGTTTTAAATGGTGTGTTTATTCAGAGTGGATCCTGGAAGCTTGGTTGGTACGAGCTGAAGGAGGAAGACAAACAGTTGATCTGATCTGATCTGATCTGTGTTCAACAGGATTCATTCTGACTGTTCAATGAGTCGTCGTTATGGAGTCTGTAACAATCAGATGTGTTAAAGGGATAGTTCGCCTCTTTTGACATGAAGCTATATGACATCCCATATCAGCAACATCATTTATGAACATTTTCTTCCCCCCTGCTGCGTCCTGTGAGCCGAGTTCCAGCCTCGTTTTGGCGTTGACGAAGGTAGTCCGGCTAGTTGGCTGGGGTTTAAAAAATAAAGCGTTTTGCTTCTCAAAACAATATGCGTTCAAAAGAGTAATACGCTGGAAAAATTCAAAGTCTTACCAAGTATATTTGTCTCATTTCTAGTCAAAATATCTCATTACACTTAACATAAGACACAACTGCCAAATAAGTACTATTTCAGACAGATACAGGGACTTGTTTGAAGACAATACATCTGGAATATCTTGTTAAATGAATTTCTTGAAAACAAATCAGATTTCATATGAAACAAGCTTTTTTTTACATTTGAAGAGGTTTTTAAGCTAATTTCAAGATCACTTTTATCTCAAAAGTCCCAAATATTAGGGCTGAACGATATGGACAAAATTTCATATCTCGATATTCATGCCAGATATCTCGATTACGATATGACTACGGGTTCGGTGAAAACCAAGCATTTTTCAGAAAACTAAAAACATCATAAAACAAAAGAGTGCAGTTTTATTGATTAATTTTCGCCAAGCACGACCTGCACAACACCTCGCTCTGGTCGACATCATCCTTTCTAAATCCAAAATACCTCCAAATAATGGAGGATGATTTATGTTTTGGCACAAAATTAGATTCTGCACTGCCACCGGCCGAATTATCTTCCGCGCTCATGTCACTTTTCTTTCGTTTCTTTCGTTTTGATTTCGCCGTGAATTCCCCGTGAATGTGTGTGGCTGTGTGCGTCTCAGTCTACTTCTCCCTCACTCCCACCCTCCTATGTTTGTCATTGGTTGGCTTCAGCTGTCGCTCCACAGCAAGCGTGAAATAAGCTTTGTGGTTGGCTGGCGGTGGGGTGCGTTCAAGCGCAATCTTAAAAGTAATGTTTATGGTGACTGCCGGAGCTGTATAAGCAGGGCGAGCGCGGGGGAAATAATATCGTTTATATCGTTGCTTTTTCGAAATTACTTTCTTGAATGTTCATATCTCGATATAGATACGATAACGATATATCGTTCAGCCCTACCAAATATCACATTTTATTTCAAGAAATCTTGACAAGCCGATTTTTACTAGTTCCATTGGCAGATTTTTTTTGCTTATTTCAAGCAAAAACGTCTTGTATTTGTTTTTGTTTTTTTTTTTTACTTATTTTTGGAGGGGCATTTTTTCCAGTGTACCTTTGCATTACAAAATCGTTCTCCAGGAAAAAGTCAGACCTCACAATCTCTTGGCCCCATTTTCTCTCCCTACATATCACTGCCTGCTGCCGCCTGCCAACAGCCGCACCTGTTACGGTGTTTGCTGCTCGGAAGCAGGCGACTGCTCAGTCTGCACTTCGGTCTGCACAGCAGGTAAACAAAAGAAAAGGAAACAAAACCGAAGGAAACAAAAGGAAATGAATCAAAGGGAAAGAAAGGGAAGGAAAGGTCTGACTTTTTCCTGGAGAACGATTTTGTGATGCAAATGTATTACTCTTTTGAACGCATATTGTTTTGAGAAGCAAAACGCTTTATTTTTTAAACCCCAGCCAACTAGCCGGACTACCTTCATCAACACCAAAACGAGGCTGGAACTCGGCTCACAGGACGCAGCGGGGGTAAGAAAATGTTCATAAATGATATTGCTGATATGGGATGTCATACAGCTTCATGTCAAAAGAGGCGAACTATCCCTTTAACCACATGTTGGCTGTTTACACACAGACACCACATCTGGACTGATGGGGATCGGCTCGCACCTGCTGATGGCGCCACGCTGGACATGGGGCGCAGCACGCCGCCCCTCTGCTCGCTGTTATCCTGGATTATTTCGGGTTAAACGGGACAGATTCCAGTTGGACTCTCAGAGCAAACACGAGTGTTCAGCTGGAAGCTCAAAGCGTGGCTGAAAGGAGGTGGAGAGCTCTGAGTGAGATGCCAGGTTTGGCTCCGCCCTCCTCGTTGGGCGCTGTTAGAGATGATTATTAACTAATGATTGTCCTCTCAGTCAGCAGTTCAAACACAAAGTGTCACGGTTCAGAGAGGATTATGACTCCATCAGCCTCCACCCACGTTTACACTGCTCCACCCAGAGGGCGTGTTAACCGAGCGTTTCTATTGGCTGCAGCAAAAATCACTCGGGTCGCCGATTATTCCGCCGTTCATTAGATAAAAATATTTCTAAGAGAAAAGAGCTTTTAGCCCCAATCAGAACAGTTCTGAGTCCAGCCCCCCTCCATCAGGCGTCCTCCTCCACCTGAGGGGCGGTGACTCCATCAGAGCAGCTTCATCCTGTGAACTGCTCAGGTGCTGATATAACAGACAATAAAACAGGAAATAAGAGGCTTCATTAGGGTTTCAGCTGTAGCAGAGAAGCTAACAGATGTTGGCACAGCTGGATGTTAGCTAGAAATCTAAAGTAAATCATTTTTACTGTGAAAGTACTTCTGATCTGATTAATTTACGGATTTCTTGGTGATCTAAATAATCGTGTGCTGCTGCGTCCGGGACTCTGGATGAACCTGTTCCTCCTGACAGAAAGAGGAGGGTTAGCATCACTGGTTAGCATCACTGATTAGCTGTTGTTTATATGTGTGGACGCCACCGCCGCCCGGGAGCTGACGGAGGAGCTCACAGGTGCTGCGTGCCTCCTGGTGATGGCGTCCTCTGCGTTAGACTCGCGGTCGGTTTCAGTTTGTTTCCTCTAAACCGTCGCTGGTTCAGTTAGTTGTGAAATTCCAGAGCTTCCTAAATATATTTGGCAACCCGCTGTCGTGTTTTTAGCTTCCACTTTCACCCAGAACGTTTGGTCTTTTAAGGTGGAGACAGAAACCTGACTTTCTGTGCAGAGCTTGGAGGGCCTCGGGCGTTATGATGCGGTCGCACCGCAGGTTAACTGATGATGCTGAGTCCGTTCAGCAAAGGAACCAAGAGGAAGACGAGTGGAACACAGTTTTAACCTGAATGTTTCACCGTTTCAGAGCTGAAAAATGTTTGTCTGCTGGAAGTGTAACTTCTATTCAGTCCAATTCAAGCCAGTTCATTCAATTCCAATTAACTCGAAACTTCTCTCTGATCCAATCCCCCGTCCTGAGCAGCACAAGGCGACTGGAGAGAAAAAACTCTCTTTTAACAGGAAGAAATCTCCATCAGAACCAGAACCAGGAAGGGCGGCCATCTGCCTGGTTCCACAGAGAGGGGCCTGATAACTGAAGGCTCTGCCTCCCAAACTGGTAGCTGGTTCCACAGAGAGGGGCCTGATAACGGAAGGCTCTGCTTCCCAAACTGCTTTTAGGAACTCAGCAGCTGCTCTTTGTTACTTCCTGTGGTTGTCGGAGGAAGTAACCATTTCACACGAAAGCAGGCGGGGAGGGTAAATGAAAACCATCCAACAAGGTCCTCAAACACCTTCACACACCACATTTAGCAGCTCTGCAGTCATGTGATCAGTCAGAGAGGGGGTTGGTGGGGTCCACCTGTTGAACCCGACTGTGATGAATATAAACGCAGCTCAAACACAGTCTGAGGAGGAATTATCGGCCAGAGAGCCACGGTTCTGTATGGAAACATCTGGACATGTATGTAGAAAGAGCTGGAAAACATTCATCTAATTTAGCCCAGAACACGGTGAAGCATCCAGCTAATAACTTCTTTATTTAACTTCGCTCTGTTCAAACGTCTGTTCCTCATTCTCACAGATTCTGACTAGGGATGTCGAAATTTAAAAAAAGTCTTGACCGACCACTGAGCCTCATTAGTCGATTAAAGTCGGTCACCGAAAATTCTATAAGTGCCATTTATGATATCTGTGTCCTGTCGCGCGTCTTTCTCTGCCTCGTGGAACAAGTTATACCCCCATTTTAGAATGGTTAGGCTCCCATCACACAATCAATGTTAGTTCGTGCCCTTGGTATTATACATTTTCCCCAATCATTGACCACTAGTTCTAGGCGTACTTGTGGAGGAATAAGGGTTTTGGGTAGAAAAATAATTGCTGTGCCTGCGCAGACACGCACAGCCACACATTACGCGCAACGGCGCCCTTCCAGTCCCGGTACTTTTTAAACACGAATCAAACGCGGCACCGAACTCGGGCTGTTAAAAGCCCACGTTACAAAGTCACAAACAGAGAACGGTGCATTTGGCGGAAAGTAGGTTAACCAATGACTTGGTTAAAAAAAAACTTACCGAATGCCAACAGCCTCTGTGGCGTAGCCTATGCTGCACAAAATCCTTTGCAATAAGTTCCTGTCGTCATGCCATTTAAGTACAGATGAATATATCACAACAAGTAGGCTAAGTTAGTCTTGTGTCTTTTGCCATTACAGTGTTACAATTATCATTATGTCGTAGTTCACACGCAGCCACTAACAAGCTGGCAGGGAAGGTTGTCACAATATTGCCGTCAGGATACATTTGCATTAGCCTACACGCAACACTTAACTTCTCACGTCAAAATGTCATAGCAACCGGTGTAAGAGAGGACCTCTGAGGAGGGCGCTACGTGAGCTCTGCTGCGGTTGTTCTTCCATCGTGGGATGGCTCATGCTCACATAACATTTCTAAGGATATAGTGAGTGTTTTTTTTTTTTTTAAACCGACGGCTGAAAAATTCTAACCGGACGACGTTGATTCGGTCAGCCATCGGTCATACGGTCATCGGTTAATATCCCTAATTCTGACGGCTTTGGGGAACATAAATCCACCTCGTAAGCTTTAAAAGACCAAAGTGAAGCATTTACCCAAAGAGCCGCTTCCATCACAGGCCGGAGGCGGCGTTCTGGATCCGGAGGCTGCGGCGTTCTGGATCCGGAGGCTGCGGCGTTCTGGATCCGGAGGCTGCGGCGTTCTGGATCCGGAGGCTGCGGCGTTCTGGATCCGGAGGCTGCGGCGTTCTGGATCCAAAGCTGAGCTTCAACACGGTCCTGAAGCCAAAGCAGGAGCTGAACATGGTGTTTAATGATCTAACAGCTGCTTCAGTTGGAGGTCGGCCCAAATGTGACGGCGGTTTGCTTTAATAACAGATGATGGATGTGTTGGTGGGGACAGATGTGGAGGAAGTGAACGCAGGGGCTGCACCCAGATGTTTTAAGACCTTTAACAGCGCAGCCTGAACAGCTTCTGCAGCTTTAAAGCAGCATGTGGCTTATTTTAGATGAAATCTCAGTTTTTATGTGGACATGAGTGTTGGCTCAGCGGTGATGGGGACTACACAGGCCCTCGGCGTGAGCTCGGTTCTACAGCCCGCTCACACTTCCTGATGCGTCAGTGAAGCGGCTCTGTGAGCAGCACAGCTTCAGTTGTTTCTCAGGTTGTTCTCAGAGAAACATCTGGGCTCTGAGGGGAATCCTTCACTCTGTAGCCTGCAGGGGCGAGCGTTGGCTCACTTCCTGTCGTTTCCTCATATGATGACCGGTCCAGCAGCTTTATGCACCTGTTGAATCTGAGCGGCTGAATGAAACGGGTCAGAGTTCCTTTCTTTGAGCCCTGACCCGCCTCACCTGGCTGTCAGCTTGTTTTTCTGTCGCTGCTCAGCGCTGCGTCGATAATCCTCCATCTTTTGGGAGCGATGAGGGCGATAGCGAAGCTCCCGAGACTTCCTCAAAGTACAGAGAGAGACATCTGTTCCTGAGAAACGTGAGTCACTAACGCGTCAACAGGCCGTGGTGTCGGCGTGCGGAAACAAAGGAGGAGCGCCGCCGTTTGGCCTCTGATTCCAGGGCTCAGCTGGAAGGGAAAAGCTCCTGGAGTCAGATTGGCTTGGGTTCCTGTGGCGCTGCCGGAGGCCGGAGCTCCTTTTATGGCCTGTTGTCCACATGCAGACTCAGTTCTTCTGGATCTTTCTAAGAACTGTGAAGATGTTTCAGAGGGTGGCTGCAGTGGGGTCATGTGACCCGAGCGTCCAGCACCTGGAAACCAGCCCACCTCTGGCAGAGATGTTGCTTTCCTGTGCAGTTTCCTGTTTGGGTGTTGGTTTGGTGGTTATTGAGCTGAGTACTTTGAACTGCAGTTTACAGCAGCGGAAACGAGCGTGCTGCTGGATCTCTGAAGCTTTTGATCAGCATCTGGATGCTGTTTGGGTTGGTGTGAAAGAATGACCTCATAAAGAAACTTTATGGTTGGTTTACAGGTGAGCTAACAGCGGTTACATGCTAACAGGAAGTCGTGTTTGGGACGTCTTTTAAACTTTATTTAAGTGTTGGTCGGGTTTACAGGTGAGCTAACAGCGGCTACATGCTAACAGGAAGTTGTGTTTGGGACTTCTTTAAACTTTATTTAAGTGTTGGTCGGGTTTACAGGTGAGCTAACAGCGGCTACATGCTAACAGGAAGTTGTGTTTGGGACTTCTTTAAACTTTATTTAAGTGTTGGTCGGGTTTACAGGTGAGCTAACAGCGGCTACATGCTAACAGGAAGTCATGTTTGGGACGTCTTTAAACCTTATCGCTCCCCGGTTGTACTCTGACACATCCAACATGCGCCTCCTCATAGCCCACTGTGTGACATCCCATAATAAGCTTGGGTCATTTACTCTGAGCCCTTCCCCTGCAGAAGCAGAGTTTATTTCAACAGCTCAGGAAACTGAGACACTTCCTCAGATTAATTTGACAGCAGCTTCTCCCTCCTGATGCGTGTTTAAACCTCACTAACCAACTTCTTCTTTTTCTTCTTCTTCTTCCCCTCCCTCTGTCCAAACTTCACAGAGTTTTCAAGAAGTCGAGCCCCAATTGTAAGGTGAGTCCTTAGCTTTATTTGCTCTCTAACAGGCACAGAAACCACATGTTTCTGAGCTCTGAACCTCTTTCTGTGATCACTTTCCATCCATCTCTGACAAGCTCACAGGAGCTCTGCATGAAAACCCATCAATATTTAAAAAACTGTAAAAGCTACCGGGCTGAAATGCCTCCGACAGCATTAGCGCCACCATGTGGTGAGAGTGACGTCAGCAGCAAAGAGATTTAAGCCGGTTTTTACCCATTCAGACGACCACAAACAGCTCGCCGGTGCTTCCAACATTCAGGCTTTCTTTCTGTTTCTGCCATAAAATCAGTTAGAGAAGAAGAAGAATAACAGGACTCTTCAGTCAGACCGGTCCGTCTGGTTTCTGTGGGTGGATAAAACGTGATGACGGGGCTTTTTTTTTAAATTTTTTAAATTTTTAAAATTTTTTTTTTTAGAATAAAAACCGTTTCATGTTAAAGAAAAACAGCCGTCTGACCAGCAAAGAGTCCAGGCTGATGTCTGAAGCTGCTGGAAGCCTTCAGATGAAGGTGGCTGCCTTTGCTCAGAGGTTAAAAGAAACCGAGAAGCTGGGTCAGATCCTCCTGATGGAGCTCCAGCTGCTGGGTCAGATCCTCCTGATGGAGCTCCAGCTGCTGGGTCAGATCCTCCTGATGGAGCTCCAGCTGCTGGGTCAGATCCTCCTGATGACGGAGCTCCAGCTGCTGGGTCAGATCCTCCTGATGACGGAGCTCCAGCTGCTGGGTCAGATCCTCCTGATGACGGAGCTCCAGCTGCTGGGTCAGATCCTCCTGATGGAGCTCCAGCTGCTGGGTCAGATCCTCCTGATGGAGCTCCAGCTGCTGGGTCCCCAGATAGCAAAACTCTTTTGGCCCACATCTGGCCCACACCTGACATGTTCATCCGGCCCACATACAGCATGGAATGATGGCATTTAGGCGGTCCGCTCACGTTTGCCAGAAGTGGGCCACAACCAAGCCATCACAATGCCAGATGTCAGCCAAAAACAGCCCAAATAAACCAGCACTCAACTGGATGTGGGCCACTGTATTTTAATTCTGTCCAGAACTGGTTTACACTCTATGACCTTGACTTACCTGCACACTTAGGGAGTCACGACCATGATAAAATGCTATGTCAAATATGAAAACATAGAATAATGGTCTGAATTTGTGGCTACATGACATTATGGTACCCCCAGATACTATTTGAATGGTGGCATGCAGTGGTCCAGTCTTTTTGAGACTCATCTTGCGGTCTAAGATGAGGAAACCTACTAAAAAAAAAATTGAAGAAATGACCAAACACGAGAAAGCTGGTGTGATTTTTTTTTTTTTAATATATAACTTGAAAAATAAAATGGCAAAACAAAATCCGGGCCAAAGGAACAGAGTTGTTGGCCTACAAAAATCCAAATCCGTCTTGTGGCCCTTTAAGAAATACACAAAAGAACAAATTCAGTTCACTCAGTAAAGCATTACTGTGGTTACTGTATATGGTGGCAGTGAAGTGCAAAACATCAAAACCTCATCAAACAAAAAAGGCTCTGTGAAATGAGTTATAAATTATAATATTGTGTCGATGTCTTTCAAAACTTCAAAATCTAGTCCGTTTTTAATTACAATTAATCTGAAGATATAGTTGATATTATGCCTGATCACTGACCCAATATCTGCTTGCTCAACCTCATTCTGTTTAGACAACAATGAAAGTTAGGTAACAGGCAATGTGAGCTGGAGTCAAACACTCTGAAAAACTTCACATTTAACCTAAAGTTACAGCAATAAATCATCATGTTTATGTTAGTTTGTCTTCATGTTAACTCTTTTGGTGCCATTGACGTCTATAGACGTCAATTTAAAAAAAAAAACGTTCACTGCCAAAGACGTCTATAGACGTCAATTGCGTTTTTTAACGGAGCAGGCTAGCGGAGTTCGTCACTAAATCTTAGGCTTGTAAACACTAAACGGAGAATATACTGGCAAAATTACCCGCAAGGTGGCAGCAGTGCCACTTTGCACAAAAAAAGAAAAAGCGTGTTTTCTCCGTTTTTTTGGGTCAAACAGCTGATTTTGGTGAAACCAACCTATGTTCTACTGTCTATTACTAAAAGACTGAAAATGGTAGAAACAAACTTTTTTTTCCTGATCAAAGAAGAGAGTCTACTCTTTCTTTTGGTAATTTCGGTGTGTACATAGTCATAAGACACACTTTTCTGTGGGTCTTGGAAAATCAGTCAAAATACTGAAAAACACTTGGCATTATGGGTGGCTCTGAACTGAAAATGGCTGGCAGCCAATGAGTTAAAAGGTGATGTTTTGCTTTTGGAAGGTCTTTAAAAAGTTTTAAAATGATATTGAAATTAACCTCAGGATTCCTGCATACACCTAGCCTGCGAATTCCCATGCTGCTTTGCGCGCGATTTCATTCACACTGCAAAGGCAGCCTGGAAACCACCGCCCTTATTTTTGCCTGAGTTAGGGAACCAATCACAGAACGGGGGGGGGGCAGCCAGACGATGACGACGTCTATGCGCGACACCGAAGCTTGTAGAGTGTTAATCCAACATGGCAGCGGACACAACGTTATCGTTCGATGCAGCCTTGGAAATTGTTTTAAGTAGCTTAGAACGCAAGTTTACTTTTAAAAAAGAGCAACGTTTGGCGTTGAAAGATTTCATTGCCTTCTTCCTCGTCGAATTTCTGTCGCTCTACATACGTCATCTGGTATAAGTGATACAATTGGCTATGAATCGCGCGCAAAGCAGCATGGGAAGAACCAGATGCCATTTGATAGACATTCATAGCGCCCAATAAACGGCTCTAGGCATTCGTAAACCTCGCCTCAAATATGAGAAAATGTACACCTAGTTCCCAGACCACCATCTCATCGAGATGTGGACGCGTCAGCCAGGCTAGCATACACCTGCATTCTTTTTTATTTTTAATTTTTTTAAATTTTTATTTTATTTTATAAACACATGCTGGCAGGTTCATCTTGATTTCTGCTGTCGAACAGCATCACAGATATTGCAAGAAAGGTATTGTAGCCGACTTGCCTTTAATGTAGGCCTCCTGGTCAGTGGCAGTTAAAGCAATACTATGTAACTTTTCTACCCTAAAATAACAGCTTGAAAAAAATTGTGCGGCTAGAATGAGTTTTAATATTACGATTGGGCTGTCTCCTATGCCCTTTGGGGGTCTGAGTTGGAATAACTGCGCTATGTAACTTTGCTGGACCGGCCCGGGAGCTGAGCGGAAGTCCTTCGACTTGCTTTCTGGCACACCTACCGCAAAAACAAATAGACCCCTCTCACGCTCCCAGGTACATTTGATTACTCTTACCTTCTCGGTCGACATAGCTTGCACCTTCTGACTCCTCGCTGGTTCGTCAACAAACGTGAAAGCGAAAGGGTGTTGTATTTACGACAGTGTAACCGTACATTACCTCCAAGCCTGTAGGGTGCGCTCCATAGTGGGCTTTTTGAGAAGTTACATTGTATTGCTTTAACTGGTTGTTTCTGACTGTTCCTAAAAATTGAGAAGACTGTAAAGCTTTTGATACATTACACACAATGGTGAGAAATTGTGTACTCCAGTCTCTAAAACAACTTGCTAAATCCCTTCTGTCATCAACATCATTTCCGTCATCATCACCATCACAACTTAATCCACCATCTCCACTGTCTATATCAAAGTTTGGTGGTGAATCAGCGATTGCTTCATCCTGAAAACTGCACTCCTCTTCAGCGTCAACCTCAAGCTCATGCAAAGAGTTAAAGAACTGCTTAAAGGACAAGACCGTTTTTTTGACATTGGGCCCTTGATTTCACATTATAACATGATGTTCTACTCACCCCTGCTTGTTGTTGGTAATTTGGAGCTGTTCCGAAGATATTCGAGAGGCGTCTGGCTGCTCTCTTGAGATATTCGGCCATGAAACGGTTTCCTATGGGCAACGTTATACAGGCACAAACTATGCTGTTTATAATTTATTAATTACTGTACACTAGCACTGATAACGTAGAGGTGCGTCGCTTACTTAAAAAAATCCGGGTTACTGTAATTTTGAATTTTTGTCAAAGTGTGTGTGTGTTTGTCTGTGGGCTGTCTGTGGTAATAGCACTATGATGACGTCAGTAACACCCACTTAACGACAAAAATTCAAAATTACAGTAACCCGGATTTTTTTAAGTAAGCGACGCACCTCCACGTTATCAGTGCTAGTGTACAGTAATTAATAAATTATAAACAGCATAGTTTGTGCCTGTATAACGTTGCCCATAGGAAACCGTTTCATGGCCGAATATCTCGAGAGCAGCCAGACGCCTCTCGAATATCTTCGGAACAGCTCCAAATGACCAACAACAAGCAGGGGTGAGTAGAACATCATGTTATAATGTGAAATCAAGGGCCCAATGTCAAAAAAACGGTCTTGTCCTTTAACTCTTTTTACAGCTCTTTTCCTTAAATGACTGCGTGTGGCATTCCACTGTTCTTTATCCATGGCATTACAGTATCACTAACCTATTTGAGGTTTGGCAACTTGTGCAGCTCGATCAGCAGCAGGCTGTTATTCTGAAAAAGAAATAGGAGCAAGTATTAAACATTGATACATCATAGTATATCAGTACATGTATTTCACCAGAGCAGTTTAACTTTAATGAGTTCAATAATCTGCATTTCCACCAGCAAATTTCTTAATAAGCACACTTATTGTAAAAATCATCATCATGACAATAACACACTGTAGTTAAAAACACATGTAGTACAAGTAAATGTGTATTTTTACTTCGCAAAAATAAATTCATACAAACAAAAAGAGAGACACATTCCCATTTCGCTGTAGACAAATAGAAAACATGTTTTTTTTCCCCTGGGCATGTTATATTTATATTGTTTGAGTTGAAGCCACCCCAAGAAAATGGCCATAAATTAAATCTGAAAATTTACTGGTAGGAAATGCACTTGCAGATTAAAAAATGTACTTACACTGTCTCAAATTTTAGGGGCAAAATGCGACCATTTAGTGGCAATCTGGAGCCCTGAGCCTAAACCCTGCTCAGCTACCAACCAAGCTACCATCAGCTCACGTAAAACAGGTCCTAATCTAAAATGGCGCCCGGAAGGACGCGATCAACTGCCTTTCTTCGTATGAAAACAAATGCTTCTCTTAAATGCAAAACTCAGCATATTCTATCTATTCAACATTTCTGTACATTTACAGTTCAATCGGGTTGTTTTTTTGATAAGGTTTCAATATTGCTTAATCATAAGCGAACAGAAAAAATAAATAAATAAATAAATCACACGTTCATCAATAACATAGCATGCTAAGCTAACACATAACGGAAGTCCTCGGTCGCATAAAACTAAAGAAAGCAAATCCTCCAGTCCTAGTGGTCTGGAACTGTGGCAACAACTTCAGACTCATGTAACGAATGAACATTGAACAAGCCGTGTTTCTTCTTGAAAAATGTCATCAACCTCACTCGTGGCTGTATTTTGGTCGCAGCATCAAGCGTACAGCACTACGGTCGTTTTGAAAAGTAATTACATTTCAACTATAGCCAATTTTTGCCAACCTTATCTGAAGAGGTATAATGCCATTTGTAGACACAGCAGGGTAGTTTAAGAGTAAGAAAGCTAAAACATCTCACACAAAAAATTAAATAAGCTGAACTGAACTTACCTTCAACTTTTCTGTGGATCCGAGTAGGCTGAATGCGGCCAGTTTCTTCTGCAAGCTTGGAACATATCAAACCATACCAAGGGGGCGTGGCAGTGGAAAAAAAACTGACATCCGGATTAGTCGTTGCTAACTTGCCATATATCGGCCAAAACTGGCCCAAATATGTTTAACAAAGGTGGGCCAAGTGTGTTTCCTTATATGTGGGCCACTTTAGGCTCACATCTGTTTTGTCCGGGCCAAAAGACTGCCTACAGTGCCGGATCGTTCCCTCTAGTGGCCCACATCCGCATGCTATCTGGGTCAGATCCTCCTGATGGAGCTCCAGCAGCGGTGGCTAAGGGAGGAGGAGCCATGATTCCAAGCCCCGCCCCTTTTCTAAGGCGTCCCCTCTGCTGTTCTGACTCAGTTTTTGTGCCCAAAGCTTTGGGCCGCAGCTGTACAGAACTTAACCAGTAAAACATTATTCATGTGACCGATGAGCCTTTAAACACTTTATTGTTCCACTCGTATCCGTGTGATGCTGTCTGACCGTTACTGATCACATGACCACTAACGCAGCCTGTGGTCTGTGCAGCTGACGGTGTACCTGGGAAAACGGGACTTTGTGGACCACCTGGACCATGTGGACCCCGTAGGTGAGTGTAACTCTGTCCTGATGTGGACCAAAGGCTCCTCCTTCCTGAACTTTGTGATGACTCGGGTGTTTGTCTGTCCTCCTGCTCACAGACGGCGTGATCCTCGTCGACCCCGAGTATCTGAAGGACAGGAAAGGTAGGAGCTGTTGGATTTAATGCTGTTTCTTCATCTTAAAGTCACATTTCCCTTAAGTTTAAAGTCATTTTCCTCCATCTCAGCTGTTTGGCTTCACGTTAAACTTTGTAGACATAAAGGAGACTTAAAGTCAAATCAGTGATTATTTGATGGTTTAAATGATCCGACTGGAGTAACAGAAGGAAAGGAGCTGATGGATGTTCTTCCTCCCACAGTCTTCGTCACGCTCACCTGTGCGTTCAGATACGGCCGCGAGGACCTGGACGTGCTGGGTCTATCTTTCCGGAAGGATCTCTACATCTCCACTTTCCAGGTGAGCTCGCTGAGTTGGTTCCAACGTCCAGGCAGAATGTGCCTCAAAGATCTGCTTCGATGTTTCGTTTTAATTCCCACCAAGTTTTCTGCTCGGTGGTCGCCCCGGCAACACACGGCGCTCTGACGCAGCCCGTTTCATGGTAAATCATCATGAGCTTATGACGTTTCTCCCATCGCTTTGCTTCACGTCATCCTGACTGAAATCGAGCGAGGGCGTCCTGATATGCAGCGTGACGATTCTATTGGTTCAGAAAGTCCTCATCTGAAACACCGAGTTCTCCGGCTCCCTTCGGTTCAGATCTTTGTGGTTCGGGTGTTTGGGGTCATAATCCTCGTCCGTTATTCCCTGAGTGATGCTAACTAGCTTGTCAACAGGAAGCAGCGTGTTCATTTCAACCAATAAGAAGCGTTTAGGGGCGGGACGCCGCCGCGAAATGTCATCCAAATAGAGACAGCGCCGGCGATTTTATAAGGGGTCGGCGTCATCGCTCGTAGCATGTCAGGACAGGCTGATTGAAAAGTACGAATTCTGATCACTTTTTATTAATTGCTCGCTGGCGTTCAGTCAGGATGAGAGGTGTGAGACGTATGATGTGTTGTGTTAAAGCGCTCTGAGCTGTCAGCCAGGCTAGAAAAGCACAGTCCGTTTACCATGCAGCAGTCTGAGAGCTTTGAGCAAGACGCCGGGTTTAGCTCCGCCCTTCTGGTTTGGAGCGACCAGAGAAAACCGTTCTGTGGACACGTTAGCAGCCAGTAAAACATCCAGTTCAGACACCAAAACAAACGCCAGGTGTCATTTCCTGTTAGCATTTTAAGGCGAGAAACGGCAGGCAAAAACAGTGGTTTTTCATGATTTTGGGCCAGTCTACTCCTTCAACATGTGTTCTTTAGACCCGGGGGTCTGTTTCACAAAGCAGGTTCAACCAACTCTGAGTCTATTCCTGACCTCTGAGTTGATCTACTCTGAGATAGAAAACTCTGAGTTTTCGGTTCCAGAAACGCTGATTTGAGTGAGTTTAATCAACTCTGAGTAGGTTCACCTTGAGTTTTGCGTGTGCGCCACAACTTTAAAAAGCCAGCATCAATGGAGCCCCGATTCAACGAGTCACCATGGCAACGGGGAAGAGGAGGGGCTACGTTTTTCACCAACCTCGAATTGGAAATCTTAATGCGCTCATAAGGCGAGTTTCAATACGTTTTTAGAAATAAGTGCAACACCACTGCAGCTGCAAAAGTGTAAGTTTAAATGTAGTCTTTTGCAATCACAATAATCCTATCATATTTAATGAGATGATGCCTAATTTGTATAATTAAACATACACATTTCTAAATTTTGTAATACATTTTTTTTTTCATACTTGTGTAAGTAATCAACTGAGGAAGTTTCATGGTGGTATCTATTATTTTAAAATATTACCCTATTCACCTGTAGTGTCTCGCCTTAAAGCTGGTGAGTTGAAACTGACTCGAGTAAAGAACCTGTTTGATTAAGTAACTAAATAATCGATCACTACAGCTTCATTCCAAACCGAGCTACCGTTCAGGATCCAGGATACTATGTCTATATTAATATAATTAGGGCTGTGACTCGATTTAAAATTTTTAATCGCGTTAACTACAGGCTTTGAAATTAATTAATCGCATATACTTTATCCTTTAGAAAATTAACAATTTCAACAATATATCAACAAACACAGAACATATCCCTATTTGAAATCTGAATGTAGCATGCATGAAAACACAGTATATAGAATCTTGGATGTTAAGCTGCGTTGGGCCCCCGTTAGCTTCCACGCTAGCTGCTACATGTTTAGCGTTGAGGTGATATTTGAGGCTTGATCAGCGGCGGCGCCAGCGATTTTTCGTTGGGGTTGCTATGCAGTTGCTGCATGAATGTGAGGGGTTGCTAGTCAAAACAGCACACCCCCCCCACCCCCACCCCCCGCGCATCAACGCATCAACGCAACAACGTTACTGACCCATTACTCCACCGTCTGCATGCAGCCTTGCATAGCGTAATGTAGCCTTGCATACTGTAAACTTTAAGTTATCAGCGGAGCTTACTGCTCACAAGCAGACAGATGTCGCACTGTGCGTTGTGGTGGAACAGCTGCATAGAAGGTCCAGGGGCAAGACAGCCCGTGTACGCAACCACAGACGCAGGCATACCTGTCCATCTCATTCATTCATAGCCCGTTCACTAAGGATAAAATAGCCAATCCAAAAAGGCTACTTTGCCCACTGTGTTCCTCAAATAAGTTTTGATCAACTTCATCTTGGAAAAAAAGAGCTGGGAGTGAATGAGCTACAGTGCGGACTTTCTATTTCATCTCATCTGACGCACAACAGTTGTAGGCGACAACTTTCAAGAGATAGTTCTACCCGGCGGGCTTCCAACAGTAGCCTCGTACAGTGCTAAATCACACAGGCACAACATTACGTTCAAACTTGTTGCTCACACCAGTCTGTCCGCTGCCACAGCGGACACATAGCCTACTCAAGCCAATCTACTCGCATCACATTATGGCAGAGGAAGCACGCTGGCAACCTAACATAAAGTAAAAAGTGTGTCCGTTATTTTCAAAAGATGGTGCTAACTGCACTGACACTAGGCTACTTAGCAAGTAGCTCTAGATAGACTGCACGCACCTAGAGTCGACTAACAAACCAAGTCACAAGAAGACTATTTGCTATTAGCTAAGTTATGAGTGAATGGGTGCTAAAATGAGAGGAAAACTGTAACATGACTATTCAAAAACGAATTAAACTGAGAATACAATTAAATAGGGTTTCTATTTATCTCATAAATCTGCTTTATGGAAATATTATTTTAGACCTCCGATTTCCCCGGGTAATTTAGAACAGACGTGATTGGCTGACTGTAGAATGACATCACCACAGCTACTGTAGATCTAGGAACAATGTCAATAGCCGTTTCACCAGTAAAGCTGGTGTTTTATACCTTTCCATATGTATATTTATCAGCTAAAGAATGAAAAACGGGGATAGGCTACCACGCAGCAACATACGTGATTCTTTACTTCTTAATATTGTTGTCGTTGTTGCACTGCACTTCTGTTCTTTGTGAGCAGTAAACCTGCCTCTAGCCTCAAAGTTGGGGTAGCTATGGGGTTGCTGAGCACATTCTTGGGGTTGCTATAGCAACCGCAAGCAACCCCTTAGCGCCGCCTCTGGGCTTGATACGCTGCGGTGATACGCGAATTCCTTGTTGCATAATCTGCACACAACCACGCTCTTGTCGATGCTTCCATCCGACGGTATTTAAAAAACAAACAAACAAACAAACAAAAAATTATAGTGTGCGATTTAAAATGCGTTATTTTTTTTAACGCGCTAATATGTGTGTAGTTAATTAATCTAAATTAACGCGCTAAAGTCCCAGCCCTAAATATAATATAATTAATATTGAATTATATATGAATATATATATGAATTCCCAATTAAGCTGCTCTCATTCTCATATTTTTCTGTTTCTTTTGTCAGAAACTGAAAGCATTTCCAGACTGTCGCTCTGCTCTAATAAAATAAAAATAGAGACGGCGTCTGTGCAGAGAATTCAGCTCAACTTAAGCTGGGCATACACTGTGCGATTTTTGGCCCGATGTCGACAAGATTTTCACTCGTGCGACTATTTTGGAGATCGGGCCGAGTTTTGGCTCAATCGTGCGTCTCGCATCGTGTAGCATACATGGGGTAACGACAAACGATTAAGCCCTCCCGACCACCTCCCGATAGATTGGATGAAAATCAAACTTGTTTGAAATCCTGGTTGCCCCTCGTGAGGCTCTCGCACAGTTGAAGCAGTTGCACGAGCCGATTTACCTCATCCTGTCACACTACGCATGCGCGAACATAGGTACGGAAGAGAAAATTGTCAACAGAAGAAGAAGAAGACAACAGAACAGCATGGCAGCGACCGGCGACCGAGTCCGACGTGTCGTGTAGTGTGAGCAGCCAGATCGCATCAGACCATCGGGTCGTACAGTGTGAGAACAGGAATCGTGAGCTGTGACGTTTTAACCCTTGCGATTCACTCGTACAGTATGAGCAGCAGCTGAATACCGCGATTGAAAAAATCGCACAGTGTATGCCCAGCTTTACAGAGACCAGGATCTCATGCAGCCAAAGTTTCCTGATAGGAAACTGAGGTTCAGGTTTCCTTTTAAACTGTGACGCCTCTCCATCAGATTGTTTCATTTAGTGTTTTTCACATGGACCGAATACATGTCGTCACGTCTGGCTTTATCTTTCTGAAGCCTCGTTTCATTTCAACCGTCAGCGTCTTTGTTTTCTGAGGCAGTTTGAAAAGAAAGAACAAAAAAAAACATGAATTTCTGGAGGCTCCAGCGCTGTGTTGGAGGGAGGAGATCAGGGTGAGAGTGAGCCTGCTGAAAACTTTACGGTCGCCTTCATTGTGCAGTGAATAACAGATTAAATATAACTCGTTTAAAAACAAGCACGAGTCTAAAACGATCCATTTGTTTCTTCCTTCTTGGGCAGAGATGTTGCTTTTCTGCAAGTTTTATTTTTAATCGATTTGTATCAACGAGTCATTTTAAAAACTGGTCAAATTGTTACAGAAAGTGCTGAACAAGCATCCTGAACACAAACGATCAATAAGAAACAAACGGCAGCGTGAAAACGGATCAATAAAAGGGTTGAAATCAAAAGCCTGTGATGAGTGATTCGGTTTATTGATTTAAGCTTGATGTCGTTTACTTTTTTAATTTTAACTGGAATATATTTAATTTTTTATATTTTGTTCCTGGTTTTATTTAGGATCACTTTCCTTTACATCGTATTGATCGATTTATTCCCTCAAAATGTTTTTTTTTAATTTATTTATTTAGATTTCACAATAAGCCCCGCCCCCTCATTTGCATAATGAAGCAGAAATTTGAAAACGGAGACGGAGTAAATTTATCTATAAATAAGATTAATTCCAAGAAAATGATGAAAAAAATTTATGGTGAAATTAAAATTAAAGAAATAAATCATTTGGAGTGAATAAATGGCTCAATATGACGCGTATAAATACGAGACAATAAGATGTAGAAATTAAATGTATCGCAGTTAAAATAATAAAACTGAGTGGAAAAGTAACATTAAAACAAGCTTAAATTATTTATCACCATAAAGAATTATTTAGTCCTGGGGCGGTCGGTGGCGTAGTGGGTTAAGCAGCCGCCCCATGTACAGAGGCTACAGTCCTCGCTGCAGCTGGCCTCGGTTCGAGTCCCGCCCTGCATGTCTTCCCCATCTCTCTGCCCCCTGCTTCCTGTCTCTCTCCAACTGTCTATCCATTAAAGGCATAAAAAGCCCAAAACAATATTTAAAGAAAAAAAGAGTTATTTAGTCCTTTATATATGTTGGTTTTCACATAATGGTAGCTTCGGTCCTCCGTAATATTGGTCTGGTAGCTGCAGAAAGCAAAGCTTCACTTTGATTAAAAGTCTTCGTTGATCAAATCGGGTCAAATTTAAAATAAAACCTGTTTTACAGCAGGAAGCAGCTGTGATGAACTCGGGTGGTTTTAACTTCCTCTGAACTCTCACAGGGAGATGAATCTGAGTATTAAAGGGGCACGGTTGGGTTTTATAAGCTTTACCTGAAGCTTTAACTGTGAAACATCCAGAAAAGACCAGCTGAAAGTGTCGTCTCTCTCCGTCAGGCCTTCCCTCCGGTGCCGGAGGAGCGGAAACCCAACAGCCGGCTGCAGGAGAGGCTGCTGAAGAAGCTGGGCCAGCATGCACACCCCTTCTACTTCACAGTGAGTCCTGCTGCTTCTGTTAGCCCGAGCACCACAGCTGGACCCGGGGCAGATGGCCGCTTCCTCTTTAATTCAACATGCCTGCATAAAGCAGAAATAAAGGAAGTTTCCATCTCAGCAGATAGAAATCCTTTTTGGGGAATTCAGGAAGTGGCTCATTAGAATAATTTCCCCTAAACTTCTGGGCTCAAACTGAAGCTCTCCAAGGATTCTTCTCTTTTCCCGCTTCCTGCAGCTTTTTCTTTTAAAACAGAGTCACAGTTGTGGTGTTTTCAGGTTTATGAACCGTTAGAAACCAGGAAAAATGAAGGAAAACTACCACAGCGTCACATCTGTGTGGAACACAGGCTGTGTTCGAAACCACATACTTGTCCTATTACTCATACTAACTTTTTGAGTTAGTAAGCGAGTTTGAGTAAGCGAGAAGTTCCCGGATGCATACTTGATTCTCCGAAATGTTGGCTATGCATCATGAGGAAATGACGTCGCCGATCGTCATTTCCTGTCAAAACAGCAGTTTCAAGCTTGCTACAACGAGGGTAGGTTCACTTCCTGTTTTCAAAACAAAAGCACCAATTGTATCGTAATGGCTTTCCCTATGATAAAAGGCAACATGTATTTTATTTTGTGAAAATAACCGGAAGTGCGTTGCTCACTGCGGCTAGCTTTAGTAGTGCCGAATTCGTCTGGAACAAAATTGTAAATAGCCGGTATTTTGTCAGGTTTTCAACACGTGGGGGATCTAAACGACTACTTTCTCGCCTGAAAATGTTTCAAATGTTGCTAAAGTTTACAGAGTTTAGAGCTTAAGCGAAATCAGCTTCAGGCCGGCTGATTTCGGTTCGGGCAGGAGCGAGATGCATTGTGGGTAAACGCTCTGCATACTGTCTGATCGATGAGTGTGTAGTATGCGGTTTCGAACACAGCCAAAGAGAGCTCAGAAGGCTCAGCTCAGTGTTTCAGGATGGAGTCTGTTGGTGGCAGCGTCGGAAATTAGCGAGGGCCACGGGCCATTTGGCCCACAATTTAGCCTAAAATGCCCCCAAAAATCATGCTCGAGGGGCCAAAATTGCCCCCAAGTTTTTGAAACAAATATTTGTACATTATTATTATGTCACATTAAACTACAATTTTTATTTTCATTAATTTACCGTCGCGTCTCTTTATTCTCCTGATGGAATGTAAATAAACGATTATTAAGCGAGCGGCGGGAGTAGTTGGGTTTCCATCCAAGTCGTATCGAATTTAAGAGCGTATTTTGTGAAAATGCGCAAAAAGCAAAGGTAAAAAAATACAATGCACACCGTCACCAGACTACGAAACACCACCGTTTCGCTTATGGTAAGTGACAACAGACGCTAACTTTTAAGACTTCATCACATCTTTTGTGTGGCTCGTTAGCTAAGGTGTCGAGTTGATAGCTATGGTCACCGTCTACATCCTGCAGCAACATACGGCTCTTAGGCAAACACTGAGAGCCGTATGTTGCTGCAGGATGTAGACGGTGACCTTAGCGTTAGGCTAGCATCAACTCGACACCATAGTTGAGTTGTGTAGTTTGAACTGTGTCACTTCTCGTGTTCCTCGTGCAGAATGCAAAAAAAACGACCTGTACTCTCGCTTTGTATACACGACGTTGCCTAGCAACGTCGTGCATGCGTATTATATCCTGCTCCGCTCCCGAGTTTTAGCTCTGGTTTTAGTAGTAGGCTATACATGGGAAACGCATGAATAGCACGTTAAGGTCTCGGCCAAGTCGTAATTAAAAGCAGTTCTTCATTATTTAAGTAAAGAACGTGTGATCTATAGAGTCGATTTGGAGTCGGAGGGGATGCTCAACCCTAGGTTTTCAGCTTACTTTTATGTTTATGAGGGGCCAGGCAGCCTACCAGTATTGTTCTCATTCTCATAGAAGGCTAAATTTGTTTAAACCAAACCAATACTGATGTCAGTTTGCTTACAGCTTTCTCCTGTTTTCTGTCTGTAGCTACTACTTCCACACTTCTCTCTGTAAAAGAAATGGCAAGCTTTACATTTATTTGGGTTGGCAGACAGCAAAGTAATGATGACGTTGTGCATTTAAATCTAAAAATAACTTGAAGATCTAAGTTTTTTTTTTTTTTGATGGCCCCCAAACATTTTGAAAATGCCCCCACTTTTGGGACTGTGGGGGCCAAAATTGCCCCCAAAATATTTTCTTAATTTCATACCCTGGTTGGTGGTTTTAAAGTTGGTTTCTCACCTGATGCAGACGTGTTCACACACATCGCACATCTGGCTGCGTGATATCGGTCATGCTCTGTGCCGTTCAAGTCGACTCATTTTTAAGACTTTAAGTGGAATGCTGAGGGTCTCCGACCAAGAACCCTGTGGTTCTCCGGAGAAGGGAGACGAGTTGGAGGCGAGGACGGATGCCGCGTTCAGCTTCAGATATGTTTGCTCGAGTAATCGAGGAGTTTATCTGATGTCTGCAGAGACCACCATCGGCATCCTTCTGTCAGTAACTGGGTTCCTGTTCTGGGTCGGACCGGCTTAAAGGAGCTCATCCAGCTGGACCTGCAGCTCCTCTGTCTCTCTGTTCCTATTTAATCATGTGTTTTATATGATTCTTCAGCTCATTTTCTGTAACTGCTCCCTCCTCTGCTACAGTCGTGTAAACTTCCCTCTAATACAGAACTGTTCTGCTGGAAGAGCTGATCCCGGGTCAGATGTTGTGTTTTCAGGTTGCTCTGCTCCCCCCTGGTGGGCGCAGCTCAGAAGTTCTTTCTCCTAGAAGTATAAATGTTGTTTCAGCTTAACTTAGTTGGATCTGAGGCTTAAAAGCAGCCTCTGTGGTGGGAATCATGAATTAAACATCTTTTTTCTGTGCTGTTCCAGATCCCTCAGAACCTCCCCTGTTCGGTCACTTTACAGCCCGGACCAGAGGACACCGGGAAGGTAACGCATACTGACCATGAACATCCCTCTCTGGGGTCTTTTAGTCTGATTTTTACTCTTAAAGCTGCAGTCTGCAACTCTTTTTCAAGCATAATGCCTGGAACTGTCCGGGGATTCTGAAAGTAGTACATTAAATACCCCAATACAAAAAAAAAAAAGAGTTCTCTAGGTCCCCTATATGTCCCGCTAGGTCCCTCCTAAGCCAGCAGGTTTGTTTACAAAATTGCAGACCGGACCGGTAAAAGGTAACCAATCAGATTTACGAGCTGGGCTCTGCTGCTGCCTGTCAATCACCGATTGTGCACGCGCGATACAAGGTAGGCTCGTCCCCACGCTTATTTATCTAGACTATTGAACTTCATCACGGGCTTGTCTACTTACTGTGTCTTCCATGATCGCAAATGACAGGTGAGTTGATGAATGAGGAGTCGTGTAAGCGCATCTGGCGTGCACGTCTACGTGCACGAGTTCTCATGTGTTTTGATGGGGCGGGACAGGAAGTTGAATAACTTTTTATTTTTCGGTTAAAAAATAAGCATTTCTTGCATTTTGCGACTACGGAGGTCACCGTTTTCAACTTCAAGCGTTCTGATAGATCATGTAAACTCTTAAAATGCCAAAAAGTAGGACTTTACGTATGACAACAACAAATCCTGCAGTCTGCAACTCTTTTTCAAGCATAATGCCTGGAACTGTCCGGGGATTCTGAAAGTAGTACATTAAATACCCCAATACAAAAAAAAAGAGTTCTCTAGGTCCCCTATATGTCCCGCTAGGTCCCTCCAAAGCCAGCAGGTTTGTTTACAAAATTGCAGACCGGACCGGTAAAAGGTAACCAATCAGGTTACGAGCTGGGCTCTGCTGCCTGTCAATCACCGATTGTGCACGCGCGATACAAGGTAGGCTCGTCCCCACGCTTATTTATCTGGACTATTGAACTTCATTACGGGCTAGTCTACTTACTGTGTCTTCCATGATCGCAAATGACAGGTGAGTTGATGAATGAGGAGTCGTGTAGGCGCATCTGGCGTGCACGTCTACGTGCACGAGTTCTCATGTGTTTTGAAGGGGCGGGACAGGAAGTTGAATAACTTTTTATTTTTCGGTTAAAAAATAAGCATTTCTTGCATTTTGCGACTACGGAGGTCACCGTTTTCAACTTCAAGCGTTCTGATAGATCATGTAAACTCTTAAAATGCCAAAAAGTAGGACTTTACGTATGACAACAACAAATCTTGCAGACTGCAGCTTTAAACCTGCTTCTTTAAAGGATCACCAGCATGTATTTATCAGTGCTGGAAACTCGTGTTTTTCATGTTTAAAAGCAGCCCAAAAAGGGCAAGAAAGTGTTTTAAACTGCGGCCGTTCAGGTGAGGTCACGATGCCGTTAAAATACTTTGATAAACAGGAAGTGCTGGACGTTAACTGGACTGTAGGTGATGATCCGTCGGCTGCTGCTTGAAACATCTCAAAGTTACAGACGGGGAGTTACAGACGGGTGTTACAGACGGGCGTTGCAGACTGGAGTTGCAGACGGGGGCGCACACGTTGGTCTGAGGCGGAGGGATCAGCCCACCCAACCTGAAGCTCTGCAGGAGAAGCTGAAACGTGATGTTTTCTCTCTGCAGGCCTGCGGTGTCGACTTTGAGATCAGAGCTTTCTGTGCCAAGTCGATAGAGGAGAAGATTCACAAGAGGTGAGTTCAGGTTTCTGAGGATGTGAAGCTGGTTTGGGCTGAAAGTGAGCGGCTCGGGTTACTGACACCGCTGTCGCACGCAGGAACTCGGTGCGCCTGGTGATCAGGAAGGTCCAGTACGCCCCGGAGAAGCCCGGCCCTCAGCCCATGGTGGAGACCACCCGCAGCTTCCTGATGTCAGACAGATCCCTGCACCTGGAGGCGTCTTTAGACAAAGAGGTGCACAGAGTTCACCTGAACATCCCACCATCACACCTGCTTTAGTCTGCAAGCCTGATGATGACCAGTTGTTTTGTCCCATGATGCTTTGTGTGCAGCTGTATTACCACGGAGAGCCCATCAGTGTCAACGTCCACGTCACCAACAACTCCACCAAGACCGTGAAGAGAGTCAAGATCTCTGGTATGTCTCGGCTGTTCTTCTGCGTCTTTTCTCACAGATTTCCAAGGCTGTGTTCCAAACCGCATACTACATACTACATATTTCCATACTGCATACTCATCAATCAGACAGTATGCAGAGCGTTTACCCACAATGCATTTCGCTCCTGCCCGATCCGAAATCAGCCGGACTGAAGCTGATTTCTCTTAAGCTCTAAACTCTGTAAACTTTAGCAACATTTGAAACATTTTCAGGCGAGAAAGTAGTCGTTTAGATCCCCAACGTGCTGAAAACCTGACAAAATACTGGCTATTTACAATTTTGTTCCCACGAATTCGGCACTACTAAAGCTAGCCGTAGTGAGCAACGCACTTCCAGTTATTTCCACAAAATAAAATACCCGTTTCCTTTTACATAGGGAAAGCCATTACGATACAATTGGTGCTTTTGTTTTGAAAACAGGAAGTGAACCTACCCTCGTTGTAGCAAGCTTGAAACTGCCGTTTTGACAGGAAATGACAATCGGCCACGTTACGTTGCATCTTGGGTAGTTTGAGTATGAGTAGTAACCTCATGATGCATACCCAATATTTCGGAGAATCTAGTATGCATCCGGGAACTTATCGCTTACTCAAACTCGCATACTAAATCAAAAAGTTAGTAGGAGAATTAGGAGAAGTATGCAGTTTCTAACACAGCCCAACGTTTAATCTAACAGATGTTTCAGGGTTCTCCTCCCTGATGGACGACGATCAGTTTAACCGTTTTAGTTTTAATGTTGGTCATTCATAGCAGCGAGTTATCGATCGTGTTCACTACGTCAGAGCTGATCAGAAACAGATAAAACCCATCAGATCAGCAGAAGAGCATTTATCACCTCCAGGATCAGCTGTGTTTGTTTCAGGCTTATTGTTTAATACTGATGTTAAGGTTTAACTGAACCTGGCAGCTCTGCTCTGGATCTGGTTTCTTATTGGTTGTAATTTGAGTTAAATCTGAAGCTTTGGCTGATCTGTTGTTTCTTCCTGCAGTGCGTCAGTATGCAGATATCTGTCTGTTCAGCACTGCCCAGTATAAATGTCCAGTGGCTCAGCAGGAGGCAGAGTAAGTCTGTTACCTTACATCCTGTTTCCTCTTGAGTTTTGATTTGTTTTAAATGGAATTCACATTCAGTCAGATGATTATAACTGCATTTTAACTTTAAATGAGATTAAAGCCTTTAAACAATAAAAATTAGTTTAAACTCCTTTATATTCAGATTAAACTGGTTTAAACAAAATAAACTGGTTTAATTTTAATTGCTTTAAAAGAAGTTCATACAAGTTTCACACCAGTTTAAACTGGATTTAGCATCAAATGTATGTAAACAGAAACTGATTTAAATGTATTTAAGCTAACATCAGTATAAACTGGTTTAAACTGGATTTTACAAAATAAAATTAACTTGAATTAGTTCTAACCTGAAGGGAACTGAATCAAATGTGTTCAAACTGCTTTAATTTGGTTTAAAACATCTTTAGAACAGATTAATCAGGTTTAAACTGGATTCAACAAGATAAAAATGGATGTGAACTGGTTTGAACCCAACAGGAACTGATTTAAATGTCTTTAAGCCATCTTAATTTGCTTAAATCAGGTTCATACCATTTTAAACCGATTTAAACTGGTTTTCTACAAATTAAAGTGGCTTTAAACTGGTTTGAACCTGACGGGAACCTAATCGAATGTGTTCAAACTGCTTTATTTGGTTTAAAACATGTTTAGACCAGATTAATCTGGTCTAAACATGATTAATCTGACCAGATTAGTCTCAACAAGATACAAATGTATGTAAACTGGTTTGAACCTGAAGGGAACTGAATCAAATGTGTTCAAACTGCTTTAATTTGTTTAAATCAGGCTCACACCGGTTTAAACTGGATTCAACTAGATGAAAATGGATGTGAACTGGTTTGAACCTGAAGGGAACCTAATCGAATGTGTTCAAACTGCTTTAATTTGGTTTAAAACATGTGTAGACCAGATTAATCCGGTTTAAAATGGACTCAACAAGATACAAATGTGTGTAAACTGGTTTGAACCCAACAGGAACTGAATTAAATGTCTTTAAGCCATCTTAATTTGTTTAAATCAGGCTCACACCAGATTAAACCGGTTCAAAGTAACAGAGACTAGTTTAGTAGTGGCTCGGGGCGGGGTTTGCTGAGCAGTCTGGCTGACGGTAGTGTGTCGTCTCCATAGCGACCAGGTGTCCTCCAGCTCCACCTTCTGTAAGGTGTACACTCTGACCCCGACGCTCGACAAGAACAGAGAGAAGAGGGGGCTCGCTTTGGACGGCAAACTGAAGCACGAAGACACCAATCTGGCCTCGTCCACCATGTAAATCACACACATACACACACACGCGCACACATACACGCACGCATACACACACACATACACACATGCACATAAACACAGACACACACACACACACACACACATACACATACATACATACACACACACACACACATACATACACACGCAGACACGCACGCACACACACACGCGCAGGGTCACATGACCTACAGGTGTGTTGCTGCAGTCACATGACCGCACATGTTGTGTGTTTCAGAGTGAAGGACGTCACCAACAAGGAGGTTCTGGGCATCCTGGTTTCCTACAGAGTCAAAGTCAAGCTGGTCGTTTCACGTGGAGGGTACAACACACACACACACACACTTCCTGCTCGGCTGACATCACTTCCTGCTCTGCTGACATCACTTCCTGTCACTCTGTTTCCTGTAAATCCATCAGTGGCGTTTGAAGCCAACGTTAGCGCCGGTCTGAGCTCACCGGTCACATGACGTCGTTCACAGCTTCAAACGCGAAATTTTAACGGGTTAAAAGGCGAAAGAACAGCCGCCATCAAAGAAGACGAGAAATGATCCCTGATCAGCTGTGACTTACTGGGGCTTCTGGGAAATGTTGTTCTTCCTTTTCTGAACCTATGAAGCGAATCTTAAGTCACTTTTTAGACACAATTTATTCAAAAATGATTTTTAGCCAAAGTTATGGAGGCCTGAAGCTGCTAAGATATAAAATAAATACATAAATAAATTTACGTTAATTTAAAAAAAGCTACAAATTAGTTTGAAAAGTTCGTGGAAACCATGTTGAATCCGTAATACGTGACTTAATTTTAAATTTCTGCTTTGTTTATTTATATATTTCTTCAAATCTTCCTTTTACATTTAATTTCACAATATATCCCTTAGAGTAAATAACTAAATGCTTTGATATGTAGATGTATACAGACATAAGTACACGGTTAAAAGAATAAATTCATGAACCAAAAGATTTTAAATGTAATTACTGAATAAATAATGAATAGAGCAGAAAAATGTAGCAGAAATTTAAATTAAAGTCCCATTTTCTGAATATAAAGCGACATCCTGAACATTTCTGAGCACATTTACTTTATTTTTCCTCCTTCTTGTGTTTCCGTTCTTCTTTTCTTGGGTTCCGTCAGTGTTTCAGCTCCTCAGTCAGACTCCTTGTTGCTGTTTTCTTTCTTCTATCAGAATAAAATCCTCATTTTCCTGCTTGTGGCTCCTCACTGTGTTTGCTTCCACTGTAGGTTGTTGTGTTGCTTTTCATTTCACCTCCCTCCTGTCTGTCTGCTGTTCTGTGGCTCCTCCTGCCCCCCCCCTGCAGACTGCTGCGTGGCATGTTGTAGAGGTAAATGTTCCCCGAACTCTGACTAAATTCATTTTATTACATTATTTATTGATAATCAGCCTCGATGCTGCGTTTAACTCCCACCAACATGTTCCGCTCAGCGGTCGCCCCGTTTCACACGGACACTTATTACTGTCGCACAACGTGCGCACGTTTGGAGCAGCTTGATTTGATGGAGGAAACGACAAGGAAAAATGTCTCGAGTTGGGGAGCATTTCAAAGAAAAGATGAAAAAAAATGTGTCTCCATTGTAAAAGCCAGTTAGCTTAGCACGATAGCATAACGTGAATGCTACAGCATCTCAACAGAAAGCAGCCGGTTCACATATCGAGTCCACTGAGCGGAACAAACGCAAGGGAACATTTCACGTTAGCATTTTAAATATTTTATTTTTGGGGGCTTTTTATGCCTTCAATGACAGGACAGTTGTAGAGAGACAGTTATGCAAGGGGCAGAGAGAGAGGGGAGACACGCAGCAAAGGGCTGGTCGGCACGGGACTCGAACCGGGGCCAGCCGCAGCGAGGACTACAGCCTCTGCACATGGGGCGGCCGCTCAACTCACCACGCCACCGACCGCCCCCACGTTAGCATTTTAATGGGAATCAGTCGGCTTGTTAGCTGAGAAGGAAGCTAGCAGAGAACAGAGGGAAGCTAACAGAGAACGGAAGGAAGCTAGCAGAGAACAGAAGGAAGCTAGCAGAGAACGGAAGGAAGCTAACAGAAAACAGTAGGAAGCTAGCAGAGAACGGAAGGAAGCTAGCAGAGAACGGAAGGAAGCTAGCAGAGAACGGAAGGAAGCTAGCAGAGAACGGAAGGAAGCTAGCAGAGAACGGAAGGAAGCTAGCAGAGAACGGAAGGAAGCTAGCAGAGAACGGAAGGAAGCTGAGGCAACTTTTGTTTATCGTGTTGGACAAATAGTGGCTAATATCTGTTGAAATGTCACCAGAACTACCCGCGAGCACAAGCACACCATCATATTGTCTTTAATGTGCCTCTGCCCATCAGAGCAGCTTCAGCCTGTTACTGTGAACTAATATTCTGAGTCCCATCAAAGTCCAACCAGAATAAAAACAGCTCATTTTATCAGACGTGTTGTATCTGTAACATCAGAGACTGCTGGTTAAACTGCTGTTATCCTGAGTTACTGTGTTCTCTGATATCAGACAATTAAACAGGAAATAAGAGGCTTTATTAGGATTTCAGCTGCATTGAAACACAGTTTATGAAAGCAGAGACAGCAGGAGAGAAGCTAACAGATGTTAGCACAGCTGGATGTTAGCTACAGAGCTAATTAGCTGCTGTTCTATAGCCCTGCTATCAGTACCAGGAGGAGGAATGTATGAAGATAAATGTTTTTTTTGTTCTGATTGTGGCTAAAAGTTGGTTCATAATGTGACTTCTTCTCTGTAAAAAGTTTTTAATCACACAAATATTTCTGCTCTGATAAATCGATGGAAAACTCGGGGACCTGGTCAATCAGATCAATACCTGATAATCAGTTTCTGTTGTTTTCAGAGACGTGTCGGTGGAGCTGCCGTTCATCCTAATGCATCCTAAACCCGTGGAGCCGCCGCTGTCCCGCCCGCAGTCAGGTGAGTGCACGCCGCTCGTGCACGCTCACACACACTTTCAGCCGCTGTTTTCTCACCTGTGTGTGTGTGTGTGTGTGTCGCAGCTGTGCCAGAGATGGACCCGCCCATCGACACCAACTTGATAGAGTTCGACACAAAGTGAGTACCGACACACTTCCTGTTGATGGCGCCGGTTTCTGGTCAGCTGACTCACACGCCCACATGTCTCCGCCCCCTCAGCAGCATCTCCCAGGACGACGACTTCGTCTTCGAAGACTTCGCTCGCCTGCGGCTCAAAGGCACCGTGGACGACAAGGACGAGGACTGCTAGAAGCTCACCGACCCTTCTGACGCTCGCTTTGAACACACACACACACACACACACACACACTCACTCGTACACGCTTCACGTTACATTCCCGGCGGAGGCGACTGATGGGGGCACGTTTGGACGGAAGCTCGTGGTGTTCCTCCTCTCTCGCTTCAGCTGTTCATCACGCCGCCGCAGCCTCTTCTTCTTCTCCATCCGTCTGTCCAAGGTCAGGAAAGTAAAAACAGGAGTCTGTGGGCGGGGCTTTAAACGGGAGAAGAAGTTATTAAAGTCAGTTTCTGTCGGGTGTCGTCCCGTTCAAACAGACTCGTGTTCGCCATCTTTGTTCCAGCTGAAGGTCACCAGCTTCCATCCTCCCCGCTCGCGTCCCGCTGCCCGCTCCGCTCCGGTTCGGTCTGTCCTAAACTCGCCTCAGAGAACCGTTCCAGCGTCGACAGAGTTTCCTTAAATCATGAAATAATTCAGATATTTTTCTACTGTTCAGGAAAAGCTCAAAAAAACTAAAGTTCTGCTGATTTTCCTTCTCGTTCTAGACCTGATTTGAAACTTTGTGAAACAACATGAAATCTGAAACCTTTAAAGTTGGTCTGACTTTAACCTGCTGACGACGCTCATGAATATTAATGAGCGGCGGCGTCAGAACGGGCGTCAGAACGGGCGTCGGGTCCGTGTTGTAAATAAAATCCTTTAGGACCCGACCCTGTGGCCCCGGAGCTGAAACTCTGGCCTCGCTGGGATCGTTCGGACTCATTCGCCTCCGCTCGGTTCCGTCTCGGCCCCAAAGGATTCAGAAGCTGCAGTTTGTGTTCGAGCCGGTTGTTGAAGGGAAGAACTGGTGCTCTGTGTCCAGTTATCTGTCCGTCTGTCCGTGCCTCTGCACATCACTGCTGCCAACGCCTCTTCTTCTTCTTCTTCTTCTTCTTCCTCCCAAACTAACAGAATCTGCAGCATCTAGGGTTGGGTTCTGTGTCTTTCTGCAGAACAAACGTCTTTAAAATGAGTTTTTCTAACCTAAATGTGGGAATTAAAGCTTCTGTGAATCAGTGAAATTAGTTTATCAAACATTCGCTTCATTTCCAGCATTTACTTTGTTCTTCCTCCTGATTTAATCTCTCATTAAGGGCTGCCAGTCATGATAAATGTTTAAAAACGGAAGATTTTACTGCAGAATATTTCAACATTTTCTCCTCTTTTACCTTTTAAAAACTCGTCCAAACGACAAACTGAAGCCGTTTTACGCCTGAACTTGTTACAGAAAAATGTATTTTTTCATCCTGAGACTGAAATTTAAAGAATCTTTAGAAAACATTTAGTAGATCAGAGCAAAGCGCAGAGATTTGAGCGTAAAGTTTTGTGCTTTTCCTTCAGTGTTTGTCTAAAAGTGAACATGAAGTCGTTGCCATGAGAAACCGGACGGCACCAGTGTTTCCCTTCAGAACCTCCACCCGAGCTGCTCTGTGAAGCCCCTCCCCCCTAGGCGCGCTGCATTTTGATTGGTCGCCGGCGTCAGAACTGAAGAAGTTCACTTTAATGGTTTCAGGAGATGAAGAATGTTGTTTTTATTTGTTTTACTCTCTGAATGTTCGTCGGAGACTCGCACAAACTGCCCCCCCCCCCCCCCCCCCCCCCCGTTCCTCCTCCACTCGGTCGGTCGTCGACGCTGCGCCACATAACAGAAGAAGAAGAACCCGACCCGGAGCATGTTTTTGATTCTTGACGACATGTTTTTTCCAAGCAGTGCTGTGAATCGTACGAGCTGTGATTCTGTCCTTACTTTGTCGTGCATATGTGGGGTAACTTTGCTAAGTGTGAAAATATTTTGACAAGTGCCACGCCCCGGCCTGTGCGATGCTTACCATGATGTCTATAAAACAGGAAATGGTCTCTGCAGAGATGGGTTGGTTATAATGCTTCTGATTATAATTATTATTATTCTACTGTATCATCAGCGCGACCATGATTATCCTCATAATCATTTAAGAGTCTATTGTTTTGCCATGTATTTTTTAATTTGAGATTTTTATTTTAGTTTTCTTTTTATTATTAAAGGTTAAAATGAACTAACAGAAGGTCTGCTCGTGTGTTCAGTCCATGGTTCTGAAGGTATTTTTTCAGGGAAAGATTCACATTAAAAATCAGCCGAATAAATAAAGATTTTTCCATCAGCTTCTGAGTCGTGCTTCTTAAAGGTTGGAGCAGCAGGGCGGAGCTAACTGATGGTGTAATGTTTTACGGGACACTCTCAGGTCCATATCGGGGACATTTAAAGTGTTTAAACTGTTTCATTCAGCTTTAAACGGAGGATTTTTAAACATCTGTAAGTTTGTGCAGCTTTTTAATGTTTTCTGACGAGGGCTGGGCGAGTTGACTCGTTATTATCGTGTTAAATAAATATTTTATTGCGCATTAACGCAGGTTTTATTTATTTTATTATTATAAAAGTCTGTTGCTCACAGGCTTTTATTTTGTAAAAGTCTGTTGCTGTCTGTGAAATGTGGATAAAACTGAGGATTTTTACACTGTTTAACAGTTCAAATCAGATGCACATTTTCACAATTAATCAGGGAAATCATGTGATTAATTAGATTAAACATTTTAATTGTTGCCCAGTCGTAATTTCTGACATTAAAAATCTAAATTAATCTGCATGTCGAAGCTCGTTTTCAGTAGCATTTGATAGTGTTTTATCAAAATTTACAGCATGTTTTTAATCTTCGTGAAGTTTCCGGTTTCCTTTCTGGCTATGAGGGTGAATAAATAAATGCTTTGATGTGTTAGCTGGTCACCAGCAGGGGGCAGCAGAGAGTAGCTGACAGCCCTGAGTCACATAAAATACAGTTTTTAACTGTTTAGTTTGTCTTTATGACTTTAATATCAGCTGATTGTGTCGTTAAACCGGCTCCTGTGGAGGGGACACAGCAGTCTGATGGAGAAATGTGTCGGTTCTGATCCAAAGAAGAAGAAGAAGCAGCATCACCATCCTCTGAGGGTTTCATCATCCTGACGGCAGAAACACTGAAATTACACCAAACACTTACTTTTAATCGTAGAAAATAAACATTTTGTACGAATAAAGATTCAGAAACAAGAAAATAACTGTAAATAAAACCATCCGAGCGCTTAAAATCCAAAAACTGGAGCATCTTTTTATAATGGTTATAAAGTGTTTCAACCCATTTTATGAGCTGGTAATTATTTTATTCTTATTTAATCTTAGTTTATATTTATATGGCACTAAATCACAGCAGCAGGCATCTCACTTCCTTCCAGATTCTCTTCATACTTCATATGTATTTTTTATCTAGTTTTCTTGTACTGGGTTTATTCACAGAAATATGAATAAATAAATAAACAACACAGCTGACGGATCACATCACAGCATGTTTTAAATTAATCCTTCACATTATTTTATGAACTGTTTAAACTTATGTTACTTTGACGTAAATACACAACGTCACATTTCCCCTGTGAAAACAGCTCAAATACCCCGAAGAAACATTATTATCTCTAAAACTAAACATCGTTTGGATATTCTGTTTATCTCTGCTGTATTAGAACCGCTCCGTAAAACAAGAAGTCTCCATCATATCTTAAAGATTTCACAGTTGGATATTTTCTCAACAGAGCACTTTGCTCTCAGACTGCAGGTTTACTTGAGGTTCCCAGAGTTTCTAAAAGCAGAATGGGGCCTCCCATGGTTCCACTGGTTCCACAGAGAGAGGCCTGATGACTGCAGGCTCTGCCTCCCAAACTGGCAGTTGGTTCCACAGAGAGGGGCCTGATAACTGAAGGCTCTGCCTCCTAAACTGGCAGCTGGTTCCACAGAGAGGGGCCTGATAACTGAAGGATCTGCCTCCTAAACTGGCAGCTGGTTCCACAGAGAGGGGCCTGATAACTGAAGGCTCTACCTCCCAAACTGGCAGCAGGTTCCACAGAGAGCGGCCTGATAACTGAAGGCTCTGCCTCCCAAACTGGCAGTTGGTTCCACAGAGAGGGGCCTGATAACTGAAGGCTCTGCCTCCCAAACTGGCAGCTGGTTCCACAGAGAGGGGCCTGATAACTGAAGGCTCTGCCTCCCAAACTGGCAGCTGGTTCCACAGACAGGGGCCTCATAACTGAAGGCTCTGCCTCCCAAACTGGCAGCTGGTTCCACAGAGAGGGGCCTCATAACTGAAGGCTCTGCCTCCCAAACTGGCAGCTGGTTCCACAGAGAGGGGCCTGTTTTTCTGCATCATTCTGAGACAGGATGTTCCTGATTTTAACAATATTACGAAGATGAAAGAAGGCCGTCCTGGAAACCTGTTTTATATGTGAGATTCTACATTGATTTTGTGTGTTTTTGGGTCTAAAAACAACAAGAATTCAGAAGCAGAAAACTGAAAGTTATCCAGTAATTTGTGTCTAAGTCTCACAGATCATCTGCATAGAAACAGGTTTTGGTTGAAATCTTGTGATATTTTGTTAAATTATGGAATTTCCTGAAATGTTCTAGTTTTTGTTTTTTTTGTTGTGTTTAAATGTGTTTGTCAACACAGAGAGTAACGTGTCTTTTATGCATTTATTACATTCTGTTCACCCTTGTTGTGACATCAGAACCAGCAGAACTTTGTGTGGGACCCTCGTTTCTGAGCGGCGGCAGCCAGCGCGGCGTTTACGACCCGCCGCCATCATCACACGTTCCATAAAGAGGAGTTTTACAGCCCTCAGAGGGTTAATGTTCTACCTGTGGACAGGTGACAGAGGGGAAACAGAAACACACTCCTTTTTCAGATGTTCTTATTTCTCACGCTTTCTTTTTTAACCTGATAAAACTGATAGAATCGGACGTTTCTGTTCAAAATGCAGCTGATTCTCGCAGAGAAACATCTAAAGTGTGTTAAACCTCCTGAGAACTTCTTCTTCTGTGGTTAATTTGAGCCGAACGTAACCCGAACCCCTTCTCATCGTGTTTGTCCCGATGAGACGTTGTTAATCCGGATCAGTTCTGCCTGAATGATCATTAACCAGCAGTCTCCAGATCTCAGATCAGTTTGACCTCCTGTGGTTTTATTACAAATGACGCAAATTCCAGGTGAACGTCAACGCACCGCAGAGTAGTGTTCACCATTACTGACATTTACTGAAGTCAGTAAACACACCGTGTGTTTGTTTGTTGTCCTGTTTGTGTAGTTTTATCAGATTATTGTCTGATCATCTGATAAAACACGTCGTTTTTCTGTTTTTCAGTTCTAAATTAAATGGGACTTTTATTGAAATTTAAAGATTAGAGGCTGTATTACGGTTAAATCTGATCTACACTTTTGCATTTAACCAACATAAGACAAAATATATAAAGATGCTTTAGTGGTTATTTCAGATTTTCTGTGATCATTAAACGATAAAAAGTTGCTTTATGAAAGAAAACAAATAATTTGTGTCTTAGTTTATTCTGACTTTGGTTCAGAGTTTGATTTTTAATTTACAACAATAAAAACACAAGTTTGAGTCCATTTATTTTAGTTTTTACTCTGTAAATGTGTAACTGTAGACACAAAGCTGCTGATTTCACGTCACTGAAAACCATTTAAAATCTAAAACTGTGACTTCATGAATAAATTCTTCAACGCACACAAACAACAATTTTCAATTATTCAATCGATCGTCGAAATGTTTCGTCTTCAGTCGTAAAATAACAAAATACAGTATTCTAAATCAATTTAAAAAAAGAATTTAATCCTTTAAAATGTTGTTGAAAACAAATAAAATATATAAATTCATTAATGAATCAATGAGGTAAAAGAAGAAGAAAAACTTTAAAAGTTGCTTCAATTAAATAATAAATTTACACAATAAAAATATTTAAATGAAGAAACCTGACATGAAATAACTTTATTTAAAAATCCAGAAAATGTTTTGTAAACTGCTTATTTTTCCTAATATGATTTATATGAAAATAAGACGGAAAGAAGGCTTTCATGAGCTTATTTTTAAATTAACTGGATTCAACTTGCAGAAAAAAGTCAAACTGAATTTTATTTTTGTTTCTCATGAACGTAAAGTCAAAATTTTCAGGTTTTCACATAAACCGTCGAAGTCGAGACGTCCATAAAGCGTCCATCAAACACTTGAAAACATAAATCGTTGTGTGCGAGTTGAGAATTATTGTGGCTTTTATGTGATTTTACTGCAGCCGACAAAACTAATACTCATCAGTGTAAAACCATAAATCTCCCATAAATCCATAAAGACAGATGCAGAAAATTCCTCTTCAGGAGGCAGCAGAGGACAGCTGCTGCTGGAGGGTTGTTGGTTTGAATCCCTGCAGAGTGTCAAACCTCAGAATCTTACAGTCCTGGGAAATAAAACCCTTTTTTTGTCAGTTTTAGGTGTGAAATGTGGATAAAACTGAGGATTTTTACACTGTTTAACAGTTCAAATTAGATGCACATTTTAAACCAAAATACTTTTTTTTTTTTTATTTATTTTTTTTTTAAAAAAGCCTCCTTTAAAACAAAAAGTGACTTTACTTTTTCAACATTTGGATGTTGTTCCTCACATTAACAGCAGGGGGTGCTAACTCCCGCTTATTCATCAAACCACCTGCAGAAAGACAAAAAACAAACATTTAATGTGGAAAACTAAGAGAAAACTTCACGCTTTTTGTGACATTTATTAACATCTGGAAGGTTAAACATCTGGTGTGTTATTTTTCAGTCCAGTCTCTCAAGAAAACATGGAATAAATACAACATTTAGCGTCATAATGAATGTTATAATTGGGGCCGAGCAAGTTAACTCGTTATTATCGCATTAATGTGTTCATATTTTATCGCGCATTAACGCAGGTTTTATTATTTATTATATTATTTTAAAAGTCTGTTGCTCACAGGCTTTTATTTTGTAAAAGTCTGCTGCTGTCTGCTGAGGAACCGGAAAAGAAAGTAATCAGCGGATCCACCAAACATGGAGAAAGGTACGGAACTTTTACTCAGCCATTTTCATTTTAAAGTTCTTCCAGACGGCGGAGTCGACAGAACCAAAGTCATCTGTAAACACTGCCAAGTTGAATTGTCTTCTCACCGTAGCAGTTCCAGTCTAAAATATCACTTAAAGGCAAAACACACAACTGATAGCAGCAAGTCATTCAAGGAAACAGACAGTGGAGCAAGGCTTTTACATAAAAACTACATAAAGATGCTGATGTTAAAAGTGTGTTTGCACAACAAATGTTATGGCACTTTCATTCATATGGCAGCACATTTAAAATAAAACTAAATGCTAAAGGCTATACACTACTTTTGGATTCATTTTTGGATTCTGCGTACAAATTGATTAATCAGGGAAATCATGTGATTAATTAGATTAAACATTTTAATCGTTGCCCAGCCCTAGTTATAATAAACATTTCCTGCCGTTTAAACCTGAGATAACTGAGTCAGGAAGGTTCAGTGTTGGATGGTTCAGCCAGAAGAACTTTGTTCTGGTCCTGCTGTGAGAGCAGCTGTGTATAACTAGCTTTATTTAAAAAATAAAAATTTTAAAATGTTGCATTTTTATGAAAGAAAACGCGACTCAAATTAATTGTTAAGCTGTTGGAGCAGCTAACTGATCTTTCCAAAGTCCAAGGAATGCCTGGAAAAAGACTACAAATTAAGATAAGTTAAAGAAGAGATGTCTAGGAACAAAATGGAGGAAAAGGAGGAGGAAGTTTAAACAATTTCTTCCCCTGATCATCATGGGAAATGTGATACTGGTGGATAAAATGGACGAGCTTGAGAATCACCAAAGTGAGTCCTCTGGTGACGGTGTAATTCACTCGTAATGAACAGACGCTGTGCAAACGGGTTGATCCGTCAAACCTCACCTGTTCTGAGTGACGTCGAGCTGTGAAACAGCCACACCTCAGTTTGTTCACTTTCATTTCAGTCCACCTGTTTCTGGTCTTTTTGTTTCCCCTTTTTTTTATTTCAGTTTGAATTTAATTGTTTTTTTTTTTACAGAAAAGTCCTTCATAAAAAAAAAAATAGACGGATCACATTTATTGATTTAAATTTCACATGTATGCTCTAAAACATGTTTTTAAAAATATGTTTAATCCTTGTTTCAGCTTTAAAGTCACATAAAACAAGTTAAAGTTACAAAAATGAGCTGATTTACATTCATATTCATATTATTATTGTTAAATTAAATGTATTAATGCCAATAAGATTAATAAAAAAAACATCTAAAACATAAGAAATTAAGAAGAAATGTGACTGAAATGAGTAATATTACTGCAGTTTATTTCCTACATTTCTATATTTTATTTCTTTGTCACAGTTTGGTTATTTAATTATTTAATTTAACTTTTTTATTTTTAAATGCCGTGATAAATAAACTTATTGATCACTTAAAGAAAAGGTACCAAGAAAATTGTTTCCAAAGATAAAAAAGGAGGACAAAAAATTACAGAACATCAAATTTGAATTTGTCAATTCAATCATTATTATTAATAAATAACTGATCACTGATTAAATGTGTTGTTATTTAATATTAAACTGAGACTCTTTACTCAATTAAAAATATTAAGAATAAAACACGAGTTCAATTTACTCCTGTTCTGATTATTGTTGGTTTAAGTATAAATTCAAACCTTTGTAATAATTTCTATTTAAAATAACTGAAGTTATTTGATTTCTTCAAATACACCGAAATATAAAAATGTACAAATTTCCCTGAAATAACACACTTTGGGAAAATTAACTGAACAAAAAGAATAAACTGTGAATAATTTTAATTCTATGAGCCACAACTACAGAAATAATCAAGATAAGAATGAATTTTGCATCATTTTCTCATCATTTAATGCAGATTCGACGTCATAGTTAATTTAAATATTAAAATGTCAGATTTGAAAGAAAAAACAGGTGATTTTTACTCTAAAAACAGTTTATTTAAATATTTAAAAAGTAGGAAACAGCGCTGTAATAAAGTGATTAAATATAGAAACAGAATAAATGGGAATAAAGTCCAGATACGGAGGCCGGAGGGGAACAATGAGAGCTGCGGACTCTTTTCGCGTCATTTGTCGCCGCGCCGCGGCCCTTTGATGCGGCCTTTGAAGTGCAGCAGCGGACTGTCATGCAAATGCAGGCCGATAGAGAGGAGCCTGCAGGCCGCGGAGGAGGGGGAGGCCGGGGGGTCGGCGTGGGAAATACTCTGATGGAGATCTATTTCAGAATAAAAACAGAAACTTTTATGAAATGATGCGCTGAGGAGGAAGAGGAGGGAGAGGAAGAGAGGCGGCAGCGGAGGGGGGAGGAGGAGGGAGATAAGGGCCATAAAATAACCATGTGACCGCGGCGGTTTTTAACGGGAGGCTGATGGAGAGTCCGCAGAGAGGCGGAGGACAGGTGAGCACAGGTACGGAGAGAGAGCACAGCCAGTGAAGCTCACTCCCCCTGCAGAGCCGCAGGCTGGATCCGCAGTATGCTGAGGGCGCCCCCTCACCCGGAAAGATGTACGTGAGCTACCTGCAGCTGGACAAGGACCCCGGTATGTACCCGCACCAGAACCCGGTGTCCCGCCACCCGGGGCTCAGCCTCAGCCCGCAGAACTTCCCGGTGCCCGGCCCGCCGCAGTACTCCGACTTCAGCGGCTACCACCACCACCACCACGGCATCACCAACGACCCGCACCCGGGGCAGCAGGGCGGCCCGGCCGCGGGCGGCTGGAGCCCGGCCTACCCGCCTCCTCCGCCCGCGCGGGATGACTGGTCGTCCCACCACTACGCGGCGGCGGCCGCGGCCGCTGCGGCCGGCGGGGCTCCCGGGGCCTCCTCCATGGCCGGCGCGGTGGGGCCCCCCCTGGGATTCAGCCCCCAGGAGTTCCCCGGACAGCCGCCCGGGCTGCTCCCCGCGGCCCTCAACGCGTCGGCGGGGCAGCTGTCTCCCGGCTCCCCGCGGCGGAGGAACCCCTATGACTGGATCCGAACCTCCGCGCCGCCCAGCAACTCCAGTAAGAACCGGCCCGTCCCACCCGATTAATGCTGCTTATTCTGATGCTTTTACACTTTTGTTCAGCTTTAAATGTTCGCTTCTCTTGTTGAACTCATTTAATTATCTTTAATCATCTTTAAAGCCGTTTATTTGCTACGGCTCAGGAGTCTGTTGAACAATTTAGTAATCCACTTTTGTTCAGCTTTAAAACAGCTTTAAAACAGCTGAATGCTCGCGTTTAACACATTTAATGATCTTTAAAGCCGTTTATGTCTGTTGGACATTTTAATATGAAGCAGATATGAGGGATTCTCAGATAAAAGCAGCTTCATGTTTCAGGACTTACTTTTCTGTGAACTCATTTAAATTTTTATTTTATTTTCTTTAAAACAGTCTGAATCCTCGTTTTTTTTTAATCCGGATAACAGATTCAATTCCGATTATTAACCTGCGTTTTTACATTTTCCAGTAGAAATGTGTCATTTGTCTGAGCTTTAGCCTAACTTTTATTTTGTAGGCCTGTCTATAAACTAACGGCTGATGCTTTGTTTAATGGTGTTTCTGAACAACAGAAACGGTTTTATCCGGCAGCACTGAGGGTTTTAGTTGAGTTTTCGTTGATTTAAAGGTGAATTTTCAGCTTTTAACTGAAACCCAAGGTTTTCAGAGGGTGTAAAAGCAGAGAAAGGAGCCGCGGACTCTGGCAGCTGTCAGCCCGCTAAGTTCCCATCGCGGGTCCCGTCGTGTGTCCGGATCAAACGTGTGAAGCCGGTTTGAAGCCGTTGTGATGTAAATGTCCCGCTGGACGCGGCCCCGGCGGCCCGGCTCGGCCTTTGTCCCCAACTTTGTCTCTGGGCGGAGAAAACAAGAACCGACAAGATAGTTCCCACTTTGAAGTGTGAAGTGTGACTTTTTGTTTCAGGCTAATAGAAGCCAATAACCAGTTAATCCTGACAGGAATATATGAGCTGAGAGGAGGAAACAAACTCTAAAGCTTTAACGCTTTGGGAACTGAGTTTTTCAGAGGAATCTGGGTCCATTCCTGATGAAATAACCATGGACCTCCCGGGAAAAGACGTCACCCGGATGGCAGCATCTGTGTCTCCAGAACTCCAACATCCAGCTCTGCATCAGTGGCACCTTCACACAGATGAAGCCCTCCTGCCATGGACCCTGATGCAGCCCCACACCTTCATACAGATGAAGCCCTCCCTGCCATGGACCCTGATGCCCCCCCACACCTTCACACAGATGAAGCCCTCCCTGCCATGGACCCTGATTAAGGGCGTAATAATAATTAAGGCCACTCTACCACCACCTAAGGGGTCTGGGGGTCCTCCCCCAGAAAATTTTTAATTTCATAGATGCAATTTTCTGCATTTTAACCAATTCTGGGCTGAATAATGGCAAATCCCATCTGATTCACAGCCCTCTGATTTTTTAATGTAAACCATAATGGAAAGATTGAGAATTGATTTTTTTATGCAAGTCACTCAAGTTTCTGGGGACTTCAGCATTATCACAGGCCCAGGCAGACATTGCCACAGTAAGATGTTTTATTATTACACGCGTTTCTGAAATTTCAGGATCTGTAAGTTGATGAGTTTGGTGCATTTTGTATAAAATATTAACTGATGAAGTTTTGAAAGTGCACACTGCAAATATAAGTGTGAAAAGTGTGAACAATAAAAGTGGAAATGTACAATTTTTAAAAAATGTAGTCGGATGACTACTTAGCATTAGCAACAAGCATTTATTAGCTCTGCACAGTTCCCACAAAAATAAAACACCAGCAGTCAAAAGATTAAGGTCCAGCAAACATTTATTAAAAATAAAGACATAAACTGTCACATGAAAAACACTTTTCCACGGCTCACTTTTTCCTGAAAAACTATTAAGTTTGTAGCTTTCAGCCTATTAACTAGCCAAATCTTGTATGAATGAGCCAAATGCATGCTGCCTCCGGTCATTGACGCAGACAAACTGCTGGCATATTTGTTTTATGTTAATGCTATTCAACCTGTCCTGGTGGATATGGCAGACAGCAGCATGGTTCAACCGTGCCTGCGTCATTGTTATCCCGAGCCATGTTTTCAACCTCAGAGCACTGAAACTTCGCTCAGCCTCTGTTGACGAGCTGTTTTCCCGCTATCACCGCTTAGCAACCAACCTAGCAACAAGTAAGGCATAGCGCTACAGAAGGTGAGCCAATCACAGATAGCAAGGCTGTCCCCACCAATGACACGCCGTCTTTGAGAGAAGGAACCGCAGAAGGGGAAAATTAACCCTTTGTTTCCCGAACGCTGTGCAATTTCCCATTCAAAATTGGTATGGACATTTTAAACGTATCCCCCTGGGGGCTGAATATTGGTAGGGACGTGACCCTAGCGTCCCTACCCAAAATTACGCCCTTGACCCTGATGCACCCCCACACCTTCACACAGATGAAGCCCTCCCTGCCATGGACCCTGATGCCCCCCCACACCTTCACACAGATTAAGCCCTCCCTGCCATGGACTCTGATGCCCCCCCACACCTTCACATAGATGAAGCCCTCCCTGCCATGGACCCTGATGCCCCCCCACACCTTCACACAGATTAAGCCCTCCCTGCCATGGACTCTGATGCCCCCCCACACCTTCACATAGATGAAGCCCTCCCTGCCATGGACCCTGATGCCCCCCCACACCTTCACACAGATGAAGCCCTCCCTGCCATGGACCCTGATGCCCCCCCACACCATCACAGACGCTGGCTTTAAACCTTTCTCTGAGAACAGCCTGGATGCTCTTTCTCAGCAGTTTTTCCCAGAAGCAGCTGAAACGTGGACTTATCTGCCCACAGAACACGTGTCCACTGTCTTTCTGTCCATCTGAGACGAGCTGGTGTCCAGAGAACTGGGCCGTGTTCCGAAAACTCCAGAAAACTCAAATAAAACTCCAGAAACTCAAAGAAAACTCAAAGAAGACTCAAATAAAACTCCAGAACTCAAAGAAAACTTTTTCTGATTTTTTTCCTTAACTTTTTCTGATCTTTTCCTGTTTTTTTTTCCTGATCTGAACTTTTCCTGGTCTTTTCCTGAGAAACATTTGCTGAACTTATTGATGATTCTCTGATGGAGTTTGGCCCAATGCGGTGAGCCACGACCCATCCTTGTTGGAGAGCCTGAACCTTTGGTGGATGCTGCTGTTATACCCGATCCTGACACCCTCACCTGTCAGCAGGTAACCTGCTGCTTGGAGAAGCTTCCTGACACCCTCACCTGTCAGCAGGTAACCTGCTGCTTGGAGAAGCTTCCAGAACAACTTTCACTGAGTGCTGCTGCATCAGGTTCTGGACTCGGTTCTGTTGGTCAGTGAAGACGCTTCAGATCGTTTCTCTGGACTCGTTTCTGTTTAACTTTAAGTTTTTATTGCAGTTTAAAACCTTTAACAGTTAAACACTGTAAATAATGTTGTTTGGGTAACAGGAGGCAGAAATGAGTGGTGCCCAACATAAAGGTCTGGTCCCTGCTCAGAACATCCACTGTTTGGTCCAGATCTTCAGTTTTCTTATGGAACCACGATGGCTGCTGTTCTGTGGGCCACATCTGGACCAAACAGCGTTTACCACTGTCATTACTGAACCAGAAGTGCTAAAAGTGGCTCAGATTAGATATTCTGGGTTGGAATTCAACTTATTTAGTTCCAAATGTGAGTTATTCACAGATCTGACGAAAATACTCAGAACTTTTCTTATATTTGCTGCTTTGTGAGAAAATATTTAAAATGTTTGATATGTTTAATATGTTATAACTGAGACTAAACACAGCAGCAGTGAGTGAGAAACTAAGTGAAACCCTGATCCAGCAGCTGGTTTCCTGTGGGATGTTCTCAGTCTCTCTCATGGTTCTGGAGGAATCTTGACTCTAGAACACTTTGGTATCCAGAGGAGTTCATGGTGGACTCAATGGCTGCAAGGTGCCCAGGTCCTGTGGCCGCAGAACAAGCCCAGATCATCAGCCCTCCACCACCGTGCTTGACAGCTGGTATGAGGTGTTTGTGCTGATATGTTGTGTTTGGTTTCCTCCAAACGTGCTGCTGTGCATTATGACCAAACATCTCCACTTTAGTCTGGTCTGTCCAAAGGACATTGTTCCAGAAGTCTTGTGGTTTGTTCAGATGCAGCTTTGCAAACCTAAGCTGTGCTGCCATGTTCTTTTTAGAGAGAAGAGGCTTTCTGCTGCAGCCCTTCCAAACAAGCCCGACTTGTTCAGTCTGTTTCTAACTGTGCTGTCATGAACTTTGACCTTTAACATGCTAACTAAGGCCTGCAGAGTCTTAGATGTAGCTCTTGGGTTTCTGACCTCGGGGTGACCTTTAACCTTTAACATGCTAACTGAGGCCTGCAGAGTCTGAGGTAGCTCTTGGGTTTCTGACCTTGGGGTGACCTTTAACCTTTAACATGCTAACTGAGGCCTGCAGAGTCTGAGATGTAGCTCTTGGGTTTCTGACCTTGGGGTGACCTTTAACCTTTAACGTGCTAACTGAGGCCTGCAGAGTATGAGATGTAGCTCTTGGGTTTCTGACCTTGGGGTGACCTTTAACCTTTAACATGCTAACTGAGGCCTGCAGAGTCTGAGATGTAGCTCTTGGGTTTCTGACCTTGGGGTGACCTTTAACCTTTAACATGCTAACTGAGGCCTGCAGAGTATGAGATGTAGCTCTTGGGTTTCTGACCTTGGGGTGACCTTTAACCTTTAACATGCTAACTGAGGCCCGCAGAGTCTGAGATGTAGCTCTTGGGTTTCTGACCTTGGGGTGACCTAGGTAATAATCTTTCTCTCTGTAGAACGATGGCCTCCAGATAGTTTGGAAACGGCCTTATAACCCTCATCAAACAATGAGTGAAAGGAAAACTGTTGTTGAGTCATGAAACTGAGGCGGTGGAGTTGAGACCAAAGCAAAGGCAGATATGACGATGGAATTTTCTGACCTCGATGATGTAGGGATTTGATAACGTCACTTAGCAACATGTTGGTTTTATGCTCAGGTTGATTTTCCATTGTGAAGACATGACAAACTACTTTGTTGGGATGATTTTATGAGACATGAGATAAAGCACCACACCTCTTAATGTTGCGAGGAAATACACAAGTGACAAAACACTTTGACTTTTATTTCTCATAAACAGTTTGCAATGCTCACTGAGCAGAAATTTAAAAACATTTACAAATATCTGCGACCATATCTTCATCAAACTATGTTAAAATCACCATAAAAATACCACTTTTTAGGTCCTTTTCTTTAACGATGATAAGCCACTGCTCGTCTGTGTCATTCAGGTGTTTTTATTTGCTCATGTTGGAGGGTGGTGAACTCTCAGCTTCCGTACATCTATGTGTTGTTCTTCATAAGAAGTGATAGTTTTATTTTTTCTGGCCACAGACCTTTAAAAAATTACTTTTCATTTGGTTTTCCTGCAACCTTGTTATTGTGTCAGCAGTTTTAAGGTTTCAATTTAATATCTGTGACTCGTTTTGGTCAAAATACCGTAGATAACTTTTTCAATCCCTTTAATCAAACCACTTCACCCATCTCCTCCACAGAGTTTGCCTCTTTGAGATCAGTAGTGCCCAATAACCCTTAAAGGACATTAATACCATATGATAAATCACAAAGTAAATAACTTGAATACTTAGACCAAAGTTATAGAAAAAACTCTGTGGAGAGTTTTGTTCTGAAACACATTTTTCTCATCTTCGGTTTCACCACAGTTTGTTGCTGCTGATCCACCTTTTATGTACAATTTGGTCACAGAAATCTGGTCAATTTCTGACTGGGACAAACAATAGAGGCTTCTTAGAAGTCAGATTCCCTGTTTGGGATATTAAACTTCAGACAAACTACGAGTAGACCTTCATTGGTTAATTTCTTTGTTAAGTTAAGTGAACGATAAAACTGCTGATGGGATATTTTTGTTCATAGCAAAAATCAAGAATAAAATTTTAAACGTCCTACTTCTGAGGCATCATGAATGTCGCCTGATTCAAGATGAAGCTGGGCGGGAATAAAGATGAAAAGGCCGGATATTTCTACTCTGAGCTGGGAGTGTGATGTAGAAATCCACCGGAAATCTGAAGCTTGAACTTCCGGAGATGTTTTTAAATTAGGGCTGGGCAACGATAACAATTTTTAATCTAATTAATCACATGATTTCCCTGATTAATCACGATTAATCACATTTGTACGCAGAATCCAAAAATGAATTCAAAAGTAGTGTATAGCCTTTAGCATTTAGTTTTATTTTAAATGTGCTGCCATATGAATGAAAGTGCCATAACATTTGTTGTGCAAACACACTTTTAACATCAGCATCTTTATGTAGTTTTTATGTAGAAGCATCGCTCCACTGTCTGTTTCCTTGAATGACTTGCTGCTATCAGTTGTGTGTTTTGCCTTTAAGTGATATTTTAGACTGGAACTGCTACGGTGAGAAGAAAATTCAACTTGGCAGTGTTTACAGATGACTTTGGTTCTGTCGACTCCGCCGTCTGGAAGAACTTTAAAATGAAAATGGCCGAGTAAAAGTTCCATACCCTTCTCCATGTTTGGTGGATCCGCCGATTACTTTCTTTTCCGGTGCCGGAGCAGACAGCAACAGACTTTTACAAAATAAAAGCCTGTGAGCGACAGACTTTTACAATAATAAAATAAATCATAAAACCTGTGTTAATGCGCGATAAAATATTTATAGGCGTTAAATAATTAACAAGTTAGCGCGATAATAACGAGTTAACTCGCCCAGCCCTACATTAAATGTTACGGGGATGTTTTAAAAAGTTACGGAGATGTTTTTAAATGTTACAGAGATATTTTTTAATGTTACAGGGTTGAGTTAATGGGAGGTTTTGATGGTCCAGTGCACAGAAAAAGGGATTCTTTATCCCCTTGATACGTCCCCTTTAAAATGCCAACCTCATGTTCATAAAATCCACGCTGTTATTCGTACGAAGTCAGACTGACAAACATTCGAGTGTCATACAACACATAAAGCTCTGATTCAGAAGCAGGAGGTGTTTATTTGTCACAGTTCTTGTTTTCAGTTGTTTTATTTTCATGTTTTGTCCAGTTGAATCGTAAAAAAAAACCTAAAACACTCGTATTTGGTCTCAAGATTTGAGGCTGAAGCCAGACTGTCTGAATCCCCGTGTGAAGGTGAGCGAACGTCTGTCTCTGGACCTCAGAGGACAGGCTGAAGAGCTTATTGATTTACGCTCCTTCATTAGCGCCCCGTTTTTCCAGGCTCTTTATCTGCCGATGGAGATCAAACTGTTGGTTTTTAACTTTCTGACAAACGAAGCAGAAACTCTGACAGTTCGGACAGATGTTCCCCTGAAACTAAAATGTTTGAGTTAGGACTCGCCCTGGTGACCGATTAGAGCGCAGACGGAGGGTGTGTTTAAAGAAGAGGGACACATCACTTATTTAACTGTTGTGTGTTTAGAGTTAATGTTGAATCAGAGCGTGTTAAAGAGAGCTGAAGCTCCTTTAATTGCCTCAAACACTCTGTCTGCTCTCACAAGCTGTTTTCACACATTTACAAACACAGACGGCACGTAAAAGCAAAAATGTGTTCACGAATAAGTTGTGAAAACGCCGAAATGAGCCGACGCAGCGCCTACGGATGAAGAGATTCATGTTTTATAGTCTGTAGAAATCTCTTCCTTTTGGTTTTAGCCATAACACAGTCTCCTGAAAAGGACATTTAGATAATCTTAATTTTCCAGAGTAATATGCAGTAGAAAATGTTTTTTTTTGAGAAACGTTGGGAACGTTTCATGTCAGTGTTTCCCAGAGATGGGACCAAGTCACACATGTGCAAGTCTCAAGTAAGTCTCAAGTCTTAGCTTTCAAGTCTCAAGTAAGTCCCAAGTAATGTTTTCTTGGGCAAGTCACGTCAAAGTCAAGTCACCTTATTATTGCAATTTTACCTGCAGAATCTGATCTTAATAAAGTGAAAAGACAAGATATAAGTAACTGTCAGTAAACATCATTGGCCAATGTGTCCAACCTGTCCACCCCGTATCATATCAAGCTAACGTTAGCTAACTACCGACTAGGCTAACAGGATAATATTAGCTAATTTGAAAAGCACTTACTGGTCAGAATGGATCTTCAAATGACGAACAAAGTTCAAAGTTATGTTAGATGCTTAACACTCAAGTCATTCAAATCTTTAACTTCCAAGTCTGAGTCGAGTCTCAAGTCTTTTATTTTTTGTCAAGTCAAGTCACAAGTCATCAAAACAGCAACTCGAGTCAACTTGAATCCAAGTCACAGTGACTTGAGTCCCCATCTCTGGTGTTTCCTGAGTCTGTTTCAAATATCAGTTGGACCATATCGGCCCAGAAAAGATGGCTTTGTAACCCACCACTGCTCCTCTTTGGTTAACAACACACCAAACAGAGGCCGGTCATCCATCGGTGGTGAGGAATCAGCTGAGTGACGGCAGAGTTGGTTAGTTGTGTTTTGCTGTATTCGCCGCTGTTCCTAACAGCCTTGGCGGCTCAGAGGTGTACTGGTGTCACCATCAGCCTCGACCATCTCATTTCACCTCAGTATTTCTCACAACGATACGAAGGCACAACAAAGGCAAATGGCTTAACAATCTCTGTGAAAAGGGCTTGAGTAACAGAGAGGTGTCACTCCCCACCTTTCACATCCAAATGCTTTGTTAAGCTGGAGTTACAGTTGACGCGTCTGTCACGGCGGTGGCGGACCGTGACGTCAAAATGACGTTTCAGGCATGGCGCTTGCCTTGAAAAGACGGCGCATCGCGTTGTCGTGCACCAGTCGATTTTTGTAACTTGGCTGCGCCGAGAACAATGAACCAATTTGAGACCAGGCTCTGTCAGGAGGTGCGTTTGTACAGGCACCTGTATGAAACTGCAGTGAAACAGCACAGGGACCACGTAAACTACAAAAACTGGTGGACACAGATTGGCAGAACTTTGGGGAAAGAGGGAGAGTTCTGTAAGAATGTGTGGAAGAAGCTACGGGACAGATACGTGAAGGCAAAGAAGAGGGCAGAGACTCCAAGTGGTGATGCCAAGGGCGTCAGACCTTCACCTCTTTTAACTGAATTAAAAAATTTAAATTATCCGAATACTGCAGCAGTATAATTAATGACAGTGTTCCTGCTCTTCATTGTTTTCTTCTCGACTTTCGTTGTAGAGTAGTTAGCGGTAACCTTCACGGAGCAGCGCCACCTCTGTGACGGAGAAAATTGCAACGACTGGGGCATCGATTTGCGCCACTATATAATGCGGGCACGAAATCATGACGTCATCAACACCACTCGCGCTAGCAGACGCGGCAACCATGCTAGAGCCTTTATATTCAAGCGTGGCCTGAACCACCCAACCAGAGACAATGAGGGCTGAAAACGCTCCAACCTAAACTCTCTTAAAGGGGAACTCCGGGGCATTTGAAGCGCATTTCCATTGCTAGAGGTTGTCAAATACTGATAGTAGGACACAGACAGGTGCAAATCTGCGCTCCCTGTGTGGAGATAGCGCTGTTCGCTCAGCCTGTCATGCGAGGCTAATACGTGGTGGCTAAGGGGCAAGCGCTAACCCTTCCACGTAAAACAACAACTTGCACACTGCAGAAACGTCACACCACTTTATAAACCATCCGACAATAAAGTCACAAGCCTTACCATCAAAACCATATGCATGGTTCTCACATTACTGGCATGGGGACGTTACAAAACAACTTTATAAACAGCATGTAAGTCACCGGTTAGTTGTACGCTCGCGCATGTGAAAGCCCAAAAGAGTCAATGGACGATAATCACATATACAAAAGAATTATCTTCTCTAGAAAAACTGCGTTCAAGTATTTAAAACATTACAACAATACATGCCCAGTAATATATGGGTGTTGAGAGGAACTCTGTGTTGATTTCATCCTCCTTTAGATTCATGAGAATAAAGACACTCTGAAAGTTACTGCTACACATTTACTCGGCTGGACCAGTTTGCTGCATCACAAGCACCTGAGTACCGTAAATTGCGGCTAATATGTGTTTTTTTCTTTTCATGCCGCCAAAAACATTTAGCCTCGTAACGTTAGACCAATAAAAATTAATGAATGGTTCACAGTGGTCCAATGAAATTGTACGATAAATCAAACACACTTACACTATTAAATTATATTTAATTACAAATTAATTAAATCTCCCTCAACATGGAAAACAAATGCCGAAATGCATATGATGCAGCTATTAAATTAAAGGCGATCAGTGACTTTTCCAGGTAGGCTACTGTCTTTTTTTTACCAGCCGTGTTACAGGTATTGTTGGGGGAAAAAAAGCATTTACGCCAGTATTTGTACGTTACCGATAGGTATTTAATAGGGCTGTGACTCGATTAAAATTTTTAATCGTGTTAACTACAGGCTTTGAAATTAATTAATCGAAATTAATCGCATTTTAATCGCATATACTTTATCCTTTAGAAAATTAACATTTTCAACAATATTTCAACAAACACAGAACATATCCCTATTTGAAATCTGAATGTAGCATGCATGAAAACACAGTATATAGAATCTTGGATGTTTAGCTGTGTTGGGCCCCCGTTAGCTTCCACACTAGCTGCTACATGTTTAATTCAATTCAATTCAATTCATTTTTATTTATATAGCGCCAAATACAACAAATGTCATCTCAAGGCACTTAGATAGTAAGTCCAATTCAATTGGAATTCAGTTCATTGTAATCATAATTATTCATAAAATAATCCAATTCGTTCATATAGAGCCAATTCAAAAACAATTTCCTAGCTAAGGAAACCAACAGATTGCACTGAAAACTTTTTCTTTTTCGGTCCAATCTCCCGTTAGCGTTGAGGTGATATTTGAGGCTTGATACGCTGCGGTAATACGCAAATTACTTGTTGCATAATCTGCACAGAACCACGCTCTTGTCGACGCTTCCATCCGTCTGTATTTAAAAAAATAAAAAAATAAAAAATTATAGTGTGCGATTAAAATGCGTTATTTTTTTTAACGTGTGTATGTGTGTAGTTAATTAATCGAAATTAACGCGCTAAAGTCCCAGCCCTAGTATTTAAGTTAAAACCATCGATGTCACAGGCACTGTTTGAAAAAAAGCATTTGCAGTTTGTATTTGTGTATGTTAACGCATGCATTTAATTAAAATAGGAAAAATCCTCACGTGTAACATCTTTCTGTGTAAATATCTCATATTTATGTATTTTTAATGCTTCTTCCACTCCCTGCTGCAATGCTTTTATTTTATGTAAAGCACTTTGAATTGTTTGTACATGAAATGTGCTATATAAATAAATTTGATTTGATTTGATTTGATATTACAATGTGGACACCCGCCGTTTATAATCCGGTGCAGCCTATACAAGTAGAAAATGGATTTTCTTTTCTAAATTAGAGGCTTATATTCAGGTGTGCTCTATAGTCAAACTTTGGGGATGCACAACCAACTGAAATAGCACCAAAGCCCATCAACAGTCGTGAAGTCATTTTGTGAAGATGCTGGTTTGTGTAGAGGTGTCAGCGGCGACCATAATTTATGTTTAAAGGCCTGCATGTGCTCACTGCCAGTGTTTGGTGAGAAATGTTGAACTTAAATGGTTTGGTGTGTGAAGCCAAGTTAATGTTTAATACTACTGGTGGGACATAAAAGCAAGAACAATGCGGACGGATATGTTGAGAACCACAATTCACACCTCCGAACTGCTTCGTTACTTCAATAGATGGATTGCGGACTGATAAAATGCATGAGTGGATAGCTTTAATGCAGTTAACCGAGTGTGTTGTGAATATAAACATGTGAAAATGCACGTGTTCATGTTTAAAGAGACTTTGTGGATTGTTTAAAAAAACACTTGAGAGTGATGTTTGATCCAATGTGGAGTCATATTTGAGAGAACAAATAACCTTTAAGGTTGCATGATCGTGATGTGATTTATGTAAAATAGACAATAATAAGAGGCAAAATTAACACGAAGAAAGACAAACGATCACGAAAAGACAGAAAATTACGGAATCAAATCGCTTCTAGGTGCTCTGTTCAAGCTCTAAATTTCATCCTTTTTGCATCTTTTTGTAAAAACAGTCGTGTGTAAGTGTGTTTTTTTGCAGCTGAATTCCTGATAAAGCTTCTTCTGTCAGAAAGAGCGACAGAGAACCAGCCCACTGAGACCCGTGGTCACTTAAAGCATTTCCAGACGGTCGCTCTGCTCTAATAAAATCCAGATTTTTCTAACTGCAGCTTAAAGAACAGCGTCTGTGCAGTGAATTCAGCTGAACTGATGTGCTGTGATCTCTGTGTCAGACTCGCCCTCTTTTGCATGTAAACGTGGACAAGGACAGTCGCTAAGTGTTTCTATACAAATTAATTTGATGAGTTTTTAAGTCAATCTATTGATGGTTTTCAGCTTTGAAAGCCCCAACACAGGCGTTAGGTTTACCTCGGAGGGAGAACAGTGTGTGGAATCAAATTGATTTGAAATCTTAATGTTTTACTGAACATTTGAACGGCTCATTTTGTCTCAGTTCGGACCTTGTGACGGGGCAGTTTTCACAGCACACATGAGCACTGAGCTGATAAATGAATAAAAGCCGATAGCGTTCAGTTCATGCAAATGCAGCCGAGGCAGGTGGTGTATTTGAATACAGGCTTCATGCTGAGAACACACGGCTCCATCGGTGGTGACGCCCGCTGCCAACGCAGCTTTACAACTTCTAATATAAAATGTTACAACTTCATTCACATTTTTACATACCATGTGATTTTGTGCAGCTGAAGCAGAATTGTTTCAGTGTCAGCTGAGGCCTCAGAATTACATAAAAGTGTCACAAAATGATCTAATTAGACTTTAAATTGGAGTTATGTGTTTAAATATCTAACATGTAAAGGGACAAAGTATTTAATGTTGTAGCTCGTCCATATAACTGCTCGTAATAACCACAGTTACAGTTCAGTCAGTGTAAAATCCTGCACGACCTTTATCTTGAAAGCCTTTTTCTGTCTTTTCCAGATGGGAAGACTCGGACTAAAGACAAGTACCGAGTGGTTTACACCGACCACCAGAGGCTGGAGCTGGAGAAGGAGTTTCATTACAGCAAATATATCACCATCCGGAGGAAGTCGGAGCTCGCCACGGCGCTCAGCCTGTCAGAAAGACAGGTACAGCAACTCAAATGAAGTCTGAAAGTTTGAAAAATCTTGTTTTCTTAAGAATAAAAGGTCTTTGGTTTGGTGTCAGAATTAATTTCATGAGCAAATATTTGATGTTTTTACTCATAAGCATTAATTTGAATAACTTAGCCAAAGCAAACAGCAAATTAGAGTTTATTTTACTTACAAAGATTCAATTAGATTCAATTCACTTTATATATAAAGCGCCAAATCACAACAAATGTCATCTCAACATACTTCAAAGATAGAGTCCAATTCACTGCAATCCAATCATAATCCAATCTAATTAAATTCATTAAATTCCAAATTAGTTCACTTCATATGAAGCCAATCAAAAAAAGGAAATCAACAGATTGCTTTGGAAGTTTTCTTTGATTGAATCCCCCATTAAGATTCACTTTCTTTTTGCGGCTTTTTCTTGATATTCATCAAACATTTGCACTAAATGTTTGGTTAAAGCCCTTCGTCACGTAGCTAGCTAGTCATATTCTGACACAAATGTGGGTCAGTTAAATGAATATTTGTTTTTCTTAAAGTGAAAACCACCACTGATGTAAATCTTAACATTTTCAGGTGAAGATCTGGTTCCAGAACCGACGGGCGAAGGAGCGTAAAATCAACAAGAAGAAGCTCCAGCAGCCAGCTTCCTCCACGACCACTGCCACTCCTCCCACGGGCAGCAGCGGCAGCGGAGGAGGCGGCGGTGGCGGCCTCCACGGTAACGGCAGCAGCAGTGTTGCCATGGTGACGAGCAGCAGTGGCAACAACGGGCTGGTGTCTCCATCTTCTTTGGCTTTGAACATCAAAGAGGAATACTGAGGAGGGAAAAAGACGATGCTTTATCGGACGCTGATGTTGGGGGATTGGGACTTAAGATTCTCCTCGACAAACTGAAACACTTCACTATTTTTGAATATTTTCACCTTTTTAAAGTGGAAGCTCATCAGAAAATACCAACAGGCGATGCTGCCGGGAGCTCTCCGTCCTCCTCCGTCCCATCAGACGGTTGGTGCGGATCATTAACAGCCAACCGAAAGACATTCGATGACCTTTGGAAAGTTTCCAAATGTTTCTCCAACTCGCTTCATCTTCTATTCTTCCAGAGTTTTTATGTAGCTGACAGGTTTGATTCAGGGTTTCAATGATTGATAAACTGCTGCAGTTATGAGATACATTTTTAGCTGTAAACTACTAAAAAAGGTAGTTTTTATTTAGGGTAAATCCAGTGTCTACAAGCTCACCTTCAGATAATCTTTTCTCAGCTGTAACTTAAAGTTAAAAATGTCAGAAAATTACTTGTAGTGTTCAGGTTCAGGTTGCAGAAGTTCAGCAGGTGGTCTCTAAATGTTGCTGAACTTAGAAACCCAAACTCTCTGAGATGATGTCTTGATCATATATTTGGAGCTCAAAGTGTTTCATGAGTTAAAGTCAACAATCAGCTCATCTGACTGTGAGAAACTAAAGTTAACCAAAGCCTTGTTTGTCTACGCTTTCACTCCTCGTAGCTCAGAGTACGTTGAAGCTCTGTTCTTGGTGTTTTTTTCTTCTTTCTTACCTTATTTTTGGGTCCTATTTCACCGCTGTGTTCAATATTCTTGTGACATCGTCTCCCCAAACTGGATCCGTGTCTGGACTTCTAACGGCCTCAGTATGCTTCTCCGTCGCTATCCGACTCCGTGGTCACGGAGAGGCTTTAAACCTTTCGATGTTCTCCGTCGGGATGTCGGATACGCAAGGCAGTTCACCTCCCGATCAGTAGGCGTCGCTACGTTAAACGACCCAATCTGTCAACGTCTATGGTGAAAGTGGTTGATTGATTGTTCACCTTCCGGCTCCGTTCCACTCCTCACAGTGAACGATTGCGACCGAGAGAGAAAGACTGTTGTTGGAGTTGGAGCTTGTTGTTGAAATGCAAATAATTTTGACCAAATGTTGACCGGCACACAGTAAACTCTTTCAAAAATGGCGTGTTGTTGTTCTGAGAGGAAGGAGCTAAACCGGAAAAAGTGATTCTGGAAATTATGTTGTTAGCCGACCAATCACAACCCTTGCGGTCTCCGTCTCCTCGACAGATAGATAGGAATTGTGGTCAACGCACGCAAGCGACGGAGAGCGTCTCCGTTGAACATAAATCAGCCTAAATCTTGCATTCCAATCCAAACTGGATGTCCTTTTACAAACACTTTAACATGTTTCCAAACTGTTTTTCCATGCTTATCATTTTGGGGTTGCATTCAAAGCTTTGGTTTAGTTAGGGCCCCAACTCTGTGAGCCTGTTGGTCCTTTTAGGAGTCAATCGTTTGATTAAGGAGTGAAATGGAGGATGATAAATAGAAGAAGCTGATCATACCATTACATCTTGTATCAGTCAAGGCCTCAGTATGCTTCTCCATCGCTATCCGTCATTTCAATTTCAATTTCTCCGTCGGAATATCGGATACGAAAGACAATTCACCTCCCGATCAGTAGGCGTTGCTACGTTAAACGACATAATCCAGTGTTTCCCGCAGGAAATTGCTTAGTCAAGGTGGTGAGTCGTCGGCTGGGACCAGGGGTTTTTGCGCGCTTAGCGTTCCATCGGGTGTCGGGGTACTTGGAATGGGACGGGGGCTGTTAGAGCAATAACGAAGCTGTTTAAGAGCTGTAACACTTTTTTATTTACATTAACAATGTCTGAGCCTGGCAAAGCATTATTACTTCGGTTTAAAATTTTTTTTTTATTTTTTTTTTTTTTTTGGGAACGTTGGCAAGGCGGCAGTGCGAGTTTGCTAAGGCGGCCGCCTTAACTATAATGCGCTGCGGGAAACACTGTAATCTGTTTGAAATTGATTAACTGGGCTTTCATCAGAAAATTCTTATTGGCTGTAATTCAGTAGAAGAAGTTGTTGTCCTGACAGGAAACAACAACTGTGGTGGACATCCACAAGAGGAAACTAGAGCAGCTCTTCTTTAGCATTTACTTAAATCTCTGGGAATATCTGAGATAATATCATGTCTGGGAAGTCTCTGAGTTTATTGTTTGACTGTTAACATTCACCTTTTCTTGTTCACTTAATGGAGCGCTAAAGAGATAAAACCTTGACTTTCAGAACTCTGTCAAGAAGCTCAGCGGTTTCAGATTTCTGGCTGAAATTCAGCTTGGAGCTTGTTTATTTCCACATGATTCTTTTACCGTCATCTTTTTACCAAAATATCTGTTTATTCCTTTACTTTGATGGACTGCCATGTCAACTCTAGACATAAGGACTGCAAACAATAACAAAGACTTGAGGAACCACTGGCCTCTAAAGCAACTTTTATTACATTTTTTGGTTTCTTTGGGGCCCTGTGATGCCCCCCCCCCCCCCCCCCAGCCCTGAGTTGGATTAAGCAGGTATAGAAAATGAATGGATGGTTTCTTCTTTGGGTGTTGAGATCAAATCAATCATCTGATAATGGTTTATTATCAGCCAACCTTCGATACCGCTGGATTACCTTCAAGAAATATGATGTGATTTACCAAATTTTCAATATTAGATCAGTCCATTTCACCAATCTAGCCTCTTCATCTTCTGCCATCATTTACCAAATGGAAGAGGTTTAACTCAACACCTGAATACAGGCTGCAGGTGGCATATCATAGGCCCTGTTTCTTCAGTTCACTCAGACTTTCCTCAGGTCAGAGTAGAGATACAATCAGGACGTAACCACGTTACAGTCATGGTTTCCAGCAGGCTGTGGAAATTATGACCCTGTTGTGAGACTGAAACCTGAACTCCAAGGTAGATTTCTCACAAAAAGTTTTGGATTTAAATCTATGCAACAAAAATGACCAACAAGTTCAACTAATTAAAATGTCAAAGCAGGTTTTTTGTTCATAGCCTTAAAGACCAAATGTTCATACCCATATGGGCGTCCTCTAATCAGCCTCTACAGGCTCATGGGAGCATTTCCACATGAAAGCAACTAAACTCCTCTTAAAGATGAAGAAAAGAGGGTGAAGTTGGGGAAGGATGACGCTATTTTGGGCGGTGCTCTCAGATACGACAACAATTTTTTCAGTTTTGTGTTACGTTCAGTGATAAACATGACGACCCTGAACTGAAAAACTTGCATCGTTTCCTGGTTGGGTTTAGGAAATTACATTACTCTTTTAGGGTTAGAAAATACGCAACTGTCGCCTTAATGGACGCCATTTTGACACTTCACATGCAGTTCCTGTCCCTGCCATCAGTGTTCACACTTTAAACAGAATTATAGATCGTTTTTGCCCACATGGACGAACGACCCATCAGGTCATTTCTGGGAACATGACAATCTAAAACTATAAGCAGGGATCTTTTCTTCCGCTATTGACATTCATAAATAGGTTAATTAAATGTGATGTACGACTTAAACTGATAAAAAACACAAAGTCACCTCTCGGAGTTTAAGGAAGACGCTCAATGATTGACTGTTTTTGGGCTGCAAGTTACCATAAATGTCATTATTGATTGTTTCCTTGACTAATTGATATGTTTTTAGAGTACATGTCTGGTATAACATCCAAGAACCCAAAAATATTCAGTTTGTGTGTGGAGTTGAGAAGGTGACATAATGACCAGAATCAGCCCTGATCAGCAGTCAACAAGCCTCCTCTGACATTAAGAATAAATAAAAACAGAAATCAATATTTTTATCACTTTGTTTCCAGCATCAGATAAAGTTGATGCAGATTTACAGAAACCTTTTTACTTCAGTGTGTAAAAAGCTGGACAAAATGTCTTTTTCACTTTATTCTCAATAGACGTCGTTGTTCTTTTCTGCTCCACATTCAGTAAATTTCCTGTAAATTTTGTGATCTTATGAGACTTTTATCATGTGTATATTTGAAATGTAATTTGTATTAAAACAAAAAAGCGTTATTGTGAAACTGTCTACTGATTTATTTTTTTTTTTTTACTGATTAATTTAGTTTTTATATCTTAAGACAGAGAATAAGACCTATATCTCACTGTGTATCAGTATTTATCTGCTGTGGTGTGATGTGGCGATCACATGTGACTCGGCCACAAGTATTGTTCGTAACGTACCGCTTCAACTTCTCATTTCAGAGAGGATTTTTACACAATCACATCTTTAACAGCTTTGGTTATATGAAAAAACAATGAAGGCTCAAAAGCCTGCTTAACATTTTAGAGCAAAAAATGATCCCTCAAATAATTCGATTACAATAACTTCTTCATAGAAATAATTAGCTTCGAAACTTAGTTTAATGCTGCGTTTGTAGCAGCTTGGTGGAAACCGAAGAAAACAATGAGGAACAAAATCAGAGAAAAAGAGAAAAAATGTCTAAAGTTTGGGAGCATTTCAAAGAAAAGAAAAGAGAAAATACTGTACAGTGTGTCCATTGTAGAAGCTAATTAGCTTAGCACAGAGAACAGAAGGATGCCAGCTGAGAACGGAAGGAAGCTAGCAGAGAACAAAAGGAAGCTAGCGGAGAACGGAAGGAAGCTAGCGGAGAACAGAAGGAAGCTAGCGGAGAACGGAAGGAAGCTAGCAGAGAACGAAAGGAAGCTAGTGGAGAACGGAAGGAAGCAGCGGAGAACGGAAGGAAGCTAGCGGAGAACGGAAGGAAGCTAGCAGAGAACAGAAGGAAGCGAGCAGAGAACAGAAGGAAGCTAAAGGAGAACAGAAGGAAGCTAACAGAGAACGGAAGGAAGCTAGCAGAGAACAGAAGGAAGCTAGCAGAGAACAGAAGGAAGCTAGCGGAGAACGGTAGGAAGCTAGCAGAGAACAGAAGGAAGCAAGCAGAGAACAGAAGGAAGCTAGCGGAGAACGGAAGGAAAGCTAGTGGAGAACAGAAGGAAGCTAGCGGAGAACGGAAGGAAGTTAGCGGAGAACGGAAGGAAGTTAGCGGAGAACGGAAGGAAGTTAGCGGAGAACGGAAGGTAGCTAGCAGAGAACAGAAGGAAGGTGATGCTTGTACGGGGCGGTAGAGACAGTCCAGTATTTTTTCCAAAAAGCAACTTGTGTTTATTGTTTTGGACAAATAGTGGCTAATATCTGTTTAAATGTCACCAGAGCTACCTGCGAGCACAAGCATACCATCATCCATCCATCCATCCATTATCTTCCGCTGCTCCGGGGATCGGGTCGCGGGGGCAGCAGCTTGAGCAAAGAGACCCAGACCTCCCTGTCCCCGGCCACTTCCTCCAGCTCTTCTGGGGGGACCCCGAGGCGTTCCCAGGCCAGCCGAGAAACATAGTCTCTCCAACGTCTCTTCTCCTGGGTCTTCCCCGGGGCCTCCTCCCAGTGCGACGGGCCCGGAACACCTCACCGGGGAGGCGTCCAGGAGGAATTCTCACCAGATGCCCGAGCCACCTCATCTGACTCCTCTCGATGCGGAGGAGCAGCGGTTCTACTCTGAGCCCCTCCCGGATGACCGAGCTTCTCACCCTATCTCTAAGGGAGAGCCCAGACACCCTGCGGAGGAAACTCATTTCGGCCGCTTGCATACCATCATATTGTCCTTAAAGGAGAAGTTCACTATTTAAGACCTTGAGTCCCAGTTCCAGCTTGTTTATCAAGAATAAGAAATGAGGAGACCATTTTCACAACAATAGCTCATTTCTATCCATTTTGGCTGTTTTCGCTGGTCCATCCTGCTGCTACAGACAGGGTTTCATTGGGCACTCTATTCAATGTCCTTAAAACAATACTAATGTTAATTTTAAAGAAAAGGTCATCTCACCAGGTGGTTCGTGGATGTTCCTGTGTGTCCCAAAAAAAATTGCGTTGTGAAATAAAAGTTATTTCTTGCTTTATTTAGCATTTTGTAATCCAATTGTATTCCGTTTGGAAGACTTTTCACTTTCACTTTCACTGTCAGATCACTGCGCCAGGGTGAAACTCCCATCTGGTGGCCAGGAGTGGGCTAGAGCCTCAGACTCAAATATAGAGCGGATGTTTACGTGCGTCGTGATTTAGCATGAAAAATAGTTCCTGAACAGCAAAGAACACGGATTACACGGATGGAAAATCATAAAATGCGCCGACATTTTTTTTTTTAATACCACTAACCACCCGGTGAGTTGACCTTTTCTTTAAAATTAACATTAGTATTGTTTTAAGGACATTGAACAGAGTGCCCAATGGAACCCTATCTGTAGCAGCAGAATGGACCAGCGAAAACAGCCAAAATGGATAGAAATGAGCTATTGTTGTGAAAATGGTCTCCTCATTTCTTATTCTTGATAAACAAGCTGGAACTGGGACTCAAGGTCTTAAATAGTGAACTTCTCCTTTAATGTGCCTCTGCCCATCAGAGCAGCTTCAGCCTGTAATAACTAATATTCTGAGTCCCATCAAAGTCCAACCAGAATAAAAACAGCTCATGATATCAGACATGCTGTATCTGTAACATCAGAGACTGCTGGTTAAACTGCTGTTATTCTGAGTCACTGTGTTGTCTGATAACAGAAAAATTAAACAGGAAATAAGAGGCTTTATTAGGATTTCAGCTGCATTAATATACAGCAAATGAAACCAGAGACAATAGAGCAGTTCAGATGAAATTAGATAAATTGTTGGATTTTCTGGAAAAAAAAATTAACTTGATTAATCGATGGAATAATCGAGAGAATAATCGATGACCTAAATAATCTTTTACTGCAGCCCAACAACACTTTCTTGTTGCAACCACAGACCGAACTTTTTGCTCCCTGACCTTGTGTTTGAGGCAGCGGTCCATCTCAGATTTCTTCTTGTTTTCATCAAGTCATCTGTGTTGCTTGATAAGAGGCTAAAGTCAGACTGCAGGCCAGTGTACAGGAAACCTCCTGCTCAGAGTGTCAGGCGTGCCATGTAACCACTGTTAATCCACACAGCTCGTAGATATTGGTAAACTGCTTCACACCGTCCCAGAATAATAAAAATTAGGGCTGGGCGAGTTAACTCGTTATTATTGCGTTAACTCGCTAATTATTAAACGCCGATAAATATTTTATTGCGCATTAACGCAGTGTTTTTCTTTTTAATTATTTTTATTTTTTCAATTTATTTTATTATTGTAAAAGCTTGTTGCTCACAGGCTTTTATTTTGTAAAAGTCTGTTGCTGTCTGCTGCGGAACCGGAAAAGAAAGTAATCATGGACAAGGGTACGGAACTTTTACTCGGCCATTTTCATTTTAAAGTTCTTCCAGACGGCGGAGTCGACAGAACCAAAGTCATCTGTAAACACTGCCAAGTTGAATGGTCTTCTCACCGTAGTAGTTCCAGTCTAAAATATCACTTAAAGGCAAAACACACAACTGATAGCAGCAAGTCATTCAAGGAAACAGACAGTGGAGCGAGGCTTCTACATAAAAACTACATAAAAATGCTGATGTTAAAAGTGTGTTTGCACAACAAATGTTATGGCACTTTCATTCATATGGCAGCACATTTAAAATAAAGCTAAATGCTAAAAGCTATACACTACTTTTGGATTCATTTTTGGATTCTGCGTACAAATGCGATTAATCGTGATTAATCAGGGAAATCATGTGATTAATTAGATTAAATGTTTCATTCGGTGCCCAGCCCTAATAAAAATATCAACAACAATAGCAGAAATCTATTGGGGATTTTACAGTTTAGAGCAAATAAAGCACCATCAACACATTAGAAATCACTTGATATTTCAGTTTATTCTTCTTTCTTTAATCAACCTTTTCTTACTAACAACACAAACACTCGCGCACAACCACACGTACATATGTATTTGCTAACTGATGCATCGGTTGAGGTGTGGTGTCCAAAGGGCAAAGAGGAACACTGGGCAAACAGAGCGCAGTATCCTGCTATCTGCTACGGTGTGTGTTCATGAGTCCACACTGAGACCTTTGTCCTTCTGGGCCCACTTTGCCTTCAACAACAGCCCTATCTTCGCTCTGATAGAGACTATCTGCAGTGTGTGTGTGTTTGTGTCAGTTGACCATGGTGACGGGCTCAGAGCCATCTTGAACTTGAGGCCTCCAGGAGACAACGACTGAATCCTGTAAGTTCACGAAATGAAACAGAAAACATCACAAAGACGTAACTTCCTCTACACAAGCACACATTAAACTTACGTTAAAGTTGGGTAATATCTAATGAAGTATCATTATTTTAATAAACATTGGGAAAAGCTTTAAATTAAATAAACGTGGCCCAAGGATTAAGCTATGAGGATCACCGTCATGTTTAAAATATGTAATTATGTACAATTATTGACATGCAGATACAAGACATTAAACATTGTAGTGCATAAGATGTTATTACATACTCAACCTTCAGGAAAGTATGATGACACTAAATGTTGAAGCATTAGAGAATGACAGAGCCTTCAGTTATCAGGCCACTCTCTGTGGAACCAGCTGCCAGTTTGGCTTCAGGAAGCAGACACCCTCTCTACCTTTAAGATCAGGCTGAAAACTTTACTTTTTGATAAAACTTATAGTTAGGGATGGCTCAGATGAGCCTGAAACATCCCATAGTTAAGCTGCTATAGGCCCAGACTGCTGGGGGAGCTCCCATGATGCACCTCTCCTCCCTCTGCTCTCTTTCCTTTCCATGTACATATGACATCATAGTTGTCATTAACTTGTTTCTCTCTCTCAGCAGGTATCCCTGGCCTGGTGTTACGGTGCTTGTTGTCCCCTCTTTCCCGTTCCATCAAAAGTTTGCTGAATTTCATCAAATTCAGTTGAAATGGTGAGAATTTAAATTTCCAGAGGATCTGCAGTGTTACCTGCAGTTTTGTGGTTAAATCAAAGCAAATAAATCTGTAATTTGTGCAGCAACATACAGTGTAAACCCGAGAGGAAGCTAACATTTATGTCTCTTTATTTCTTTAAAAGGAGAAGCCGAGCATATCCATGTTGTTTGAAGCAACAGCTGCGCTTGCGACTCATTTTAGGTAAACAGAGGGTAATGAGAGCAGAGCTGCTCCGTCTCTGCCTTTTCAGCACCATAAATTTTATTAGGGGGTGGATGCAGTAAAAATGGTTTCACCCCAGAGACGCAGAAATGTTTGTTGAGGAGGCGTGATGAACTCTGATAGCAGCGATGGACGACAGGCAGAGGATTCTGGGAGTTTGACGTGTGGAGATGCAGACATTTGACTGGTTGTACCTCAGAGATGGTAAAGAGTTGAAATTAGAACTCATCTCCACACAAAGATCTGCGACACGCAATCTTTGATTAATTTATTGGTTTTTTAAATAAAGAAGAATGAATCCTAAAAGCAGCCCATGCAGCTGGACTCAGACTGAGCTGCCAGCTGGCATGCAGACGGTAAAATAGATCAAGTTGTCGCACTCAGTCAGAACCTCCATGTTAGATGTTGTGGCCATTGAAGATGATCGGCCAAAGCGCAGCAACCTGTGTTAAGTATCCATCAATCCTGATAGGGGCTGGAGTGGATAAATACTCAACTACTGATAAGTCGATTGGTGGAGCACTGATTGCTAATGAAACACTCTCCCTTTGCCAGATGATAACTGGTGTTAGCATGTTTTTAACCAGAGTGAAGAGAGCTTAAACAATAATAAAAAATAATTCGTCACAGATTGTGGTGGAGCGGGAGGTTGAGAACCCACATAATTTCCAAGAAGGAGGCGAGGACGAAGTAGAGGAAAATTAGTTTACTGAAAAAAATAACTAAACTTAAGGTGCTGCCACGATCCATGTATCTTTTGTGTGTTCTTCTGGCTAGTCTCTGGCTAGTCTCTGGCTAGTCTCTGGCTAGTCTCTGGCTAGTCTCTGGCTAGTCTCTGGCTAGTCTCTGGCTAGTGTCTGGCTAGTCTCTGGTTAGTCTCTGGCTAGTCTCTGGCTAGTCTCTGACTACCCAGATAGCAAGCTGGCATTGAAATGGTTGACATTGAAATCTTGATGCAAAATAAATGTTGAATCACTATTGGCAAACTGATGAAAACCCGACACCACATAATGTTGACCGCAGTGATATTGAAACAACATTGATACATAGTTATCCTTAGTATGATTGATGCATCATTGATATTTGGTTTACCGGGTGATAATAAGTTTGCACTGAAAAAAGTTTTCAGTGCAATCTGTTGGTTTTCTTAGCTAGGAAATTGTTTTTGAATTGGCTCTATATGAACGAATTGGATTATTTTATGAATTATGATTATTATTAATTAATTGAATTCCAATTGGCTTGAATTGGACTTACTATCTAAGTGCCTTGAGATGACATTTGTTGTATTTGGCGCTATATAAATAAAAATGAATTGAATTGAATTGAATTGAATTAATAATAATGTTGAAAAGTCATTGATTTTGAGTTGACCGAGAAATCAGGAAATGTCGAAAAGCCATCGACTTATAGTTGACCGGGAAAGATGATCGAAAAGTCATGGATTTATAGTTGACCGGGAGACCATCATGTGGTAGACCGGCGGTACTGCACCCCATCCCATTCATTTCGGAATCAATTTCAGGTAAGAAAGCACTTTGATTTAATCTTTTGAATGCTGAACTGCACTACACAGTTAAATGTATAGTTTACATGGTGCATAGGCTAGATACTGTCATAGCATTCTGTTATAAATCAAGCAGAATTCCTCTGATCAACAACACTGCAAGTTGTCAAATGCAAGTTAACTGCAGGCTTCATAAACACCCTGACTAAATAGTCAGTTAGCTAGCAATGCTTTATTCACCGGTTTATTTCGTGGTGTCTATAACATTTAAAACATTTATTAATTATCCACCGGAAAAAATCTGGTGTTACAGTATATCTGCATATCCTTGCCCTACCTTTAGCTAGGATCAGCGATCAAAGAGGCAAGGTGTCTAATAAAACGATTGAATAGGCTACACAACTATCAAAATATTGACGTGAATTCAACGTTGTCTGGATGAATAAGTTAGCACGCGCTAGCAACACGTCAGCTTGCGTGATGCCTGGATAGTGGCTGTCACTATCTTCTCGTCATTTTTTTTAAATTAGCATAGCTAACGTAGCCAACCAGCATTAAATGCACCCATGGCCAATGTGGGAATACAGCTAGGTATCAGAGGTGCGTTCAGAAGAACAGCAAACATAGGCGAACGTTCGCAGCGAGAGTGTTGACATTAAACAATTAATTTTGAACTATTTTTTGGAAAACGTTCTAAACAAACTGTAAACAAACTGTAAAAAGTTCGCGATCCATGTATGTTTGCGGAGAACTACCTTTTAGACAGTTTGCCTATGTTCGCAAACGTTTGCTTGCTCATGTTCGTTTCACGGAAAATGTTTCAAATAGTTTGCGAACGTTCGCCTATGTTTGCAATTTTGAACGCACCTTAGAGGACAATGCTGTTGTCTGTGTAATTGGCTGACTGCTAAACACGATTTTTTTTTAATGCACCGATCGATTGAGCTAACAGTAACGTTTCCTGCATGATACACTCTAGCAAGTCGGTTGCATGATCCTTTGTGCAGGCTATAAAATCGTATTCTGTTACCGAATTCTCAGTCCTGTCATCCTCGCTGCTTACAGACTGCCAAAGCTATAAACAACCAGTGGCGATTTTAGCCGTAAATTTCTGGTGGGGCAATTTTGTATGACGTAATGTCATCATCACAAAAATATAGGTAGCTGAATATTATAAGCCGTAGGCATATGTTATGGGCTGCATTTTGAATGCACGCAGGGAGCAGAAATCCTATTTCAAGTACATTCCACTTGCTTCAGGACTCTACGCGACACGAAGATGCTTATAATACAGCAACGAAGTGAAATAGATTGCAACAATGTGAAAAGATTATACTGACACATAGTTTATTAAATTGCATTTCCTTAATTTCCCTCTGGATAAAGAAAATATATCTAACTATCCTAGTTCAAATAACTCGCCGAAGCTTGTGGCACACGCATACAGCATGAAGCGAAAAGCACAACTTAATCAAATAACCACAAGAAATCATGCTACTTAAAGAATAAAACTTAATAAAAAACGTTGTTTTATAAACAGAGATTATTCAGGGTTCAACTTCCAACTCGGAGGCTGGTTCCAAAACTGTAGAAAACTAGCGATAGCGATCTAACCTAGTTCAAATAACTTGCATGCTTAAACAAGCTTGTGGCACACGCATACAACGTGAGGCGAAAGGCACAACTGAAACAAGTAACAGCAACAAATCATGCTGCTTAATGAACAAAACTTACAAAAAACGTTCTTATAAACAGAGATTATTTCAGGCTGCAACTTCAAACACGGAGCCTGGTTCCCAAACTGAAGAAAACTAGCAATAGCTTAGCTTTCCATCCTAGTTCAACTTGCAAGCTTCATCAAGCTTGTGACACGCATACAACATGAAGCGAAAGGCACAACTGAAACAAATAACAGCACCATGCTGCTAAATGAACAAAACTTACATAAAATGTTGTCTTATAGATGATTTCAGGCTCCAACTTGAAACACAGAATCTGACTCCAAAACTGTAGAAAACTAGGTTTGTGACGTAGATCTGTCTGAGTAGGATTTTTCTTGGTAACGAGTTGCTAGGCAGAATTCAAACACTATTAAAAGTGCCCCAAACCCCAATGTAATTTATGGGATGTCTCGTTGAGGCTCACATAATGTTTCCATGACAACAGTCTGAAAATCTCGACGCTGCCCCAGAAGGGGAGGGATCATAGACGTATGTCAGACATACGTCTATGATCCCGAAACGAGTAAAGAGAATAGCTAAGCAATGTGTTACTCTGTGGTGATCGCTCGCCAAATTCTCGCCAAATAAAATTACTTGATGTGGTGTAGTCTATTATTTCCCCTCACTCCAAATATTCAAAACCATCACCCCATTTCATTTATTGTCACATTTAGCAAACATCAATACCTGCAACGCTTGCATTCCCAACCCACCCATACTTTTGATGAGCTATATCCACTCCAAACAAGCCAATTTCTAGGCAACGGCTAACAACCCAAGAGCGTACTTATACCCAACATACAAGCTGATTTATTAAGAGACCACTTGAAAACTAAAAGTTCGCCATCCTTATAATTTCAGGCTGATCACTAAAGCAGGTTTTAAAAATGTGAGGAGAGCAGAGGTGGAAAGTAACGAATTACATTACTCGCGTTACTGTAATTGAGTAGCTTTTTTGTGTACTTGTACTTTTTTAACTACTTTTTAAAATGTGTAATTTTACTCTTACTTAAGTACATTTTCTTTCAAGTAATGTACTTCGGTACATTTTACAGCACAAGCGTTACTGAGTAAAAAAAAATTCGCGTTCTGGTAATGAATTATTATGGGATGCAAATACTGAACGTTGTGCCCCTGCGCCGGTATGGCTCTAGAATTCTAGCCTACTATAAAGAGTGTTGGCGCGTGCGAACTGTCACTCACTCAGACGAGGATGGCAGAGTCAGACATGGAGGCGGACAATGGAAATACGGAGAGCAGTTCTTCTGACCTAGTGCACCCCTGGCCCTATCTGAGTAAGATGTTTAGCTTCACGGAAAAACGGGGTGATAGTTATGTTATGGAGTGCACACTATGTGTACCAAAGAAGTCCAAAATTTCGGCTTACAAGAATTCGACATCTAATCTGCGTAAGCACGTTGAGGTAAGTCATGTTTCTCGTTCCCTTTCCATGTTTAAACTGACAAGGCTAGGAGTCCTAGCCATGTCCCGAAAACTGTGTATGATACTGCTAATATAATATTGAATTAGCAACCTGTTGTTGGCACTGTAACGGCAATTAGCTATGCCAACTAATGTGCTTATTCAGCTGGCTAATAGTATGAGCACGTCCGCTTGCTAACCTGCCGTTATCCGTCTTACCCACTGACCTCAAGAACTATTGGTCCTACCACATATACGTCCATCAGGCCAGAAAGAATATTAAACAAAACAAATAAGCCCAATGTTTGAATTGATAACCGCAGATATGTAAACTGTCAGGGGTAGCCAATGACAATTTTCGGTGCTGAAACCAACTGTCTTTGTAGTAGTGACATTGGGCTTATCATGTGTTCACGAACGATTGGTGCAAACAGGCAAGCAAGGAGATTTCGGCGCCACAGTTGACTTTCACATTTCTTGTATAATGCTTTGTAAAGTCAGGGCAGTGTAGAAGGCATGGCAATCTGTGTAGTGGGTCATATTTCGAGGCTGTATTGGGCGAGGAGGGGAAAATACATAGACATTTCCCTATTGCATTCGGCAACAGATTTGAGCTGAAGCAAATGACTGAGGTGATCCTGCGACAGTTAGCCACTCCACTCAGCCATTTGGCATCCGTTACACACAGCAGCACACTGATGATTAGCTAGTGCTAGACATGTTGCTAGTTACTTGCGTCTAGCTTACACCGCCACTCACTCATGGAGCGTGCATTACCGTTCCCGCGGGTTTAACTGTCATTTGAAAAGTGAGACTGTCATTGCTGCCAGACCGGACGAACGGTTCTGCCTAAGTGGAAGACCTACATATCTTTCCATTAGTATCTTCAAAATGAATTAAGCAGACCTCTACATCTGTTAAAAGTTAAATGTTCTTTTATTAGATCATTTTGTCAACCAAGACACATTTTATTGTCATCATTGAGATGACAGTTCATCTTGTTTGTAGGTTCATTATTGTACTTAATGTGTTTTTGTGACCAAATTTTTTCATTCAGATGCACAAGATATATTGTGTGCAGAAAACATGTTTATGAATATAATAGTTAAAATGCTAAGTATTTAATGAAGGTAATGATTTACATACTAATGAAAATATTTGTATATTTGTACGTTTTCAGAGGAGACATCCATCAAAAATGAAGGCCTTCCTTGACTGCGTGGCAACAAGAAAACGGGCATTGGAGCCTCAAGAAGTGGTAGCCAAACAAGTCAAACTGGATGAGATGATGGTAGCTGGTGTCGGCAGACGTGTGCCACAGTCAAAACTTGACAAGCTTGTGATGACCTTTATTTGTGATGGGCTTCATGCCCTTTCTGTGGTAGAGCAACCAGCGTTCAAGGACCTCATAACCACACTCAATCCTCAATGCCATGTGATTTCAAGACCGACTCTTCGGAACAGAATTCAGGAAGCTGCCAATCACATGAAGACAAATTTAATGTCACAGCTGGCCAAGGTCACCTATGTTGGCACCACCACTGACTGTTGGACAGCGCATCAACAAAGTTTCTTAGGTGTCACGGTCCATTGGATAGATGATGAAACATTGGAGAGGCAGTCTGCTGCACTAGCGTGTAAGAGGTTAAAAGGTTCCCATACCTTCGATGTCCTGGCTGCTGCTATCGATGACATCCATTGCCAGTTCAAAATCAGGGGAAAAGTCGTGAGAACAACAACAGACAGTGGATCCAACTTCATCAAAGCTTTCGCCGTCTTTGGAGAACACAACCAGGATCCAGAGGAGTCCGACCCAGATTCATGCGAAGAACCCGAGACCAGTGACCTGGTGGACACATTTGCCATTCTCGAAGAGGACAACCAGCTGGAGTTTCAACTTCCTCCACACCAAAGATGTGCTTGCCACCTCTTGAACCTCGTGGCCACAACTGATGCAACAAAGGCAGAGGAAAGTACTGATACATACAGAAGATTGTCACGTTCCTCCTTTGCAAAGTGCCAAGGGTTGTGGAATAAAACAGGGCGCTCATATGTGGCAGCAGAGATTGTGCAAGATCAGTGCCAGATCCAACTAATACGTCCAAATCAAACCCGATGGAACTCGACCTACTTCGCCATTGAGCGAATTCTGCGGATAATCGACGACAAGGGGGAGGAGGCCATCAGAAACATCTGCGAGGAGTTCAGAGTGAAAACGTGAGTTTTTAAAGTACCATTTTTAATGCACATTTTAATCATTAACCTCTGATGCACTATGCATATACTGTATGTACTAAACACTTTGATGCACTAAGCACTTTAATGCTGGGCCATTATACGCTTCTAATATAGGCTATTATGTCCTCTTTTGTAAGTAGCTTTGGATAAAATAAACATCTGCTAAATGTAATGTGATATTATTTAATTTGAAAGAAAGTGCCTGAAGTTATGCTATTGAAATTAGCTTTTCAATTAAGAGTACATTTCCAGACTAAACATTTTATTCATTTGCCCTGATTTCATACAGGTTGAGTCCTGCAGAAATTGCTTTTCTCAGAGAGTATCGCGAGGTGATGACACCCTTGGTGAAGGCGTTGAACATCTTGCAGTCAGACACCAACACGCACATGGGCTGGCTACTCCCTGTGATCTTCCAACTGTGCACCAAGCTCAACAATCTGGAAGCCACCTCCAAGATTTGTCTGCCACTCATCAGAGCAATTCAGGATGGTGTCTCCAGACGCTTTGGTCAGATGATGGAGGATCCAGAGCTGATTGCTGCTGCCATCCTCCTGCCAAAGTTCAAGACCAACTGGACTGAGAGAGGAGATGTCATTGAAGCAGGTATAAATCTAATTTTTTGACACTATACCGTAATTATGCCGACATAATCTTTTGACATTATGCCTTAATAACATGTGTTTCTACATTATTTGTGAAGTATTGCCTCTAACTGAAAAGATCCATGGGTCATTCCATGTCAATTCACATGCACTCAGGTGAAAGTTTAAAGTCAGATTAAGGCTTTAAATTAGAGTAGAGAGTAGAGTATCATTTATTAATCCCGAGGGGAAATTAAGGTGTCCAGTAGCATACATACATTAATACAGAATACACAAGACAATACACACACATCATTACACATATATTAGCCATATATAGCTCACTCTTACATTCAGCCAAAGGCAGATCTCGCTTCCTCTCTCTCTCTCTCCCACACACACACACACACACACACACACACACACACAGCTGCAGTTGGTGATAAGAAGTATGATTTATCACATGTGCCTTGGCTAAGTGGCACAGAGCAGCCAAAAAGTGAAAAAAGTGTCCAGGAGTGTCAGAAGTCACTGTGCATAGTCCTGAGAAAATCCAGGGTCAAGTATCAATTGAAAGACACAAGTTGCTCACTATGTCTGGCCTCGCTCCACTTCTACACACTTTCTCACACACACACACACACACACACACACACACTTGAGCATACAAAAAGTGATTGTCCTGTATGGCGTGCATGAATTCTGGAAATAAACTACTAAAAATTGTATTATTGTGATTTCTGCATTTGTATGAACTCCTCTTGTCTAATTAATCAAAACATGTCAGAAATACTTAATATGTGCATATGCTGTGTGTTTGGCTCTCAACAGGCCTGACCTATGTGAGACAGCACCTTGACCGGATGGCAGAGGTGGAAGAGGTCGTCGGGCAAAATTCATCTGATGAGGAGGACTTCTTCACATCCATGAAGGTCAGAAGATCACAAGGCACAGGGGAGCTGGATGGTTATCTGGCCTGTGCATCAAGTAAGACCGATCTCCTCCAGTCGTTTCCACACATAAAGAAGCTCTCCCTCAAGCTCAACACGGGTCTGCCTGCGTCAGCTGCCTGTGAAAGGCTTTTCAGCTGTGCCGGCCTGCTTTTCACTCCAAAACGAGCCAGGATGAATAGAGTGAACTTTGAAAACCAACTCCTGCTCAAACTGAACAGAGAGTTTCGAGATTAATTGTGTGTGTGTGTGTGTGTGTGGTGTGTGTGTGTGTGTGTGTGTGTGTAATTACTTTCACTGACCTCTCTACTGGCTACTCAATTGTGTGTGTGTTTGTGTAATTACTTTCACTGACCTCTCTACTGGCTACTCAGCCAGACTGAAACAGCTTTACAAACTAACCATCAAGCATTAGCTTACAGGAGGGCGCTGGAAAAACAAACACCTTATTCTACGGTCAGGGCCGCTGACAGCCCCGACAGGACAAAATCACACATTTGACACAAATATTTGTGTCCTTTTTGCAGTTCGTATCACAACACTGATCTAATCTTAGACATGGTGGCTCACTTACAGCCGTCCATGCATCTAAAACTCAAGTTAGCACCACACATCATACACACAATGCATCCCACGAGTGAGACCAAAGTACAGTAAGTTTTGCAGCCAAGTATGTTTATTACTGGAAATTCAAACTGGCGGACGTGGAGAAGATCCACCTTTTTATTATATGTATGACAAGTGCACCTTTCCAAGTTTATAATGAATACTGTACTTACATAGAAATTGACAGTGGTGCAAAATACACATGAAAAAGTTTAGTTTAGTTTAGCTTAGATTAGTTTAGTTCAATGTTTATTTGACAGTGCACAACATGCAATTGAGCCAGATTATAGCCACAAGGCTAATTTTCATCTGTAGTCCCTGGACAGGAATTGATATAAAGTTGATATAGAGTTCTGGAAATAAACTACTTACTACTCTACCTGGGCCCGGGACAAATTACTCCTTTGTCCCCCCCTGTTGGCTTCCCTGCCCCCTACTTGGTTGATGATCTACAGTCATGTTGTCTTTAAATGATTCTGTCCAATTTAACACAGCCAGGAGTCAGTGTCAGCCTCCACAGTACAAGGGGAGACAAACAGGTATGTTGTCCCAGGCCCAGGGCCCCAAGGAGAGCGGGGGCCCATGCAGAATTGGGTCCTCATTACATTGTATGTACTGAGAGGGGGGGACCTTTCATATGATTTTGTACTGTAATAGCCAGCCACCTATGGCCAATGTTGATTTTCTGAAGAGGTGAGAGTGATTCAATGATTAAGTATGACACCTGATCTGTGTATTTGTGTATATTTGTGTATCTGCTCATTTTCCACATTATTTCCTTTTGGTGACATTCCTTTAAATAAAACATCTTGGTTGATATGTATGGGTTTGTGATTGATTATTGTAATTGATATGTAAGGGTTTTGATTCCTGACCCACCAGGTTGGTGGTGGAAGTATTTAATTAATGCTCTCGACCATCCTCCCCCATGACTGAGGTACCCTGAGCATGGTACCGTCTCACTGCACTGCTGCCTTGGGGCGCCATTTGGGGCTGCCCCCTTGCATGGATGAGGTATAAATGCAATTTTGTTGTGTGCAGTGAACACTGTGTGCTGTGTCACAATGACAATGGGAATTTGCCAGGTGGGCTTTCGATGTCCCATGTGGGCTTCACAGTAGAGGCAGAAAACACAGATTGTGAAAAAGTAACTTTTTACTTTTACTCACGCCTTTCGTGCGTTTGAAAACGAATAATTTTTCTAAATTTGGCCACAGGTTTTTCTGGCTTTCGTCTCCTCCAGAATGTGTATCCTCTTCGTCTTCGGACCTTTCCTCCTCCAAAGTCTCCACGTCTCGGTTAGCAACAGCCATCTTCCAAAGCGCAGGTAGCCTACTAGATCCACCACACCAGATTATTTAACAATGGAAAGGGCGCACGCAAGGCAAGGCCATGCAGTTGACTTTCAGTTCCGGGACTGCTGTTTAAATTTCCGCCCGCATTTAATTTTTCACCATCAATATTTGTTTTACTCAGTAACGTGAGGGGTTTCAAATGTAGCGAAGTAAAAGTACTTGGGTCAAAATATACTCGAGTAAAAGTAAAAATTACACATTTCAAAAACTACTCAGAAAATTACAAATTACTCATAAAAAGTACTCAATTACAGTAACGTGAGTAAATGTAATTCGTTACTTTCCACCCCTGGTATGTCTAAAGGGAGGGACAGCAGAGAACAGCATTTCACATAGCAAGCACACAGACAGAAACACACACGTCACGAATCAAATTACTTCAAAACGGGACAATAATAGCCTACTTGTGTGTTGAGTTTATCCAAACACACATTTGCAATTGGATGGCTACTTTTCATATTAAATAAAATAAGATATATTTTGCTGTAGATGTGTTGAGCTTTCTGCACCACAGCGCCATCTCTGGTGGGGCAGTGCCCCATGTGCCCCTAATGTAGAAACGCCACTGACCGAATGCCCATAAAAGCCACAGTTTTTTACCTGGGCAAGAGATAACCATGAATGACATTTTAGGTACATAACCCACATTCTATGAAGCCTTTAATGAACAGATTTCCAGTCTGAGCTGCAGGCGAAAAGGAAATCGCTGGCAAATCAGGCTGGGTTTACCCAGTCTAGGGCAGTGGTTTATTGATTCAGAATTAAATTGCTGTTTACTGACACTGTGATTTACTTTTTCTCTTTTTTCAGATCATTAATCCACATCGTCAAGTAAGCAAGTCCTCAGTTTAATATGCTTCATCTTAAAATATTTTCTGTTTCTGAATCTGTTCACCACATGCACTTACAATGGCATCACGCTGGTCGAAAAGGCGGAAATGTAGGTCAATGCTTAAGGCGACAGAGTCAGAGATACTTCAGCAGTTTGAGGAGACCTTTAATAATACCAATATGCAAGGCAACACTGACATAGCATTGGAACATGTAGAGTGCCCAAGGAAAGTAGTGGATCCAACTGTTTCAACCTCTAGTGACTCAGTTGTAGAGGAGCTACCAGTTACAGGGATGAGCCAGGTTCAGAATTCAGTGAGACCCATGAGTCAATAGACACAGCTCATTTGATTGATTCAGATGATGACACTGAAAGTCCAACTACAGAGTATTTGATGACAGGCCTGAGATTTTAGGCCTCTACATTTTCAGTCTCTCAAGTGGCCCTAACTGCACTTTTGAGCATTTTGCGCTTGTATCATCCAGAGCTGCCTAAAGATGCTTTCTGGGCCCATTTATTGAAAACCTTAATGACATTAGCCGCTTTCGGACAGACAGTTCTAAGAAAGTAGTTATCAGAACTACCCTCCTCGAATTTCGTTCTGATAACTATCCTTCCCCAGCGGAACTGTTTCAGTCTGCATTCGCACATGAGTCGGGACCACCTGGACTGATGCGCCGCGCGCAGCCGTCTGCTTCAGTGACGTGTTAGCCGTTAGCCGTTTAGCGCTACATTCAAACACAAAACAAAACGGTAAAAGTAAGGAGAGTAGAAAAAACACCACCAAGAAGCTAATATGGAGAGCGGGGAGGCCACTGTGTTTATGGTCTGCATGATGGTGATATTAATCATGGACAATCACATCAGGCGTCTAATATCGAGGCTGGAAAAGCTCACAGAGAGAGTCAGGAGATACTTTTTTATTTCATGAAGGAAGAAAGGAGAGCAGAGCCTGCAGACAAATGAGACCAGTGTAAGTTTAACTTATTAAACACCCGCTGGTTGTGTCTGTGTCATATGAGGAGACATTTCAGCCGTGATAGAATTACATGGGGCGTAGCTACCGACCACCACACACCTCCCTTAGATTAGTTCTATAGAACCATGAAAAGACCCGACCTCGGAGAAGGAGCTAAATAGTTATAGGAACTAAGGGAGAAAGCCCCGAGTTGCTGTATGTCCGAACACGGGAGAAAACGGCCCCGCGGATTAAAAGGTTATTAGAACTGCCAAAGGTTCCTACAGTCCGAAAGCGGCTATTGTGGACAGAGGCGTAATTTATAATGGGCAGCAGCTAATGGTGAAAGTGTGCTCATTCATTTGTGATGCCCCTGCACAAGCTTTTATTAAAAACGTAAAAGGTCACAATGGTTACTCTGGCTGTGACAAATGCTCTCAAGTGGGTGAATGGCAAGGAAAAATGACCTTTCCTGATGCCAATGGTAAAGTAAAATCAGACACAGACTTCGCCTCCATGATCGATGAGGACCACCACTTGAGTGTAACGTCTTCTCCCTTAGTTGGCATTGTGAAAATGGTGACAATGTTCCCATTAGATTATATGCACCTGTGCAGTCTAGGAGTGACCAGGAAGCTGTTGTACATCTGGATGAGGGGCAAATGTCTTGCATCTAGGCCGGGCAGCAAAAAAATTTAGGAGATTTCTTTTAAGTTGAAGGCACTGACACCGTACACTCCAGCTGAGTTCAATCGAAAGCCAAGAGAACTCTCCGAAATTGATAGGTGGAAAGCGACTGAACTCCGGTATTTCATGCTATACGCTGGCCCTGTAGTGCTAAGAGATACAATTCCACTTGAGATGTTTAACAACTTCATGTTGTTTTCAGTAGCCATGCGTCTCCTCTTAGCTCCTGGGACTTCAAACAAGATGGTGGACTGTGCTCACGAATTTCCAATTTCATTTGTGAGTCACTTTGGGCAGCTATATGGCAGAAATGAAATAACTTACAATGTCCACCAGCTGACACACCTGGCAGCAGAGTATCATCTCTATGGTCCCTTAGATAACATTGCTGCCTTTCCTTATGAGAACTATTTGGCCCAACTAAAACATTTACTGCGCAAACCTCATTTGCCTTTACAGCAAATAGTTAAAAGGCTTTCTGAAAAAGACCCTCAGACATCCCAAATAAACAAAGGACACAAATTCATGCACCTCCACCATGATGGTCCATTGGTGCCTCATATAGGACATGGGGAGCAGTACAAAAAGGTTGTGACTGAGCATTTCACCTTATCATGTAGGTTTGGGGATAATTGCATACAGATAGTTAATGACATTGCTCTTGTTGACAACATAGTCAAAGTAGCTGAGGAAACATATGTAATTTTCCAGAAATTCATAAAGAAGGAATCATATCCAATACCCCTTCGAATCAGCCAACATTGACTGTTACAAAGTGTGGGACTTAAGCAGCGGTGTCAATGTTGTAAAGCTCCAAATAATAATAATAAAAAAATGTACTTTTCCCCGATAAAGAAGAGTTTGTTGCCATTCCCCTCATACATACAAAATAAATGATTTTCGTAAAATCAGTTCATAAAAAAAGTTCATAATAGCAGTTCATAAAAAATCAGTTCATAAAAGCAGTTAATAAAAATCAGTTCATGTGTTAATAACTATTATCTTTACAATAGAAATAGCATGAAGGCGTGGTGCATTGTTAAGTTCGTCAGTGGTGGGACAGAAGTGGTGCCTAACATATGGCTACAAGGGGAGAAGGTATTCTGGCCTCCATATCCTCCTAAAGAATCGGGCAAGGTTCGTGCTGCCATCAGGAGGAGGGACGAACCATCAGAGCAGTCATCAGAGCCTGTCAGGGTACTCATAAGTCGAGGTGGGTATTGTTGAATCTGGCTGACAATTCATCATAGCCCTTCGGATCAGTGTTTCTTAACAGCTCTGTGTCTGCAGATACCTTTGAGGAGGCGGAGAGGTGCCTGGAAAGGTACCTAAAGCAGGAATGCGACACCACAGACATCCAATCAGAGGAGGAGTGCCAGCAGCCTCTGAAAAGGAGAAAGAAGTAATAATGAATTTCCAAATTCACAGTGCAAAATTGTGGAATAGTTTTGAAATTATGAATATTACAGTAACTACAGATGAACACATGTAAATAACGCAGTGTATTTATGGTTTGTCTTTGCTCACATTCTAGACCAAACCCGATCTACAACAATTTGGGTGACTCCGATGAAGATGGCCAACCTACAAGGAGTAAATCTCCCCAAGCTCCTAAAATTTTGTTTCCAGGTATAGTAGGTGTTATGGTTGTATGTGTTCCTTGTGCTGTAAAAAATAAGCAGAGAAACTAATTCAGCATAATAATCTGTAATGTCTTTTATACCCCCCCCCCCCCCCACCCCCTTTTTTTTGTCATACACAGCAACAGCCTCCAGCCTCCAGCCCTCTGCAGTCTCCCTCTCCATCCTCCCAACTCCAACCTCTAACCCCAGCAACTTACCAGACCACGTTTAACAACCCAACTAGCTACCAGACCCTGTCCACCCCAGCCAGCTGCCAGTCTCCGCTGCCCTACCCCAACAGCCAACCCATTACCTTCTCTGCTGAAGATTTTCAGTTCCCCGTCCAGTCCTTCATGCCAGTGGTTTCTGCCGGTACTCCCCGGACTGCAGCTAATTTCTCTCCAGAAGGTATGTTTTAGAAAAGAGAGTTTCAGTCATACAGATGAAAAAATGTTTTTATCTTTATCTTTGTTACAGACTCAAGAGACTCAGCCAGGCAGCTTTTAAAAGGCAAGTTAAAAACTGTTATCCTTCGAGATTCATATATGAATGGAATGGCCCTGTGCATAGAAATACCTAAAAATGACAGTGGTTTGCATTCTCTATGGAACAGTTAAAAACTAACTGTGCATTAAATATTGTGATTGGTGACTGGCTTGAATCCCCAAACTATAGCATTTAACATCCCTTGTGTATATTTGAAATTGCGTTGACCATTTCTTTATTTCACTCTTTTTTTACATTACAAAATAAAGCAATGCAAAGTTTTGCACTCAACCCAAAACTATTTCATATTCCTGTCAATAGATGTAACCTTGCAGAAGCTGCTCACCACAGTCACTGAGTTGACGAAGGAGGTGAGAGACCTGCGGCAGGATTTCCGCGAGTTCCGCCAGTCCTGTAGGTGTGGCCAAAGTGCTGGGGTGTTGGGCTTGATAGCAGAGCCACTGCAACTGCCTCTGCATAGCATGGAGGCCCTGGAAAATGCAGAGGTGATACTCCAGTCCCAGGAGGCTAGGAAGGCAATGGTAATCATTTAATGATTAAATAGTGGTTACATAATTCTTCTGACTGAACTTCACTGATCTGTCCAATTTGGTTTCACTGTTTAACAAATCTATTAAACTATCTGTGTTTAAACTCATCCCATACTAGGATGCAAACAAATGTCACACTTTAATATGTCCCATTCAAAAATGTCTGATGTGTTGGCACATCTTTATCAATCTCAGTTAAATTCAGACAGGTTTACTTTTTAAACTGAAAATAGTTACACTTTTTTTTTTATCTCGATAGGTGGCCTGCTTCACAGTTATTGGGGGGACCACCCTGGAGATCAGGGTCCGGCGCGTGCTGGCATACAGCATGACCAATGAGCTGGCCTCAGGCCTAAACTGGGCCGGGAAGAAGAACAAGGATGCGGACAAACAGAAGCGGCCCTTCAAAGAAATGGCTCTGTGCAAATGCATGTTTGGTAAGTCATTCTGCTTAAGTATGAATGCAGTCTTTTCAGTAAGCATTATGCCCTCCATTGAGTCTCTGGCCGAAAAGTGACCCAAAGGAATTATCAGAAAACAAGAAACGCAACGCAAGGACGTTTGGGCAGCTAGGCAACCCAAACTCAAGCTTCACGCTTCTGCCCTATTCAATTTATAACCAACTGGACTAAACATTTTTTTATTATTATTTATTTAATTTGTTATTATTTCCCCATTTTGTTTATAGTCTGTATGTATTGGTGTCACGATTACGCTGACGATTACGCTGGCGATTACGCCGCATCTCGTGTTGTGTTTTGTTAGCCTACAACTCCACACACCAGTGTCGTACTTTGCCGCTGTTGCCGTGTACAAATTAGCAATGACACGACAGTCAGCGGTCTGGGCTTGACGCGCAGGATTTTAGAAGGGCAGTTGTTGGCTAACTAGTTCGTCATATTTTGTAAGTAAGCTAATTTCAACCGGTTTCGCTAGTTTTAGTCGCTAGTATATTGTTCGCGATTAGCAATTGCTGCATAGCATCGCTTTAAAGGATACATTCACCTATTTGGCTATCAGATGTTCCCTTTGTTCTGATAGACTTACCAGTTAATGTTTCCAGATGCAAAGTTTGTTGTGGTGTCCTTTCTGCCACAAATTACCTCAGTGACACTTCAGACCAGAGAGTGGAAAATATCGGACCAGTATCCAGCACATATTCGACAGTCAAACTCGTGATCACACCTGAAACATGTGATTCAGAGAAGAAAGTGGCATGGTCCTGTGGTGACGTTGTTCTTCCAGCTGAAGGGCACGAGGGGAAAACATGGGCAGCGCGCTAATTAGGCTATTATATGGTGTAGGACTTGGGTGTGAGGCGTTTGAGAGCATAGACATAGAATAGGATATTCTATGTCTATAGCCGCTTTCGGACTGTAGGAACCTTTGGCAGTTCTAATAACCTTTTAATCCGCGGGCCGTTTTCTCCCGCATTCGGACATACAAGAACTCGGGACCATCTCCCTCAGTTCCTATAACCATTTCAGCTCCTTCTCCGAGGTCGGGTCTTTTCAGGGTTCTATAGAACACATCTGACGGAGGTGGTTGGTAGCTACGCCCCATATGCTGTCACGGCTGAAATGTTTACTCATATGACAGGGACACAACCGGCGGATGTTTAATAAATTAAACGTACACGTTGTCTCCTTTGTCTGCTCTCCTTTCTTACTTCATGAAATGAAAAAGTATCGTCTGCGCTTGATCCTTCGTCTCCTGACTCTCTCTGTGTGCTCTTCCAGCCTCGATATTAAACGCCTGATGTGATCGTCCATGATTAATATCACCATCATGCAGGAACACGGTGACCTCCCCGCTCTCCATGTTAGCTTCTTGGTGGTGTTTTTTTCTTCTCTCCTTACTTTTACCGGGTTTTGTTTTGTTTTGTTTTGTTGTTGAATGTGGCGCTAAAGTAACACGTCACTGACGCAGACGGCTGCGCGCGCCGCATCAGTCCCGACCTGGTCCCGACTCATGTGCGAATGCAGACTGAAACAGTTCCGCTGGGGAAGGACAGTTATCAGAACGAAATTCGAGTAGGACAGTTCTTATAACTGCGTTCTTAGAACGGCTCTGTCCGAAAGCGGCTCATGTTTGAGAGGGAAAGATAGCTACCACACACACACACATAGTGTTTTTGTCTACATCAGGGGTTCTCAACTGGTCTCACTCTGGGACCCACATTTTCCCATGGTCATTAAGTCACGACCCACTTTTATAGTTCTTCAAACCAAGCATATATATATTTTTTAGAAGCCTTTGAAAACTCAAGTTTTTAACATCAATATACACATTTGCGTACAGAAGTGAATGAAATAAGCAACTGCACAAAATAGAGAACAAAATTAAATATTTGAAATATTTTTATTCAAAGCACATTCAGAAGAACCTGAGGAGGACCATGCAACAGCATGTGGACAAAAGTGAATATCAAATTGCAGTAAAGACCCACAAAACAAACATGGTCTTTTCACTGAATTCACTGAACAAGTGACTAAATTAATCAAAAGTGCAACTGCATGGACAAACAGTAAATAAAATAAATATCGAAAAAATAATTAAAGATCTACAAAACAAGATCTGTTCACCTAACCTGTCACGTGTAACCTGTCTGGGGGAAGTCATAGGCCGTAAGGTGAACCCCGTTTTCGTTTAGGCTCCCTCCGTGCTCTCCGAACTACATGCCTGTTAGCTGATAAAAATGACCAAGTTATTTTGCACTTATAAAAAAAGTTACGCGTCAAAGAATCCTGTACTTTTTTTAAACCGAGACGTTTTTTGAAGAAATATTTTCCTCGGCTGAATGACGATTTTGACGTCACAAGACACCACGTGACCGCGCTAGACCAATCACGTTGCCGATTTACGCCAACAAACTGGAAAAATGACAACCTGTCTGGTGCTGTCAAATCTAACCTACAGAAAGGAATCTCGCAAAATATAATTTTAAAGTGAACATAAAATAATAATTATCAACGATAATGCTCATTCATGTATTTCTGAATTGAGCCAAATAAATTCTAAATAGTGCTTTATTTACAGCACGAAGCACAATTATGCAAGTGACCTTTCATGTTGTCATTTTGATCAATTAATGGAATTCCAATAATTATTGATAACCATCCACGTGTTTGTAACGTGGGCTAAATTAATTCCAAACAGTGCTTTATTTATAGTACAAACAACTATTGTGCAAGTGGATGATAAGGTTACCTTTGCATGTTGTCATTTTTTATTAATGAATGGAAATAATTCTAATTATCAATGATAAGGACCATTCAGGTATTCATTTATTGATTTATTCACTAATAACTATGCAACACATAAAAAAGTCAAAACAAGTAGGGGATACACATCAACTGGCATTTACATCAACCGGCATAAACTTATATACATATATACATAACCATAATAAAAGGAATGATACAAATGGAATAGAATAGAGGTCAAAAAAAAAAAAAAAAAAAAAAAAAAAAGCACACACACACACACACTATTCCTCACTGTCAGTGCTGTATTTCTTGTCATCCATGTCACTTGAAGATTTCCATCTTCCAGATGCCAACCATGTCCAGTGGGAGATGGAGCGCCAATCTTTTGCTTTACACATGACCTCATTATTTTAGCCTGATTGTACGGTTTTATTAGACTATCTACTTTAGCCTAATAACTCCCACCGTAAAGGGTGTTCTGGACTGATGAAACAGTGTCACACTCAAGCTCGGACCTCTGATCACTGTATTTTCTTTGGTTTATTTTGTATAAGCATTTATGCTTTACATGCTAACTGACAGTTGACCGTGCCGTTCGCCAGGTAATCAACTGAAAATGAAACAAATATAAAACAAAACCACCACATTAATTACACGGACATATTACTGTATAATCCGCATGCATAAACATATTTATGGTATTTAACGGTATATTTTAAAGTTTCAATCTCTTTTTAAACCTATCTCTTAACTCACCAGCTCAGCTTCACCAGTCAAAAAACGACATCCATAAAAAAGAAGATCCAGCAAGTTACTACATCCGCCCCAAATAAAAACGGGAGTAAATTCTAACACCATGAAATCACCACAAATATAACAAATGGTAGAAAATAAACCAACATGTTTGACAAAACGGGAGAACTTCACACACCTCCCACTTGGGCTACTTGTCAATGACCAAGTAGGCCACAATAACTATTATTAATAACAACAACAATGCACAGAATATACGAGACTCCTCAGGTGACAAATAAAGAAACAGCACATAACTGTTCAGTGAAAAAGATTTGAGTCCCGTATTTAAGCGTTCACAGTTTCAGCACCTCTTAGGTAAGTAAAGCCCCCTCCTGCTCCTCTACTGGCAGCAACACCACCAGCCTCCTGACGTCCCTGTGTAGGATGGTGGAAGGACACGGCCCCTTGTCCTTCTTAGCCTGGGACAGACCAATGGGAAGGCTATGACAAGTCCTCACCTTAACGTCTCGGACAATACCCTTATTATCTGGACACGACTCCTCGACACGGCCCAGCCTGAATCGACCCCGGTGGGCATTTTGGTCCGCGACCCATACCAGGTCTCCAACGGAGACATTCCTGGCAGGGGTATGCCACTTTTGCCGAACGAACAGGTGAGGTCCTGCCAACTGGCTCCAACATCTCCAAAACTTGTCCACCTCCACCTGAACTGCTCGCAGACGACTGAACGGGTAGGTAGGAAATTCAAAACCCAGTGTGTCACCTCTGGGCCCCGCCCAACCCAACAGCAATGAGTTCGGTGTCACAACGTCCACAGTCTCCTCCTGAACTTGAGCTATGGCACCGATTGGCCTCTCATTAGAAAGGTTGGCAGCCAAGTAGAGGAGGGTTTGAAACTCCAAGGTGGTCAAGTCACCCTCCTCACCAACACTGCTCAAAGACTTCTTCAACACGCGGACAGCTGCCTCCGCTGCCCCATTTCGATGCGGCGAGTCCGCTGGACTAAATTCCCACACCCAGTCGGTCCCAGCCACAACAGCTCTCCTTTGGACTTCATCCTTGTCGATACCCACCAGGAAACTGTAGAGGTCCTCCAGCGCAGGTCTGGCCCCCACAAAATTGGTGCCCTGGTCAGACCAGAGCTTCTTGGGATGACCCCTTAGGGCGGTGAATTGCTGATAAGTCTTGAGAAAGCCTTCAGTTGATAGGTCCTCAACCAAGTCTGCATGGATCGCTCTTGAGGCCATACAACTAAAGACCACACCCCAGACCTTCTTCTTCGTGCGTCTCCTCACAACATCCCTGACTGTATATGGACCGAACAGGTCCAACGTTGTGTACTCGAAAGGAGCTGCTGGCCCGGTGCGTACAGAAGGGAGATCGCTCATTACTTGAGAGCATAACTTGGCTCGGCACTTCCGACAATGTATACACGAGTCAATGACTTTGCGAACAACTCTAGGGCCTTGCACCACCCAGGCTCTTTTCCTCATCCGAAGGAGGGTGCCGGCAACGCCTTCGTGGTTGGCACGGTGGGCTTCTTCGGCAAGGAGGGTGCTGATCCGCTTCTTGTAGGGGATCAGCGGAACCCCAGAACTCACCTTATCAACGGACTGGATCCGGCCGTGACACAACAAAAGGCCTGACGCATTGTCCTTGTTCACAACCAGACGGTTGAGTGTAGCCGTGGGGAAGGTCACACCTGTCTGGGCAGCGAGACATAAATCTTGGAATGCCTCTTCTCGCTCCTGGACCGTAAGTACTGCCTCCCACTGTTCTTGCTCGCCGGTTCGATTTCTGCCGAATAACCAGGAGTGCACGGCTCTGCGGACATATCCCACAACCCCACAGAGCTTGGTTAGTATAGCAAACCTCAAAAGATTCACCTGACCTATGAGAGCCGACCCCCAAACCCTCTTCGTACTGCAGGCGCTAGATGCTGTCGAAGACCCCGTGGTAGCGCATCGTCCCTGACCATGGCACTGACACCGTTAGGACCGCTTGGAGTAGGCAACTTCTTAGCCTGGGCCCTTGTCATGACGGCGGAGAAAGCTTTCCTTTGGAGCTTACTCACGACCTCCCTGGTACCAGAGGCCACCTCTGCAGCAGACTTCATGGGCCACTCCTCCACTGCTCCGGTCAGGAACTCGGGGCCCCTCTGCCAAAGGGAGTCACCATCAAGCTGTTCAGGGGAACACCCTCTCGTGACTAGATCGGCCACATTGTACTGACCAGGGATCCACCACCAATCTGTCACCAGCTCAGCCTTCTGGATCTCGCCAACACGGGTAGCGAAGAAAGTTTGGAACCCATAACTTTCCCGCTGGATGGCTCCTAACACAGTTTGGCTGTCCACAAAGTGGTACCACCTGACCACTTCCAAACGCCCATGCTTTAGCATGTACCCCTTCAGTCGGACGGCAAAGATGGCTCTGCATATCTCCGCTTTAACTGCGTCGCCCTTCTGGTCCAGGGGGGTCAATTTAGCCTTTGATTCCACAAGCCGGGTCACGACACCCAGCGTAAGTAGAGAACCGCCCCGTAAGAGTCACAGCTCCCATCCGAAAATGTGATCCCCCAGGGTTTACCCATCCAGCCGGAAGGTGTAATACTCCTGGGGAAGGTGATGGTACTCAGCCGGGCAAACTCTTTGAAGAGCTCGATCGCTCTCCCGCATAGCTCACTAGACAGTGGTTTGTCCCACGTATCCTTAGTCACTGTCCCGGCCTCTTGAAAGGCCTTCCTGACAAGAATGACACCCTTCTGTTTCAGGGGCGTCGCCAGACCAAGGGGGTCATAAAGACCGGCTACTTGGCTCAGTAGCATGCGACGGGTAAGGGGATCCGGTGTCTTCTCCTCTATGTCCCCCACGGGAAGATTGAGCTCGGTTTGCATCTTTTTCTTCCTTGTGGAGAAATTAACACTAGAACTACCAGGATTTTTCTGCCTACCTAGAAGTACCAGAGAGGGGTCATTTGACCCGGCGGCTTTTACCGAATACACTAATCACTCATTTTGTCATGGTAATGAGGCTGTTAGGGGCCGTGTGTGGGGTGAGGGGTGAGGGGGTCACACCTTACAGTGGTAACAGCCAAGACAAACAGGGACAGACAGCTTCTTCCCAAGGGCTGTCAGCCTCCAAAATCACCACAGGTAAATAGCAACTTGCATGAAGATATCAGCAGCAAAGACAGATAGCACAGTTTGGCGGACAGTGTGTTACAGTTTTTCTCCATTGGTTTGGCTCATTTCTTGAAACTGAGATGTCATTCTCAAAACATGGACAAATCCCAAAACTAATTTGCAGTTCCTCACAACAGAATGGCATTTATCATTGCTTTCATCAAATTTCAAATGCTTTTGTACATGTCTCAATCATTTAGTACATCCTTGCAAATGGCTATGTACAAGTATCCTGCAGTTAACACAATCAGCTTACATTTAGTACAATTTTCAAATGAATGTACCTTGCTGATCTATCCCAATTGGTTATCTATCGCAATTGTTAGATGGATAAATACCAGTGCATGTGGACTACTGCTTCATTTCCCTCAAGAATTTTGTGGTGAAAGAAGCTCCTCTCCAAGGAACGAAGATGCAGAGATACAGCACTCAACCCACATTTCCACAACAAAAGGAGTGTCCGCAGGGGGTCCAAAGGGTCAAATGACCCTCTTGTGGGTCTTTTAGGTAAAAAGGTCAATTGACCCCTCCGTGGTAGTTCTAGTGTTAACGGCCACCATAAGGAAAAGTTTGTCCCTCCCCACGTGGTAACCCACTCCAAGAGCCTTGTTGTCGTCGACCTGTAACTGGTTGGGCAACACAATAGTCTCCATTTTAGTGGGAACATCGCCTTGCCTCCCACTTTGGCCAGACCGGTGAAACCCCCCGGTTGCAAGAATAGCCTCCACCCCCTTTAGGATTTCGCTCAGTCTTTGGGGGTCGTTGTGGGATACCAGAATATCGTCCACGTTGTCAACGAACTGAGGCAGATGGGCGGTCTCCCGCATGGCCACCTGAGCGATACAATCAGCCGGTTTATCGCCCATGTTTACCCGTACCACGGCATAGTCCTCAATGTCACCTGCCGGAGAGTCCCTCCACAGGAAGCGATGGACGTGCACCTCCTGATCCTCCAACCACACCGAGTTGTACATCTTGGACACATCTCCAATCGCTGCATGCTCCCCCTTCCGGAAACGGAGCAGGACCGCCCGGATGGGGTTCAAGACGTCTGTGCCTTTCAGCAGGATGCCATTCAGGCTAACACCCTTGAATTCCCGACTGCTGTCCCAGACTAGCCTCACTGGAGTGGAGACGGAATGTGGGTTGGGTGCTGTCAGGTGGTTCACCCACCACACAGCTCCGTTCCAACTGTCCATCACAGTCCTGGAAAGCTTGATCGCGGCCCCCCTGGCTACCATGTCATGAACCTGCCTCGCGTAAGCCTCTTTCCACATTGGATCCCTCTCGAGACGCTTCTCTGATTTCAGGAACGCTGCCTCAACAGCTTTGCGGTTGTTAGGCAGGGTAGCAGGGTCCTCCGTCCAAGGGTACCTGGCATCCCAGTGGGGCTTGTCGCTGTGGTCGTCGCTTAATTTGAAGGTCAGTCCTCCCCTGATGATCTCCAACTCTCTCTCGTCAGCGAGTGACATCTCCTTCCCCCCAGGAGCGCACTTTCCACAACGACATCCACCGCACATAGGGTCGCAGGCGGCGCCAATGCTGTCCCACTGCAGCCACTTGACGATCTCTGCGTTGCACAGTCGTGGTTCCAACTTTCACACTGCTTTCTAGCTCGGGGCAGTAGTTATGGAGAACCTTGACTCCCCTGGACACCGCCCTCATGGAGCATGCAAAGTGAGTCGATGAGCAGCGCGCAGTCACCTCAACGTCCTCAAAAAGGTCTGGGTGCACGCCACTGACGGTCTTTCCGAGCGGACGGTCCCACAACACCAGATCGCCGCACCTCATCATCCACTGGGGGGCGAGGCGACCTTCCCGGGTACTGATAAGTAACTCGACCTTCTCCGGGTTTGTCAGCTCCCCCGGCTTGACAACACCTGGGAAAAACTTCTCTAGGCGCTCTGAGTCCACTGCATGGTCCACCCTGGCGATCTCCTCCAGCCCATAGCAGAGCATCTCATGGAGTCGCCATGTCCCCTTTTTCGTGGCTACCTTTATACTCACACAGTACCTCTTTGTCTCAACCCTCACCTCCATACCACCCACACCATATATGACCAGTGTGATTGGTTCACCAGACAATCCAAGTCTCTCTGCTGCTTGGTGGGTGATATAATTGGTATCGGAGGCTAAATCGATTAACGCTCCGACCCAGTCTCCCCTCTTGGTCGTGACCTCCACCAACATTATGAGGACCGGGTGCTGCTTTGGTTCACTCTCATTCACCAGATCTTTACCAGTACATACTGTTGAAGACACCTTATTTGTGCAGGCCTTACGAACAGCCTCCAGCTGCTCCGGGGTCAGACCAAGACCAGCAAACAAAGTCTCTTGTTCTTCAGTCGGACCACGGGGTTCCCTCCTCTTTTCCCCCCTGGTCTCCACCCTTTTGGCTGGTGATTTGAGGCACAGGAAGAAGTGGTGATCTGGAGGGGCGTCACCTCTCTTACATTCGTCATTGCGACACAAAAAGTTTTTCTTGCACGGGATATCACTCCCATGGTGATCCAAGCATTTGGGGCAGGCCTTTGTCTTTTTTACTTGAGTCCTTCTCTCTGACGGGTTGGCCTTCTTAAACGTCTTACAGTGATATAAACGTCCAGTATGCCCCTCTTCACCACAAATACTGCAAGGATCTCGCGATGATTGTCCTCTCGCCTCGCTTGCTGTGGCCTTGGTAAATGAACGCCTCTCCTGCCTTCGGTCCCCCGGTCTTTCCTTTGGCATCTCACGGGGGTTCGGCTCACCCACTCTGGCAGAGTTCGGTCTTCTGGCGATCTGTAACTGCTCCAGTTTCACCAGAACCGCCTTCTGATCTCTCAGGAACTGCCATAATTTGTCAAACCGGTTTCGTGGGTTGACGTTGCTGGCCGCGTCGCACCGGTACAAAAGCCACCTTTCCTTCATATTGTCCGGCAGCTTACTTTCTAGTGACCGAATCACCAACTGGTTTTTAATAGCGTCCTCACAACCTAAGTCTATAAGGTCCAACAGTGCCCTTTCTACCACCTTGATCAACTGCAATGCCTCCCTTGGTTGATTGTTGCGCACAGCCGGTAATCCCTGTAACTCTAGTACGATGTCGTCCGCTATCTGCGACATGTCCCCATAACAGTCCTCCAAAACCCGTAAGACCTCATCCGCAGTACGGCAATGAGACAGCCTGAGTTCTCTTTTCACTGCATCAACAATGCTGTCCAGCAGGTGACAGAGCCTACACTCCGGGGAACCCGTGGGTTCAGCTAATGCCTGAAGGGTCCCCCAGTTAAGCGCAGATTACAGTTCTGCAACCGCACACATCAAATGTCGCTCGGGTCCGGTCGCGAACCAGTTTTGATTTATGCTTCTGCACCCTCGGTCTGGAATTTCGAGGGGCGCATAGCAGTTTCCCGCCAAAGCGCAAGGGGGAGTCTATTCGAGAACTCGCGAGAACTTCGTCGGATGGCCACGAGAACTTCGGCGGCGGAAGTGTTCATTCCAAAACAACAATGGCGGGTCTGCACGATATCACGGTCACAGAGATGGATCTAGAGTTGCTAGACATCGAAGAGGAACAGATTCTTTTAATGGAGTTGGCAAAAAGGCAAAGGAGGGCGCGTAGGTGGTCCGTACGCCCCTTGAACCAGACCAGGGATGAGACTGGGGAGTTTGTGACACTAGTCCAACCCCTGCGACAGGACGAAGAGCATCACCACGGCTATTTTAGGATGTCTCCCGAGCGTGTTGACGACCTTGTTCGGCGCCTAGAGCCTTTCATCCACCACCAACACACACACCGCATGCCCATAACACTTGAGCAAAGACTGGCTGTGACGCTGCGTGTACTGGCTTCAGGTATGACTCAACAGGCTGCTGCGGACAGCTATAAGATGGCTTCCTGCACCGTGTCAGGAATCATCTCAGAAGTGTGCAAGGCGTTGTGGTCGGCTTTCGAGCCGGAGTTTCTTCCCCGCCCAAGAACAAGCACCTGGGAGGCAATTGCCAAAGATTTTTGGAGACGCTGGAATTTTCCAAATTGCGTGGGAAGCGTGGATGGAAAACATGTAAATATCAAGGCCCCCCCACATGCAGGAAGTGCATTCTTCAATTACAAGGGTGCGCACTCCATTGTTTTGATGGCGGTGTGCGATGCCAGATATAGGTTCACAATGGTGGACGTCGAAGCTTACGGCCGTGAAAGTGATGGTGGAGTTCTCAAAGAGAGCAAGTTTGGGTCGGAGCTGCTCGACAACAAGCTGAACCTCCCCCCACCAGCTGATCTTCCCGGGACTGCGGTGACGATACCTCACGTTGTCGTCGGTGATGCTGCGTTCCCCCTGCACTGCAACCTCATGCGCCCGTTTCCAGGTATGTAGCTGGTTCATCTTGAACGTTTTTATTTCACACATATGCGATGAAAAACAGCAGTACTACATTATGCTGTTGAATATTGCCCTCGTATGGTAAACTGTCCTTATTTCTCCATATTGCCATACACTGAGGACAGATTGATTTGGCATATTATCGATGATGGCATTGTATCCGCGATGACATTGTACAGTAGTAACTCTACCCTACAATGTCATCACTCATGACAAATTAATCATCAATATACAAAACAATGTCATCACTCAGATGACATTGTTTTGACATCAACTTTTCAACAGTTTGTCAGCTGCTCTACCAGAGAAAACAAGACATTGGATTTGTTTTACACAAATGTCAAGGATTCATACATTTCCAAATCAAGACCTCCCCTGGGAAAATCAGATCACAACCTTGTTTTTCTCTGTTCAGCATATAAACCCCTTGTCCAGAGACTACCTGTCACAAAAAGGACTGTTAGAAAGTGGTCACAGGAAGCTGAAGAAGCCTTACAGGGTTGTTTTGATGCAACCGATTGGATTTCTCTTTGTAAGCCACATGGAGAGGACATTAATGCCATGACTGAGTGTGTGACTGACTATATAAACTTCTGTGTGGACAACACCATCCCCACCAGAACAGTGAGATGCTTCCCTAATAACAAACCCTGGATCACCAGTGAGCTAAAGGAACTATTGAACAGGAAAAAAAGAGCCTTTAGGGAGCGAGACAGGGAGTTACTGAGGAGTATACAGAAGCAGCTCAAAGTCAAGATCAGAGAGAGCAAGGAGGTGTATAGAAAGAAGCTTGAGAGTAAACTGCAGAGGAACAATATCAGAGATGTGTGGTCAGGAATGAAGAAGATCACAGGCCTCAAACAGAGGGAGGATCGGATGGATGGAAGTCTGGACAGAGCAAATGAGCTGAACACATTCTTCAACAGGTTCAGTTCAGGAACAAGCTCACCATCCTCCCCTCCTGTTCCCAGCCAAAGAGACATCCCACCCTCCTCTGACCCACAGCTTTCCTGTAACATCTCCATCTCCACCTCAGTCATGGATTCTTCTGCTTCCACTAGTTTGTCATCAACCCAATCAGGAGATGCTGCTGTCCCCTTTGCCTTGAATTTGAATTGAATTGACAATGTATTAGTGATGACATTGTACAGTAATTACTCTACCCTACATTGTCATATGAGTGATGACATTGTATTGTATTGATGATTAATTTGTCGTGACTGATGACATTGTATTAATACAACCCCCTTTCCTCTTCTCCCTTTTGTGTCTCTTCATCAACACAGGACAGAACATACCCCAAGAAAAGCAGGTCTTCAATTACCGGCTGTCCAGGGCTAGGCGGGTGATCGAGAACACCTTCGGCATTATGACTGCAAGGTGGCGCATTCTCGGAAGGCCAATGGAGTTCCTGCCTGACAAGGTTACAGATGTGGTGAAGGCTTGTGCGGCGCTGCACAACTACCTCATGGACACAAACGATCTGGAGACCGAGGAATTTCAGTACATAACACCCAACTTTGCAGATGTGGAGAGAGCTGGATCTGTGAGGCCTGGGGAATGGCGGAGAATTGTGGAAGGAGACACGGGCCTGGGCCCTGTCAATCCAGCATTGTTGAGCAGAGCCCGCGCCACCAGAGCTGCCATGGCTGTGAGGGATGACCTTATGCAGTTCTTCCAGAGCGAACGAGGGGCAGTGCCATGGCAGGACGACATTTTGTCTCGTGGCACCCTTCACTAGTAACCAAGTCCAATCTCACGTACATCCAAATATGTTTGCAGGTTCGAAAACGTGCAGGTTTGGGTTCAAAAAGTTCATATGGTAATGAAAAGAACCGCACACCGTTGAGCTCCCATTTACTCTTTTATTTTTTTACTTTTATTCTTGTGTGACATTTCGAGGTAGAGAGAACATATGGTGAGAACATATACTTTTGTGTTAAGGCATCTACCTACCATCAGTGAAATACATTACTATGTACTGAAAATGCATTACTATTTAAGGGTATAAGGTAATGAAAAGATCCGCACACTGGTGAGCTCCCATTTACTCCATTTTATTCTTGTGTGACATTTCGGGCTACCATGGCCCTTACTCGACACGTCCAACCATATCTCTGAACCATATCTCTGAAGTTTGTTTTTATTTTCTTAAGGTGCAACACAAACGTGTCATAAGTGTGAACTGTTTGAAAAGTGCAAACGATATAAGAATAAACTGTCTGAACATTGAAAACATAATATTCAAGAAACTGTATGAATGGTAATTAACAATTAAAAAAATACAACAACCATAACGCTGTGCAACCAAACATTGTGCAAATACAGAAGTGAAAGGCAAAGAACAAAAATACAAAGTGTATACAATTAACAATTCAAAGGAGTGCAACTACCGGTAAGTAGAAAAAGTAAACAATTAGATTTCAGTGTAGAGCATATACAGTGCTCAGCATTAATGAGTACACCCCTGTTAAATAGTGACATTGTGAACAATATTTTATTAAACACACAAGTTACTCCCAGAACGCTCATATATTAAGTGTAATAAAACATCTCTTGAGTTTATGACCGAAAAAAAAAAAATCAATAGTATAACTTAAATGACATATTTGACCATTTTTGTAAATAATGTACACTCCTATGTTAATAGGAAGCAGAATTTCCCCAAAAGAAACGTGCTTGTCAACATGTACTGTGACTACTAAAGCAGATCATGTTACTCCCTATAGGATTTCATTCAAATGTCTTACACATCAATTTTAGCCAGGAGCAGACTCAAAATGTAAAAGTTCAATAGGAGACGTTTCGGGCCAACATGGCCCCTTCTCAGACACTTTAACATAGGGGTGTAGTCACTTTTGCACCAGCATTATTTTACAAAAATGGTCAAATGTGTCATTTCAGTTCGAAGTAAAGTCCCTGTGCACAACCACTGTCCAGGTGCTGGTGATGTGCAGTAAAAGTAATCCAAGTAAAGGAGAGATGAATCACCGCACACTGGTCTTTGCTGGTAGTTTAATTGGTGAACGCGAAACGCGTAGTTCACCAAATAAACTACCAGCAAAGACCAGTGTGCGGTGATTCATCTCTCCTTTACTTGGATTACTTTTAATGCTGGTGCAAAAGTGAGTACACCCCTATGTTAAAGTGTCCGAGGAAGGGCCATGTTGGCCCGAAACGTCTTGAAATTGAAAGGGATTAAAAGGGAGGTCATCAGTGTGCGTTTCATCCTTGCCGTACATTGAACTTTGAAACTCTCCTTTACATGTCATTTAAGTTATACTATTGATCTTATTTTTCTGCCGTAAACTCGAGATGTTTTATTGCACTTAGTCTATGAACGTTTTGGGAGTAACTTGTGTGTTTGTGTGTTTAATAAAACATATTGTTCAAAATGTCACTATTTAACAGGGGTGTACTCATTAATGCTGTGCACTGTAGATAATATAGATATATATGGGCCAAAGACGTGCAAAATGAAACTGTCCTTCAGTGCAACGGATACCTTCTGCTGACTGTAACTGTAAAAAACATCATTTTTTTTCCCAGTGAATGCATGAAAGCCTCGGCTGTCTTCCATTCACCTTCACTTGAAAAAAAAAATTCAATCATGTTTTTACAGTTACAGTCAGCAGAAGGTATCCGTTGCACTTAAGGACAATTTAATTTTGCACGTCTTTGACCCACATATATATATATATATATATATATATATTTAATAATGCAATTATATAACAATATTCAACATTATATGTAATATGTACGTTTCTTTAACTTCAGTCGGTATCTTCGGCTGCGGGCGCAGGTCTTGCTGCTTGTTGGTCCAGGATCCCTTGTAGCAAGTTGATTACCTGAACAAAGGTGCGGGACCTTTCCTCTTGCTGTATTCGGCCCACCATGCTTGCAACCAGCATGCCAAATGCAGTACAGTCGTTCTGGGCTGAACGCTGCCTCTCTAGTACCTCCTCCCGACGCTGATCTAGCTGCTCCAGCCGCATCGCAATGTCCCCGTCATCTAAGCACCTCCGCTTGGTGGCACCACGTGCCGTGGAGGGTCGAAGTGAGGGTGACGCCCTGGGCTGAAGAGATGAAGGTGAAGGAGAGGCCCTGGGCTGAAGAGATGAGGGTTGAAGGAGAGGCCCTGGGCTGAAGAAGTGAGGGTGAGGGTGAGGCCCTCGGCTGAAGAAGTGAGGGTGATGGTGGGGCCCTCGGCGGAAGAGAGGAGGGTGATGGTGGGGCCCTCGGCGGAAGCGATGGAGGTGAGGCCGCTGGTGAGGGCACTGGCTCGGTTGGGCTTTCCGGGTCATTGTGGGAGGTGGGGGAAGATGGGGAATCAGACTGTGAGGATAAAACAAAAAGGACATAGTTGGTTATTGTCCATGCAGACAACGCCACTATGGATTAATACCGGTAAGTAACTTAAGCAACAGAAACTAAATCGAGCTGTAGTCGACATTGTTAAGCATTGTTAAGTATTGTCCCCCCCAGCTGGGAGGATCATCAAGGCACCTCTCCCCTCCCTGCAAGACATCTACTCCAGCCGCCTCACCCGCAAAGCCCTCACAATTTTTGAAGGATGACACCCACCCAGCACACAACCTGATCCGTCTCCTGCCCTCCGGAAAGAGGTACGGGAGCCTACGGTCCAGAACCACCCGGCTGGCGAACACCTTCATCCACCAGGCCATCAGAATGCTGAAGTCCCTCCACCCCCTCCCTACACGGTCCGCTCCAGCCACCAGGCAGACAGGAAACTAAGACTACCACCCCCCCTCTCTCTCTCTCTCTCTCCCTCTCTCTCTCTCTCTCACACAAACACACACACACACATACACACACACCTCTCACACACACACACATACACCTCTCTCACACACACACCTCACACACACACACACACACACACACACACACACACACACACACACACACCCACACTCTCACTCACTCACTCACTCACTCACTCACTCACTCACTCACTCACTCACACCACTCTCTCTCTCACACACACACACACACCTCTCTCTCTCACACACACACACACACCACTCACTCACACACACACACCACAAAAACACACTCACGCACAAACAAAACACACACACGCACACACACACACACAACCTATGGAACTGCTCCACGTGAATGCACCTTGCCTGCACTCTCTGATCTCCACTTTCAAGAACTGTTTGCACTATGAGACTTGCACTCCAACCATGCTGCTAAATGTTGCTACTTGACCACTGGACTAAAAATGACCACATTACCAACAGTATAGTACAGCACAGCTTGACTTTTGTATTCCAGTATTGGACTGGACCTGCACTACCCCACAAGAACACACACACACACACACACACACACACACACACACACACACACACACACACACACACACACACACACACACACACACACACACACACACACACACACTGTACCAGGGACTGCACCTTACCTGCACTACCTCAGCCTGGAATACACTATTGCTGCTGTCACTGTGTTCTATTATTGTAATGTCTATACTCTATATCTATCTTATCTTCTTTACATGTTCAATGTTAAATTTGAATGTTAAATGCTAAATGTTAAATGTTATATGTTCTCTATATGTTCTTTATATGTTCTTTGTACTGTATTTATATTGACCACTTATTGTTACCAGTCCATCACTGTTACCTGTCCTGTCTTGCACTTTATGTCAGTCTGTAAAATGTCAGTCTTGTATATGTCTTGTCCTGGCATGGTATAGAGAGAAAACGTAATTTCATTCTCCTTGTGTGTCTTGTGCATATGAAGAAAATGACAATAAAAGCTGACTTGACTTGACTTGTAGGCATAGAACATTACACAAATAATAACAAGCTTCAGATAGTGCTGGACCTTCAGACACTTGTTATTGGCTACTGGCCATAGTCTATGACGGTGGTTCACGTGAGAAAGTGTTATCTCTCTCATACACACAGTCGGGTTCTTATTTTATATCAACATTCTCGTCCCAGTATTTTGTGTTTTCCATGCATTTATGTTGTCAGATATGACGCCAACACTACATTGTAGCTTGCCACCAGCTTGTTAGCTCATGCTAGCTTGCCACCAGGTACAAAAAGAGAACGAAAGATTGTCTTACCTTCGAGTCAAAATTTGACTCTGTCCCCCGATGCTTCACATGTGACTCCAGCCAGGACATAAAAATGAAAAAGGCGGGGATCTTTTTCCCACCGGGGTCCCCACTCCTGGACACCATCTCCCGGCGCTGCCTCACGTATTTGTCCCTCAGCCTTTTCCACCTCTGCAAGCATTCCTTCGGATCCCGCTCCAGAGTCTGACTTATTTCCTTCCAGGAATTGGCGGAGACCTTGGCATCTTTGTATAGTTTATCGCATGCGTCATACAAGTGGTTGTACTTCCTCACCTCCTCGATCAATCTTTCATCGAAGTTGTCCATTGTTGTTGTTCGTTCTGCGGTTTTTAAAAATGGCGCGCCCCGGTACCGAATCGAGAAGAGACAGCCGGAAAGGCATACCAAGGACCAATCACAGCTGCTTTTGGTCTGCGCGGGTCTGCAACCGTCTGACGCGTTGTCAGGATTTTTTTGAGGTGCGCGACGACGGTTGCAGAGCCTCTGCGCGGGGGGGCGTGGTCGCGCACAGAGCAGATCTGACGGTTGCAGAGCCTCTGCAACCGTCAGCATCAAAAAGTATAAATTGGCCTTTATAATTGGCCTTTACTCTTCGCCAATAGCTTCTCCTGTCGCCAGAGAACTTTGGTAGACTTAGGGGTGCAAGCGCAATCCTAGGCCCAATAAACCTTTGAGAGGTGGCAGGCGTGCGCCGTCCTGCTCCATCACCATCTGGTGGCGTAGCGTGCGCTCCTCTCTGCTGCTGCAGTGAGCTCGAGAAACCAGGTCAAAATGTTGGGCTCCTGGACCACTGTGGTGGGTGTCTCTGTGGTGGCGCTTGGAGAGGCTCCGACAGGGCCCCTGTGCCTTGTGCCCCATCAGGACGGTCCACATTACCATCCAGTGCACTGCTGGTAGCTGCAGTGGTTAGGTTGGTGGCTGGGCCTGCACCTGCACTTTGCGCAACATCATCACGTGCCGTGCTGTCCCCACCACCGTCTGAAGGCCCATCCGGTTTATCAACGGTGGTCGTTCCTCCGTCGTTCACACCGCCTACCAGAACACCAAGGTTGCCATGTCCTGACTCTTTACTTTGGCGCATGTAGTTAGTCAGTGCAACTATAGTCATTTTTTTCTTCTCCTTGTAGTCTTTGAGGCAGGCTCGCATAACATCCACCTCCTTTTCCAGGACATAACGGTCCCAGGCTCGCACAAACTCCTCCAGTGCTTCGACTCTGCTCTCCAATGTTGTGTGCACCAAATCATATTGATCATGAGACAGGAGCAGTGTCCAGCTGCTGTACTTCATGACAAGCATTGGGAAACATGTCCAGTCTGTCTTTGGATAAATGATTTACCCACAGTGCGATCTTTTTCTGGAACGCAGCGATTTTGTCGGACTGTTCAAAAATATTGTGTCTTCGTCCTTGCATTGGCACGTTTAATGCGTTTAGGTGCTCAAACACATCAGCAAGATATGCAACTCGTACCAGCCAGATTTCGTTGTCAAATAGTTCAGCATATGGGGAGTTATTTTCTGAGAGGAAGGCCGCGATTTCTGTTTTAAGTTCATAAAAATGTGACAATACCTTACCCCGCGATACCCAGTGAACTTCTGTGTGATACAACACTTGCATGTGCTCCGAGCCCAAGTCTTTACACAGCTTTGAGAAGCAGCGGCTGTTTTTTGCGCTCCATTTTATGTAGTTCACCACCTTGATGACATCTTTCAAAGCCTCGTCTAGCACCGGCACCATGTCCTTGGCCGCCAGCGCTTCACGGTGCAAAAAGCAGTGGTTCCACGTCGCGTTAGGTGCTCTCTCCAGAATTTGCTTCACCACACCGGAATGTTTCCCCGTCATGGAAGCAGCCCCATCAGTTGTGATTCCCACACAGTATTCCCAGCTCAGGCCCACTGAGCTCAAATACAAGTCCACAGTGCTGAAAATGGCCTCTGCCTTTGTAGTGGTAGGGAGATCTCTGCTGCAGAGAAACTGTTCCTGCAAATCACCGTCCCATACGTGCCTCACATAAACTAACAAAATAGCATGGTTAGTTATATCGGTAGATTCGTCCATCTGCAGGGCATAGTAGGGGCTTGCTTGGACGCGGGCTGTGGTCTGTTCTTTAATATTACCAGACATGTCCTGAATACGGCGAGCTATAGTATCATTGGACAGCTTGTCTGCCGCTGATTGACCCAGCACCTCTCTCACCATATCCATGGCTGCAGGTAAAATAAGCTCTTCGGCTAATGTGTGGGGTTTCTTTGCCTTCACAATACAGTGAGCTACGTGGTAAGAGGCACGGAGCAAGACGTTGTCAGACACTTCTGTGAAGTCCTCAGCTTCTGGAGATGTATTTGAAAAAACTCCACCGGCTTGTCTTTACATGTAGGATGCTTGGTATCCAAATGCCGCCTCAGTTTAGATGGCTTCATGCTCTCATTTGCAAGTTTCTGTCCCTTACGATCCTCAATTTACAAAAAATCCGCATTTCAAATACGCCGGGTCATACCTGCGATTCGCCATCTCGACAGAGAAAACTTTAAAGTGAGTGTCAATCAAATGTCAGTCATCATGGCTACCGAAAATTAAATTAAATTTCAAAATAAATCATTTTTTAAAATAAAAGTTAAGACAACATCAGATGCGCATTTTTTTTTTCTTGACCACCTGTCCGCGACCCACCCAGAACGGGCCTGCAACCCACTTTTGGGTCGCGACCCACCAGTTGAGAACCACTGGTCTACATGGCCTATATGCTTATATCCTTCACAGGCAGAAGTCTGCTATGTTAAACTGAAATGTATTTTTTGCTTGTTTTTTATTTAAGATGCCCTGACTCAACGACTGAGTACTGCAAATACATATGAATTCGCACGAGCTGTGCAGAAGTGGCTGCGCTACGCTCCAGACCGGGGGGATCTGGACGACGGCCACTGCAGGAGATAGCCTAGCGCATTAAAAGAAAAATGCAATAAAAATGATTGTTTGATTTAAAAAAAAAATGCATGGGGTGTTATTTGTGCTAGGCGATATAGCCTACAGGCTTAGTCTGCTATAGTCTCTATATTTTGCTCATAGCCCATCCTAGCTGTAGATAGCAGGATTAATAATAATAATAAATTAGTTTTATATAGCGCCTTTCATGGTACTCAAGGTCGCTTTACAAGATATTAATGTTAATAGTCTAATAATAATGTTTTTAATATATTAATTTAGACCTTTTTAGATTAAACCTGTGGTATAGGCATAGGTTACTAAAATACCATTGAAGTTTCATTGATGTGCTGGGATTTCAACATTGTTTCAATATCCATTGTAATCGAAATATCATTGAAATCTTGTTGATCTCTAGGTATGATTTAAACGTTGTTTCAATGATAATGGAGGGTGCAAAATGTTGTAGAATCGACATCAGAGTTTGACGTTGATTCAATGGCTTTATCGTTGACAGCGGGATGTTGATTTAACACAGTTTTAGTGACTATTTGCTTTCTCGGTAGTCTCTGGTTAGTTTCTGGCTAGTCTCTGGTTAGTCTCTGGTTAGTCTCTGGTTAGTCTCCGGCTAGTCTCCGGTTAGTCTAGTCTCTGGTTAGTCTCTGGTTAGTCTCTGGCTAGTCTCTGGTTAGTCTCTGGTTAGTTTAGTCTCTGGTTAGTCTAGTCTCTGGTTAGTCTCTGGCTAGTCTCTGGTTAGTCTCTGGTTAGTCTCTGGCTAGTCTCTGGTTAGTCTCTGGCAAGTCTCTGGTTAGTCTCTGGTTAGTCTCTGGCTAGTCTCTGGTTAGTCTCTGGCAAGTCTCTGGCTAGTCTCTGGTTATTCTCTGGCTAGTCTCTGGTGAGTCTCTGGTTAGTCTGGCTAGTCTCTGGCTAGTCTCTGGTTAGTCTCTGGTTAGTCTCTGGCTAGTCTCTGGTTAGTCTCTGGCTAGTCTCTGGTTAGTCTCTGGCAAGTCTCTGGCTAGTCTCTGGCTAGTCTCTGGTTAGTCCCTGGCAAGTCTCTGGCTAGTCTCTGGTTAGTTTCTGGTTAGTCTCTGGCAAGTCTCTGGCTAGTCTCTGGCAAATCTCTGGCAAGTCTCTGGCTAGTCTCTGGCAAGTCTCTGGCTAGTCTGTGGTTAGTCTCTGGCTAGTCTCTGGCTAGTCTCTGGTTATTCTATGGCTAGTCTCTGGCTAGTCTCTGGTTAGTCTCTGGCTAGTCTCTGGTTATTCTATGGCTAGTCTCTGGTTAGTCTGGCTAGTCTCTGGTTAGTCTCTGGTTAGTCTCTGGCTAGTCTCTGGCTAGTCTCCAGTTAGTTTAGCCTTGCCATTTCCTCACCTTTCCACAGTTTGCCAGTCGTTGTTGTTGTTGTTTTTACTAGTTTAGCTTTTTTTGGTATTTCGATCTTGGCTGTGATTTTCATTTCTATTCTAATTAAATTGTTTAAGTTACTTCCTGGCTCCAGGTCCTGGGTCCTCCTTCCTCACCTGCCCTTCCAAACCGCACACGGCCAAGGCAGGAGCTAAAAAAATCCGCAAACATAAACCTAAACAGGGGTCAGGGCCCAACACGTTGATTCCACAGGTCGCAAAGGTGGCGTGGGTGGATGGTTGATAGGCTGTCATCCACCTGCACTATGGCATTTGTCACTTGATTGACTTTATTTTTTTTGACACACAGGTTGCCACACATGGATCATTATGTTCAACCGCTCCAGCTGCTACGAAACACCACGAAGTTACCGAGTTAACCTCCAATTTATTTCTAAGAAAGGGTATAAGAATGAGTGGGTGAGTCGGACCAAAGAAGCCAAAAACCCCCCACTTCCATATGAAATGGGAGTACTTTTTTTCACAATGTCTTATTCGAAGTGCGTCTTCTCATCTTTGATATTCCAAAGAAGGGAAATGTGGAGCAACCTTTTCCTTTCCGTGTCATCAGAGCAAGATATGGAAATTTATTATTTATCGCAAAGGGAAATTAATAATGATAATAATAAATAATCATTTTGATTTATAGGTAGCTGAAATAGTTTGGGCATACATGAGTTAGAGGGACAAACTGACACGAGAAAAAACATACAAATTACGCAGGAATACGATAATCTGGCTCTGAACAAAAGGAAAACCTAAAAAGTTGAAGTCTTTCAGATTTCTATAAACTTAATATTATTCACCTAAAATGTTACTATAATAAAACCTTTTTATTGCAAACATTACATTTAAATTTAAAGCTTTATTTAATTTAAATATGTTTTTGGTTATATTTAACCCCAGAGATAGATTACGGTTGTTATAGTTAAGCTGGTGAATCTGCTTCATCTTCTCTTGGTTAGAATATTCATATATAATTTAATATAGACAGATAGAGCAGTTATATATGAAAAAAAGGCTTTTCTCTAAGAAAAAAGAGGTTTTATGAAATGTAAAATTTACTACAGTGTTTGCAGTATTCGGCGTATGATATGTGGAAGGATTTTAAAATGCATGGCAAGATGTTTAATATGTGTGTTTAATGATATAATGATAAAGAAAGTGGCAGATTATTTAAGATTTGTCTTCTTACGGCTCCTTTTTCCCTCCATGGATTGTGCAGAATTAGATTAAGTTATTATATATTTATGTCAAAAGTAAAGAAACGAGATGAAATATATCAGATTGATGGAATAGAAGCTGAATGACGGCATAGATTCACAGACACGGTCAGAACAGAAAGTCACCGTCTGCTTGTTCGTGGTAACGCACGTCCAACCCTTGTTTTCCACTTAATGAGCGTAAAACTGCTCAGTGAGAAGCACAAACAGAGTTTTATGACTGGTGTGTAACTGCTCTCTGTGAGCTGTGTTAATGAGGAACAACATCCTCATCTGTTATCACCGAGGTCAAATGTTCACCTGGCAGCCAGACAGAGGCCACGGAGGAGCGGGATGTAAAAGGTGACTCGGCTGCTTATTATTTAACGTACGTGACGTGTAAAGTGGGTCTTTACCAACCGTCTTAACTTCTCCACCTAATCTGTTTTCAGGTCAAAGAAGCGTTCGGTATCCGTCCGTCCTTCCTGGAAACACAAACACAAACAGTTGATGTGTTCGAGGTGGCGGCGGCCATTTCAGGACACATCTCAGCTCGTTCTCAGCTTGTTCCAAAACAAAATGGCTGCCAGCTAAGAGCTAACGCCACGGGGTTGACCTTCTGAACTCCAGCAGGCTGCAGGCTGAAGACGATGCAGGTTTTTAAAGAGAAACATCCAGATGATCGCCTCGACGTGCAGGTGGAACATTTCATTCGGCCTCCTGTTTGTAGCTAACCTCACACGTTTAAATGTTTACTGCATTATCTCTGTCAACACAGACAATAATTAGAGCAAATAGAAGGAAAAGACGACCAACTGAGCAAATAACTCTCACCTCTCGCCGGCGTCCATAAATGTTCAGAGAATCGTCTCTAGTAGCAGCTCATCCAGACTTATACAGCCACGCGTTTATGGGCCATTTTACCATAAACTTTCATTTACAATATACTTACTGCCCCTAATACGCCCCTGTATTGGCCACATTGATTGTGAATAAACAGTGCAGTTGTAAAGGAGCAGTGATGGAACGGTAGTACGCTGTAAAGGCCAGATAATAGTGAAGACACGACGGGGACTACTGGTATTCCCCCGAAACAGCGCCGTAAAGCGCGGCGGATTCTCAGGGAGGTTTGCTGTTATTTATATGCAGAAACTACACCATGAATGAGCTCCTGCTGCGGCACATTCAGGTGAAACGGGAGGTTTATGAACAGTGATTACAGTCTATCAGTCTGACACCTTATTGTCTGTAATTACAGCTCATCACAGAGTAAACTGCTGCAGCCCCGTTAACCTACATCAGATACACACTCCTTATTCAGCCCTTATCAGCGGAACAATTTCAATTTAGTAAAGTTTATTATTGTAGTCACCACTCGATCCATGGTTTTGTTTTTAGCTGTGTTACAGCCTCCATACGAGTTTTAATGGAACAAAGCTGAGTTATTTCTGCAGTCTGTGAAAAAAAAATACGATTTAAACTTTATACGTAAAAATTTTAATTACAAAACTAAGAAAATTTAACTCAAATCACAATGTAAAAAAATGCGTCGACTGGATTCTTCTCGTCTACTTTTATTATGGTTGTAAAAATAATGAGTAATTAAAAGGAATAAAGCAGTGAACTTCAAATTATTGGATGGTTATTAAATATTTTTATGGCACTAAAAATTGAAAAAGGGACAGACAAGAACTTAAATATACTGTTTGAAAAACTTCTAATTAATGTTAAATTTATTCAATTAAAATTAGAAATTTGATTAATTTGTAGATTTATTTATTTTTTACATATTTTTTAATTTATTATAGCTTTAGTTTAACTTTTATTTATCAATTGATTGTCTGATAAAGCTGATTATTAATTATTAGTATTTTTTAGTAATTTAGTAATTTATTTTTAATTGTATGTATATTTACTTATATATTAACTAATTAATTTTTCTTTTATATATATATAAATATGTTTTATTGATTCATATTTAATTGATATTGCCCTTATAAATACTTGATTGATCATTAATATATTGATTTAATTATTAAATACATTTGAGAAATAATTTATTTCTCTCAATACTTATATTGATTATTATTTAATGTATTTATACATTTAATTATTTGGTGATTTCTACTTTTTATTAATACATTTATTGCTTATCTCCATTCATATTTATATATCTATTCATTAATTAATGTGATTAAATGATCAATCTTTACTTTTAGATTAATTTAATTAAATTTAAAGAAATTATGGGAATGATTTGCTTGTATTTAATTATTTTATTATAGGGCTTCAGATCAAGTTAAACACACTAGAGTTGCCGTGACTTTCTCATAAAAACTCGAGTCATATTCAAACAAAGTGGAATTATCACTCAGTCGCAATAAAACACATGAGCGTCGGGTCCGACTCACGTATCCGTGACTCTTTTCTCTGACTGCAGCTTTCATATTTCAGATTTGGGCCGATGTTAGTTCCCGTATTGCAGTTCAGATCTGTTTATTTAAACATCAGCGCTGTGGGAAAAAGGAAGAAGCTTCTGTCAGAAAGGACAGTGGAGTGTTCTGTGCTTTCCTGAACGTCGGGAGGACCAGAGGCCATAAAGACTGTTTGTTAAGCAGTGAATAAATAACACACGACTAATAAAACGAAGCCTCTTTGTTCTGTCAGACAGCGAAAAAGTTTTGTGGGGTGTAATTCATACATTCTTCTTTCTGTCATTAGTTGGCAGAAATTCTACATTGGACGTTTTGTCTGTTCAGTTACTGCAGAGAACTTCAGGGACCAGAAAAAGCAGCTCAATGCTACCTACAGCATTTATTTCATCATGTTGCAGCTTTTCACACAGTGAGATTCAGTTAAATTCAATTAAATGATATTTCATTAGTGCCCAAAGGGGAATAACACTCCTGCAGTATTGATTATTATTAGGGCTGGGCGAGTTAACTCGTTATTATCGCGTTAACTCGCTAATTATTTAACGCTGATAAATATTTTATTGTGCATTAACGCAGGTTTTATTATTTATCTTATTTTGTAAAAGTCTGCTGCTCACAGGCTTTTATTTTGTAAAAGTCTGTTGCTCACAGGCTTTTATTTTGTTAAAGTCTGTTGCGGAACCGGAAAAGAAAGTAATCGGCGGATCCACCAAACATGGAGAAGGGTACGGAACTTTTACTCGGCCATTTTCATTTTAAAGTTCTTCCAGACGGCGGAGTCGACAGAACCAAAGTCATCTGTAAACATTGCCAAGTTGAATGGTCTTCTCACCGTAGTAGTTCCAGTCTAAAATATCACTTAAAGGCAAAACACACAACTGATAGCAGCAAGTCATTCAAGGAAACAGACAGTGGAGCGAGGCTTCTACATAAAAACTACATAAAGATGCTGATGTTAAAAGTGTGTTTGCACAACAAATGTTATGGCCCTTTCATTCATATTGTCAAACCCAGGGAACGGAGGACGCAGGAGCAGGAGTTGTAATTCCAAAGCTTTTATTTGTGAGGACAGATGTTTAACAAGTTCCTCCAGAGAGAAATTAATCAGGCTATAGAATATTATAATAATAATATACTTTTCCAAAATGGAAAAGTATATCTATAGAAATTATCAAAACTCAAAATCACTCCACTAAACGGAGGAACAAACAAAGAACTATGAAACGTTACGGTAAACTAAAGATCACTCCAGCTGCGGAGGAAAAACAAAACACCTCTCCTTTAAAAACGGAGGAACTACACTATGAGAAAGATTACAAACAAAATTCACTCCAACTAGGAGGAAAAAACAAGAAGGCTATAAACGAAGCTATCACTGTATCTCTTACAGGATTTAATTATCAAATTTAACATGAAAACAAAAAACTCTCTTTCGAGAATAAATACAAACAGGTAAACTTGAGAAACGAGGCTTGGGTTCAGGCTTGGACAAAGGCGAGAGTGATGCACTACGGTCAGACAGATACAACACACTGGCACAAGACAGGGGGAGATGCAGACTCTTAAGCCCTATTCGGACGGGACTAGTTCAATGGGGGGACGTATGGTAATGTTGGTTAACCAGACGACGCCAGGGAGAAGAAATGACCAATTCGGACGGGACAAGAAATCCCTGTAATATTCATCTAACATGGGAGGAGTTGTTGGTTACGCACAACCGTCACATCCTGGATGCTATGCACGTCTTCATTTCACTTCCGTAAACCCCATCTGTAAACAGACATGGCGCCGACCAGGTCGAAGCAAGCCAAAGTCCGAAATTGGACGAGAGAGAACCTCCATGTTTGCAAACAGACACACCTAATTGTTTCTCTCTTTAAAAGGATGTGACGACATATTCCGTACTTATTACCGAAGGTCGCATTCGCACGGGATTAGTATTACCTCTGCTTCTTCTCCGACATCAGTGCTCTGTCTGCAGGCTGCCGTCACTCTGAAAATCTGAAAGTCTTCAAACCCTGAAAGAGTCTTAAAGTGATCAAAGGTCAGCTGCTTTAGCAGCTTCATATGACTTTAATTCATCAATAATTAACCCGCAGCAGCTTCCTGCTGCTACTCTGAGAAAAGCTGAGAACAACGGATTGACGCTTTGCGGTAAGACGTGTTGCATCACTTCCTGTTACCTTGCTTGTGCACTGTGGAATTTCTTGCTCCGCTTGGAGTACTGATAATCACTTTATTTCGATCTATAACTTACACAATTTTGCATAGTTAAACTCTATAGCTTACCGTTCTGTTCTAACACACTCCTACAGATCTTTAATCTTTATTCTCACTTTTTAGCGGTGTGTCTGGCTCTCTAGCTTAGCATGGCTACCGGTTCTCTTCCTCCTTCTCCTGCTTTCACCTGCTCCGTGTGTCAGATGTTTAGTTACTCCTCTGCCTCCTTTAGCGATAATGGTACATGTAACAAATGTAGTCTTTTTGTAGTTTTGGAGGCGAGGTTATCTGAATTGGAAGCTCGGCTCTGCACTGTTGAAAATCAACCGATAGCGAGCCAGGCCCCTTTTGCCAGTGTGGAGCCACCTAGCGTACCTAGCTCCATTAGCCGCCCCCAGGCAGAACCCGAGCAGCCGGGATTACATCGTGGCTGGGTGACTGTCAGGAAGAGGCATAGCTCTAAAGTCAAGCCCGTTGTTCACCATCGACCTGTCCACGCTTCTAACAGATTTTCCCCACTCAGCGACACACCCGCTGAGGACAAAACCCTGGTAATTGGCAGCTCTATAGTCAGAAACGTGGCATTAGAGACACCAGCGGCCATAGTCAAATGCATTCCAGGGGCCAGAGCGGGCAACATAGAATCCTATTTAAAACTGCTGGCTAAGGATAAACGTAAATATGGTAAAATAGTTATTCACGTCGGCGTTAATGACACCCGGTTACGCCAATCGGAGGTCACTAAAATTAATGTTGCATCGGTGTGTGATTTTGCCAAAACAATGTCGGACTCCGTAGTTTTCTCTGGACCCCTGCCAAATCTGACCAGTGATGACATGTTTAGCCGCATGTCGTCCTACAATCGCTGGTTGTCTAGATGGTGTCCAGCAAACAACGTGGGCTACATAGATAATTGGCAATCTTTCTGGAGAAAACCTGGTCTGATGAGGAGAGATGGCATCCATCCCACTTTGGAAGGAGCAGCTCTCATTTCTAGAAATATGGATGAATTTATTTGCCACCCTAAAACATGACAACCCAGGGCTCAGACCAGGATGCAGAGTTGTAGTCTTACACACTTCTCTGCAGCTTCCCACCTGCTGCTACCCACCCAATCGATTAACACAAAAGGAGCAAATCCTCTTGTGCAAAAAGAAATTATTAAAACAAAAACTTTAACTGAACAAAAACATCAAACTATTAAATGTGGTTTGCTGAATATCAGATCTCTCCTTTCGAAGTCTCTGTTAGTGAATGAGTTGATTTGTGATCATCATATTGATATATTTTGTCTTACAGAAACCTGGCTGCAGCAGGAGGATCATGTTAGCATTAATGAAGCAACTCCCTCTGACTGTTTAAATGTTCACGTTCCTCGAACCACAGGCAGAGGAGGAGGAGTGGCAGCTATCTTCAGATCAGGGTTACTCATCAGTCCCAGACCCAAGATTAGTTTGAGCTCTTTTGAATATCTGATTCTCAGTTTTTCCCACGCAAAGTGGAAATCCCAGAAACCTCTTGTGTTTGTTGTTGTGTATCGTCCACCTGGCCCTTATTCTGAGTTTCTGTCTGAATTCTCAGAGTTTTTATCCCAGTTAGTGCTGAGTACAGATAAAGTCATTGTAGTGGGTGACTTTAATATTCATGTAGATGTTGAAAATGACTGCCTGAATATGAACTTTAATTCTATATTAGACTCTATTGGATTTTCTCAGAGTGTTCACGGACCGACTCACTGCCTTAATCACACCCTTGATCTTGTTCTGACTTATGGCATTGAGAGTGAACAGTTAACAGTGTTCCCTCATAACCCTGTCTTATCTGACCATTTTCTGATAACCTTTGAGTTTACATTACTTGACTACACAGTTTCTGAGAAGAAATTTACATATAGAAGGTGTCTATCAGAGGATGCTGTAACCAGATTTAAAGAATTAATTCCATCATCCTTTTCTTCACTGCCATGTGCAGATATGACAGAGGACGACTACATAAACTTTACTCCAGCAGCACTTGACTCTCTTGTTGACAGCACTATAGTTTCAATGCGTACAGCACTGGACAATGTTGCCCCTCTGAAAAGGAAGGTAATCAGTCAGAAGAGGTTGGCTCCTTGGTATAATTCACAGCTGCGTGCTTTAAAGCAGACTGCAAGAAAGCTGGAGAGACAGTGGCGTTCCTCTAATTTAGAAGAGTCTCAGTTAGTCTGGAAAGATAGTTTAACAATGTATAAGAAAGCCCTTCGTAAAGCTAGAACTGCTTATTATTCATCATTGATAGAAGAGAATAAGAACAATCCCAGGTTTCTTTTCAGCACTGTAGCCAGTCTGACTAAGAGTCCGAGCTCTGCTGAGCCAGTTATTCCTTTAACTCTCAGCAGTGATGATTTCATGAGCTTCTTTATTAATAAAATTGTTTCTATCAGAGAGAAGATTGATGGAGTCCTTCCCACTATTATTAGTGATGTATCATCAAGTACAGCAGCTTTAGAAGTATCTTTAGAACCTGATTTGTATTTAGACGGCTTCTGCCCAGTTGATCTCTCTGAACTAACAACAGCAATAGTCTCTTCTAAACCATCAACTTGTGTTTTAGACCCAATCCCAACCAGACTGTTCAAGGAGGTTTTCCCATTAATTGACACTTCCATATTGGATTTGATCAATCTGTCTTTGTTGACAGGATATGTACCTCAGATTTTTAAGGTTGCTGTAATTAAACCTTTACTTAAAAAACCTACTCTTGATTCAGAAGTGTTGGCTCATTATAGACCTATATCCAATCTCCCTTTTATGTCTAAAGTTCTTGAAAAAATAGTTGCAGCTCAGCTTTTTGATCATTTACACAGAAATAATTTGTTTGAAGAGTTTCAGTCAGGATTCAGAGTGCATCATAGCACAGAAACAGCACTGCTGAAAGTTACCAATGATCTCCTCTTAGCCTCTGATAGCGGACTTGTGTCTGTGCTTGTCCTGTTGGATCTCAGTGCTGCATTTGATACGGTCGATCACAGTAACTTATTACACAGACTTGAACATGTTATTGGGATTAAAGGAACTGCATTAGGCTGGTTTAAATCATATTTATCTGATAGATTTCAGTTTGTTCTTGTAAATGAAGAATCTTCCTCACACACCAGAGTAAGTCATGGAGTTCCCCAGGGTTCTGTGCTTGGACCGATTCTTTTTACTTTATACATGCTTCCATTAGGTAACATTATTAGACAGCATGGCATAAATTTCCATTGCTATGCTGATGATACTCAGCTGTACTTATCTATAAAACCAGATGAAACCAATAGGTTGGTCAGACTACAAGCATGTCTTAAAGACATAAAGACCTGGATGACTCAGAACTGTCTGCTGCTAAATTCAGACAAAACTGAAGTCGTTATCTTTGGACCTGAGCGTTTCAGGGAGAAATTGTCTAGCTATATAGTTACTCTAGATGGTATTTCCTTGGCTTCTAGTTCTACAGTGAGGAACCTTGGAGTTATTTTTGACCAGAACTTATCATTTGACTCGCATATAAAACAGGTTTCTAGGACTGCCTTCTTTCACCTTCGTAATATTGTTAAAATCAGGAACATCTTGTCTCAGAGTGATGCAGAAAAACTAATTCATGCATTTGTTACTTCAAGATTGGACTACTGTAATTCTTTATTATTGGGCTGTCCTACATATTCTCTGAAAAGCCTTCAGTTGATCCAAAATGCTGCAGCCAGAGTTCTGATGAGAACTAACAGGAGAGATCATATTTCTCCAGTTTTAGCTTCTCTTCATTGGCTCCCTGTTAAATTCAGAATAGAATTTAAGATTCTTCTCCTTACATATAAAACTCTTAATGACCGAGCTCCATCATATCTTAAAGATCTCATTGTAAGATATTTTCCTAACAGAGCACTTCGTTCCCAAACTGCAGGTTTACTTGAGGTTCCCAGAGTTTCTAAAAGTAGAATGGGAGGCAGAGCCTTCAGTTATCAGGCCCCTCACTTGTGGAATAAGCTGCCAGTAAATGTCCGGGAAGCAGACACCCTTTCCACTTTTAAGACCAGGCTTAAAACTTTCCTTTTTTATAAAGCTTATAGTTAGGTCTGTTGAATCTGATAGTGTGTCTGCTAGTGTGTCTTGTTCTGCCTCCACCTCTGGCACCCTCTATACTTTCATTACCCCCTACCCGAACCAGGGTTTGAATCCCATTCCCGCTTCTCTTACCTCTTTTATTTCTCCCCCTACCCGAACCAGGGTTTGCATCCCCACCCCGCTGTGACTGGTGTGCAGTTGGTGAGAGGCTGAGGTAGCTTGTGGCTGTAAAAAGATGGTTGTTGTGGTGTGAGGAGCAGATCTATATAGGGAGTATAGGGAATTACTCACTGAGTCTGGTCCTTTACTTTATTTTATTATTTATTTTTTCGTTAGCACAAGTTTCTTGTGTTTACCTTGAATAGGGATGGCTCATGTGATCCTGAAACATCCCATAGTTAAGCTGCTATAGGCCTAGACTGCTGGGGGGCCTCATCTGACACACCTTTCCTCACTTTACTCTCTTTATGTATATGTGATATTATTGTGGTCATTAACTCGTGTTTCCCTGTTCCAACAGATATCCTTTGAATGGTGTTACAGTGCCGCCGTCGCGGTGGCCCCCTCCCCCCCCTCCCCCCCTCCCCCCCTTTCTGTCTTCTCAAACCCCAGCTGGTCGAGGCGGATGGCCACCCTTCCTGAGTCTGGTTCTGCCAGAGGTTTCTTCCTGTTAAAAGGGAGTCGTTTCTCTCCACAGTCGCCTCAGGCACGCCGCTCAGGCCGGGAGATTGGACCGAAAAACAAAAAGTTTTCAGTGCAATCTGTTGGTTTTCTTAGCTAGGAAATTGTTTTTGAATTGGCTCTATATGAACGAATTGGATTATTTTATGAATTATGATTATTATTAATTAATTGAATTCCAATTGGCTTGAATTGGACTTACTATCTAAGTGCCTTGAGATGACATTTGTTGTATTTGGCGCTATATAAATTAAAAAAAAAAAAAAAAAAATGAATTGAATAGATACTCCGGACCGTTTCACAGGAGGTAGAATTCTCGGCAAAGTTTACCGACATACTCCGCTATCTTTACTGACATGGCGCGTTCGGACGGGACTAGATTTCCCGGTTATTATTACTTTACCCCAGGTCCCCCCATTAAACTAGTCCTGTCCGAATAGGGCTTTAAGCACACCGGGGTAATGGGAAACAGGTGGAATCATTCATACGACAATCAGACTGGAGCACGAGAGGAAGGGCAAGTGACCTGAAACGAGAGGGAAGTTTATCTTTCAAAATAAAACAGGAAATGACGAAACAATACATGAGACGAGACAAAAACCAGCTTGACCTCACCGCGGTGTGACACATATGGCAGCACATTTAAAATAAAACTAAATGCTAAAGGCTATACACTACTTTTGGATTAATTTTTGGATTTTGTGTACAAATGCGATTAATCGCGATTAATCAGGGAAATCATGCGATTAATTAGATTAAAATTTTTAATCGTTACCCAGCCTTGATAATTATTAAAGATATGCTCTAGTTATAGATAAAATAACTAAATAAAACCTGTTGGCAAAGATATGGACAGTTCCATGTAGCTGGTGGGGTGTGGTAGAAATCTTCAGAGTTTGCCATAAATAAATTGGGCTGTTGTTTTTATGACTTGGCAACAATTTATCTGATCATTGCAAACAGCATTGGCAGGTAAGAACAGGTGAAATCTAACATTAGACCATGAAGGGAGATGTTAAGAGTTCTGCCTACAGACGTGTTTCAGTTCATCAGGGATCCAAGGTGGTTTAGATAGATAGATGATAGATAATTTCCCAATTTGGGAAATTATTGTGTTGCAACAAAGATATGTAAACAATTAAAGGACAAACAAGCAAATAGAATAGAATGAAAATAGAGAATAAACAGATATAAACAAATCTACAGTATAGAATAAACATCAGAGAAATAAACATTAGCTATATACAAATCTACAGTATGAAGAGTAGGGTAAATAATAATAATAGTAATAATAATAAACATCAGTAAACTAATTAAAAACAGATTTGTACATTTAACAATAAAGGTAAAAATAAATTTAACTGAGCAGACTGAACCAATAAGAAATATAGGGTATATGGATAAAATATGGGGTATATGGATAATTTACATTATATTGTACTTCCTCCTATATTAAACTTCCTCCTCCTTCGTCTCCATTTTGTTCCTGCTCTGCATCCCTGACGTCTCCTTTTATTTCAGGGATCACTTGGGCTTTGGGAAGCTCAACCAATCAGCTGCTCAAAGATGTAAAACAACTTTGCCATCGCCATGATTATGCAGCATAACAGATGTAAATCATTACCAGCAGCATCTAAACCAGTAGAGTTTAATGTTTTAAAAATCAGAGTTTTCCCTGAAATGATGCAAAGAAAGACACAAATTGTGCTGCAGCAGGTTAATATGTTTCTAACAACTACACTCATTACTGTAAGTGCAATAAAACCCCCGACAGGAAGAAACAATCAGGCTATTTTACTCTGTTAAGCTACAACACACAGAAAATGGATATTTTCAGCGTGTGATACGTACAGTTGTTCAAAATATAATAGCATAACAACATCTGTCCTCAGTGCTGTTTTACTTCAGAGTCACAACACATGCAGATGAAATTATGTAAGTCATCACTAAGTAGTCTTTTATAACTTTTATAATCGTGTACATTCATTCTATCAGGGTTGAGAAACACAATAGCCCCTTTCACACTGAGGAATAACCCGCGTTTAATCCGCGAATTTAGCGTGTCCGCTGTTGCGTTCACACTGACGACCCGGGCTGCCGCGTCAATTCGACTCGCCATTCGACCCGCGTCGGACCCTAGTCTTTTTGCCGAGCCGAGTTTGGTGTGAACGCAATTGACGCGGGTCGGACGTGGGCGCGGCGTGACGTGACGTGAGGAATTTAAAAGACAGAATGGACAGCTGATTCAGAACAACAGCGACAGGTGAGGACAAGTTTCACTCTGTTTTAGCCTGCATCAAGTTCGAGACATTTTTGAAGATGGCCAACTGGGGAGACAAGGAGGTCCGCGAGCTCCTCAGCCTCCGAGCAGAGGACGTTATTTACCACCACATTTCGGGGACTATAGTGCTCTTGTATTCTCCGCATATGTTCTTCGGCGGCATCCCACGTTGTAACCATCCACACCCCGTAAAATAACATCTCCATGAACTGCATATACAATTGCAAAAACGAGTCCTCAAGGTGTATTTAACCCTACCTCCGACGCATGGCTTGTGCCTATGTCATTGTACACGCCCAGCATTGTATGTGTTTCGTGTGACGCTCTGCCACTAGGCAACGCCCCCTGAACTCGGCTTCAGGTGACACGGGTCACCTAACACGCCAAGCGGGTCGAAGTCGCAATTTGGACCCGCTAAGGTAGCGGGTCGCAGTGTGAAAGGGGCTACAGACTGTTGAAAACATTGAGGATGAGTGTTGAACCATCCTGGTTCATTGACTCCGTGCACCTTCGAAACGTTTATGACCAAGTAAGTCAAATCAAATCAAGTCAAATTTATTTGTAGCACATTTCATGTACAAAACAATTCAAAGTTCTTCAGATAAAATAAAAACATTGCAGCAGGGTGTGTAAGAAGCATTAAAAATACATAAAAGAATATAAAGAGAAACAAATAAAATTATTTAAATGAATTAAAAACAAGCAACAGTCCAGATAAGTTCAAAGATATCGTGCAGATTTCATGCATAGACACATGAGAAAACCTTTTCCTCCGGCACTTTCACTGGGTTTGAATGAAGTCTGTGTTTACTTGGGGTCCGATGACCTCTTGGCTGGGGATCCAAAGGGCTCCCTGATGTCTGTGTGAATGTGTTGGTCTTCCCTGAAGATGGTCGCCCTCTGTTGGGTGTTGCATTGTGTGTGTTCACCTAAAACTGTCTCCTGTTCAGCATCTTTCTTGGTCACCTTCAGAGCTTTACAGTCCCACTTGTAGAGGAGCCAGGCGTTAATCACAGCTAGGATGATGTGCCAGAAGATGTACATGTACCAGCGACAGGATTTCATGGGGAACTTGTTTTTGGCAGCAAAATCAAATCCAAATCAAATTTATTTGTAGCACATTTCATGTACAAAACAGTTCAAAGTGCTTCACATAAAATAAAAGCATTGCAGCAGGGAGTGGAAGAAGCATTAAAAATACATAAAAGAATATAAAGAGAAACAAAATAATTAAAATAATAAAAAACAAGCAACAGTCCAGATAAATTCAAAGATATCGTGCAGATTTCATGCATTGACACATGAGAAAAGAAATGTTTTTAACCTGGATTTAAAAATGTCTCCATTTGGTGAAAGTTTAATCTCCACTGGGAGTTTGTTCCACTTGTTTGCAGCATAACAGCTAAATGCTGCTTCTCCATGTTTAGTCTGGACTCTGGACTGGACCAGCTGACCTGAGTCCTTGTATCTAAAGATGAGATGAGTACGGTGGCCCTGAAGTGCAAATCACAACAACAACGGCAAAAGAGAAAATACAACGACATTAACCAAAACGGAAAAGGTAGGTACCCTCGGGCGAAATGAATCGTCGCTGATTGGACTGGTTGTGGTCCGTGCTTTAAACCGGAAAGACTGTGGTTTACATGTTTTCAAAATATAAGCGCTGCTAGTGAAAAAAGTACACACTGCTATTAAAGAATGCTATATTAAAAAATCAGTAATAATGAACTCATATGATAACTTTTTAGACTTTTACACTTCAAATAATACTTTCAAAATAAATTGGTTTAAACAATTTATCAAGAACCCATCTTCAATTTGGAACTTCATACCAAATGTTATTTTCTCTAAATTAGAAGGTCTTTTTACTTTGTAATTATAATGTTGAAAAAATCCCCTCAAAACTATCGTTCTTTCATAAACAGCTTCTTTCTTGGTCATTGATCTACAAAAAGATTTTTTTCCCCACATAGATACCACATATGGAACAATATTGGTATGAAGTTCCAAATTGAAGATGGGTTCTTGATACATTGTTTAAACCAATTTATTTTTTTATTTTAAATATATTGAAGTATTATTTAAAGTGTAAAAGTCTAAAATGTTAAGGCCGCCATTATCATATGAGTTCATTATTAAAGATTTTTTAATATAGTGGTTTTTGTTCCGCCATATAAAGTTTAATAACATCTTGTCAATATCTTTTGAGGTCTTTTTGTTAACATCAAGAGATAAAGCAGCATGTAAGACGGGATATTTACATCTAAATATTCTTTAAAAGCAGCGTATACGTTGTCATTAGAAGCGCTTTTATTTTGAAAACATGTAAACCATAGTCTTTCCAGTTTAAAGCACGGACCACCACCAGTCCAATCTGCGACGACTCATGTCGCCGAAGGTACCTACCTTTTCTTTTTTGGTTAATATTGTTGTGTTTTCTCTTTTGCCGTTGTGAATTGCACTTCAGGGCCACCGTAGATGAGGAAAGTTGTCACATTGGAACGACCACAGAGACGCAGGACGTCGACATGCTGACGAATGAATGCTGAAGCTGCATCTGAGCTGGGAACAGGGATGAAAAACATTGTGATGTACAATTGTTTTTAAACGTTTCTGCGAAATAATGCAGGAATTAGAAGTTCTGTCATAAGACTGAGTAGTTTTCAGCTCCTTCCATCCTCTGCTGACATGTGTTTTAACGGTGAAATGAAGTGTTATTATAAAAAAGGAGAGGACGCCTCGCTTCACTTCATCATTGCTGTCTAATTTATTTCAGGTATGTTTGAATGAGTGGAAATGAAAACATAAAAGTGCCCAACGTTTGTCCGACTGAATGCTGCTGCAGGCTGAAGAAGCTGAAGACTTCTGAAGGACGTTTCAGACGCTTGAACTAAAGACGTTTGACACGTTGAAATATGAACTGAGAGGAAAGTAAAGGGAAATCAACTTTAATTTAGATTTGAAAGGAAAGCATCAGGAAAACCGCAGGTAAGATGATAATGACAGTATTTAAAGAATTAATCACACGTTGATTCAGTAAGATTTTTTTTTTTTACCATTTAATCTTATTTTCATGCTGCAGTCGGACCTTCTGAGCAGCTCTGAACTGTTTTTATCTGCAGAAGCTGCTTTAATTGCAGCTTTGTGTCCTGCCCACCTCACCTTTCCCCCTCATTAACCTTCGTCCTGGTGATAGTGGCGGAGATTTCGACACCGCATTGCAGAGTCCTGATTCCTCTCCAAGTTCATGTTTGGCAACAGGTGGAAAAAACGCAGATAGGCTTCTTCTTCTTCTTCTCTTTCTGCTGCCGCGTATAGAATCACGATACACAGAGCAGCACACATCCTCAAATTCACCGTTAATTATTCACTAATGAACCAATAATTCTTTCAATATTTTTTTATAGCTATATTTGGCACATTTGTATTGGTTTAAAAATCCTTAACTAATAATGTTTAAACTAGGGCTGGGCAACGATTAAAATGTTTAATCTAATTAATCACATGATTTCCCTGATTAATCGTGATTAATCGCATTTGTACTCAAAATCCAAAAATGTATTCAAAAGTAGTGTATAGCTTTTAGCATTTAGTTTTATTTTAAATGGGCTGCCATATGAATGAAAGTGCCATAACATTTGTTGTGCAAACACACTTTTAATATCAACATCTTAATGTAGTTTTTATGTAGAAGTCTCGCTCCATTGTCTGTTTCCTTGAATGACTTGCTGCTATCAGTTGTGTGTTTTGCCTTTAAGTGATATTTTAGACTGGAACTACTACGGTGAGAAGACAATTCAACTTGACAGTGTTTACAGATGACTTTGGTTCTGTCGACTCCGCCGTCTGGAAGAACTTCAAAATGAAAATGGCGAGTAAAAGTTCCGTACCCTTCTCCAGGTTTGGTGGATCCGCCGATTACTTTCTTTTCCGGTTCCGCAGCAGACAGCAACAGACTTTTACAATAATAAAATAAATAATAAAACATGTAAAAAAAAAAACAACTGCGTTAATGCATTATACAATATTTATCGGCGTTGAATAATTAATGTGATAATAACGAGTTAACTCGCCCAGCCCTAGTTTAAAAGTATACTATATGTAATAGTGATAATAAAATAGTTAATGCAAAGCTTCAGATTATAGACCATCGACCAGGTTATATCAAGAGGTCGAGCAGCCAATAAATTAACATGTAAACATCTGACTTTATGACCAAAGTGCACAAGGAACCGTAAAGAAGTGTTTATATTTGGTCACACAAAACTACTCTAAAGGTTACCGATCACAAAAAGTAACTTATAAATGATGGTAATATTGTTATTTAAATAGTAACGATTAAATATAACATTATCCAGCGTTGTTCAAGGGCCTTTTCAGTTTAATTATTACCTTGATAGATTTTATCATTACAACTTTATTCCTTATGTTTCTTCCATTTGTGGAACCTCTGTTAAAAAAAACAAACATTATATTTAACTCCACATCCTAATGAGCATGGGGTTTTTATTGGTTATTGGACTTTATGCTCACGACTTCAGAACTTAACCCATCTGACCGTCCGCAGTGGTTCCAGTTGACTTTCCTTTGCTGTCTTCTCTGTGTGTTTCAGCTCTTTGTGGCTTCCTCTCTGACCTGCAGGGAATTAAAGGCAGTCAATAACTAACCAATGAAAAAGTAAAGTTCATCCCCTTCTTACAATGTTTGTGTCCTCGTCATGACCCCGATCGCGTTATGGATTTATATCTGAGCGAGAGGCAGAACTGCTGCAAATACACTTTCACTTCTGTGGTGCTCATGGTTCCCAAACTCTCATTTTAGCACCGGCAGAAAGAAAAGATGGCAGAAAACAACACTTTTTATGCCACGACAACCTGCCCAGGGAGCATTTAAGGTCACACATTATACCCATTTAAACAATTTCACAAAAATTCTGAAGTCTTATCGAGACATATGAGACAAGCTTTGATCAGAATACCTGTTGGTTTAAGCACAGTGGAGCTCTCTTTCAGCCCATTATGAGCCTGATTTTTATTTCTGTTTTTGGGGGCGGAGTCTTAACAATTGCTCAACCCCACCTTTTTGGGGAAGTCAGCAGCTACTCACTCAAAGCTGATCCTCCAGTCATACTAAAACCCTCCAGCTCTACATACAGATACATATAGTTACTCTGTTGATCCCAGAGGGAAATAGTTAAGCAGTGTAGCTGTAAGCTAGCAGCAGATGCTAATAAATGGGTATAGTACAAGTTAGGCTTAATTCAATTCAATTCAATTCAAAAATACTTTATTTATCCCAGAGGGAAATTAAATGTTGATGTAGCTCAATTAAATCAAAGAGTTATTATAGATGCTGATGGCTGTGGGCAGGAAAGATTTCCTGTAGCGGTCCGTTTTGCATCCAAACTGAAGAAGCCTTTGACTGAAGAGACTCTGTTTTCTGATAACAGTCTCATGGAGAGGATGTTCAGGGTTGTCCATAATTCTCTTGATTTTATGCAAAATCCTTCTTTGCATTATTGTCTCCAGAGGTTCCACAGTCGTCCCCAGAACAGAACCAGCCTTCCTTATCAGGTTGTTGAGTCTTTTTAGGTCCCTGGTTCTGATGCTGCTGCCCCAACAGATGACGCAAGAGGAAATGACGCTCTCAACAACAGACTTGTAGAAGATCTGCAACATCTTGTTGCAAACCTTGAAGGACCTTAGCTTCCTCAAGAAGTACAGTCTGCTCTGTCCTTTCTTGTAGATGGCTTCACTGTTGTGTCTCCAGTCCAGTCTGTTGTCCACATGAACACCAAGGTATTTATATTCCTCAACCACCTCCACTTCTTCTCCCATGATGGAAACAGGGTTTGATCTGACCTTGTTTCTCCTGAAATCTACAATCATCTCCTTTGTTTTGTTAACATTCAAGATGAGATGATTGTTCCCACACCATGCCACAAAGCGGTCCACCAGCTCTCTGTACTCAGCTTCTTGTCCATCTCTGATACACCCGACAACTGCAGAGTCATCTGAATATTTCTGTAGATGACAGGAGTCTGACTTGTACTGGAAGTCTGAAGTGTACAGAGTGAAAAGGAATGGTGAGAGTACAGTCCCCTGTGGTGCTCCTGTGCTGCTGATCACCCGGTTAGACACACAATTCTTCAGTCTGACAAACTGTGGTCTGTTTGTCAGGTAGTCATTAATCCAGGTGATTGTTGAGGCCTCCACCTGAGTCTTCTGGAGTTTCAGACTAAGCAGATCAGGCTGGATTGTGTTAAATGCACTGGAGAAATCAAAGAACATGATCCTCACAGTGCTGCCTGCTTTATCCAGATGACAGTGGATTTGTTGAAGCAGGTGTATGATAGCGTCTTCAACTCCAACTCCATGGCGATAAGCAAACTGCAGGGGGTCCTGATATGTGCTGGTTTGCTTACACAGGTGGGTCAACAGGAGTCTCTCCAGGACCTTCATGATGTGGGATGTCAGTGCAACAGGTCTGTAGTCATTGATATCTGAAGGGTGAGTTTTCTTTGGTACCGGAACCAGACAGGATGTCTTAAGGCTGTGTTCGAAACCGCATTTTTCTCCTACTAATCCTACTAACTTTTTGAGTTAGTATGCGAGTTTGAGTAAGCGATAAGTTCCCGGATGCATACTAGATTCTCCGAAATGTTGGGTATGCATCATGAAGTTACTACTCATACTCAAACTACCCAAGATGCAACATAACGGGACGTCGCCGATCGTCATTTCCTGTCAAAACGGCAGTTTCAAGCTAGCTACAACGAGGGTAGGTTCACTTCCTGTTTTCAAAACAAAAGCACCAATTGTATCGTAATTGTCAGGATCTGGATTTTAAGTTGTGTTCTTGTGGCTTAGTTATTGATGTTGTTTTTTTTCAGTACTTTGTTTTCTGTATTTAGATTTAGTCTTTGTTTAATTTTAGTTCTGTTTATTCAGTATTCAGTTGTTTTATTTTCTCCTTGTGTATTCCCTTAGTGTGCGCTCTCTCGCCCCCGTGTTCTGCCATCTCTCTCTCTCCTCAGTCTCTCTCCTGCTCTTTGCTCTCATTCACTCACCTGCAACCCGTTTCCAATCAACCACCAGTTCCTACTCCAGTAATCACCTCCCCAGTATATATGTCTGTCTAGTCCAACCACTCCTTGCCAGATCCTCTTCATTACCTTCAAAACTTTGGTCTTCTATACTTTGGTCTTGTCTTGTCCCCTGGTCCGTATTTCTAGTCCGCCTTCCTCGCCTTTGTGTTCTTGCCCCGGTCCCTGGTTTTCCTCGTCTGTCCTTTTGCTAGTGTTTTGTTATTTTCTTAGTTTCCTGTCCAGTTTAGTTTTGATAAATTCCAGCTTTGCTGCGCCTTTGGTTTGTTCCTTGTCAAATAAATCCTTTAACTTTATTTTGCCTCCCGTCGTGTCTGCACCTGGGTCCTCCCTTAAACACATCATGACAGTAATGGCTTTCCCTATGATAAAAGGCAACGGGTATTTTATTTTGTGAAAATAACAGGAAGTGCGTTGCTCACTGCGGCTAGCTTTAGTAGTGCCGAATTCGTGGGAACAAAATTATAAATAGCCGGTATTTTGTCAGGTTTTCAACACGTTGGGGATCTAAACGACTACTTTCTCGCCTGAAAATGTTTCAAATGTTGCTAAAGTTTACAGTTTAGAGCTTAAGCGAAATCAGCTTCTGGCCGGCTGATTTCGGCTCGAGCAGGAGCGAAATGGGTAAACGCTCTGCATACTGTCTGATCGATAAGTATGTAGTATGTAGTATGCGGTTTCGAACACAGCCTAAGACTTGAATTGTATTGAGCCCAAAGTTCTGAGTGTGGTTTAGCTTTTAGGCCAAGTCTGGATCAAAGAACTTTTACAGTTTCTTTTCAGCAAAAACATACCAGAAACACAACGAGAGCTCAACTGCTCAGCAAATTAAATGCAGATATCTTGAAAGAAGCAGCCGGGTTATCCAGCGTAGAGAGTTTTATCTTCTGCTTTTTAATAAATAAAGACCAAACTCTTTGCTTTGCTGTACAGAAGGAGGTTTTTAAAAGTCCTCCGTGCTGCAGATAAGTGCCGCTTCACCATAAATACGTGTTGTAATAACAAGCTGTCGACATGACGTACGAATGTGAGACTGAAGTTCAAGAACACGCCGCCCGGCTCCATCCTCAACGAGCTGATTAATGCTAGCCTGATAAACCAGCCTAAATGGATTGGATGTCTAATTTAGTCTGGCTCCGATCAATGGATACAACGGAACATTGTTGATGAGCACAACCCGTTGTCTTTCAAACCGTGTCTGTGCCTATAGGCCAACGCTCTGACCAATCAGCGCAACTGACTGTGACGTAGTAAGCGCGACAGAAAGCTTTGGTGGGAGAGGACTCTTCCAAAACTGATGCCAAGGCTGAATCAAACGAGCGCTGTTCCATTGCCGCCGCCATCTTTCTTGTTGTGCTTTCGCTTCCTCTATGTTCGCTTCCACTGCCCAATGTCGCACTGCTCTGTCGTCACTCCCTCAAAACCCCGCACCAGAACCCTCTGCCCCGCCCGCGTTGATTCAAAACACATCTCTGCGTTGTGATTGGTTTAGTTGCCATCTGCCAGATTCAGGGCAGTATTTTCAAAATGAAAAGTGGTTCGAGGCCAGACCCAACCGCAGGCAAAACATTTTGCCGTCCAGCAGTTGGCGCTGGTTTTCCAGGCTAGATTAATGCTGGTTATTAGGCGGCCTCTCCCTGCTGTGGCTCCACATGTTCGAACTTCTGTTTGAGCAGAAACAATCTGAAAGTATTACTCATGCTGAGGGAACATTAATCTGTTTACACAGTCGTGCTGCACAGACTCTTCTAATGGAGACAAAAAAACAAACCCTGATTATGTCAATCATTATATTCTACAGTTAAAACGTTATGGAACTGAAGATTGAATGAACAGTAAGGTGATTTGATTCTCTGTCAAATTTAGTATCACACAAGGAAATTAAAGGTGCTCGTTTCTCAACATTTTTCCTGGTAACTTCCCAAACATTAAGAGAATTTAGAGACTTTATTTGTGCTCAGTTGTTTAACCCTAATCCCTGATAGGGGACATTTTTGTCCACTCATGGTGTACTTTCTCCTCTAATTTCACACTGTAGATAGTGATACTCATCATATTTGGTCCAGTTGTGCATTTTTGACTATTTTTTCGAATTTCAAACACACATCATATACAATGCAATTTTTCATTGTGTAGAAAAAAAACATCAATTTCTGTGTTTTTTTACAGAAATTGGCGTTTACATCATATAAACCAGTATTTAAAGGGTTACGTTTTTGAAAACAATTGAAAACTTGGTAGTTATGATCAGAGCTGAAGTGGAATAAAAGATCTACGAAAAAAAAAGCAGAAAAAAATATTAACATATGATGTTTTTAGGTCGTTTTAAAAGGGGACTAAAATGTCCCTTTTCAGAAATTAAGTTGTGTTTTAAATCAAGTATGAGGGTTAAAAACTAATCATAGAAGATAAACAGTTTAGTTTAAGTCTCCATGAAGCGACAGGAATGTGACCCTGAGTCTCCATCACTGTTTGACTTGTAATAAGCTCATAATCCGACCTTTTAATAACACTTGGGTCTTACTTCAGCACGCATTAACACACCAGAGATGTGAGCCCACCCGAGGAAGGGGCAGGGGTCACAGTTCACGACCTCCAGACGACCGAGGAGGACTCGCACCTCCGATGCGAAGAAATGCTAATTCTCAGAAAGCATGCAAATAGCCTGGCTCTTCCTGGCTGAGGCCTCCCGTCATTGTTTACCCAGACTGCACCTGTGGTTCAGCGCGAATTTTAACACCACGACCACAGGAAGCACAGATGAGGCAGAGAATGTGAATGAGACAGAGGAAGGAAGGGAAAGACGGAATAAATACATGAAATTACAACAGAATCAGAACAAGTCAGTTCTCACACAACAAGGCCCCAGAGTTACACTGAAGCCCTCTTTATGTCAGGTGACCATCACTTTGTAGCTTTAATAAGAATAAATAATGAAAAATAATAAATTCATTGCAGATCATAGATTTCCTGTTGTGTCTCATCAGCTTCGTTTCATCTGTTAACAAACATAATTTCTACATCTCAGACCTGCAACACGTCCCATAAAAGTCAGGACAGAGAACCTTCTCCCACTCTGTGACGTTTCCTTCTCTGTTTCCTTCTCCCACTCTGTGACGTTTCCTTCTCCCACTCTGTGACGTTTCCTTCTCCCACTCTGTAACGTTTCCTTCTCCCACTCTGTGACGTTTCCTTCTACGACTCTGTAACGTTTCCTTCTCCCACTCTGTGACGTTTCCTTCTCCCACTCTGTGACGTTTCCTTCTACGACTCTGTAACGTTTCCTTCTCCCACTCTGTGACGTTTCCTTCTCCCACTCTGTGACGTTTCCTTCTCCCACTCTGTGACGTTTCCTTCTCCCACTCTGTAACGTTTCCTTCTCCCACTCTGTGACGTTTCCTTCTCCCACTCTGTAACGTTTCCCACTCTTGCTCCGTTTCTTCCAACAAAGATCTGGAACACTGATGGCTCTGACCACAGCACACGTTTCCACCGTGTGACGCTCCATCCCAGACGCCTCCGAGCCCAGAGAAGTGGACTCCGCCTCTGGACCAGGTTAACATCAGGCTTCTTCTCTGCACAGTAAAGTCTGTGAATGGAACTCTGGATCGTGGTGCTGGATAAAGGTTTCCCACAGTAATCCCTTGTCCGTGTGCTTCTATCAGCTGCTGATGAATGAGGGTTTTTGATGCAGCGACGTCTGAGGGGTCAGAGGTCACGGGGTTCCAGATTAGGCTCCAGATTTCTCAGGTACCTCCCGTGTGAATTTAAATTCAAACTTAAACACTTGGTCCTGCTCAGTCTGTTGGAGCTGCCTGATCAGAACAGAGTGGGATGCTTAACTTGTGTGTTTGTACAAAAAAACTACGTTAAAATATGAATGCAAACAGGTCGTCTGGGAAACAATTCCTCGAAAACTTCAGTTAATATTTAATGCTGAGGAGGAACTTCCTTCTTCCAACACGGTGAATTGCTGACTTCACATCCATAACCTGTCAGTCACATGATCATCTTTTTACAAGCTGTCCATAAACATTTAAAATTTTTAGCTGGCTGTGTGGGTGGGATACATATCGGTTTTACTTCATTAAAGTTTTAAAGCTTATTACCTGGCAAAAATGATCACTTTAAGGATCAACTGTGATATCTGAGCTGCTTCCTAAGCAGTCAATCTTTTCTGAGGATGCAGAAATGCCGTCCTAGTTTACGGGCTGAGAGATGAGCAGATCTGGAGGAGGCTGACGGGCCGTAAAGGTTAATCATTTTAAAAACATCATCCTGCACGAACAGCAGTGTACAGTTGGCGAGGTGTCGCAGTTCTCATGGTTTTATGGCGTTGTTGTGTGCCCAGGTAAATACAAGGGTGCTATCAAAGATGAGCTGATGAATGATTCCTTTAAAAAGCATTTGGAGATGAGGTCAGCACTGGGAAAACCTGCTTTGGTCTCATGTAGTTTATTCTCTGAAGGTTCGAGGTCAACTCTGATGCTTGACTTAAGTTCAACAAAGCTGATTAAATGTTATAAATATTTCCTCCCTTTTAAATAATGTGGTTATTGGCTGTCAGAAGCAAATAAAAGTATTGATCTGATAATACCATCATCCCTTCGTGCCTTTTTCTCGACATTGAAATTAAAACAATGTATTTGTAAAACAGAAGCCAGAAAATAAGAGCTTGTCGTCTGCAAAACATCAAATATGATGACGGCGCCCTTTCAGTGTATTCTTCATCGAATGTAAACATGTATGATCATTATGTGACTGACTGTAAACATGCTTTTAAGAAAAAATCTTCACTGTTCTGAGTATTTGAGATCAGTTTTCAGCTCCATAGAGTTGTATGTGGTGAGTAAAGCTCTTCCACTTCCTGGTTTATTCACGGAGCATCTAGAGATTCACACCAGGAACCGTCCTGCTGTGAAGCGACAAGCTAACCGCCACATTACCATGTAGCCCAACACATGGAGCTTACATGTAAACATTATCGTCATGAGCATAAAGAAATGCTTTTACTTGCATTTGCTTACCCAAGTTCAGTGAAAAGGTAAAAATAACGGGTCCTGAGATAGAACCCTGGGGAACACCTTAAGTTATCTCTAAAAGGTCAGTCGTAGCCCTCCACCTATACAATATCCGTGTTCCCGTAATTATTGATCCATTGGCATCAATTCAGAAAAGAAGTGAGGAGCCACGACTCCCAAAAGCTGAAAGGCCTCAATAGCTTTTAGTTTTATCCAGAATCAGAACCGGTCCAACTGAACATCACTCACAAAAAACTGGAGATGCCTCCTCTGCTGAACATGAAATATTTGGAAAACCAAACTGAATTTGACAAAATCAATCAATATCCATCACATATTGATCAGAAATGGATTCTGATCAAATGTTCTATGATGATCGACTCAAATGATCAAGGCCAATAGCAAAGGAGACTAATTCACTTGAAGTTACGAGGACTGAATTAGTCAAATATCTTAAGCAGATTCAAAAGGGACAAGAAATATATTTAAAAATCTAAACCTAATCTTTTGTAAAATAATTAAATGTTGGTGGGAATTTTATTCAAGAGCCTTTAAAGGACCTGGAGCAGCTGAAACGAACACAGAAGTAATTATATTTCAGAGAAGATGTGAACATAGACGCACATTTGATCCCAGTTCTATGTAGTTTGAATGGAAGTTTATAATATTTCCAACGATCCAAAAAGTGGTACAGGAGGTTATGAGCGAGCCAAGTGCACGTGATGGTCAGCATGGTGCTACTTTATGAGAATTTACAGCAGCTGTAACATCAGACAATAAAACATGAAATGGATCTGACCTGAATAATTTGATCCAGTTGATGGTGAAAGTAACTTGTTTAATTAACATTATGATCATAAACAGCTTCTCTTCTTCTTCTACTGATTTACACAACCTGGTTAACCCTCGCTTGTAAAAGTTCACAACGGCTGAGGTGTTTGATTCCTTTTGTTGTGTGCGATTCAAGTCTTTTGGAGACGTTAGTCATCTGGAAACCTGCAGCGGCTTCTTTTCTGAGCATTTCATTGCTGGTAAAGAGATAAGACTCGACACGCAGCGCTTTTTATGACTTCTGAGAATAAATCGTCTTATCGCGACACGCAAACTATTTTTATGAATTTAGCAATGAATTATTCCCCTGCTTCTGTTTGCTTTAATCTGATGGATCTGAAAGGCCTTAAAAAGGAGGAAAGAAATGGCCTGAATTTGTTTTAAAGGATCGTTTGTGATGATTTTCAAACATTGTTTGTTTTCAGAATGTTTTTTAAATGTCGTAATAAATAATATTTTTAAAGCTCAAGTATGGAGGCAGAAAATTAATGAGACTAAAAAAGAGGCTTCTCTCACACACAGTGTGTCATCCTGCAGCGCCCCCTGCAGGCTATCTGTTGTTAAAGCTCTTAGTACGTTTACATTCATTATCATTGAATTATTTCAGCTTCTTCAGGTAAACCTTTGCTCTCTGTTAACTTCTTCTGTTTAAACTGAAATGCCTGATTTTGCAAATAGACTTTCTGCTATTTAACTTTTAAAACACAGAAAATGAGACGATAAAATTAATCTGTTTATGATGGAGCGCACATACAAAAACTTCTGCTAAACTTCATGTGATTTGGTTGCAAGGTGCCTCTACATCAATAATAATAATAATAATAAATCAAATTTGTAACGCACTTTTCATTAGCAAAAATCTCAAAGTGCTACAAAGTACAACTAAAATCAGGGATAAAATCAACATCATAAAAATCATGTGGCGGCAGAATAGGCTTGCTTAAAAAGAAAAGTCTTTAAGCCTCTTTTGAAGTCGCCCAGTGGTTGCGGAGCTCTCAGATTGACCGGGAGAGAGTTCCAGAGACGGGGGGCAGCCACAGAGAATGCCCGATCTCCCATGGTCCTTAATCTGGATCGAGGAAGGTGGAGGAGGTTGCAGTCTTGTGATCGTAGAGATCTGGTGGATGAATGTCGAATGAGAAGGTCCTTCAGATAATCTGGTGAGGTTCCGTTTAAGCATTGATGGGTGATGAGAGCAATTTTGTACTGAATTCTGTAAGTGACAGGAAGCCAGTGAAGATCATGGAGAATAGGTGTAATATGGTCAGATTTACGAGCTCTCAATAGAACCCTGGCTGCACTGTTTTGAATGTATTGAAGCTTCTGAAGGTGTTTTCTGTGGATTCCAACAAACAGAGAATTGCAGTAGTCGAGCCTGGAGGACACAAAGGCATGGACGAGAGTCTCGGCATCAGAGAAAGAGAGAGATAGACGAATTTTGGAGATATTACGAAGATGAAAGAAGCAGGTTTTAAACAGATGCTTAATGTGATTTTCAAATGTAAGTTGAGAATCCATAATATAATCAATTACATAATATAATCAAATACATTTTATATTGATGGATAACAATGTTTTTCATGGATATTAATCATAGCAGGGTACAGGTGCCGGTTCGTTATCATGTACCTAATTTAAATCATTAACAGATTAAAGAGAAATAAAAAAGGTGAAATGTCTTCAGAGAGCTGAGATTATTCAAAGAGAGTGAAAGTTTTAGCAGTCGTGAAAATGAATGAAGAGCTTGGATAGTGTGGAGGAAAGAAGTGCCACATATGGTTTGAATCAATTAATAAAACCTAAAAAATAAAATGAAAACCTGATTTGTCTATTTGTTGCTTTATTTATTTTTTTCACTGCTTATTTATTTGTATGTAAGCTACATTTTATTTATGTAAGTATGTAATCATTAATTATGAAACAATTCATTGATAAAATAATGAATTAATCCATTCACATTAGCGACTAATCTTCGTCCGCTATGGGACTTTTCTTGTTTTCTTCATATTTATTCAGTATCTGTAACCAACAGGTTGTTCCACCAAAGTACAATTTTAATAGAATGAGAAAAATAAAAGAATATTAAAATAACATAAGAGCAAATAAATGAACAGGATTTGAGAAAATTAACATAAAATAATTCAGCATTTAATAATTCAGTAAGAAGTTCTATAAAGAAACACAATCAAATAACTCTAAAAATTAATTAAAATACCATGTGGTTTTTGCATTAACTCATTCATTATTCAATCACTTATTTTCTAGACTGTATTTCATAATTCTTTTTCTTTTTCTTTTAAATATTTATTATGTTATGTCGCACTATCACTGTTTTTGTAGTTTCTTCTCTATGCCTGTAGGAGGCCGCACGGAACTGAAGACGAGTTTAGTTATTTGGAACCGTAGAAGAAGAAGACGAGAAGGCGCAACCGAGAGAGCAATTAAAATGTCTGCTCCGAAAACCATTCCAAAAGATGCCCAGGTAACGTTTACACATCTGAATCTGTTCGTGTTGTTTTTTTTAAACAATCTGCAGCCGGACGTAGCACGACTCTTTCTCTTATTTGAACACACCAGTGAACGTTAACAGTCGCTGCATCTGTGCAGCTTTTTAGCGAACTTAGCTTATCAGCTAACTTAGCAATTAGCCTCGCTGCAGTTAAAATCAATACTAGCATGTTAGCCTAGTTGTTAGCTTGTAGCACAGATTTATTTGGGGTGCTGATTTGAAGGATCTGTGTAGATGTTTTGCTCAGACAGTTGCTTCATATCTGACTGGTGTTTCTGAGTATTTAAGCCTTTTTGTGGCTTGTTTTGGGACGCGATGAGTAGAGTGATCCGTGCGGGTTTATCAGCTTGATTGGGTTATAACATGATTTACAGAGACGAATGAACGGTTATGTCAAGAGTCTGTGGACAAATGTAGCTTTAAAACAGCTTAATTGGATTAAAACTTGACATTTAAAGAGGGAAGCTGATAATTTGTACCGTCTATCTATAATTACAGTATTTTTTAGTGTTTATAAGCGCTGATAAATAAGTTATTACATTTTTTTCGAGATGAGATGTTATGTTTTGTCAGTTTAAAGTGCAGCTCAGTCAGCATTTCTGCAGGTAAAGACAGAAGGTTAATGTCCCTGTTTTATTTTGATGTTTAAATTTAAAGTCATAATGCAGAACATGTGCAGACAGCATTGTTTTGGTAAATGCTTCCATTTTAGGTTAAACATGTAATCGGTCCCTAAAAGAACATTAAAATCAAGGAGTTTCCCACAGTAAGTAAACCCATCGGTGGTTGCTCTGCAGGTGATGATGCAGATCCTGAAGGACATGGGGATCACCGAGTACGAACCGCGAGTCATCAACCAGATGCTGGAGTTCACCTACAGTAAGTCTGCTGTGTGGAGAGTTTGACCTGAAAGCTGATGTTTCTATTCCCGTAGAACCCAAATATCACAACTGAAACTGACATTCAACACTTTTATCTTTCCCTCACTTACTGTATTATTCAGAATATTTTGTTATTGACATTCTACATTTGGGCTTTTTATGATGGTGGGCAGTGGGATCATCTTGAAAAAGGATCCTAACTCAAGGGATGAACCAGTGTTGTGTCCACACAGAACAGACAACTTAGCAAAGAAGCCATTTTAAACTGGCTCTTTAGGCTCTTTGTTCCCAGCAGCCTGTCACAGAGACACATAATTTGTTCCCGTTTCTTTAGCTGCATCTGTGAAAAACAGCTTCATAGTTTAAACTTTTTTGTACATTTACGTTTAAAACTGCTTTCAGTTACCAAAAGAGTCAAATTAATATAAGAAATTCAGTTTAAAAAAAATGCTAATCACAAAATAATGAAAAAACGGACAATAATAAGAATTACATGTTAAACAACATCAAGAAAAAGTAAATAAGATTCAATTTAAAGCTTAAAAAAGGAATATAAGATAAAATCTAATGACCAATTATGAAACGATTCATATAAATTAAATGATTAAACTGTTTTATGCCACCAGAAATGAATAATCTAGAAGCTCTTTGTGGGTTTTAGACTGGAATTAAGATTTGTTCCCATTTCTTTAGCTGCATGTGTGAAAAACAGCAAAGATAACAGAGTCTGACAGACAGAAAACAGGATTTCTGCAGCAACAAGGTGATTCCCAAAGAGCTGTTAGCTGAAAACTTGGCATATCTCAGCATGGTGTGCAGTGTGTCCTTAAAACATTTGAGGAAACTGGACAAGTGGAGGACATGGCCCACATGTCCTCCACAGGGGCCGCGGCGGCGGCGGCACTGTAACACCATTCAAAGGATATCTGTTGGAACAGGGAAACACAAGTTAATGACCACAATAATATCACATATACATAAAGAGAGTAAAGTGAGGAAAGGTGTGACAGATGAGCTCCCCCAGCAGTCTAGGCCTATAGCAGCTTAACTATGTGATGTTTCAGGATTACCTGAGCCATCCCTATTCAAGGTAAACACAAGAAACTTGTGCTAACGAAAAAATAAATAAATAAATAAATAAATAAAGGACCAGACTCAGTGAGTAATTCCCTATACTCCCTATATAGATCTGCTCCTCACACCACAACAACCATCTTTTTACTGAACTAACAGAACTGAACTAACTCTGGTTCTGACTCAGATTCTGGGTTTATGTTCATGTTGGAACATGTTTCAGTGAATCTCTGCAGCTGCTTCCTGTTTCCCTGGAACCATTGGTGCTTCAACACCTTTAAATAAAACTTTCATGTCATTGTTCTCAATTTATTATTAATATTTTAAGTTTATTAACTTAATAGTTTATGTTCATCTGCTGTTTCCGTCTGCAGGATATGTGACGACTATCATCGACGACGCCAAAATTTACGCCACACACGCTAAGAAGTCCAGCGTGGACGCCGATGACATCAAACTCGCCATCCAGTGCCGCATGGACCAGTCGTTCACCTCGCCGCCACCACGAGACGTAAGCATTTCCAGCACTTTTCTCCCTGTGACTGAATGATGGATACATGAACCAACTGGAAGCAAAGGATTTTGCAATTATTATTATTATTATTATTATTAAAACATGATTTGATCTGATATCAACTGAGATTTTGAATTAATTTCTAAAACATCTTTGAGCTGAAAAATGATCCGATTCAAAGAATCGAATCAATGTCAACAAATAAATCATAAATCAAACTTAAATTACATGTGAAAAGTGATAATATGAACTGATCAGAAATGGGTTAATCTGAACTGTGATTAAAGGGAATTAAACTCTGGTTAAAACTCATTAAAGCACCCGTCAGCATCAGACATGTGAACCATTCTGGAGTCATTCTGGGTTTGTCTTTGTATTTCATCCTTCGTTCTCCGGCTCTGCTCTCTGTTCAGTTCCTGTTGGAAGTTGCGAGGCAGAAGAACCAGACTCCCCTCCCCCTCATCAAACCTTACACCGGCCCCCGACTCCCCCCAGACCGCTACTGCCTCACCGCCCCCAACTACAGGCTCAAATGCACCCAGAAGAAGGTGGGAACACTTCATCTTTCCTTCCAACACCAGCTTCATTTCACTGAAACTCTGTTGCTGACGTCTTTCTTCCTTCAGGTGTCGTCGTCTGCCGGCAGGATATCGGTGCCTCGCCTCAGCGTCGGCGCCGTCTCCAGCAGACCCACCACGCCCACCATCGGTGAGTCGCTGTGGTTCAGCTGTAGCGGGCACAAGACTTCACATATACTTTAAAGGGATAGTTCGCCTCTTTTGACATGAAGCTGTATGACATCCCATATCAGCAACATTATTTATGAACATTTTCTTACCCCCTGCTGCGTCCTGTGAGCCGAGTTCCAGCCTCGTTTTGGTGTTGATGAAGGTAGCAGGGTTCCCGCGGGGTCTTAAAAAGTCTTAAAAGCATTGAATTTATGAATTTGGAAATAATACCTTAAAAAGTCAACTAAGCTACTATTATTTTGAAAAGCCTAAATAACGTAGCCTAAATGAAGAGTGGCGGAACCAATCATTGAGAACGCAACGCTGCCGCTACCGCTCTGCCCCGGGTCCGATCACATTGCTACAGCACTGACACAGACCACAGCAACAAGCCAAGCAGAAGCGTGAAAAATCAAGGCAAATCTCAGCAGAAAACAAGAAAGTTTAACTTACGCCGTTATGTTGTTTTTTAACATTTGTTTGCGTGTCCTTGCTTCCCATTTCTTGCTGGGATTATGGGGAAATGTAAATGTAATGAAGCGTGGCGCGAGAAAGAATCATTTTGTCACTGGTTAAAACCAGTGGACAATAATGTATACGAGGCTTTTTGCACAGTGTGCAAAAAGAGGATTCAGCTTGGTACCATGGGCTTGAAGGCTTTAGAGTCTCACGCCAAGTCCTCCAAGCACATGAATAATATCAAAGCGAAGGATCAAACTCCTTCCATCGCCGGGGTGTTTCAACCGGCCAACGCTAGCCAGTTAGCTATTAATGTATCTGAGCTAGCAGATAACGTTAACCAGCCAACTGCTAGTACAGCTCCTCCAGTTACGACCGTCACCGCAACTAGAGTAGATCTGCGAACAGCTTTTGGGTCCACACCAACCATGAAAGCAGAAGTGTTGTGGACTCCTAACACAATCGCCAAACACATTCATATAATGGAAACGAGGGTATTTCAGAGTTGTTTAAATGCATGTTCCCCGATTCCGACATCGCTGCCACAATTACTTGTGGTCCCGACAAAACGGCGTACATAGCCAAGTTTGGTTTAGCTGTGTATATTAAACAGGAACTGGTGTCCAAGGTAAACAAATCACCGTCCGTTCTTATGTTCGATGAGAGCCTCAACGAAACGACAAATTTTTTAGTTGATTTTCATTATTTATAGATCTCTCTACTCCCCATATTCCCAGCATGGAATAAGTAGCTAGCTAACATAACCAATGTTAAAAAACAACTTAACTATGTCAGTTAAACTTTTTTGTGGTCTGCTGAAATTTTCTTTGATTTTTCACACCTCTGTTTGGCTTGTTGTCTGTGTCTGTGCTGTGGTGTTGTAGCGTTTACTACTACTATGCTGCAATGTTTCATCAATGCTTTACACAGTCCACACTTTCATTTGTTTGAGAAATAAATGAACAAATTAAAAAAAACAAAAAAGTTTCTTTGCCGGTAGGTCTGTGAAATAGGCCGTGAAATAGGTATTATTTTTTTTATAAATGGTCTTAAAAAGGTCTTAAAAAAACTTAAATTTGACTTGAAGAAACCTGTAGGAACCCTGGGTAGTCAGTCTAGTTGGCTGGGGTTTAAAAAATAAAGCGTTTTTCTTCTCAAAACAATATGCGTTCAAAAGAGTAATACATTGGAAAAAAATCAAAGTCTTACCAAGTATATTTGTCTCATTTCTAGTCAAAATATCTCATTACACTTAATGTAAGACACAACTGCCTAACAAGTACTATTTCAGCCAGATATAGGGACTTGTTTGAAGACAATACATCTGGAATATCTTGTTAAATGAAAAAGTCTTGAAAACAAATCAGATTTCATATGAAACAAGCTTTTTCTTTTACATTTGAAGAGGTTTTTAAGCTAATTTCAAGATCTCTTTTATCTCAAAAGTCCCAAATATCACATCTTATTTCAAGAAATCTTGACAAGCCGATTTTCACTAGTTCCATTGGCAGATTTGTTTTTGCTTACTTGAAGCAAAAACTTCTTGTATTTGTTGTTTTTCTTACTTATTTTTGGAGGGGCATTTTTTCCAGTGTACATTTGCATCACAAAATCGTTCTCCAGGAAAAAGTCAGATCTCACAATCGCTTGGCCTTATTTTCTCTCCCTTCGTAACACTGCCTGCTGCCGCCTGCCGACAGCCGCGCCTGTTACGGTGTTTGCTGCTCGGAAGCAGGGGACTGCACGGTCTACACAGCAGGCAGTGATACGAAGGAGAGAAAATAGGGCCAAGCGATTGTGAGGTCTGACTTTTTCCTGGAGAACGATTTTGTGATGCAAATGTATTACTCTTTTGAACGCATATTGTTTTGAGAAGCAAAAAGCTTTATTTTTTAAACCCCAGCCAACTAGCCGGACTACCTTCATCAACACCAAAACGAGGCTGGAACTCAGCTATAAATTATATTGCTAGTATGGGATGTCATACAGCTTCATGTCAAAAGAGGCGAACTATCCCTTTAAAGTACTTTCAATCAAATAAAAAGAGTCTATGGTGCAGTAAAAGGGCCAAAATTAAGATGATTGAGGCGATATACTTGAAGCGGGAGGTTATATTTCACTTATCCAACCAATGATGAGTCGGCACTGACAACCAATCAGCTGATGCTTCAGCTTGGAAGGTAACGCCTGCATCTAACGCAGCTTCTTGTTGGATCACCTGCTTGTTGCCCCGGCTGTACGTTAGCATGGAGAAGCTAACGATTAGCAGCTCCTGGGTTAGATACTCCCTCTGTGGCCAAACCACCCACTAAGTCTTCTTCTTTGGTTTCTAATATGCTGCCGAGTAGTTGCTGTGTTAGCTCGTCTGATTTTCTATTTACCGGGAGATTTTTATCCCCAAAGTGTAATTGAGCAAATATTCCTGTTGCATCATTACAGCTCCATATATTTTAAATTGCATCTATTTTGTGACTCATAAGAAACCAAAAGTTCAGCAGGTCAAGGTTTTTAGTTTTTAGTGAGAAACTTTAGTTCAGGTTTGATAGATTTGACTTTTGAAGCCATGAAATATAAAATATTTGCAAAGGAAGATGCTCCAGTAGCTCGTTTGACAGTTACTGTGTGTTTGGTGACACCTGCTGAAACTTAAACTGTAGATTCGGTGATTAAATTTACCGCCTTCATAAACTTTGGGTCAGGCTTTCTCTCTGAGCATTTTTAATCTGCAGCCTGTTGGAACCGGGATGTTAAAATGAAGTTTTCTTTAGAAACACCGTTGGGTTAACAATGCCGGCTTATCATTGGTTGGATTGGTAACTGGCTTCGGCGAGGATATAACCTCGTGTGAGAGTAGCCCTGGACCCGAATACTGGGCTCTAACTGGGACCAGTGGTCCACCAGTGTGTCCTCACCAGTGTTTTGTCCACAGGAACTTCGTCTGTCCAGTCGGTCGGCGCTAAAGTCGGAACGCCGGTGTCTCTGACGGGTCAAAGGTTCACCGTTCAGATCCCACCGCCCTCTCAGACGGCCACCACCAAAACCAGTAAGAACCCACATCATCACAATGAGAATCTGATTGGACTGAAGACAAGTTTCGGTGCAATCTGTTGGTTTCCTTAGCTAGGAATATGTTTTTGAATTGGCTCTATATGAACGAATTGGATTATTTTGTAAATAATTATGATTACAATTAATTGAATTCCAATTGGCTTGAATTGGACTTTATTATTTAAGTGCCTTGAGATGACATTTGTTGTATTTGGCGCTATATACATAAAAATTAATTGAATTGAATTGAATTAATGTTTCCAGAGTGAAGAGATTCAGGATCTGCTCGCCTTTTACATCTAAAGCAGCGTTTTTATTAAGTATTCTGGAGAAAAGTAACAGATCTTCACCAATCTTTGACGAGCTGAAGCCAACAGAAGAGAAAAAGAGATTACAAACCACATTTCTAAAAGATTGATTTAGTTGTTGATCATGGCTGAACATCAGATTCTTGAAAATTTGAACCTTTTTGGCTTCACGGTTTGGAGATAGAAGTTCACCAGATTAACCTTTTAGCTTCTGTGTCCATGATGAACAGGTTTTGGGTGGATGAGCCGGAGCTGGAAGCCATGACATCACCTGAATATTATGTTTTCAGGGCTTTTGTCGCCTTGTCCTGTAACATCAAGTTAAGCTGCAACTCCTTCGTCTTTCAACACAGACGAATCACATTTGTTTTTCTCTTTCACTGTTTTAGTTTCTCATTTCCTGCTTCCACGTCTGTTCGGGACCTAAAAATGTTCAATTATTTGGTCATTTTTTTTTTAATCCAACGTTAAATCGGAGCGAAGACATTTTCCTGCTGACTGGATTTAGCAACAATAAAGAAAAACATTCAGCCGATAACGAACGTGCGTCTGCGGCTGACCGCCGTACGTGGCTCATGATTCAAGATAATTTTATTTGTCACATACACAATCATACACAGTACAATATGCAGTGAAATTCTTCCTTGTCCTGCTACCAATAAAAGGATAATTAAAATTAAATATGAATAAAAAATATAAAATAAGAATAAAAGAAAATGTATAAGGTATCTGTCTGTCGTATGTGTTACGACCTAGAACAGGAGCACTTAACAAATTAAGAATCGCATATAAAACGACTAGATATAAACAAACGTTGGGAGCAGGTACAACGACAGCCAACCTCACCGGCGCCATCATTCGAATATCATTACGATGTCAGAAAATAAACTCGCCGTCTTTGTCTCGACAGCAACGCCGTCCACGCCCGCCGTGTCCAACGTCCTCATCAACCCGTCTCTGATCGGCTCCAAGAACATCCTCATCACCACCAACTTGGTGTCGCAGAACGCCGGCGGGGACTCGCTGAAGAGGAAGCACGAAGACGACGACGACTACGACGCTTTATGACGCCGAGGATGACTTTATTATCACCTTTGTTACAATCCTGCAGAATAACAGAAAAAGAGACTAACCCCCACTCCTGGCTTGTTAAGAACTTACGATGTTAGCTGTTTTGTAAAATGTTTGCTTAACCAGAGGAAGACGACTCACTCGCGCTGAAGGTCGACCGGTCGAAGTGCAGCAGAAGATGAAGTCACAATAAACTGCGTTCAAACAAAAGCTCATCTGTGGTGTTCTGAATTTTTTCATGTTCATAAACATGGCCGACTCTGACATGACAGAACGATGACATCAGAGCTGAATTCCTGAAGACGTCTCTCCATGTTTCAGTCATATACGAACAAGAACTTTGGTTATTAATTTGCAGGGTTGATTGCTTATTTAGCCCCATAACGGCATATATTAAGAGTAATAATCACACAATAATCATAGTTTTATGAATAAGCATTTATTTAGAAAAACATTGGAAAGAAATGTACTTACAAAACTGTTTCCTCTGGTACTTTCACTGGTTTTGAATGAAATCCGTATTGACTACAGGATCTCTACTTCATAAAAAAAGCAGGAGGTATGTCAAGCTTACAGTAAAAAGTTCGTCGTAAAAATCCCTGCCCGTTTTTTATGCCGAGACATTTATTGCAGAACTAGCTTCTACAGGGCGTTTTTGGCCAGGGAGTTCAGGTCTGAGTCCAATATTACCCCGAGATTTCTAACTTCATGCAAGACCTCATGACTACAGCCTGATAATTAGCCCTTTTGCAGTGCTGATGGGAGGGCATCTCTGGTAGGGGGAATGCACAATTCTGGCAAGGCAGATGATGCCATGCAGAATGCTTTATACCTTGCCTCGTTGACATCATCAGCTTCTGGTTGATCATAGAGGACTTTGTTGCACAGACTTGTGTAGATGCACCAACTGTTTTTACACAAAAGAAATTGAGGACAGGGAAGACGATCACAGTCCTGTCTCTGACTGTGAGGAATAGCTTTACTATTCTGTTTTGCATATTGTAAATTTGTAAATATGTTTTCTATCTTTTTGTGGTTTGGATGTATTGTAAATAGTTGTGAGTGAATAAATGAACGAACGAAAGAATAATTTCATGGTCCTTTTCATTACTAAAACTCAGTTGATTACCTTTTATTGATAGAAATGACTTGCATAAAAAAATAACTAGGTCGCCCACTTGCCTCATTATTCTTCGTGGGGACGGCTATGTATAAAGCACGTTTTAGGATCAATTTGGTCGATTTTAGAAGACTTCTTGGAGAATTCCTTTATATCGGTAACGTTGAATGAAACCAAGGAGGCAGCCATGTTGCCGGTTTGTTGTCATAAATCTGCTACTCTATTGGTTTAGCACGATCACGTGTCGAGCCGTGCCACTACTCCCTGGCCAAAAATGATTACGCCCTGTAGAAGCTAGTTCTGCAATAAATGTCTCGGCATAAAAAACGGGCAGGGATTTTTACGACGAACTTTTTACTGTAAGCTTGACATACCTCCTGCTTTTTTATGAAGTAGAGATCCTGTAGTTGCTAGACGTCGGAGCAACATGAAACGAAAACGGGGTTCACCTTACGGCCTAGGGAGGACTCGCATCTGTTGAGGATGGTCTCTTCTGAGGATCCAAAGGGCTCCCTGATGTCTGTGTGAATGTGTTGGTCTTCCCTGAAGATGGTCGCCCTCTGTTGGGTGTTGCATTGTGTGTGTTTAGCTGAAACTGTCTCCTGTTCAGCATCTTTCTTGGTCACCTTCAGAGCTTTACAGTCCCACTTGTAGAGGAGCCAGGCGTTAATCACAGCTAGGATGATGGTGTGCCAGAAGATGTACATGTACCAGTGACAGGATTTCATGGGGAACTTGTTTTTGGCAGCAAAATCAAATCAAAATCAAATCAAATTTATTTGTGGCACATTTCATGTATAAAACAATTCAAAGTGCTTCACATAAAATAAGAGCATTGCAGCAGGGAGTGGAAGAAGCATTCAAAATACATAAAATAATATAAAGAGAAACAATTAAAATGATTAAAAACAAGCAACAGTCCAGATAAGTTCAAACATATCGTGCAGATTTCATGCATAGACACATGAGAAAAGAAATGTTTTTAAGCTGGATTTAAAAATGTCTCCATTTGGTGAAAGTTTAATCTCCACTGGCAGTTTGTTCCACTTGTTTGCAGCATAACAGCTAAATGCTGCTTCTCCATGTTTAGTCTGGACTCTGGACTGGACCAGCTGACCTGAGTCCTTGGATCTAAGAGCTCTGCTGAGTTTATATTCTCTGAACATATCACAGATTGTAAACCATCAGCAGGCTTTTAAAATCTATTCTGTGACTGTCTGGAAGCCAGAGTAAAGATTTTAAAGCTGCTGTGATGTGTTCAGATCTCTTAGTCCGGGTTAAAATCCAGCAGCAGCATTCTGGATGAGCTGCAGATGTTTAATGCTCTTTTTGGGAAGTCCAGTTAAAAGAGTCCAACAGATCCACGCCTCCCATGTGATTGTTTTGTATTCGTATTCCATCGACACTCCCTTGGTACACATCGAAGTCTCAGAGTATGTCACAGATCCCAGTTCCAGCCACAGTTTGAAGCCCCATGGGTGTGGCTTGCCGTGCGTATATTGCTTGATGGTACCGAATCTCCCCTTGAAAGGAATCATTGTTTCATCCACAGAGTCGTGCTCTTCGGGTTCCACCTGCAGGTTTTTCCTCCCTCAATGAATTTAGCCATGGTCTGAGTTTCCAGAGTTTGTCCTTCTTTTCCATCTCTGGCACAGTCAAGTTGTTTTCAAAGTGTAATGAAGTCAACAGAGATTGGAATCTGTTGCGGGACATCACATCAGAAATGGATGTACCATGTGTCTATCTTCCAATACAGACAAACTCCGGACATTTGCATTAGGCCCATCCTCAGCTACATACCAAGCATCTTCTCAATTTCCTTCTTATTGGTGTTAAAGGATAAGACCGTTTTTTTGACATTGGGCCCTTGATTTCACATTATAACATGATGTTCTACTCACCCCTGCTTGTTGTTGGTCATTTGGAGCTGTTCCGAAGATATTCGAGAGGCGTCTGGCTGCTCTCTTGAGATATTCTCTGCAGCTTCCCACCTACTGCTACCCACCCAATCAATTAACACAAAAGGAGCAAATCCTCTTGTGCAAAAAGAAATTATTAAAACAAAAACTTTAACTAAACAAAAACATCAAACTATTAAATGTGGTTTGCTGAATATCAGATCTCTCCTTTCGAAGTCTCTGTTAGTGAATGAGTTGATTTGTGATCATCATATTGATATATTTTGTCTTACAGAAACCTGGCTGCAGCAGGAGGATCATGTTAGCATTAATGAAGCAACTCCCTCTGACTGTTTAAATGTTCACGTTCCTCGAACCACAGGCAGAGGAGGGGGAGTGGCAGCTATTTTCAGATCAGGGTTACTCATCAGTCCCAGACCCAAGATTAGTTTGAGCTCTTTTGAATATCTGATTCTCAGTTTTTCCCACGCAAAGTGGAAATCCCAGAAACCTCTTGTGTTTGTTGTTGTGTATCGTCCACCTGGCCCTTATTCTGAGTTTCTGTCTGAATTCTCAGAGTTTTTATCCCAGTTAGTGCTGAGTACAGATAAAGTCATTGTAGTGGGTGACTTTAATATTCATGTAGATGTTGAAAATGACAGCCTGAATATGAACTTTAATTCTATATTGGACTCTATTGGATTTTCTCAGAGTGTACACAGACCGACTCACTGCCTTAATCACACCCTTGATCTTGTTCTGACTTATGGCATTGAGAGTGAACAGTTAACAGTGTTCCCTCATAACCCTGTCTTATCTGACCATTTTCTGATAACCTTTGAGTTTACATTACTTGACTATACAGTTTCTGAGAAGAAATTTACGTATAGAAGGTGTCTATCAGAGGATGCTGTAACCAGATTTAAAGAATTAATTCCATCATCCTTTTCTTCACTGCCATGTGCAGATATGACAGAGGACGACTACCTAAACTTTACTCCAGCAGCACTTGACTCTCTTGTTGACAGCACTATAGTTTCAATGCGTACAGCACTGGACAATGTTGCCCCTCTGAAAAGGAAGATAATCAGTCAGAAGAGGTTGGCTCCTTGGTATAATTCACAGCTGCGTGCTTTAAAGCAGACTGCAAGAAAGCTGGAGAGACAGTGGCGTTCCTCTAATTTAGAAGAGTCTCAGTTAGTCTGGAAAGATAGTTTAACAATGTATAAGAAAGCCCTTCGTAAAGCTAGAACTGCTTATTATTCATCATTGATAGAAGAGAATAAGAATAATCCCAGGTTTCTTTTCAGCACTGTAGCCAGTCTGACTAAGAGTCCGAGCTCTGCTGAGCCAGTTATTCCTTTAACTCTCAGCAGTGATGATTTCATGAGCTTCTTTATTAATAAAATTGTTTCTATCAGAGAGAAGATTGATGGAGTCCTTCCCACTATTATTAGTGATGTATCATCAAGTACAGCAGCTTTAGAAGTATCTTTAGAACCTGATTTGTATTTAGACGGCTTCTGCCCAGTTGATCTCTCTGAACTAACAACAGCAATAGTCTCTTCTAAACCATCAACTTGTGTTTTAGACCCAATCCCAACCAAACTGTTCAAGGAGGTTTTCCCATTAATTGACACTTCCATATTGGATTTGATCAATCTGTCTTTGTTGACAGGATATGTACCTCAGACTTTTAAGGTTGCTGTAATTAAACCTTTACTTAAAAAACCTACTCTTGATTCAGAAGTGTTGGCTCATTATAGACCTATATCCAATCTCCCTTTTATGTCTAAAGTTCTTGAAAAAATAGTTGCAGCTCAGCTTTGTGATCATTTACACAGAAATAATCTGTTTGAAGAGTTTCAGTCAGGATTCAGAGTGCATCATAGCACAGAAACTGCACTGCTGAAAGTTACCAATGATCTCCTCTTAGCCTCTGATAGCGGACTTGTGTCTGTGCTTGTCCTGTTGGATCTCAGTGCTGCATTTGATACGGTCGATCACAGTATCTTATTACACAGACTTGAACATGTTATTGGGATTAAAGGAACTGCATTAGGCTGGTTTAAATCATATTTATCTGATAGATTTCAGTTTGTTCTTGTAAATGAAGAATCTTCCTCACACACCAGAGTAAGTCATGGAGTTCCTCAGGGTTCTGTGCTTGGACCGATTCTTTTTACTTTATACATGCTTCCATTAGGTAACATTATTAGACAGCATGGCATAAATTTCCATTGCTATGCTGATGATACTCAGCTGTACTTATCTATAAAACCAGATGAAACCAATAGGTTGGTCAGACTACAAGCATGTCTTAAAGACATAAAGACCTGGATGACTCAGAACTGTCTGCTGCTAAATTCAGACAAAACTGAAGTCGTTATCTTTGGACCTGAGCGTTTCAGGGAGAAATTGTCTAGCTATATAGTTACTCTAGATGGTATTTCCTTGGCTTCTAGTTCTACAGTGAGGAACCTTGGAGTTATTTTTGACCAGAACTTATCATTTGACTCGCATATAAAACAGGTTTCTAGGACTGCCTTCTTTCATCTTCGTAATATTGTTAAAATCAGGAACATCTTGTCTCAGAGTGATGCAGAAAAACTAATTCATGCATTTGTTACTTCAAGATTGGACTACTGTAATTCTTTATTATTGGGCTGTCCCACATATTCTCTGAAAAGCCTTCAGCTGATCCAAAATGCTGCAGCCAGAGTTTTGATGAGAACTAACAGGAGAGATCATATTTCTCCAGTTTTAGCTTCTCTTCATTGGCTCCCTGTTAAATTCAGAATAGAATTTAAGATTCTTCTCCTTACATATAAAACTCTTAATGACCGAGCTCCATCATATCTTAAAGATCTCATTGTAAGATATTTTCCTAACAGAGCACTTCGTTCCCAAACTGCAGGTTTACTTGAGGTTCCCAGAGTTTCTAAAAGTAGAATGGGAGGCAGAGCCTTCAGTTATCAGGCCCCTCTATTGTGGAATAAGCTGCCAGTAAATGTCCGGGAAGCAGACACCCTTTCCACTTTTAAGACCAGGCTTAAAACTTTCCTTTTTGATAAAGCTTATAGTTAGGGATGGCTCAGGTGATCCTGAAACATCCCATAGTTAAGCTGCTATAGGCCTAGACTGCTGGGGGGCCTCATCTGACACACCTTTCCTCACTTTACTCTCTTTATGTATATGTGATATTATTATGGTCATTAACTCGTGTTTCCCTGTTCCAACAGATATCCTGAATGGTGTTACAGTGCCGCCGTCGCGGTGGCCCCCCCCCCTTTCTGTCTTCTCAAACCCCAGCTGGTCGAGGCGGATGGCCACCCTTCCTGAGTCTGGTTCTGCCAGAGGTTTCTTCCTGTTAAAAGGGAGTCGTTTCTCTCCACAGTCGCCTCAGGCACGCCGCTCAGGCCGGGAGATTGGACCGAAAAACAAAAAGTTTTCAGTGCAATCTGTTGGTTTTCTTAGCTAGGAAATTGTTTTTGAATTGGCTCTATATGAACGAATTATGATTATTATTAATTAATTGAATTCCAATTGGCTTGAATTGGACTTACTATCTAAGTGCCTTGAGATGACATTTGTTGTATTTGGCGCTATATAAATAAAAATGAATTGAATTGAATATTCGGCCATGAAACGGTTTCCTATGGGCAAGTTTATACAGGCACAAACTATGCTGTTTATAATTTATTAATTACTGTACACTAGCACTGATAACGTGGAGGTGCGTCGCTTACTTAAAAAAATCCGGGTTACTAATTTTGAATTTTAGCCGAATAAATAAATAGGCAGCAGGTCTGTGGGCTGTCTGTGGTAGTAGCACGACGATGACGTCAGTAACACCCACTTTACGACAAAAATTCAAAATTACAGTAACCCGGATTTTTTTAAGTAAGCGACGCACCTCCACGTTATCAGTGCTAGTGTAGAGTAATTAATAAATTATAAACAGCATAGTTTGTGCCTGTATAAACTTGCCCATAGGAAACCGTTTCATGGCCGAATATCTCAAGAGAGCAGCCAGACGCCTCTCGAATATCTTCGGAACAGCTCCAAATGACCAACAACAAGCAGGGGTGAGTAGAACATCATGTTATAATGTGAAATCAAGGGCCCAATGTCAAAAAAACGGTCTTATCCTTTAACAGATGCTCCATTTTTTTGCAAGCTGTACTCATTTGTGTTTCTTGTCAGAGCCTCAACCATGTCTTCTGTCACAAACTTTTGGAAGTACTCCAGTGGGGTGAGGAGGGAGGTGGCATCATTGGTGATTTCTGAACCAGAAAAATCAGTTTTGGAACTGTTAGAATCCTTTTCCAGCCAGTGAAACCTGTCACGGGGCACGGTGTGTTGGGTTGGTTGGGGCTTGATGTCCACATCATCATTGGCTAAAATTAAATATGTGAATTATACATATGGGTCGTATATTGTCGTAGATAAACTGAAAGAATAGACGAGGTGGTAGACCATGTGTTGAGGGTAGAGATCTAATGCCCCTTTTCCACCGCCAAGCTAGCCCTACTCTACTCGGTTTGATATAGCGCGACACTACACTACACGACACGGCACCAGTAACATTTCCTTTTCCAGCCAAACTGTGACCTGGAAGTGGGCGGAGTCGGCCCGTTCACCACTAACGTGACGTCGGTTTCAGGTGACTACAAAGTAGTCAAAAGTAAACACAACGATGGAGTGTAATGTGTAATGCAGTTGACAATTCATATTGTTTAGTTAAACCAAGCTCTTTATTAAAAAAGACAAAAGTAAACAGCAGGAGTTGTCTCAGATACAGGCGTCGACGCCAGTGTTGGTGCCGGTGGAATGCAGATAGCAGCAGCTGTTGCTTCAGCTGCAGATTGCGATGCCAGTGTCGGTTCTGAAGCCTGCGGGATTGGGGGATCTTCGCTGCCCTCAGCAACCGAACACTCATCGGTTGCACAAACCGAGTCTTGAGGGAAAAAAAAAAAAAGTGTGAACATACGAAACGCATACACGTAACCGCATAGGTGAGACACTGCTAGCCTTCCAAAACAGCGTTGTTTGCTAGCTCACTCAGAACAACTTACATGAGACACCTGTGTAACGTTTTACACAAGTTAAAGACTGAACATGTATTTGTTACGATATAAAACATGCATTTGATATAAGCGTTGCACCAAGGGGATAATAACAACACTTACCATTTTCCATCGCCTCCAACAAAGACGTCGCCACTCTCTCGGTTCGCCGGGCGGTGCCCGTAAATGCCGTCCATTTGGTCGAACCACTTCCATGTCTTTCGGTTTGACCCACTCCGGCTGTTGTGGTCCTTTACCTGCCGGTAATCACTCTTCAGCTTGTCTCGGTACTGCTGAGAATTCCGGTGATAGCCATGGTTAGCTTCTCATTTCGTGTTGCTCCGTCCAGTTCCTGTTCCTGTATGCGGTCCTCGGCCACCACACACAGAAAGGTCTGCACCTCGCTCATCGTCCATGGGTTGGCTTTCCTTCTCTGGTCTTCCATCTTCCCAATTCTGTTTATTCTCTGTTGCTCTCGCAGGTGTGTTTTCATACATGGTGGGTGATTATTTAAAGCTCCCCGAGCTTCGTTGCGTGTATGATGTAATTTCACCTGACCAATCAGTGGACAGCACTGATCACGTGACGTTTTAGCACCGACTAGACCCACCTCTGAAGCAGGTACTAGTCGGTGCTAAGAATTGTAACGGGTCCCACCTTCAACCCGCGGTGGAAAAGCTCCCAATCAGGGTAGAGTGGGACCGTGTAGAGCTGTACTGGTACAAAAATGTTCGGTGGAAAAGGGGCATAAGTATTTTCCATTAGTCTTTCCATAAGTATTATCATTTCAATACAAATGCTAATCAAAACCACTACATTCAAACAATACTGTCTGGCTGGCCTATTATGCTGTCTACTTATCATACTAAAAGGAAACACATCCATCTCCCGGAGCTCTTACAGGTTCACATTCAAGACCATTCGCACCTGTCCCTGAACAATTGCAGAACATTCAGAACCTGTTTTCAGTGTTGCCAATTTAACGACTTTGTCGCTAGATTTAGCGACTTTTGGCCATCTCTGGCGACAAAAAAAATTATCTAGCGACTTAGCGACTTTCGGGCTCAATCTGGCTGAATCTAGCGACAATTTAACTTGTTTTGTGAGTGACAAATCAGTTGCCCCGCAACACCATACAAGCCGAGACAGAAGCACTGCAGGACGGCGGCAACCCGGCATACCGTCATTTCCTGTCAAAATGGCAGTTTCAAGCTAGCTACAACGAGGGTAGGTTCACTTCCTGTTTTCAAAACAAAAGCACCTTTTTATCGTAATGGCTTTCCCTATGATAAAAGGCAACGGGATTTTTATTTTGTGAAAATAACCGGAAGTGCGTTGCTCACTGTGGCTAGCTTTAGTAGCGCCGAATTCGTGGGAACAAAATTGTAAATAGCCGGTATTTTGTCAGGTTTTTAACACGTTGGGGATCTAAACGACTACTTTCTGGCCTGAAAAGTTTCAAATGTTGCTAAAGTTTACAGAGTTTAGAGCTGAAATCAGCTTCAGGCCGGCTGATTTCGGCTCGGGTAGGAGCGAAAATATATAATATGGGCGTGGTTACGTCACTTATGACGTCATGACGCAATCTAGCGACTTCTAGCGACTTTTCAGAGAGCCAATAGCGACTTCTTGTGATTTTTTTTTTGGCAACACTGCCTGTTTTTCTATCTCCTAACGCTACTCGCTGCTGCTTGGGCAACACTGAGAAAGATATGTCAAGATCACAAATTGAAAAACAGACAAAAGTCTACAAAGATACAGGGAGTTGCAAATACTGCTATAGATTTTCTAAATCAAATTTGATGAATGTTTTCCAAAAATAACTAAATATAAAATATTTAAGGAATTTTATTCACTTAAATCGTGACAAATCCAGTCATGCAAAAATGATTGGACCTACAAACGCTTATTCTATCCGGTAGCATTGTGAGGACAAACAATAGGAACTATTAACTATGTAAATGTGATTTTGAGAAAAAATAAAGTTTGTCGGCCTTTTTATTTAGAATTGTTAAAAGTGATGTTGTAAATGTGCAACTGTGGGTTTTACAGGGTTAGACTGTATGTTTTTATTTTTATTAAGTGATGAACGGCTGACATGCGGAATACTTTGTGTTTGTCTGGTTGTGAGTTTACATTTATAAATGTGGTCATGTTTCCCGCCTCTTTTTCTTTGTCTGTTGTCAGGCTGCCGCCAACTAACGGAAGAAGGTTTCCATAGTAACATCACCCCAGCAGCTGGACCAATCAGAGACAGGGGACATCACACTGATATTTGCATGCGGAATGTATAAAAACAAGTCTCGGTTTCCACATTAGTCGTTATTATTGAGTATAACGGATCAATATGCCTGAACCCGCCAAGTCAGCGCCCAAAAAGGGCTCTAAAAAAGCCGTGACCAAGACGACCGGCAAAGGAGGCAAGAAGAGAAGAAAGACCAGGAAGGAAAGTTATGCCATCTACGTGTACAAGGTGCTGAAGCAGGTTCATCCCGACACCGGCATCTCCTCCAAGGCTATGAGCATCATGAACTCATTCGTCAACGACATTTTTGAGCGCATCGCCGCCGAGGCTTCTCGCCTGGCTCACTACAACAAACGTTCCACCATCACCTCCAGGGAGATCCAGACCGCCGTGCGCCTCCTGCTGCCCGGTGAGCTGGCCAAGCATGCAGTGTCCGAGGGAACCAAGGCCGTCACCAAGTATACCAGCTCCAAGTAAACAGCTGTTTGCTTCCAACACACAAAGGCCCTTTTCAGGGCCACTCACTTCGATCTGAGAGCTGAAGGCCTCATCTTTATGGTGTCACACATCTATAGATTGAATAGCCTTTATCAAACCCAGCATATGTCCAGACTTACAACCCCCAAATGTTTCTCAAATTAATCTCTAAAATCGTTAAAATGTGTATATATTAACGTCTGTCATAACTTTTTAATTACTTAACAATAGCAATAACAATACAAAGTACATGCTACATTCTACATGAATTTTTATGTTGTAGAGTTGTGAATTTATTTTATCAATGGAGAAATTGAGCAGGCTTGCTTTGTTGTCTACAGTAGTAGATCAACCCTCATCTTACATTGAAGCTCCCAGATCAAGGAAAGTCGACACAGCTTTAGCAAGCAGAGAAGCTATTAGGCTTGCGTTGATAATAATAAACTCCTGGACTATGTACAAACTTCCAAATGCATCATTTTGTGAGTACAGACCATATTTGTACTACTGTAGAAGTTTGGTGTCATGGCATGTGATTTTAGTGTGGTAATTTTGGAGATACTGCCAGGTTCCATTAGCACTTGTACTAAGCTATTCGGGGTAACTCGGCTGATGTTCAGCCAATATCGGAAAAACTTCGGGTGGGCTACCTGGCTGGATGTCACGGTTCAAATGACCCTAGGGTGAATCTACTCCGAACCATCACTTTAAGGAAGGAAATATTTCAGATTAAAAAAGCTTTATTTGGGGGGGAAATTGCTGTTCAACAGTTAAGGTACGAGGGGGAAAGTACTAATAAGTCCAATCAAAATAAAATCAAATAAAGCTAACATAAGTAACTGAATACAATATGTGAAAATGAGCTGCCTCAATAAAAAACATGTATACAAACAGATCTTGAGAACGTGTCATTGCATAAAGTGGTATTGTTTTTTTTATATTTTGTAACTAAGAAGGGGGTGATTCTCCCACTTAAAGAATGAGTAATTTATCAACCACAAATGTGTGGTAATGGTTTTGTAAAGTTAATGTCAATTTATTGTTAAAATAAATAAAAATATGATCATGATACAATATTTCTGCTCATTTATTAGTGATCTTTGCCTGGTTCTCTTCCAGAGTCATGGGTTATATTTATCAGTTCATATCACCGACTGTTATATCTGATCATGTGGTTAGAAAGTAAATATATATATGTATGTATGTATATATATATATTTACATTTACATATTAAACAACATCTCTCATTGTGAAAAAGATTATGATACAGATAGATAAATTATATTCTTGTTTGAGAGGTTGGCCTAAAAATAACTTCCTTTGTCTTACTGTGGAGGAGACGTTTTCGAATTAATTCTGGCCAATAGCTAGTCTGATAGTGGGCACGTGTCACTCCAGTGTGGTCCAATCAGCGCTGCTGCTGCTCCGGCGCTTTGTATATAAACCCGTTCTTCGGCGAGAAATTTCATGTTCTTACTGTTGAAACAGGAAAGACTGAATTAGCAGCGATGGCCAGAACCAAGCAAACCGCCCGTAAGTCCACCGGAGGAAAAGCTCCCAGGAAGCAGCTCGCCACCAAGGCCGCCAGGAAGAGCGCCCCAGCTACCGGCGGAGTGAAGAAGCCTCACCGTTACAGGCCCGGCACCGTGGCTCTGAGGGAGATCCGCCGTTATCAGAAGTCTACCGAGCTTCTGATCCGAAAGCTGCCCTTCCAGCGGCTGGTCAGAGAGATCGCTCAGGACTTCAAGACCGACCTGCGCTTCCAGAGCTCTGCCGTCATGGCTTTGCAGGAGGCCAGCGAAGCCTACCTGGTCGGCCTGTTCGAGGACACCAACTTGTGCGCCATCCACGCCAAGAGGGTCACCATCATGCCCAAAGACATCCAGCTGGCCCGCCGCATCCGCGGAGAGAGGGCTTAAACCGATATAAAGATCTTAGACTGACAACCCAACGGCTCTTTTAAGAGCCACCACCTTAAACTAAGAGCTCAACTCTTTCACTATTTAAATATGTGATTAGATGTTGACATGGTATACATTGAAATAATTTACTTTAGTGCACAAAGAAATATAAGTTGGTGTCAGTGGAAACCACAAAAGAATGTATTTTTACACATGGATCCACTGACATGTTTTAGGCAGTTGTGTATAATATTTACACATTGTTATAGAAGACTTATTTGTTGGGCCACTTTCTTTATTATTCTGTGTCAAGTTACATCTTAGATTGGATTCTACTTTATTGTCATTGAACAGAATAGAAGTACTGAGACAACGAACCGCAGTTTAGCATCTATCCAGATGTGCAGTAAGAGCAGAGTGCTAATAAACTGACTAAACATAAGTATGAATATATATATATACAGTTACTTAATACTTACCTACATGACCTTGAGGTAGCCACCTATGCCCTAATATGTTCAAGGTCAGACTATTACAATGCTCTTTATGTCGGCGTCTTCTCTGTCGCCTTCAGCTTGTGCAGAACGCTGCTGCCCGTCTTTTAACCAACACCAACAGACGTGTGCACATCACTCCTGTTCTTAACTCCCTCCATTGGCTTCCTGTCCTTTATAGAACTGATTTTAAACTTTTAATGTTTGTTTTTAAAGCTCTTAACGGCCTCGCCCCATCATATTTATCTGAGCTTTTAACAGTCCGCCATCGTGGTAGAGCTCTGAGGTCAACAGATCAGTTTCTGCTGGAAGTGCCCAGGTCAGAATACAAACCCTGGGGTGACCGAGCCTTTTCCCAAAGCTGCCCCCAGGCTCTGGAATAAGCTCCCCGTCCAGCTGCGTCTTATTTCTGACCTGGGCCTCTTCAAATCTAGGCTAAAAACCTACTTATTTAGGATTGCTTTTAATACCCAGTAGTATGATGACACTTTTATCTTATTCGATTTTGTTGTATTTTATTGCTTTCACTGTTCTTTTGTTTTTATTACTTATTCTTCTCTTTATTTATTATAAAGCACCTTGGTACACCGTAAGGATTGTCTGTAAAGGGCTGTATAAATAAAGTACATTTACATTTACCCAATATATCTATTACCGCTTCTTTTTCTGTAAGAAATATAGTTGAAAACAGTAGAAATATGCCTCTCTAGTTTAATGAAAGTCAGAATTACTTATTTTGTTTTGGTAAATGGTTTTTCAACTTCATGTGTTAGACTTACACGTGTAAATATCGAGTAATGAATGATCGAAGTATCAAATCCCCCTTCCTGCTCATCAAATCAACTAAATTCAGTTTATTTATAAAGCGCCAAATCACAACAAATGTCATCTCAAGGCACCTCAATGATACAGTCCAATTCAAGCCAAGTCCAATTATTTGTAATCATAATCCAATTAATTCAATTCAAAACGACTCAAATTCACAATTCAAAGTCAACTAAAAAACAATTTCCTGTCTGCACCTGACATCTACATTTACAGACTGACACATAAATCCATCCAAACTGCTCACTTGATCGATATTTTTGTACATTTCTACAGCTTTCCTTTCTTCTGTGTCATGTGTCACTAGTTGCTGTTGCTCAACTATGATTATTATGTTTTTTACTAATATAAACGTTTTTAAGTTTTATTTTTCCTTAGCAGTCATTTATCGATAATTGAAAAAGAATAATTGTTGTATACTAGCATTACATTTTAATTTGAGTTCATGAGGTATCATGCTTCATAAAATCCTTTTGTGAGTTTACAGTTGATATATTACAAATTCAGTTTATTCATGTGATCATCAGTGTTTAAACGTCCATCTTGTAAAGTTAGACGAAGCATTTTTAAATATTATTTTGATGGGATTCAGTAAAATACACATAAACTCTTATTTAAAGTTAAACATTTTTCGTTGAGTTGAACTAAACCTTTGCTTCGTTTTGAAACGTCAGTAGCGTGAAGGCGGAAGTCATGTGAATATATAGGTTTGACGTCACTGTTCTGTGATTGGTCGACTACAGTTAACGCTCACTCCGACCAATGAAAGAGCAGAAACTCTCTTATATAAACCCTGGTGACAGAAATAATCACTACACATTGAAATTCGTTCTTACTTAAGGAGAAGGAAGCATTAATCTAATCATGTCTGGAAGGGGAAAGACCGGAGGCAAAGCCAGAGCAAAGGCAAAGACCCGCTCCTCCCGGGCCGGGCTTCAGTTTCCTGTCGGCCGTGTCCATAGGCTGCTTCGTAAGGGAAACTATGCTCAGCGTGTCGGTGCCGGAGCTCCCGTCTATCTGGCGGCTGTTCTGGAGTACCTGACCGCTGAGATCTTGGAGCTGGCTGGAAACGCTGCCCGCGACAACAAAAAGACCAGGATCATCCCCCGCCACCTGCAGCTGGCTGTCCGCAACGACGAGGAGCTCAACAAGTTGCTGGGCGGTGTCACCATCGCTCAGGGCGGCGTGCTGCCCAACATCCAGGCGGTGCTTCTGCCCAAGAAGACCGAGAAGGCTGCCAAGGCCAAGTAAACACCCGACAACTACAACCAACCCAACGGCTCTTTTAAGAGCCACGCAAACCTCAAACAGAGCAAATTTCCTGAATATTCCTGTTTCAATCTTGATTAACAATGTTTTAAATTTATTTAAACGTTTCATATATTAATTTCATTTCATCAGATATATTACACATTTGAACAATTTAACAGAAAATGGTAAATATATCTGTGTTATATTTATATATAAATGTATTATTCGCATGAAGTCTTCATTTTTTTTTTTTTCTCCCCAATTTCAAATATTCATTCGTTTTGGTGGGACATGTATAATGTTAGCCCGATTCTTTCATTGGAAGCCCAAGAACAAGCTGGAGAAATCTGAAGTTAAACAAAGTATTTATTCGTGGTCACATGTGAAGTTTAGCAATGCTGAACTCGGAGTGACAGAGCCCCGATATCCGGAAACATTTAATATTTATGTCCACCTTATCTCACAGAAGTTGTACTTGCACTCAACAAAGTATAATTGGACATTTGCTAGAGATATGAGCAGGCCATCCACCGTCTTCGCCATGTTCTTTGGATGTGATAAACAATGTGTGTGTATCTACTGCACCAGACCTATCTGACGAAGTTATTTTATCCCGCTACGTCATCTTAAAGTCTTGGACATACATTGCGTTTGTATGAGCAGAGTATACACGTACAAACTAGGAACATAGATTATTTAGTGAACTACAGAATATGAATACATAAAGTCTAAGAATAAAGCCAATTTATAACAATAACTGGCAAAAATTGGCTAAAATTTCCTTTAAAGCCACCACATTAACAAAAATGTTTTGGTTGAATTAAAACTGCGTCACTTCTGCTGGCTGGCTCCGCCCATTGTCCTCTTTTACGTCTGCAGTTCAGACATAAACACAGAGCGCGTGCTCACTGGCGTCAGTTGATCTTTGAATTTACAAAGAAAACGCAAACATGAGTGGAAGAGGAAAGGGGGGCAAAGGACTCGGTAAAGGAGGCGCTAAGCGTCACCGTAAAGTTCTCCGTGATAATATCCAGGGAATCACCAAACCCGCCATACGCCGCCTGGCTCGCCGCGGTGGAGTCAAGCGTATCTCCGGTCTCATCTACGAGGAGACCCGCGGTGTGCTTAAGGTCTTCTTGGAGAACGTCATCCGTGATGCCGTCACCTACACCGAACACGCCAAGAGGAAGACTGTGACCGCCATGGATGTGGTGTACGCGCTCAAGAGGCAGGGCCGCACGCTCTACGGCTTCGGAGGTTAAACTCATCCTCAACCAGTTAAAAACAACCCAACGGCTCTTTTCAGAGCCACCCACCTTTACCTGAAGAGCTCAGATCTATTGTAGTTTATCAATCGAATATAAAATGATAGATATTTAAATAATGTTTGAATTTGTTAAATTGAGATGTATCTACAACTACAATAGTTGATACCATGGAAGCTAGTTCATTCAGGTCATATGTATGCATAACTGTAAAGGTACTGTAATTATAGGAGTAATGAACATTTCCTGTTTTTCATACTGAAATAATTTACATATGATGTACTTAGTGAATGTAATTTCATGTCAATACTAATGTATTTACAGAAGAATAATTGGACTAATGTGGACATACAACTAAAGGAATGATCACGTGTTCCTCTTAAATTTTAACTTTCAACTTAATAGAACAGTTTATAGTGGATATAATTAAGCCAGTGGTGTGGTTGAAATGCAATGTGGGAGTGAAGGTGGTCAGCATACAAAGCTTTTGACTGAGATAAATTAAAGGTGATTTCATGCAACTCTTGGTTTTGTAGTAGTTTACTGACATCATTATATGTTACTTTTCATTAATGTATATTTCAGTTAAGACAATTAGGTTAGGACAATAATTAAAGTGATAGAATAGACTTTTTCATCATATACCAGGGTACAACTAAATTGTTGGTGAAGTTACGGGCTTCAATCACGGCCTGGACTTCAATGGTTATCCAGGGTTTCCTGAAAAAACCTAAATGCGTTTGTTAACTTTCACATTTTCCACCAGGACTTTATGTCCTGATGCTCAAAGATGTTCCACTCTGTCCAGGCAAAGCAGCCGGGGAGCTGAAGGAGAGCACTGTCAGGCCAGGTTTTGATGATTTTAGTGCTTGGGTTTGTTTGTCTTCTGAGGGGGTTGTATGCTAGTGTGTGGAACAGAGAAATGGTCTTATTTTCCAAGGTGGGGGATATCAAGCATGCTTGATATTGGAATAAACTTGATCAAGCTCCTGAAGCAAATACAACGGCCTGTACTGAACCGGTAAGTCCGGTGAACAGTGTCTATGATTGTGCTGTTTGGGCACCAATCTTCATAAACACATAGCCCCCCCTCCCCTGTTCTTAACATTGAATTTAATATGTGATATGCAGAACTATTTTCAAATCACATTACACAGCATGTAGGCCAGGACTATTCATTTACAAATTCAGTTGGGCCAGATTTTAAAACCGAGACCTTAAGCTGGGCCAGACATTTTCAGCGGTCAGTAAGGAGGTGATGACAAGTTTCAAACCAACACAAATATAATGAAATAACGTGTGATGTTTATTCATCATTTCCCCTCTTCATATTGTTGTAAAACACATTTCAAAACTTTTAAATGAACTGAGGTAGTCGCAGTACTCTCACTCCTGAAATAACCCAGGTATTAAAACAAAAAGTACACATCAATGCAATGAAATAAACACATCTGACATAAGAACATTAAAAAGTGCATTAAAAACTTCTCTAAATAAATATAACCTGAGGTAACCGCAATGCTATTTTTCACTTTAAAATACTAAAAAGAATATTTTGGTCACAAATCTCCCTTTTGAAATGAAATCAAAGTAACATTCTGGTCATATTTCTGACCGTAGCACATCACAAGGTGCGTTTTACTGAAGCAAAAAGAAACATTTGGAGTTGGCAGTAAAATAAAACGGTATCTGTCCGCCCAGGCAGGGTTAAAACAACGGTTTTCATCGTCAATTTTCCGTTTGAGGGTTGAGAGAGATGTTCTTTTTCAGTTGGAGTTGAGCTGCTAACATAGTTCCATCAGTAATTTACAAAACAACGCGTTGCTAAGCTACGTGGAGTGTTCCATTCACTATCTGATCTACTGTAGGAATTTTGAGCTCATTTTCGCAAACTGTGTTTTTCATGGTTTTTCTCTGCTTTTTTGGCTGAATCACAAGTTGGGCCACTCAGGTATTGCTTCTGGGCCGCCATTTGAATAGCCCTGATGTAGGCAATAAGTCACAGACATTAAAAAATACAGCTTACTTATTACAATGATACAAATTGACGAATCAGTTACCTGTTGATTTTAAATTATAAATGTCATTTAATTTAAGCTGTTGAATCTGGGAAAAGTTTATTTCTTCACGTCTCTCTCTTCAAGTCATCAAACACTGAGCAAAGTTGTGAATTACAGCCATTATCTGAGGTATTCCCAAGAGAGAGGTCAGTAGTGTGGTTACAAACATAGAGCAACAATGCAGCAGTTCGTTAGCATAGAAATCTAGACGCCCCTAGCGGCCGCAAATGGAATTTGCTCCGGGGCTAATCTAGTCACTTGCGGTCGTTTTGCAACGTTCTAAATCAAAACTTGATCGAGCCAATCAAATCGTGAGGAGCGGGGTCGGAGGCCGGGCTACCTAGTGACGACAGAGGTGCGACGTTTCAGTGTGTAGTTCCAGAGAGAGGTAAACAAAAAAAAAAAAAAAGTTCCATTAGCTAGCTCTCTTTAGCTTTATAGGGAAACGAAGTAAACTTACATCTGAGAGCAATCCCCAGTCAATTGCGAGCATGATGTACGGAAGACAGCGGGCCGATCTTCGTCTCAGAGCTGACAAAACTCTCCGGTAAGGCATTTGAACGGTCAAATTCCGTTAACGGGACGAGAGTAGTCAAAACGGCTAAACCGGAAGTGCGTTGCTCACTGCGGCTAGCTTTAGCAGCGCCGAATTCGTGGGAACAAAATTGTAAATAGCCGGTATTTTGTCAGATTTTCAACACCTTGGGGATCTAAACGACTACTTTCTCGCCTGAAAATGTTTCAAATGTTGCTAAAGTTTACAGAGTTTAGAGCTTAAGAGAAATCAGCTTTTCAGGCCATAGACTACAAACCACAATGTAAATTCCGTCGCGTTGACTACGTAAAACTTCTTCATCGCTCTGATTGGTTGTTGCCCCATCCTATTGCGTGGCGTTGAACTTGACAGACAGCCGTTTATCCCGCCCACACTGCTATCCAGCGTCACTAGACCCATGTACAGCTTTTTGCTGTACGGGTCTGGCTTGCTAGGCTAGCAGTTCGTCAGATATTCCAATGATTTAGTATCATCCTGTCGTACTAAATTATTAACTGTGCATGTTACATCAAGACAAAACAGAGGAGTCGGTTTCCTTCAAAATGCTGTTAGCCCGATTCTTTTATTGGAAGCCCAAGAACAAGCTGGAGCAGTCTTAAGTTAAACAAAGTATTTATTGATGGTCACAAGTCAAGTATCAGCGCTGGACTTGGAGAGACAGAGTTCTCGCATGAAATCCGTCCGACCAAGTCCTGAGATCTGGAAACATTTCATATTTATGTTAGCCTTTATCTCAGAGGTTCTACCTACACTTGACAACGTATCATTGAACATTTACTAGTGATGTGAGCAGGCCATCCACCATCTTCGTCATGTTCTTTGGATGTGATAAACAATGTGTGTGTGTGACTGTTGTTTCAGGCGTGCATCTACTGCACCAGACCTATCTGTCCTAATAGAGACGCTTTATCTGACCCAGTTATTTTATCCCGCTACGTCATCTTAAAGTCTTGGACATACATTGCGTTTGTATGAGCAGAGTGTACACATACAAACTAGGAACATAGATTATTTAGTGAACTACAGAATATGAATACATAAAGTCTAAGAATTGTTAGATTCGGTTCTTTAATTGGAAGCTCAAGAACGGACCGAATTAATTCAAGTGAAAATGAAGTCTTTATTGATGGCAACAAGTGAAGTATTTCAGCGCTGGTCTCGGTATGACAGAACTCTCGCAGGAATCCGTCAGACAGAGCCCCTTATTTCCGGTTACATTTTGTATTTATATGTCTCATTGTTTCACACGGTGGATCCCTTATTGATCAAATGTGATTGGACATGAGTAGGTTTTTCATCATAAGCCAAATAATGTCTCTGAGTAACCCAAATAATGTGTGTGTGCTTTTCGCACATGGATCTCAGGGTTCCCTGTTCTGTCTGGGTCAGTCTCACTTAAGATCATGTCTTGTGTCTTTCCTGGAAAAGTACTGAGACTATTTAATTTATAATGTCTATGAACTAAGCCAATTTTTACAATACCCCTTTTGAAGTGATTTTATCATTTCAACTAATTCAGTCAAACAACTGAGGTAGGAATGTAATCTTCTGTATTGTGTCACATCTGTTTTTAGCGGTAGCAAGTTTTTAGCAGTCACCCCCCAAACTGCAAGACGCCACTTACCTTTTGAGATGTAGCACAACCAGATAGGAGATTTCTGCCATCTCCATTATGAAGTGACTTCATGTGTTATTATGTAAGCTTATGCGTAAGCTGGTCTTCTTTGCAATTAAAGCTGCAAGCAAGTCTTCATTGCACAGGCATGTGGAAATAGTAAAAATAATTCTAATGCTTTAGCTACACTTTCTATATCAGGACTATTCCATCATTTTACTCGGAACAGAAACTCTTTCCGAGAGGGTTACAACCTTCATAAGTCACTGATTATAACTCTGCAAATGAGCACATTTAGAAAACAATTCTGATGCGTTAGCAAAACCTTCTATATCAGGAGTATTGATCAAGATTCTAGAAATAGAGACTCTTTTCTAGTAAGTTTAAAACCTTCCTCACTCAACTGATAATAACTCCGCAAATGAGCACATTTCTTAATAGATTATATGTAGAAAATAATATTTTGCTATATGTATTGTGTGTATGTGGCTCGAACCCATCGTCTGTGTGGACTCTTTGTTCATAACGGCCTAAAACTCTATGTGGTTCACAAGGCCTTGCTTCCAAAGCCAATTTATAACAATGCATACGCTTTCACAGCTTTACAAAGTCAGGACCAGCTTCTGCTCAGATGGTCCAGAACAGAACGGCACAGGAGTTGATATCCGGGTGAGGAAAGAAACTGAAATAATTTGTTTTGGAGGTCTGGGGCATTTAATCTCAGCACTTAGTTAAAACATATTTTCATCTGAGTGTTTAAATAATTGAACATAAACTGGTACAAATACTAGACAAAATGTCTGATGTCTGTAGACAGACTTTCTGTGGCTCACCCAGGGATGCAACAAAGGCATGTTGTAGTTAATTTAGTCGAATATTAACACCCACAAGGATCTTAAAAGTTATTCATGAACAAACACAGATCGCTCGTGACAGCATTTTCAGAAATATTGCTGCTGATCTCAGGAGGGGATAAAATCCTGGGATGATTTAAACATTTTCACCTTGTTTAATCAACTTAAAGCTGCAGTCGGCAGGTTTTCAAAATTGCGAGTCTAAAGTCGGAAAATTCGAACTGATACAACTTTCAGGTCCCTCCCCCAACCTCTAACAAGCTCCGAATCGCCCCCCAAACCCCTCCCCGTCTGTGGACGAGGTTGTGCACGTGAGTTCACACCAGTGTGAGCGCACACAAGCTGGGGCAGACTCACGCTCAGCAGCGTGTGCACAAGCTGTGACTGACAGGTAGGATTCCTCCACCCTAACTTGATTGGTTAAAAACAGCCGGGAGCGCTCGGTTTTTGCAAGCATGATTACAGGCTTCAGAGGGAGCTACAGATTTCGTTATTTTTCTACAGAATATGAATACATAAAGTCTAAGAATTGTTAGATTCGGTTCTTTAATTGGAAGCTCAAGAACGGACCGAATTAATTCAAGTGAAAATGAAGTCTTTATTGATGGCAACAAGTGAAGTATTTCAGCGCTGGTCTCGGTATGACAGAACTCTCGCAGGAATCCGTCAGACAGAGCCCCTTATTTCCGGTTACATTTTGTATTTATATGTCTCATTGTTTCACACGGTGGATCCCTTATTGATCAAATGTGATTGGACATGAACAGCCTATTTAATATTCTACTTCCAGAATCCCATGACAGTTCAAGCTAATATGACTAAAAAAAAGTTGCCGACCGCAGCATTAATGTATATTTGTGAGTTTATAATCATATTCAGCCTGTATGTTTTTATTTTTAGAACGGCTGACATGCGGAATACTTTGTGTTTGTCTGGTTGTGAGTTTACATTTACAAATGCGGTCATGTTTCCCTCCTCTTTTTCTTTGTCTGTTGTCAGGCTGCCGCCAACTGTAACGGAAGAAGGTTTCCATAACAACACCACCCGAGCAGCTGAACCAATCAGAGACGGGAGACAGCACACTGATATTTGCATGCGGAATGTATAAAAACAAGTCTTGGTCCTTTTACTCGTCAGTCGTTGTTATTGAGTATAACGGATAAACATGCCTGAACCCGCAAAGTCAGCGCCCAAGAAGGGCTCCAAGAAAGCCGTGACCAAGACGGCCGGCAAAGGAGGCAAGAAGAGGAGAAAGACCAGGAAGGAAAGTTACGCAATCTACGTGTACAAGGTACTGAAACAGGTCCATCCCGACACCGGCATCTCCTCTAAGGCTATGAGCATCATGAACTCGTTCGTCAACGACATCTTTGAGCGCATCGCCGCCGAGGCTTCCCGTCTGGCCCACTACAACAAGCGTTCTACCATCACTTCCAGGGAGATCCAGACCGCGGTGCGCCTCCTGCTGCCTGGTGAGCTGGCGAAGCACGCCGTGTCCGAGGGCACCAAGGCCGTCACAAAGTATACCAGCTCCAAATAAACAGCTGTTTGCTTCCATCACATAAAGGCCCTTTTCAGGGCCACTCACTTTGCTCTGAGAGCTGAAGTCCTAGTAAATACTTTTTTTTATTATTTTTTTATTTAGAATTTTGATTTTATTGAACTTCTTAGGCAGCTTGGAACATGGAAAATTAAACCTGTTTCTTTATACAGGAACAAGTAGTGTATGAGAAAATTCTAATTGACTTTACACATGTACCAAAAATAGGCTGCTGACACAAAGACAAGCTGAGTACATGATGATATTTGACTGCTGAGGCATACAGTAGTACAGGACCGACTTGGGGAAAGCACAAAAACAAAACTAGAGTTCTAGTTGTTTACCTTTAAATAGTTCCAAAACCTGCCCCAGGGTGTCACCCCCTCTTCCCTATCACCACTCAATCTACTAAGCATACATTCATAAGACGCAGATTCAGTCATTGCACACACCCATTCTTTCACATGTGGAATTTCTGATGCCATCCAATGTCTTAAGATGACTCGAAAAGCTGTTGCTGTACCCACCGAGATTACAGAAAAATTACATTTTGTTATATTGGGTAATTGAGACTTGTCCCCCAGTAGACAGAGCTCTGGACTTAGGGGAATCTCTGCTCCAAGCCAGTTACTCACCATATTTAAAATCTGAGTTCAGAAAGGTCTAATCAAGACACAGTCCCTCATACAATGAACAAAGGTACCAGTTTCCTCACATTTCCAACACAGGTAGTTTCATCCTGTACAGTCTGGATGGTGTGTAATAGTATTTATGTAATACATTATATTGTGTAAGTTTACCCCTTGCCTCTCTCACATATTTACCACAATCAGCCACAATTACTGCCCATCTATCACAATCAATCTCTCCGCCAAGGTGAGCTCTTCTCTCTCTCTCTCTCTTTCGGATTTTATATTGGCGGTTGGCAAACAACTTTTAGTAGCATTACCGCCACCTACTGATATGGAGTGTGGATCACATGACATTTATCTATATCCCTATATTTATATATACCCGTTCAATATATATTTATTTATATATATATATATATATATATACATATATATACACATATATATTCACACACATATATATATATATACCTATACATCAACACTCATCTATACACCCATATATCTATTTATGCCTATACTTTTACATACTCCCTACTCATATACCCTCATTTATATACTTTATCTATACTATATTCTATTATATAACCTACACCGTTTTAAATAATAAAAAATTACCTGATAACATCTGTTTCCTGATTCTTTTTGCAATAAATCTACTATATCTAATTTCATTTTCATCCTACTAAGCTTTCTAATTAAATTATTTCTCTGAACCTGATAATTCCTACAATATATCATAACATGTTCTATTGTCTCATCTTCCCCACACTCACATTTCCCTGATTGATGTTTTCCTATCATATATAAGTTTTTATTTAATCCATTATGTCCAATTCTAAGTCTTGTTATAATGATCTCCTCTCTCCTACTTCTTTCTGTTCTTCTCATTTTCCCTATTTTCCTTTGTATTTTAAACAACCAACGTCCTTTTCTTTCTTCCTCCCATAACTTTTGCCATCTCTCTTCCATTTTTTGTTTTATAATACCCTTTACCTCTTTTACACTCATTCTTACATTAATATCAATCATTACTCGTTTTACACTCTGTTTTGCCATTCTATCTGCCATTTCATTTCCCTCAACTCCATAATGCGCTGGTACCCATATAAAATGAACTATAAGCCCCATCATATTAATTCTATATAGTGTTTGTTCTATTTCTATTAATACATCTGGTCTACTTTCTGACTTACTATTTTGAATACTAACTAATGAAGAACTTGAATCTGAACATATAATTGACTTTAATGGTTTAACCTCTTCTATCCATTGAACTGCTAAAAGTACCGCAATCATTTCTCCAGTATATACTGATACTCCATCACTTACCCTTTTCCCCACTTTAATTTTAAATTGCGGTACAATCATACCTATCCCTATCCTATCATCTAAAGTTTTTGATGCATCAGTATATATATGTACATAATTATAATATTGATTTATGTGTTCCTGTACAATATATTTATTCAAACTAAAATTATTTCTATTCTTCTTTTCTAATAATGATAAATCTACTTTTGCTTCAGGTATTATCCATGGTGGAACTGTATGTAATGGAATCGTTTGACTTATATCTATTTTATCTAAATATTTTTCCCTACTTTTAGCATTTACTATTGTTCCATAACTTTTAATTTTTCCTTTTTCCCACCCTGTTTCTAACACTTTTACTGTTGGATTATCTTTTTTCTGACCTTGTAATTTTGACCAGTAGTTTAAGGATAATTGTTCCCTTCTCATTTTTAGAGGCATTTCACCCATTTCCACCTGTATTGCTGCTATGGGAGATGTTTTAAAGGCACCTGTACATATTCTTAAAGCCTGATATTGTATAGTATTTAACTTTTTTAGATTTGTATCTGCAGCTGAATTATACACTATACTCCCATAATCCAATACTGACCTAATTAAACCTGTATAAATAGCTTTCAATGACCTTCTATCAGCCCCCCACTCAGTACCAACTAAACATCTCATTATATTCAACACCTTCCTACATTTATCTATTATTTTCTTAATGTGTACACCCCAAGTCATTCTTTCATCCAACCATAACCCAAGAAATTTAAATTGCTTAACTCTTTCCAATTCCTGACCATATATTTTCAACTTAATTTCTCCATCCACTCTTTTCCTTGTAAAAAACATTATTTTAGTTTTTTCCACAGAAAACCTAAATCCCCATTTATATGACCACTTTTCCACCATTGAAATTGCTTCCTGTAGCTTCTTTACAATAAATTTTAAATTCCTTCCTCTTTTCCACATTGCTCCATCATCAGCAAACAGTGAACAACCCATTCCTCCTTCTGATTCCTTAAACATATCATTTACTATCACAGAAAATAATACTGGACTTACTATGCTTCCTTGTGGTGTCCCATTTTCTATATTAAAATTTTCAGAATATTCCTTCCCTATTCTCACTTGTATTTTTCTTTCTTCTAAAAATGTTTTAATCCATTTAAACATGTTACCACTTATACCCATTCTTCTAATTTTAACTAATAACCCTTCCCTCCACATCATATCATACGCTCTTTCAATATCAAAAAATACTGCTACTACACTCTCTTTATTTACTTGAGCCTTCCTAATTTCATGCTCTAAACCTATTATTGGATCCATTGTACTCCTCCCTTTTCTAAATCCACTTTGAACCTCTGTTATAAGTCCTTTACTTTCTATATAATATATCAATCTTTCATTTATCATTCTCTCCATTATTTTACATATATTGGATGTTAACGCTATTGGTCTATAATTTTCTGGTTTTGATTCATCTTTCCCTGGCTTTCTAATTGGTATAACCACAGCTTCTTTCCAACTTTTTGGTATTTCTCCCTCCTCCCAAATTCGATTATACAATTCCAATAAAATGTTTTTAGAAAATTCACTTAAATTACTTACCATTACATAACAAATCTGATCTTTCCCTGGTGCTGTTAATTTACATTTTTTAAGTGCCCTATTTAATTCCATTATTGTAAATGACATATTCAATACATCATCCGATTCTACCATTTTTTCCAATAGCTCCTTATTTTCCAGAATTGTTTTTTCTCTCCCTTTTTTCCCGTCTACACTGATATTTTCAGAACTATTAAATTTAACAAACACTTTTGCTAACATCTCTGCCTTATCTTTATCTGTCACTGCTGCTATTTCTCCATTATTTAATACTGGATATCCAGTCACTCTTTTAATTCCTTTCATTCTTTTAATCATTGTCCATACCTTAGATATTTCTGTCTCCCTCCCTATTGAGTTACAAAAACTCCTCCAATAATCTCTTTTTACATTTTTAATAGTTCTTCTTACCATCGCCTGTAATTTTTTGTATTCATTCAAATTCTGAGGGTTATGATTTTTCTTTAATACTTTAAACGCTTTATTTCGTTTCTTAATAGCTGCAGTACATTCCATTGTCCACCATGGTACCAACTTCCTTTCCTTTTTCCCTCCTTTTATCCTTATATTTTGATGAGCCGCTTCTACTATAGCATTACATATATTAAAATTCAAATCCTCAATACTACTATTTACATCCACTTTTCGTATTTTTAATTCACTATTATTCCTAAAAATTTTCCAATTTGCAGATCTAAAACACCATTTTTTCATCTCATTTATACAATATTTCTCTATATGCATTTTAACTTCTATCATAATAGGGTAATGATCACTTCCTATAGTTGTTTCATTAAGTACTTTCCATAAACTTTTACCTGCTAAAGAATTTGACACTATTGTCAAATCAATGGCTGACTCTGTATTATTTCTAAAATTAATTCTTGTTCCACTCCCATCATTTAATACTACCAAATTTTTAACATCCATTATTTCTTCAATTACTTCCCCATTATAATCATTATAACTACCCCATAATGAGTTATGCCCATTAAAGTCCCCACACCAAATCACTTTACCCTCTAAATACTTCCCAAATTCCTCCATTACCTCTACAGATAGTTTTTTACATGGATTATAAAAATTTATTATTTTAATGTTCCCATTTATTGTCCAAATTTCAATAATAATATATTCTAATTCTTTTCCTTTAGCTACTACTCTAAATTGAACTCCATTTTTTATAAATATTATACATCCTCCTCCTGACCCTCCCTCTCTATCTCTTCTAACACTTTCATATCCTTTAATAACAAAATCTAAACTTGGTTTAAGCCAAGTTTCCTGAATACATATAATATCCAACTCTTTTTTAAATTCTTTAATAAATCCCTTAAACTCCTGTCCATTAGCAATTAAACTTCTGGCATTCCACTGCAGGATGAACATTATATTCTGTCTTCCTGTCCTCCTGTCTTCCCTTCTCCCCCCAACTTTTTATTTATGTGCTCCCAAGATATGTCCTTTATCCCAAAGAATTTCTCTGCTCCTTTCACTATTATTTTGATTTTTTCTGTTTTATATTTTACTTGCTCTGTACAGTTAATTACATATGCAATGAACAACATAATCTTCTCAGCTGTCAACCCTGTATCTGTTCTTATCTGTCTTTGTTCTGCTGTTGTATTCATCTCAGCTGTCATCACTGTATCTGTTCTCATCTGTCTTTGTTCTGATGTTGTATTTATAATAGTTTCCCCTGACACCTCTCTTGGCTTCTTCATTCTCTTTGCAGCTTCTGCATAGCTTATATTTTGAGTAACTTTAACCTGTTCTATTTCCACTGCTTTTCTTCTAACTTCGCATCCTCCATAAGTCACCCTGTGTTGCCCTCCACAGTTACAGCAAATATCCTTTTCATTTTTACACTCTTCATATCCATGCTCCCCTCCACACTTTGGACATCTTTGTTTCCCCTTGCATGCTGCTGCTACATGTCCATATCTCTGACATTTATAACATCTTAGCGGAGGAGAATTGTATGGCCTAACACAGGGGTGCTCAGACTTTTTCAACATGTGAGCTACTTATTGGAATGGGCGAGTGACAAAGATCTACCGGGGGTTCGGGGGTTTTTCCTCCGAGAAAATTTGAAAATACAGCTGTTAGAAATGCTATTTTAACACAATATGAGAATGTATTTGCATGAATATACATCAATAATGAAAGGTGAATCAGTGGTGAATAACAACCTCATACAGACCTTATTTACTGTAAATTACGCCTGTTTTTGATCACAAAAGGAGACCACACTGTAGCATCAAGTTTATGATTATTTAATTTTCATAAATTAACGCAATATTAATGAAGACAGTTTATGTGCCCTCTTGGTTTATCTTTCATGACCCCCCCCCCCCCCACACACACACACACTCCCCACCCCCTAAGTTTTATGATTTGACTTGTACTTGTTCTTGAACTTGAAATCATATGATAAATATAATTTTCATAAATTAACAACACAAACCAGAATGAAGACTGTTATTTACATGTATGTATGTGCCCCCTTAGTTTTTCTTTCATGCCACCCCCCACCCCACACACACACCACACTCACTCCCCACCCCTCACTCCACACACACACACACACACACACACCCCACAGTTTGTCTTGACTGGTTGTGGTTGTACTTGAACTTGAAACTTGAACAGCAGAGGTCACAGGAAGGAACGGACTCCTGGCATGAATAGGCGCAGATGGAAGACCCAGGTCTTAGTGGCCTCAATCAGCAGCGACTCACTCAACTCCTCAACTCCAGCACTCTGTCAAAACAAGACATAGGCAGGGGGGGGGGGGGGCGCACAACTGTTATTCAGGCCAATCCTAGCATTTAGATGTGCAATGTATGTTGACAATTGCATGAGCCAATACTGCACAACATAACATAGTTAACAATTAATATTTTGTAATTACCTGATTTTAATTTGATGACTTGCACTGCATTGAATCAGCCAGGGATGCATAGTCCGGACGGTAGCTGCTGACAGCCAGCCTCAAGCATGCTTCCAAATGTTCATCAGTCATGGTGGAACGGTACTGGGACTTGATGATCTTCATGTGGGAGAAGGTTGACTCACACAAATAAGTGGAGCCGAATAATGCAGTCAATGAGGTGGCACATTTCCTGATGTTGGGGTACTTGATCTCTGACAATAAGTTCCAGAACTGTCCATGAGCTCTAGACTTCAGTTCAATGTCGGATTGTAGATTTAGGATCTCGTCCTCCACCCCACAAGAGTTGAGTTGAAACAATGTTGCAATTTTCGATGAGAGTGCATCAATGTCAGCATCGTCCCGAAAAGGGTACGCCATGAATTCAGCGACTGGCTCCAGCAACGTAAAGTCCTGGAAGCGTCGGTCAAACTCTGCGAGACAGATGTCAATCTGCTGCGAGTATCGTGCGCTGTCAAGCTGTGCACCGGCCTCCCCTTGCGTCTCCAGCTGGGACTTCAGGTTATGGAAGTTTGCAAAATCACGGCGCTGCATTTTTGCGGACAGATGTTTCAACTTTCGTTTGAAAGCATTGACTGAGCTGATCATATTCGTCACCGTTTTGTCTTTTCCTTGCAGCTCTAGATTAAGGTCATTCAACATGTTTGTCAGATCAGTTAAAAATGCCAAATCTAACAGCCACTGGCCGTCATTTAGTTGCGTGTATTCTGCTTGACCTGTTTCACGAAAAAACTCCTTGATCTCCGGACAGAGCTCTCGAAATCTTTGCAGGAATTTGCCTCGGCTAAGCCATCTGACGTCCGTGTGTAGCAGCAACTCTGAGTGCTCGCAGTCAGCCCTCTCCAGGTGTGCGCGGAATAGCCGTCTTTGAAGAGCTCTGGCTCGAATAGAACAGGCGATCTTCGTAGCCACATCCATGATCTCTTTCATGTTTAGCATTTTAGCGCACAAAGCTTGTTGGTGGATTAAGCAATGGTAATTCAGGAAGTCAGGAAAAGCATCGTCCTGCCTGCACTTGGCAATGAATCCATTCACACGACCAACCATGGCGGGCGCTCCATCCGTGGTGATGGACACCAATTTGTACACTGGGAGCTGAGTTTTCTCGATGAAGTTTTTGAATGCCTGGAATATGTCCTGTCCTCGCGCATGTTCCTTCATGGGAAGTACAGTCAACAGCTCCTCTTTTGCAGACATATCGCTAAGCACCAGACGAATATAAATGCAGACCTGGGCAGTGTCACTCGCGTCCGTCGATTCATCCAACTGCAGTGAGAAGCACTCGCAATCTTTGATGTCCTTCCACAGCTGCTGGGTCACATCTTCAGCCATGGTTTCACACCGCCGTGTAACTGTATGTCTTGACAGCTGTAGAGCTTTGACTGAAGACATGATTTCTGCCTTATTCTTAAACTCTCCAAACAACGAGTCGGCTGCTTCAACGAACGCCTCTTTCACCATCTCTCCCTCTTGGAATGACCTTTTATTTTTCACGATGACGTGACTCACCCGGAATGATGCTTCGGTTGCAGCTTTCGCTTTTGAAGTGTGTTGCGTAAAAAGTGATTGCTGTCCTGACAGCTGGGATTTCAGTTCCCTCAACTTTCTCTTCCTCAGCTCGCTTTTCAGAGGGAAGTCTGTGTCATATTTCCCATGGTGAGTACGAAAGTGCCGTTCAACATTTCCTTTTTTTGATGTAGCAATGCTAAACTTGCAGATAAGACAAACGCACTTGGAAAATGACATGGTAAAAAAAAACTCCTCCTCCCATTCCGAATGAAAGTGGTACGTTTTTTGTTTCTTTGTTGTTCCACCTTCCCCACTCATTTTTGATCGTCATGTGTTATTCCTTTTAATAAATGAAACGAAAAAGTCTGAGGTAAAAATTTGGTAGCTCGCTTACTGTTTTGCTTTACTTCCGTGCTGCTGTTTGTGCGAGCAGTAACCTAGCAACCTAGCAACTACGTCTAACCAATTATCTAAAATCTGATTGGCTGCTGTGCTCATCAATCAAACGACGGGATGGATGATAGGCTGACCGTCAGCCTGTCATAGTTAGCCTGACAAATTCTGGGTATCAGCAGAGACGAGAATCTTTGGTATCAGGGAAACTTTTTTTTTTTTTTTTTTTTTTTTTTTTTAATGTCCGACGATCTACCAATACTGCCTTCGATCGCGATCGACGTATTGAGCACCCTTGCTCTAAAGATTTTCTTAGTCCTATTTGACCGTCTCTGGTTACTCCACAAACGCAAAGTCCTGCACACATTTGGGAATGCGGCAGAAATCATACATATTAGAAGAACTGTAATTTTAACACGCCATCTCCATTTGAAATCAAATGTAGCATGCTTGAAAACACAGTATGTAGAATCTTGGATGTTAAGTTGCAGTATTTGATCAATGAATATGGTTCGTTTGTTATTGCCATTTTATAGAATTCTGAGAAAGCCAAGTTTCCCTTGACTTCCACTGGGAGGCGCCAGTAGCCAGTAAATGGTGTCTGAGTGTCTGAGTGAGCACTGCTCACTCAGACACTCACTGCTCATGTGAAGGGCATGTGCAAGCTGCCTGCGCCCTACCCCCCTAGTCGTAGTTGTCCTATGTGAGGGGAATCCGCAACTAGATGTCCCCTGGGAGCTGCGTGAAACACGCATGACAAAAAAATAAAAAAAATAACGAGAAATAGAATGGCTCCCGCGCCGCCGCGACTCGGCTCCCTTCGTTAATATCAAAGAGCCGTTCAAAAGAACATGCTCGTTCGCGAACGTCACAACACTAATAAACACAGAGCGCGTGCTCACTGGCGTCAGTTGGTCTTTGAATTTTCAGAGAAAACGCAAACATGAGTGGAAGAGGAAAGGGAGGCAAAGGACTCGGTAAAGGAGGCGCTAAGCATCACCGTAAAGTTCTCCATGATAACATCCAGGGAATCACCAAACCGGCCATCCGCCGCCTGGTTCGCCGCGGTGGAGTCAACCGTATCTCAGGTCTCATCTACGAGGAGACCCGCGGTGTGCTCAAGGTCTTCCTGGAGAACGTCATCCGTGATGCCGTCACTTACACCGAGCACGCCAAGAGGAAGACTGTGACCGCCATGGATGTGGTGTACGCGCTCAAGAGGCAGGGTCGCACGCTCTACGGCTCGGGAGGTTAAACTCATCCTCAACCAGCTAAGAACAACCCAACGGCTCTTTTCAGAGCCACCCACCTTTACCTGAAGAGCTCAGATCTGCTGTTTAGTTTCATTTATGCGTACGATGCACAGTCACAAAATGTGTTTTAAAAAGACCTTGACAAATAAATCTCTTGTGCTTTTGTATCTCTTTTAAAAATTTTTTTTTTTTTTTTAACAATATCTTTCCAATTTACTCTAAACAATAACTTGTCTCAACTGCACTTAATCCTTTTGAAGCCTGAAGTAACTAAAATGGAAGCTTTAAAAGAACCCTCAAAGCTGAATTTTGGGGAAACCTCTACAGTTGTGATGTGTAATACCAGCAAGTGAAACCCATGATGGATACTGATACTTTTTTCTTCTACAAACGCTTAATGAATATCTACCCATTGACACCAAAAAAACAATTATTTTTTTTATTTGTAATGAAGATCAGAAATGGGGATGGGACAATTTAAAACAGGATCTGAGAAGCTGCATGTTAATTTTAAGTTACAGCAACTGACCTGCAGCTCAAAAATCAGGACAGGAGCCATTTTCCTCTCACACATGATTGTGAAATATTTTCATCTGAACTCTTACAAGCAGTTGACCTCCAACCTCCAGAGATCCCTTAAAGTCAATTCTGTCAACCCAGAGAATCAAGCTGCTTCAGATGCTCCTGAAAAACATGTTTTATGCACTATTCTTCTGAGTTATTCTGTAATTAAAACTTCCACTGAAAAGTTAAACAAGCAATTCTATTCATTCATTCTATTTGATGATAATGATTAGTTGCCTTAACACTAATCTAGGATTTGGAATACTTTGCTTTAATGTACATTACTTGACTACTTTTATCGAGTATTATGTGTTTTTTACACATTTGACTTGTATCAACTTTAAAAAAAAACAATATGTTTAAATAGTTTTAAAGCATAATGCTATAAATCCTCTTAATTGTTTTATATTTTCTTCTTTGATTGCTTTTAACTGTGTGTTTTAATTCTTATTCGATTTTTTTATTCTCTTTAAATTGCCTTTTTTATAGCCTGATAAACCAGCCTAAATGGATTGGATGTCTAATTTAGTCTGGCTCCGATGAATGGATACAACTGAACATTGTTGATGAGCACAACCCGTTGTCTTTCAAACCGTGTCTGTGCCTATAGGCCAACGCTCTGACCCTCTGCCCCGCCCGCGTTGATTCAAAACACATCTCTGCGTTGTGATTGGTTTAGTTGCCATCTGCCAGATTCAGGGCAGTATTTTCAAAATGAAAAGTGGTTCGAAGCCAGACCCAACCGCAGGCAAAACATTTTGCCGTCCAGCAGTTGGCGCTGGTTTTCCAGGCTACCTTTTTTATGCTGTTCTTTTAAATGCCTTGTCTTTATGTAAAGCACATTGAGTTGCCTGTGGTATGAAATGCACTATATAAATAAAGATGCCTTGAAAAGAGGAAAACAAATATTTCTTCTGATGCAGTGCTGTAAACAATAACCAACGAGCCTAAATTTGGGGAGAAACTGTTGAGTGACCGTTTGAGATTTTGAATTTTTCAGGCACGGAGCGGGAGTCTTGTTAATGATATGCGTGTTAGACGTGAGCTCTACTATGATTGGTCAACTACCTTAACGCTCAGTCTGACCAATGGACGAGCAGCTGTGTTTCTATATATTCGCTGGCATGTGAGCATGAGTCATTCATTATCACTGCGACATTAGAAAAAAACGTTACATCATGTCTGGAAGAGGAAAGACCGGAGGCAAAGCCAGAGCAAAGGCAAAGACCCGCTCCTCCCGGGCCGGGCTTCAGTTCCCAGTCGGCCGTGTCCACAGGCTGCTCCGTAAGGGAAACTACGCTCAGCGTGTCGGTGCCGGAGCTCCCGTCTATCTAGCGGCTGTTCTGGAGTACCTGACCGCTGAGATCTTGGAGCTGGCTGGAAACGCTGCTCGCGACAACAAGAAGACCAGGATCATCCCCCGCCACCTGCAGCTGGCTGTTCGCAACGACGAGGAGCTCAACAAGCTGCTGGGCGGTGTCACCATCGCTCAGGGCGGCGTGCTGCCCAACATCCAGGCGGTGCTTCTGCCCAAGAAGACCGAGAAGGCTGCCAAGGCCAAGTAAACACGCGACAACTACAACCAATCCAACGGCTCTTTTAAGAGCCACACAAACCTCGAACAGAGCAAACCTCCTGAATATTCCTGTTTCAAACTCTTCTAAAACGTATTTAAACGTTTTATATATCGTCACCTTCCTAAAATAATTGCATAAGTCATTTTTTCAGGAAATCCAAAAAACTCCCCCCAAAAGTTAAATTATTGCATAAAATAATAATTTCAGTCATTAAGTCTGTATCAAAGGATGATGCTTGACATATAAGAACACTTAATGTTTTTCATAAAAACTAAGATTAAATAAATGACTTGGGCATTTTTTGGACCACACCTTTGATGACAAAATGACTGGCGATTATTTTTGGGAAGGTGACGATATTAATTTAATTTAGCAGATAGATTACACATCTGTACGAGTTGACGGATGTTAAATTTGTCTGTGTGCGTGTACATATAAAAAATGTATTGTCCGCATGAACTCTTCAGTTTTTTCTTTTATTTCAAATATTTTTATTTATATTTTTTGGGGGGTCCACAACCAATCCAACGGCTCTTTTAAGAGCCACACAAACCTCGAACAGAGTAAAACTCCTTTCAAATCTTCCTGTTTTTACCACAGCAGACACTCTTGATGAATACAGATTAGCAGTAAAAAAATGTAAAATATTATCATTTTACCCATTTGCAGATATTGTCTTTCTATAAAATTAAATGTAGAATTTCCTAAAACTGTCAAATAACAGTACTCCTTATTGTGTCAATTCTTTAATATACACCCTGAGGAACTAAGATGCGCTGGACTAAATTTAGCCCAGATTTGTAAATGATTGTTTTGTTTTAGTCACGGTTTTGTTTGAGCTCTTCTTGACTTCTTGAATTGGCAGGTTCAGGTATGAGTTTCCATCAGTCCTTCAAAGCACATTTTTCTACATATGGATTGCACATGTAACAGGTCCCAGACAGGATACCTGTACACAGATAAGGTTCCTATAAAACAGGAGAAAGAATGAGACAGGCGACCGTTTGCTTCTGTTCAGTGCAGCTTCGCTCGGTAGAATTTTTTTTATCAATTTGCAAAATATCTCTTTCCTTTTCTCTTTTATGCATTTCGTTTTTCCATATTCAAGTGTCATTTAACAGTACAACATCCATAATATCAGAAACAAAACCAAAATGCATATGGGCTTGTTACAGCATAAACCTCGTTTCCAAATAAAACACACATTTTCCAATTCTTCATAAAGAATAATCCTGAGTTCAGTGGACTACTGCATTATTACATTCTTATTCAGTCAATTAACCGAGTTACCATTTTGTTCACAACTCCTTAAAATAATACCATGAAATATAAAACATATAGGTCCTCACATGTTCTCCTATCTTAACCTCACTCGTAGTGCAAATAAAATGAAACTAGCATATTGCTCTTAATGACTGTTGGTTCAAGATAAATGCCTGAGCTGAAGACTTGCAAGTTTTAACAATTTTAACTGCTTACAATATTAACAAAACGTATATATTTCTCTCTAACCGTAACATTCAATTAATTTACACCTGTAATAAAATACTGTACTCAAAAGAATAATTTTTGTCCTGTCTCGTCCTTGATAGGGGCTGCTGGTGTGTCACGCAGAGAGTAAAAAATGTTGGAGCTTAGCAACTGAACTCCTGACTTGTTAAGGTGAAATCCATCTGCCTTAAAGAGGTGCCTGCGTCCCCAAAAGATGTTGAAATTGTCAATAAAGTTCATTGAATGAGCAGCACACATGTCTTTGAGCCATCTGTTTGGCATCATCAGTCTGCTGAATCTCTCATCTCCTTGCCAAACTGTTGGTAGAGGTCCACTGAAAAACACCTCTGTACTTGTGCATCGAACTTTGTTTACCAGGTCCATAAAGTCTTGTTTTAATACCTCCGATTGTTGCTTCACAACATCAAGGGCTCCTGTGTGTATGATGAGAGATTTCAGTGTCGGATGCTCAGCAACAATGTCCAGGATCTTCTTTGAGATATCAGACACCATGTCGTTACTAAAACAGAGTATTTTGGTCTTTTTCTTGCTGCAAAAACGTTTTATCTCATTCACAGCTCCGTCACCCACTATCAGAGTTTGAGGCCCAGTGGTTAGCTCTTTCTGTGGCCTTTTAGCATATAATTTAGCCTCATACTTGACTCAGACTTGGGAGATGAGCGTTCTTTTGGAGAGTCAGGATTTTGAGAAAGTGGAGCAAATCTGTTCTCTAGCAGAATTCCTGTGTCTTGTGGCAATTTGCTCCTGGTTTTGGTGGTGGTCTCGGTCCATCGTTGCTTTTTCTTTGGTATCGGGGTAGAGACATTCCTGTGTGATAGTGCAGGCCACTCGGAGTCATTGTGGGTCTCCAGGTGTTGGGTTCTGCCTGATAACCGTCTTCCCACATCTGAGGGAGGCGATTTGTAGTGTTTTGGCTTAGCACCAAGGGAGTTCCAGGGAGTACTGGTTGAATATTTTCCATTTACACCAGGCTCCTGCCGTGTCTGGGTGGTGCCAGTTAGCTTCCTGTTAGCCTGCTCCCTTTCAGTGTTTTGGGATACTGGCAGAGTAGTTTCGTATTGTCCATTTATCTCCATGTTCACTTCAAGCCGATTAATTTTTGTTTCCAGTATTGCTATCTTCTGGAGTAGCTTGTGGTAATCGTCAGTGGAAAAGGGAGGCATCTTGCTGCTAATTAGCCTCAGTTAGCTGAGCTCCTCCAAAAGCAGGAAGCTGCAACGGAATTTCCACACGACAGTTTCCAGATGACTTTCTGATAAAAATTATTAAAGGTGATAGAGAAAGGTTGAATGGGGCATTAATCCTTGTTCTGTGATGTGATATGTAACCCCCAAAAAATTGGTTGGGTTTGTAATGGCTCAGAACCTCCCTAAAAGGCTCTCTGAGGCTCTGTTTACATTAATTCATTTCACCATTTCTTCGTGTCGGCGTCTTGCAAACTATTTACATTTACACTGAAACGGGGATCGGCTGATTCGCTAGTCACATGACTAATCAGCCATCACATCACATGATCGCCCTTGCATCTGGAGCATGAGCAACTGCTTTATATTAACAGATTTATCAGGGCTGCTCTGGACATTCGAAAGTTCTCGCGCCATTCTTCGGCGACAACAACTTGGTCCACGAAATTGTCCCACCATGCGCTGCTTCTTCCCGGTCTAACCCAAAAGCGGCGCTCCATGTACGGCTTGCGTTGCTGCAGTGGCTGGGTTCTCATTATAAAAGCCGAGTAGCTAGAGCTCAGCACTGCGGATCCTCGTTTTTCACCGTTTACAACTGCTAAAATCAGCATCGTATGCGAATGCTTACGTGGGCTCCGGCGTCTTTGAATCCTTCCACCTATGAAGTCGTATTCCAGTATTTTAATGTAAATGGACAGTGCATCCGCGATAGAAACGATATAGAAACAGATTAGTATAAATGGCACCTCAAACAGCTATGTTACTATGCTGGGTTTAGAATGCGTCGTTTGCCCTTATTGGCGTCGTTTCAGAGCTTATCTGGCAACCTCATTATGAAATGCAGGTAGGTGTTGGCGCTATTCGGTTGCCGTTGCTTGATTGGCTGCCCTTGCTCTCACTGAAAACAGAGCTATAGAGTAATACACTGACTGAAAAGAAAGCTCATTCCCTTTAGATGAACAAGCCAGAGCTAACGTGCAATTCTTACAACAGGAATATGGCACAACACACATTTAAAACAAAATAAAATGTGATACTTACAGGCTGTACTGATTGCTGGGGTTGATTTTGTTCAGAATCAGAATTCGTTTGATTGCCATTGTTAATGAACAGTGTTCACTAACTAGGAATTTGCTGCGGCGTAAGGTGCAAACATGTAACATAGGATATAATAATAAAAAATAAAGAATAAAAATATATGAATATAAAATGTACAAGGTGTGTACAACAATACACAGCATCTAATATACAGAGCAACAACAGTGCAGCTTCATTAGTGCAATTTTAATGATGGTAAAGTGACTGGGGCAGGTTATGAGGTGATTATGAAGTGTTCATAAGTCCAACTGCAAGGGGGAAAAACTGTTTTTGTGACGGGAGGTTCTGGTCCGAATGGACCGAAGCCTCCTGCCCGAGGGGAGTGGTGCAAATAGAGAAGGGTCACCTGTGATCCGACCTGCTCGCCCCATAGTCCTGGAGACGTGCAGGTCATGGATAGATGGGAGGCTGCAGCCGATCACCTTCTCAGTGGAGCGTACAGCTCGCTGCAGTCTGTCTGTCCCTGTCGGAACTGACCCTCTACTGAGCAAAATTCCGACTGAAGCCTGCTCGGAATCGTGCAAGGTTTGTGAAACTGTACTCCGTGAAATGCGCAGAGCAAAGGAAAAGTCGGCGGTTGTATGTACTGGGGATGCTGTTAAAAATAAATAAAAGCCATTGATCGCGAACATTGCTTTCCGGGGGAAGAATATGTAACGATCGTAGTCCGCTTTCACAGCCTTGGAAGGCACACCAGTTCCTGTTTCTTGCCGAAGGGGCGTGTCTGAAACGGGGTGGCTGTGGATTTGGGTGTGGGGGGGCGATTGCTGAAAAAGTGACGTCACTTTTTCAGAAACACGGATTGGCACTTTTTCTGGGTGATATTCAAAAAAGGGGGAGTACTTGAAACAGAGGTTCTGACACTTGCTGGCACTTCGTGTGTACTCCCCACAGCGGGGAGACTCAGAACTAACACCAAAAACGTGAAAAAGATGATTTTGATTCTGTATCCCCTTTAAAAAAAAGTCTTGGTTCACTTAAAAGAAAAATAATAAAATTATATCCAAGACTTGTGGAAAGAAGTAAAATGATTTAAAAGCAAATAAAGCAATAAGCAGCAGGAGCAAGCAGAGACACGTCTGCACTCTTCAGAAACAGGAAGCTTAACAAATTAGCTTGTGACTGAGGTAAAAAAAAAAAAAAAACAGGTATGAGTAGTCCTGAACAGGGCTTTAAATGACTTTTTTGATCACCAGCCAATGTGGCTAGTAAGTTTCTGAAGTTACCAGCCAATCAGAATTTCCACTTGCCACATATTTTTCCGTGCAAAAAAGACAGATGAGAGCCACTGAATTCATTTGATCAATTTATTAACTAAAGCTTTAAATTCATTTTACAGTGAAATTGGGAATGTATATCCAATTAAAATAATTACAATAATTAAACTTATGTACATACAAAACTTATTCTAACATTTCATTACTCCTCAACCCTCACATACTATTCAGGGTCACATTTTTTGTACATAAAAAATAAAAAAATAACTTTAAAACTGATTTATATTCATGTGAACCCTGAATCTACAAAAATGGAAATATTTAACAACTTTCTAACCATGTTTTAGTGCAGATAATGCACAAAATTAAACACAAAACTATGTGCAGAGACTAATTATGAGGGGGATACTGTGAAATCGTCCGAGCTCTCTGAACTGTCTTCAGACCTATTTAAATCAGTACCATTTTTCCCTTTTCTCACAAAGTGTGGCAGGCGTCTGCGCAAACTGTCACCATGCCAGATTTCTATGGCTTTGCGTGGATCAAAGTCTTTGATGTCTGGTGAGCACAATTGTGTTTTCAAGAGGTCAGCGAATGTCTCCCCTTTCAGGCTTGAGTGCCAGTCACTCTTTACCTGCTTCATAACACTAAACCCCCTCTCACAGTCAGCTGTACTTGTTGGAATGGTGAGGAGGGCATCAAACAGATCTAGGACATCAGGACACTCATGGCACAGCATTCTGTTAACTGTAGGCCACGTCTTCTCAAAGGTCCCTTTTGCAGGGTCAGATAGACAATACAAAATGAGATATTACGGTATGCACTTTTAATGACTTTCAAGCACATGGAAAACAATTTTTCAAATGCAACTTAGTTAGTAAACGATGGCATCCCCTTTGGATTGTACCTTTTAACAAATTACCTACTCAAAGACTCAAGACTATTGTTAAAGAGTAATTCCGTTTTAAATTGACCCATAGCCCTATTGTTCAAGGTCATCACATGCCCTTTAAGGACCATCATATGTTTTCTTAAACTTCATTTGTGACCTGATCCAGCAAAATGAGTCACAGTGACCCGAATGTCAAAATTGAGATTTTGGTATCAAAAGAAAGGAATGGAAATGAGCTTTAAAATGATACCATAGTCAAAGTCATACGTTGGATGGTTTTCAAAATATAGCCATTTGATTTATGATCTCCCACCCTCTTTTTACAATTGAAAACCTGAGAAAATCGCGTTTAAAGTTTTTTGCCCGTTTTTTGGTTGATAGGTGTAAAGTGAGACATTTTTTACATTTGCTCCCCTCTAAGCGAGCTGAAATGATATATCAGTAAAATTTACACATTTCCCATTAATTCAGGATGTTTCCTAGCATTGGAAATTATCAGAATGTATTCAGGATGAAGGGCAGTGAAAATATGATTGTTTTTTGAGAAGTGGTCTTGTGTCTCACTTTACCCCAGCTTAGGGGTAAACTGAGACAGACCAGAAAAATCAAGGGGGTAAAGTGAACCAGCTTGGGGTAAACTGATCCACTTACTTTTTCCACTCTGAAACTACCATAAAAACACATGTTGTAATAGTTAGAATCCTGACAGCTAGCTTGACAACAATAAATTCCAGAACTAATATCGGACTAGTAACAGAATCACGTGGATTGGTCACAGTCAGAACCAGCTAGAACAGCCTGGGACTCAGAACACAAGACTAGGCCCAGGTCTAGTCCCACCTGCATTAGAACATCAGGCTACTGACAACTAGGCCTACTCCACATTCCAGCCCTGTAGGTTACAGGGAAAGATGAGGAGTTGCTCTCTCCGTGTGGTTCCTCCAGGCCTTTTTGGTTGAGGCAGCTTCTTCACCACATCGCTTTTAGGGACATGTGCCACATCCTCTTCCTTCAAAGCAAATGTGGGTCTCTCCCACACTTTTGTGTTTCCCAGGAGTCTTTTGAGAAATTGTAAAAGTATGTCGTCATCCTCAACTTTCTCAATCATTCCAATATAACGGACGCTCCTGTGTTTTGTGGCAAAGTTGACGATGACAAAGTCACCCAAGGACAGATCTGTATCTCCTGGATCATTTCTCTCATCCTCAGAGCTCTCTTTGTCAGACACATCATCAAGTAGGACAGGGACATCACTCTCCTCAGAGCTGCTAACTACGATTTTCTTTTTGGTTGCTTTCTTCTTTGCTTTTCCATTTTCTTTGCTATTTTGCTTTTTCCCTGCTAGTCTTTCTTTATAAGCCTTTTCAATTGCCTGCTTCTCAGGAGTATCAGTTAAGATGGCTGTCTTCACACGCTTCCGTTTGGTTTGTGCTCTGGGGGGACATTTGGGAAGTGGTAGGATTTCATGAGGAGACACATATCCTGGTTGGCTGGGAACACGTGGCACATCTGAGTCAGCTGGCGAGGCATATCCATGTGGACCATGCGCAGTGGATGGATTAGCATCAGCGAGTGAATTATCTGCAGCGGGTGGTTCATCTGCAGGGGGTGGATCATCCAAATCATCTGCAGGGGGTGGATCATTTGCAGGGGTTGGACCATCCGGATCATCTGCAGTGGCAGGCTGCAGCTCAGGGTTTGGCCAGTCTGACACAATGGATGGTGCAAATGCTTCATCAGGGAAAATTTCTCGGTTATATGGGAAAATCCCAGTGGACCTAAATCCAGAAGTGATGTTGCGTGGTGTCACTGCTGACATGAAGGCCTCATTCACAAGTCCTGCAATCTGGTAGATAGAGACTGTTTTGCCAGGGTTAGATCTCATCCACCCATCAACAGCTCGGCTGTAATGGGTCTTGAACGGGCCATACACAGTCACGTCGAGAGGCTGCATGCGATGGGATGTGTGGGGTGGGAGGGTGAGCAGAACAATACCGTTGCTCTTATATATTTCTACTGCCTTGAGTGAGATGTAAGCTTTAAGATTATCCAGGATTAGCAGCATGGGACGGTCAGGGGTGCAGTTAAGCCTGGTTTATGGTCGGTGACGAAAGACACAACGCAAGCCCTTGCGCGGTTGCAAGCTGTTTTCAAACGCCAAGGTAGAAAGCGAAGAAGAAGAAGCATGAATCCCATAGACATAATATAGATAATATATTATGTCTATGATGAATCCACTCGAAGAGAGATTTGCCGAAGAGGTCCTGGCGGTGAATTTCCTTTCATCGTAGTAGGCTTGACATTGAAAAAACCCGCTGCTCCACCTACTGTCCTGGCGGTGAATCGCCACACAGCACAAGCAAATGCCGACAAAGCAAAATGAAGCATAAACGTCTCGAGCCATTAACACAAGCGCAAGATGCAAGTGCAAGGGCAGTTAAAAGAGGTATAACTCAGCCTTTAGTGTGCTGTATCAGGTGATCAAGGAACTCAGACCAGGTGTCTACATTCATCCATCCCGTTCTGGTGGAGGTACTTTTGGCCCCTGGAGGTGCTCCTATCATGAAGCAGTCCTTAAACTTAACTCTGGGGAAGACAAACATGGGAGGTGTGGCATTCCCAGCAGCATTCACTGCACACACCACAGTCACCAGTTCTCCTCTCTCAGCCGATGTGACAGAACCAACTTGCTTTTTTCCTTTCTCTGTCACAACATGAATCAAATAGAAAGTTTAGAATCAATGGCATGTGCAGGCTACTACTAATCTAAAGGTACATTGTATTTCTTTTCAGTCCATTAATTTTTTCCAGTTCACAGGTTCACAACATTACTAATAGCATTAGTTTCAGCATTCTGTCAATAGCTAGCTGGTCATTATCACAAGCCACTCAGTATCAGTCTGGTGCTCTCTAATGTATCATGTGTAGCTTACCTGCTGTGGCTTTTGTACTGTAAAGATGCCTGTTTCATCCACATTGTAAATCATGTGTGGAGGGAATGTATACCTGTTAAAGATGAGAGGCAAGGGAAGAACCTTATCAGAATCAAAACCAAATCTTACAAGTAAAGCCCCCATAAAACATTTGCAACTAAAGAATTAATTCTGTCACCTGTCCATCACTACAGCCAGATTGTCAAAGAACTCCCCGACTGTAGTTTTATTGAAGGCTGTAGCCCTTCCCAGGGATGTTGCCTCTGGAGTTTGGACAGAGAGATGGCGACGTGCTAGGAAGCTGCCAAACCAATCTTCACCTAGAGTAGACAATTCATTATCATAAGATTTAGCTTTGTGGCAAGATCAGTTGGCCTTAGTTAACCTATAGAATCATGTGATCTCTTGCACACCTTGCACATGTGCAACCTGCACATTGTTTCTTTGTCCAATTGGCAGGGACAGGGATATTGTTTTTCTCTGCATATTCAAATGCCAGTTGACGGCACTTAACTGGAGGAAGGCCATGGAACTGTTCAGCTAGTTGTTTCAAGTGTTTGGCAAGCTCCTCCTCCATCTCATCTGTGAATATTCTCTTTGCCTCTGCTACTGCACCCCAGGCTACTGTTTTTACTTCTCCTTTCTCTTTTTTCTTTATGAATCTTAGGAGGCTTGATTTGTCAATATTTCTGTCCCTTGCAGCTGCTCTTATCGACTTCTTTCCTTCCTTGACCTCAGCCGCTGCACTCTCCATCTCCTTGAGGGGTGTTGGTTGTCTTCCTCTTGTATTGCCTTGGCATGATGGCTTCTCTACAATGTAATGTAATATCTAGACTTGTAGTCAAGACCGCCAAAACCGAGACCAAGACACTACCAAGACCAGAGGGTATCAAGACCGAGACCTAGACGAGACCAAGGCCAAGACAGACTGAGTCAAGACCAAGACAAAGTCAAGACGAGACCGAGACGAGACCGAGACCAAAAAAACAAAAACAAAAACAGCTAGTGAGCTAGTGTTACACCATAACTTGCATCAATTGAATAAAAGCAGGATACTGGGGTAAGAGGTTCAGTCCCAGTTTAAATTCAATTTAAGAAGGTATTATTTCAACTACAGACAGAACAATGCAGAGATTTGTACTCCAAGTACCTATAGGGGAAAAAGACTCTGTAAGTCATCTGTTTCTATTCAACCACAACAAACTACTGTATCTTACAAATGCAGTAATTTTAAATCTTTTAATGAGTGCAGGTCTTTACATACAAAATAACCTCATCCAATCCAGTGTGACACATTAACAGAAAATTATTTTTTCACATTGCATTAAGCCTCCTTATGTGTCAGCCAGCAATCAGACACAGCTAATGACAAGTAATGAAAGAAAAATATATACATATTCAAAAAAGTCTTAAGTTACTATACAATAGAATTGTGTCCCATAATAGATAGATAGATAGATAGATAGATAGATAGATAGATAGATAGATAGATAGATAGAGAAAGATAGATAAATACATTACTCTATCTATCTATCTATCCATCCATCCATCCATCCATCCACCTATCTACCTATCTAATAATAACATGCTGTGGTAGCCCTACACGCTGGACTGGTTACAGTTAACACAGGACAAGACGCCTAACCACCATAACCACGTCAAACATGATTGTACATTTTGTAGAATGGGTGTCAGTTGCAATTATGCTCAGGCCAATTCAAACTCAAGATTCATGACGAGACAGTGGTAGAGGAGTTGCGGCGTGTGAATCAAACTCGTTGCAAGGAGTTTCGAGCTGTCGCTAAACAATCAACATGTCAAATTGTACTTTCTCCTTCATAAGTGTCTCTGGTTTTAGGACGTTTTTACCTCACAGCTTTTATGACACAATGTCAGTCGAAAACATATGTCAAAGCAGCATTTTGGAAATGGAGAGAAATTGAGTTTTATTGACTATAAAATAAGGCTCAATTCCATCATCCTTGCTATCTGGGCCAGAGCTGCTCTGATATCTGGCTTCATCGGCGAGAATGCCGCTAGTGCTAACCTAGCAATGTCGAGGCACCCAAATGGCTCATCCTTCCTTGCTTGTCAGCAACCATATTGTGCCAAAATCAACAACAAACCACATGGTACCAGGCCTTAAAGTGCTCACTGACACGGTTTTGATATACAGTATTTCTACTCAATGAATTCGCCAAAATATCTAACGTTGGTGAAAACTGTTGGGTAGCCAAGAGTCACTGATAAGTTAACTACCTGTACTTAGCATGTAGTTACACTCTTAGCCAAAAATGTTTCAGTAAGTCTGCAAAGAACTGAAGCTTGCAAAAAAAATATCCGTCCCTAAATAATTTATACCACGCGTGTAAGAAGAGCATGTCATGATAAATAATACTAGCACATGCATGATCTGGTCATGTGAGATTGGTACGGATAAAGAGTTTGGAGCCAGTACCAACTAGCTAGCTTACCTCTCCGGGTGTCTCCGCTCCAGGTGTCTGGTGAACGTTGATGTGGTCCCGGCTGTTTCGGTGAGAGATACTTTGCAAAACTTGCATTTTGCAGAAAGCTTCCTCCTGGCCCCTGGACTGCAAATGTCTTTATGGTCCGTGAATGCAAATTTGATGATGGCGGAATTCGCTGACATTGTCAGGCTACTAGGTCTGACTGAGATTGAGCTACGACGTAATAACCTAAAGTTTCGTGCTGGCTCTACACTTGCATCTTTTGATTGGATGAGCGCCAGTTTCTTAATCACAACAAAATACATGTATGTCATTGACTGGTTGCATTTGAAAGGTTGCATTTGAAGGGCGTGAAAGGCGAAATAATTTAATGTTGCATTATCGAATGTTATGTTTTGAATCATGGACATTATTTGTTGCAAATCTCCCGAGACCAAGACAGTGAGACCAAGACAAGACCGAGGGATCCGAGACCAAGACAAGACCAAGACCAAAGACGGTCGAGACTGTGACAAGACCGAGAACACGTAAAAGTGGTCTCGAGACCAAGACCGATCTCGAGACATCCAACTCTAGTAATATCACATTAAAATCTGTTTAAGACTAAACTTAACTTGTGCCTCATGCTGTGGCACTGCCACCATTTTAGAAAAAATGACCTCTCTTAGCAATTCAGGTGAATCTTCAGCTAGCATCATCACATGGTTTTATATGTTGGTAGTTCATCAACATGTATGACATAAGTTTTTCTACCTGAATCAATTTGCTTTGGCACAACAGTTGATTAGGTTGACAGCAAGAGAATTTACTTTTACATGCAAAAAATAAATTTTTGTGAAAAAACATGCTTACCACAGCACCATGAGCAGGGTTCCCACGGGGTCTTAAAAAGTCTTAAAAGCATTGAATTTATGAATTTGGAAATAATACCTTAAAAAGACTTGAAAAAGTGTTGAATTTTGATATCTGGGTCTTAAAATTTGTGCAGTAACTTCTCCGTATCGCATTCTCCTCAAACGTTTCATTTGTCAACTAGGCTACTATTATTTTGAAAAGCCTAAATAACGTAGCCTAAATGAAGAGTGGCGGAACCAATCATTGAGAACGCAACGCTGCCGCTACCGCTCCGCCCCGGGTCCGAGCACGTCACATTGCTACAGCACTGACACAGACCACAGCAACAAGCCAAGCAGAAGCGTGAAAAATCAAGGCAAATCTCAGCAGAAAACAAGAAGGTTTAACTTACGCCGTCATGTTGTTTTTTAACATTTGTTTGGGTTTCCTTACTTCCCATTTCTTGCTGGGATTATGGGGAAATGTAAATTTAATGAAGCGTGGCGCGAGAAAGAATCATTTTGTCACTGGTTAAAACCAGTGGACAATAATGTATACGAGGCTTTTTGCACAGTGTGCAAAAAGAAGATTCAGCTTGGTACCATGGGCTTGAAGGCTTTAGAGTCTCACGCCAAGTCCTCCAAGCACATGAATAATATCAAATTGAAGGATCAAACTCCTTCCATCGCCGGGGTGTTTCAACCGGCCAACGCTAGCCAGTTAGCTATCAATGTATCTGAGCTAGCAGATAACGTTAACCAGCCAACTGCTAGTACAGCCCCTCAAGTTACGACCGTCACCGCAACTAGAGCAGATCTGCGAACAGCTTTTGGGTCCACACCAACCATGAAAGCAGAGGTGTTGTGGACTCTTAACACAATCGCCAAACACCATTCATATAATGGAAACGAGGGTATTTCAGAGTTGTTTAAATGCATGCAAGTTGATTTTCATTGTTTATAGTTCTCTCAACTCCCCATATTCCCAGCATGGAATAAGTAGCTAGCTAACATAACCAATGTTAAAAAACAACTTAACTGTGTCAGTTAAACTTTTTTGTGGTCTGCTGAAATTTTCTTTGATTTTTCACACCTCTGTTTGGCTTGTTGTCTGTGGTCTGTGTCTGTGCTGTGGTGTTGTAGCGTTTACTACTACTATGCTGCAATGTTTCATCAAATGCTTTACACAGTCTACACTTTAATTTGTTTGAGAAATAAATTAACAAATTAAAAAAAAAAAATGTTTTTCTTTGCCGGTAGGTCTGTGAAATAGGCCGTGAAATAGGTATTATTTTTTTTAATAAATGGTCTTAAAAAGGTCTTAAAAAGACTTAAATTTGACTTGAAGAAACCTGTAGGAACCCTGCATGAGGTCCTCTCCTTCATGGCCAAGGGGAAATGGGAGGGGCTTGAAAATATAATGGTCAAATGACCACAAATGTGTTCCGTTGCCTAGATATAGGGGGTGTCTCACATTACCCGGTGTCTCACATTACCCCACTCTCCCCTATCTTTCAAAATCCTGTGAATTTAAAGTGAATTTAAAGGGATAAACTCTTTATCTTAAAGCTTAATTTTACCAAAGGCATTTGTACACATATAAAATGGTATTAAACCAGACTGAAGCCCAAATGATTAGAAAATATTTATTTTTGTTCCCACACACACTGCTTCATAGCTCGACATAGCCCTCGTCACCTCGTTAATATCAGTCACAGGTTGCTCAATGACTTCATCGTCATCTTCCACATGAGTGGCGAATTCTTGCTCCTTTTCCATATCCGAGTCTTCGACATCGCTGTCATTTTCTTCTTCAGAAGATATCACCTCAGCTCCAAAAAAATCTGTACTAGCGCTAGCAAGTCTTGCTGTCCAGCAGCAGAGCTAAAATTGGACGCCACGAGAGAGTTTCAAGCTTTCGCGACTCTACTTTCTTTAGCGAATGACATTTTAAAACAAAAACACAGATCAACACACTACACTATACTACAGTACTACACGATACTAATATTGTAATAAGACAATGACTTTTTTGACAATGACGAATATTGAGAGACTTTCTACGATTAGTTTAAGCTACACCAACACAGATAGCTAGTTTGACAGGAGTGATGGCTGGACCAATCGCGTGCACCAGTCACTCGAAACGTGACTTCCCTCCTATTGTGGGTGTTTGTGTCACTGTTTGTGTACATTTTTAAGCATTTTGATTGGTTTTATGAAGCGAGCAGAGATAGAGACGTTTCAGAGGTAAAGGGAAATCCTCAGAGGTAATAGGAAAGGTAGACGTTAACGGGAGAGGAGTCGATGAATTTGTTCAACCTGTTAAATTTTAACGCATTTAATACAACTTGCAAGTAAACTTGAATTGTCATTTACGTGCCTTTCCTCAATTATATGGACTATACAACTTTGGGAGATTGTTTTTTAATGTCTATTCTTTGAAATTAGCTAAAAAATTATTTTTTTTAATCCATTGTTTTTTCACGTTATCTGCCCGTACCTCAAAATAGAATGTTGTGACTTCCGACTCATTTCGCCAGAGCGGGTCACATTTTCTTAAACTTCATTCAACAGTACCTTGGCTGAACCCTGCAGTGTACAGATGTGTTTTCAGAATGGTCCATTGATCTGGTATCAGGTCGATATCCACTCCAGCTGTCAGTAAAAGGGGTTGGAAGTGACTAATAACCTGGTCCATGTCATCATCACCAAAATCTCAGAACAAAGGGGAAAAACATTGATACAAAGTTAAAGCTGCAGACTGTTATTATTTTTGTGTTATATTTGTTATATTTATATCTGTGGGGAGGGGCTTAGAAAGCAGAGGTGGAGGAAGGAGGAGGGACCTGGAGGCTGTACTCAAATTCTAAATCGGAGTTGCCTTAAAACATAAAATGGGTATAAATTTGTTCATTACAATTTAATTACTGACCTGCACTTGTGTCTGTCAGACAGACTTAAGGCAATGTGACTGCTACATTTCCAGTGCTTGCCTTAAGGACACCACTGTTTACATCAGCAAACCTAGAAGTGATGCACTGGCACAGGGCATCTATGAGATCACTCTTGGACTTGTCGTGCTGGTCAGGCTTTGTCGGTTTCAGGAGGACTCCCTCATAGATGTCCCTCTCCAGGGCTGCTCTCAGCTTAGGCCCGGGTCTACAGTTGTGCAGAGATGAATGGATGGGTTTGATTAATCATCTATTTTTACATACATATTGTGAAAAAAGTGTGAAAACACTTACACAACCTAAAATCAAATAATGAATTGTATCCCATATGATACATACCATATTCATACATATACATAATCAGCAGATTTTAGATGGTGATTTTAATTAGTATTTATTGTGTCTTTATTAATTATATCGAGAGCTGAGTACCGCATTTTGTTCTTTTCATGTCTCATGGGCAGAATGACAATAAAGTATTCTATTCTGTACCTTGACTTGTACTTTTCTGTGACAGCCAGCTATGAGCCTCAGCCAGGTTTTACTGTTGACTTCTGCAGTGACTTGGAAAGGTTGCTCAATTGAAAGTGTTGTGGAGAAAAGGAGTCGAATATGCGTCGGCCAGCCTTTCAATGGGGAATTTATTGAACAAACCGTCACAGCGAATATGCATACAGAATGTTCACAAAATGTCCACAGACCTCATTTTGTGAACCGACTTTATACTGATTTAAATCATAACATGCATGCGTCACCCGGCCCCAATCTCCCTCAACGGCGCCTAGCTTTCGCCGTAATCATAAACAAGCTCATTTTAACCTTTAACCATATTTATATGAGCCGAACAACAAAGCACACGATGTAACCAGGCCATGTCATGACATTCTTCTCCCACAAAAGATGATATCATGGAGAAGACAGCAAAACCGTAGGACTCCGCCATCCTTGGCTATGTTAAGGAAACCCTTGGCCTTTTGCCTCTGAACATCTCTGTTAGTAGTGGCAAACATGATTTTAGTCTCATATTTATTTCGTTTTTCCAATGCAATTCTTGGCTGGTATTGTCTCCTACCTGTTTATATCACTGACAGACATGTGTAAGGAGGCTGTTCAAATCAAATCAAATCAAATCAAATTTATTTATATAGCACATTTCATGTACAAACAGTTCAAAGTGCTTTACATAAAATAAAAGCACTGCAGCAGGGAGTGTAAGAAGCATTAAAAATACATAAAAGAATATAAAGAGAAACAAATAAAATAATTTAAATTAATTTAAAAACAAGCAACAGTCTAGATAAGTTGAAAGATATTTCATGCATAGACACATGAGAACAGAAATGTCTTTAACCTGGATTTAAAAATGTTTGTTCCACTTGTTTGCAGCATAACAGCTAAATGCTGCTTCTCCATGTTTAGTCTGGACTCTGGACTGGACCAGCTGACCTGAGTCCTTGGATCTCAGAGCTCTGCTGGGTTTATATTCTCTGAACATATCACAGATGTATTTTGGGCCTAAACCGTTCTGGGATTTGTAAACCATCAGCAGGCTTTTAAAATCTATTCTGTGACTGACTGGAAGCCAGTGTAAAGATTTCAAAACTGGCGTGATGTGTTCAGATCTCTTAGATTTCCAGCAGCGTTCTGGATGAGCTGCAGATGTTTAATGCTCTTTTTGGGAAGTCCAGTTAAAAGAGCATTACAGTAATCGAGTCTACTGGAGATGAATGCATGGATGAGTTTCTCCTGGTCTGTTTGGGAGAGGAAACCTTTAATTCTGTTTATGTTTCTGAGATGGTAAAAAGCAGCCTTGGTGACAGCTTTGATGTGGCTGCTGAAAGTCAGATCTGAGTCTATCAACACTCCGAGGTTACCAACTTGGTCAGTGATTGTAAGGTCCCAAGTCTCAAGATATTTACCAATGCTGACCCTCTTCTCTTTGCTACCAAACAGAATGATCTCAGTTTTGTCTTCATTTAATTGTAGAAAATTCTCTCTCATCCAGGTGTTTACTTCCTCCAGACACTGACACAGTACGTCTGCTGGGCTGCAGTCGTCCGGTGACAGAGACAAATAAAGGTGTGTATCATCTGCATAACTGTGATAATTGATGTTAAAATTCTGCAATATCTGACCCAAAGGGAGCATATACAAGTTAAACAGAAGAGGTCCAAGAATTGACCCCTGGGGGACTCCACAAGTCATGGCCACTCGCTCAGATTCATAGCTGCCACTTGTAACAAAATAACTCCGGCCTTCTAAGTAGGACCTGAACCAGTTAGGGACCGCTCCAGAAAGTCCAACCCAGTTTTTCAGCCTGTGCAACAGGATTCTGTGATCTACAGTATCAAACGCAGCGCTGAGGTCCAACAGAACCAGGACTGAAACATTACCAGAATGAGTATTCAACCTAATATCGTTTAACACTTTGACCAGAGCTGTTTCAGTGCTGTGACGACTTCTGAAGCCTGATTGAAAGTTATCAAGACTTCCACTTTCATTCAGAAAGTCGTTGAGCTGGTTAAATTCAACTTTCTCAATAATCTTAGATATAAAAGAGAGATTAGAGACAGGTCTGTAGTTGTTCATCATAGAGGCGTCTAGAGTTCTCTTCTTTAGGAGTGGCTTAATGGCAGCTGTCTTTAGTGACTTGGGAAAAATGCCTGATGCCAGTGAGCTGTTAACTATTCGTAGGAGATCACTTTCTACTGAGGTAAAAACAGTTTTTAAAAAGTCGGATGGTATTATGTCCAGAGAACAAGTTGTTGATTTCAGATGTCGAACTGTTTCCTCTAGGATTTTTAAATCTACAATATTAAATTGTGACATAACGTCAGAGTTATTTCTAGGTTTTAGACACAGATTAGTTTTCTTGTTTTGTGTTGCGTGAATGTTTTGTCTAATCGTTTTGATTTGTTGGCAAAAAAGTTGGCAAATTCGTTGCATTTCTCAGTGGAGAGGAGATCTGGGTTTGACTGTTTAGGAGGATTTGTGAGTTTTTCAACCATAGCAAACAGAGTTCGAGAATTGTTGACATTCTTATTAATCATTTCAGATAAATGCAGCTGTCTGGCCTTGCACAGCTTATTGTTATAACTACGCAGGCTTTCTTTGTACAGCTCATAGTGAATCTGAAGCTTTGTTTTCCTCCATTTACCTTCAGCTTTCCTGCATTCTCTTTTCAGGTTTTTGACCGTAGTGGTGTTTCTCTATGGAGTTTTCTGTTTGATCAAGGTGCTCTTGATTCTTATCGGTGCAACAGCTTCCATTACATTCAAAATTTTCAAGTTAAAATTATCCAGCATTCCTTCAACCGACTCGCTGATTGTTGGTAACATAGCTATGGCCTCCCTAAACTGATTACTTGTTTTCTCATTGATGTACCTCTTCTTAACTGAGAAGCTGGTTGTTTGAACACTCTGAGTAATATGTAAATCAGAGGTCTTCAACAGGGGGTCCGCGACCCCCAGGGGGTCCGTGGAGGTACTGCAGGGGGGTCGCGAAATCTTTGGTTGATTAGACGATTTAAAAAAAAACATTTTTTTTTTTTTTTCAAACAGTTTTTTCTCACAAATTGTGTGCAAACGTGTGCCATCCACAGATGGTTTGAGAATTCATTGTCCCATCTACATGCATGTTTAAAGTTAAAATCTGTGGATTATTTGAATAGCTCAGTGTTGTATGCAAGATGTTTGTTTATAAATGGCAGTGGCACGGCCACCCTGTACCTTGCACATGTTTAAAATAAAAACATGAATCTATTAACCTGTGTATTATTTGAATAGCTTAATATTGAATGTACAATAACAGAGTAGCTATGTTTATACACGGCACTAGGCCCCGTTAAATATAAAACACAATTGTATGCCATATAAATAGTAGGGGGGTCCCTGCTCCAACTCTCCATAAGTTTGGGGGTCCCTGGCCTGAAAAACGTTGAACACCCCTGATGTAAATCAAATAAAATACAAAAATGGTCAGACAAGGCCAAATCAATAACCACAACAGAAGAAATATCAACACCTTTAGAAATAACCAGGTCCAGAATGTGACCTCGAAGGTGGGTTGGTTCTGTTACATGTTGCCACAAACCAAACATGTCCAGCACAGAAGAAAATTCTTTGGCATTACCCTCCGTCATATTATCTATGTGAATGTTAAAATCCCCGGTCAAGATAAAATGGTTAAAATCAGTTGAAATAACAGACAATAATTCAGAAAAATCATCAATAAAACTTGCACAGTATCCTGGAGATCTGTAAATGATTAAGAACACGATTTTAGGAACACCCTTTAAAATAAAACTAAGATATTCAAAAGAAGTGAATTCACCAAATGAGATCTCTTTACACTGGAATGTATCTTTAAATAAGGCAGCTTCTCCACCACCTTTCCTCCCATTTCGGCATTTATCCATAAAACTAAAGTTTGGGAGGGCTGCTTCATTAAGAACAGTAGCACTTGTGCTCTCTGTTAACCATGTTTCTGTCAGAAAAAGAAAATCTAAATTGTGTGAAATTATGAAGTCATTAACTAACAGTGACTTATTGGACAGAGATCTAATATTAAGTAAGGCTAGCTTTGTGGAGTTTACACTGGTCTCTGATGTATTCTGAGTTGTACGTGGTACCGTTAACAGATTAGATAGATTCACCCAGCAGGTTGACTGTTTTCGATTCCTTCTTTTACTAACTAATACAGGAATCCTATTGGGCCCCAGCTTGTTCTCAGATCAGCTGTCAGAAGTCGGACTTCTATAGCAGGGACCCTGAACACATCATGGCATGATATCTTTGGTTTGAACAGTGCTATATTTGTTTTGAACTCTGGGTGTTGTGCTGCTCCTTGAACATCCTGCAAATCCCCTTGTGTCCTGCTCTGCCAGGACAGATGATGTAAGAGGAGGAGGAGGGGGTGCCCTGCGTTTCTCGGTTGATGGTGGTCGCTGGAGTCCTGGCTGGGATAGAGACATCCTTTTGAGACCTTGGGTGATGTGGAGTAAAGGGTCTGGTGAGGGGGGAGGGCTGGGGGTTGTTTGCCTCGCTGCTGTGTCCTTCAGTCTAATCTGTACAGTCATGTTTGGGTTTGCCGTCCCAACAGCATGACGTAAGTGTGCACCAAGTAATCTGCATCCAGTTCGATTGGGATGCACGCCATCAGCTCTGAAACGCTCCTTACAGTTCCAAAAGATATTAAAGTTATCAATGAACTTAATCCCATGGGAGATGCATGCATTTGACAACCATGTGTTTAGGCCAAGAAGTCTGCTGAAAAGTTCAATTCCTTTACCCACAGTAGGAATGGGGCCAGAAATGGAGACACGGTGTGCTCCATAGTGACACAGTCTCTCCAACAGCATAGAAAAATCCTTCTTCAGGATCTCAGAGCCAGTCTTCCTTCTCAGAATATCAAAAGACCCTGTATGGACAATGATCCTCGTGCCATCTGGATGAGTAGACAGAATGGTCGGCAAAATATCTATCCGTTCCCTGACTGATGTATCAGAAAAAGTTATATTTTCCGTCTTTGCCATTCTGACATGCTGTGTTATAGAATCCCCGATTAGAATGGTGTCTATTCCTTTTTGTGTGGAGGTGTCGATCGCTTCTGTAGTCCTCACCTTGGTTGTGGGATTTGGGCTTCTCCTGAATGTGGTCACACCTAGGCTGAGGTTTGGGGCCATTTCTCTTGTTTGTCTTCATGTTTGGGTTACATTCATCATCACAGACTCTATTTTGAGTCAACTATTATCTATTATGCAATAGAACTTCAGGTGGCAAAGTGAGTGCTGGAGGTTTAGGTTTCGTGCTGGATTTACCTCTGCGACGGACAACATGAGACCAGATCCTGGCTGGGGTTGATGATTTGGGTTTGGCACCAACACTGTTCCAGTGGGAGATATCAGTCGGACCGTCCGGTTTGGAAGCTTCACCAGATATTCCAGTGTCATTTGGACAGATCTAGGGAAGTGTGTCAGCCAGGTCTGCAGTGTGAGATTCCACATCAGCTGTGATCCCGTGTAGAAATATCTGAGTTAGTCCTTTGGCACATGAAGGCTCCACAGCCTGCACAGGAGCTATAATAGAGTCAATAAATTCCTCGTTGTTACGAATGTCTTGCAGCGTTTCAATCCTCTTCGAGCTGTGCTACCTTCGCAAAGAGTAGCTCACACTGTGTGCAGCTCACTGATACTGCAGGGTTAGGAGACATTGTTCTGTCCGATTCTCTTTGTAAACAGGAGGGCTAATACGTTTACAAATATACAATTAAAAGAAAAACAATAAAATAATAAAATCATATCCAAGACTTGTCGAAAGAAGTAGAATGATTTAAAAGCGAATAAAGTAATAAGCAGCAGGAGGAAGCAGGAGGAAGCAGAGACACGTCTGCACTCTTCAGAAGCAGGAAGTAATGTTCCACATTATTAAGCGGCACAAATATCAAATTATCTACTTACACTGCTGGTTTTAGTAGGCTATAAATTATCATACCTTTTCCTGTAAGTGGCGTACAACAGCAGCATAGCCCCTGAGGAAATGGTCTAGTGCTTTGAGTAGATGTGGCAGCCACCTGGTTCCACCTATTCTGGTAGGCATCAAAGCCTTCATGTGGAGCTCCCTGAAGTGTTGCTTTAGGCTGGCCCTGTTTACTCCACTCTTGTGATACAAGGTGTAGAGTCCACTCAGTAGGTCCTCAACCTTCTTGGCTATCACTGAGCTGTCCTGACATCAGTCGGCGATCGTTCCACCATCGGGGGACCAGAACAGAGAAAAGCCGTGACCGCGTGTAGGCTCTTAAACTGGATGCTGCAGCTACAGGGAGCCAGTGTAGAGAGCGGAGAAGGGGAGTGGTGTGGGAGAACTTGGGGAGGTTGAACACCAGACGAGCAGCAGCTTTCTGAACGAGCTCCAGAGGTCTGATGGCAGAAGCCGGGGCGCCAGCAAGGAGCAAGTTGCAGTAGTCCAGGCGGGAGATGACAAGAGCCTGAATAAGCACCTGCGCTGCCTTGTCGGTGAGGAAGGAGCGAATCCTCTGTATGTTGTAGAGGAGGAATCGGCAGGAACGGGTCACTGATGCGATGTTTGGCGAGAACAACAGTTGGTCGTCCAGGGTCACACCCAGATTTCTCGCAGTCCGAGTTGACGTCACCACGGAGTCATCCATGGTGATGGCCAGGTCTCTGAACGGGCAGCCCTTCCCCGGGAGAAACACCAGCTCAGTCTTGTCCAGGTTGAGCTTAAGGTGGTGCATCGACATCCACCCCGGGATGTCTGCCAGGCACGCAGCAATACGTGCCTCCACTTGGGTGTCAGAAGGGGGAAAAGACAGAATCAGCTGGGTGTCATCTGCATAGCAGTGGTAGGAAAAGTTATGGGAATGGATGACAGAACCAAGAGATGATGTGTAGAGGGAGAAAAGAAGAGAACCCAAGACCGAACTTTGCGGAACCCAAGTGATGAGCCTACCTGACTTCGACACAGACCCTCTCAGTGTTACCTGGTAGGAGCGACCTGTCAGGTAGGATGAGAACATGGAGAGTGCAAAGCCAGAAACACCCATTCCCTCCAGGGTAGAGAGAAGGATGTGGTGGTTCACTGTGTCAAATGCTTGAACCCGGACTGCATGTCATACACCGGTATGATAGGAGGCGCTGTACCCATTCCAACTGTTGCTAATAGAGCCACTTCCTGTTGACCTCTTCACCACCAACAACAACAACAAACTCAGGCATTGGAGAAAGATGGAGAACGCAGAGCAAGATGAAGCTATGTCAGTCTACATTTGGTCTGTGATGAGCTGCTTGTTGCACAAACGCGATGCACAACGGAGCATTCTCCATCGCGTTGTTTGTTTCTTTCTGACGGCGACAACAACAGGAATATCGTCTCCTTTGACTTCTGGGTCACGACCCCGGGAAAACATCTGGAGCATGCGCAGAACGCAAAGTCTGATTCACCACGTGCTTCAGCGTCTACAAGCAGGTTTAAAGTGACTTTCAACCCAGTTATCTCGGGGTCTTAATCCGATCCAATTTCTTGTCAGATTAAGGGGTCTACATGAACTTAATAACTCAGTCTGATTGTAATTTAGCCAATAATCCGATCCTTTCAGTGCCATGTGACGTTACCTCCCTCATCCTCACACCTCTTTTTTCGGCTATATAAATCTCTCAGGTTTGCAGGTGACACAGTCGAGGTGTGCAGATTTCCAGAGAAAGAATGAAGATTGCTCTGTTTCTCCCGCTGCTTCTTGTGGTCTGCTCTGTCTCCACGGATCAGACGGAGACGTTGGAACTCCAGCAGTCATTTTCACCGGACATCCATGCTGCTCTGAGAGAGATGATCGCCTCGTTGACTGAACCGAGGCTGGAGCTCAAGTTCCTAAAAAAAGAGAACGCAGGTAACAGTATTTTGTATTTTTTTGTGTGAAAAAAGAAGATTCCAGAGAATTTAAGCAAAATTTAATTTTAAAAAGCCATTTATGCTGTGTTTTTCATCATATGCAGCAAAGTCTGAGAGACAGGAAGCTGAAATCGAGAAGCTGAAGAAGCAGCTGGAAGGTAACATGTGGAAATCATCACAGCTCTGATTAATCCAATCAAACTTTGAACTGTTAGGCTGAAACTCGGTCTGGACATTAGTTTGTGGGCACATGTTGCAGGAATATTAATGTATTAATTTGTGTTAATTAACTTGTATTAGTTTTAATTAGTTTTCATAAATTAATGAAATAAAGATAAAACGATCTTTAGTTTGGAAAATGTTCTCTCTGATGGACAAATGTTCCAGTGTGGATCCAAAGCCTGCATGATGCTGACATATTAGAGGGTGTCTAAGCTTTGTCAACAAGATGAGTATATTTGCAACATATATTTGTGTCATGAAACTAATGCAGTTTTTCAGACAATGACACGAAATTGGAGGGACAGGAGACTGAGACTAACAAGCTGAAGCAGCAGCTGGAAGGTATGTTGCAAGAATATTAAGGAATATAGATAGATTTTTTATAGTGACTATTGGTTGTGTTAATTTACTTGTATGACTTTTAATCTACATCTTTTTCATGAGGATTGATATGAAATAAAGTTAAAACGATCTTTAGTTTGGAAAATGTTCTCTCTGATGGACAAATGTAACGTTTCTTGGATACAAAGCCTGCATGATGCTGACATATTAGATGGTGTCTAAGCTTTGTCAACAAGATGAAAATATTTGAACATATATCTGTGTCATGAAACTAATACTGTTTTTCAGACCATGATACGAAATTGGAGGGACAGGAGACTGAGACTAACAAGCTGAAGAAGCAGCTGGAAGGTACTGGAAGGATATCATAATCAATCTGATTGGTTCCCATAACTATGGGATGTTTCAGGGTCACCTGGGCCATCCCTAACTATAAGTTTTATGAAAAAGGAAAGTTTTAAGCCTAATCTTAAAGGGAAACTCCGGGGCATTTGAAGCGCAATCCCATTGCTAGAGGTTGTCAAATACTGACAGTAGGACACAGACTGGTGCAAATCGGCGCTCCCTGTGCGGCGATTGCTCTGTTTGCGCAGCCTGTCATGCTAGCCAACTACGTGGTGGCTAGGGGCAAGTGCTAAACCTTCCACGTAAAACAACAACTTGCACACTGCAGAAACGTCACACCACTTTATAAACCATCCGACAATAAAGTCACAAGCCTTACCATCAAAACCATATGCATGGTTCTCACATTACTGGCATGGGGACGTTACAAAACAACTTTATAAACAGCATGTCACTTACCGGTTGTCGGTATGCTCGCGCATGTGAAAGCCCAAAAGAGTCAATGGACGATACTCCCAAATAGCAAAAGTTTCTTGTGTTTACCTTGAATAGGGATGGCTCAGGTAATCCTGAAACATCCCATAGTTAAGCTGCTATAGGCCTAGACTGCTGGGGGGCCTCATCTGTCACACCTTTCCTCACTTTACTCTCTTTATGTATATGTGATATTATTGTGGTCATTAACTCGTGTTTCCCTGTTCCAACAGATATCCTTTGAATGGTGTTACAGTGCCGCCGCCGGCTGTAAGTTATCATTATCTGTGTGTGAGTGTGAAGAAAATGTAGGGATTGTGAGAACTTTCATAATTTTTTTTAAAATTGTATGGCATTCCAACATGAAGGATTGGTCTCAGCGAGACTGTTGTTGTTTATAGCATTACTTTTAGGATTATTTATGTGCATACAGATTATTCATCCGGCTTCAAGGAGTGTGCTGGTTTAAAGTACTGTCCAGATGAAAGCTCAATCTAATTAACTCAAAATGTGTTTTGCTTTCTTTGTGGTTTTATACAGTATAAAGAGGAGTCCTCCACTTCCACACACATCAAAAAGTACATAGTGTACGAGAACTGGATCATGCAGTTGTTTAATGCATGTCCGGTCTGCACACGGGCATGTGATGTGAAGACTCAAAGGCTGGGGACATTCCTGTCTGTAAAGCAGCGGTGTCCCCACTGCACATTTAGAAGACAATGGAATAGCCACCCTATCCTGGGTAGCACGCCAGCTGGAAACCTGCACCTTTCTGCCGCTGTGTACCTGAGTGGTGCATCTTTCATACAAATAGAAAAGGTAAAGTATGTGCAACTGTAGATACCGTAACTGAAATACTTGTATTTATATCAAATTACATGTATTATTTCTCCCCTCCACACCCAGGTTTTCAAGGCAATGAAGCTGGAGTTGTTTCGGTATGAAACATTTCGCCGGCATGCCAGAGCCTTCACTGAACCTGCAGTTATTCACCACTGGAAAGTCACACAGGATGTGAATCTGCAGCGGCTTACTCGGGAGGAAAAAGTCATACTCGGTGGTGACATGAGGGCTGATTCTCCAGGTATTGTTACTTGACTGAAGTATTGTATTTTGTACAGTGATATTATTTGAAGTTCAAAGGAATGACAGCAGGCAGGGGGTGGTTTTATCAAGGTCTTTAGCTCCAACTATCTGTAGCCAAAAGCCAGCAATCAGAGTGTAATAGTGCTGGCTCTGAGACACACAAAAGCCAGGGACCAGGTCTGATGGCTCTAAGCAGTGTGTTGTTATGTGAAGTTATGAATTGCACCTAAATATAAGAATACATAATATGTATTGAATAGTGATTCCAAATGTCATTATTTAAACCCAATTTTTAACAGGTCACTCTGCAAAATATGGGAGTTACACAATGATGGATCTCCAAACTAACACCGTTGTGGACATTCAGTTGGTCCAGGTGAGTTGTTGAAATTGACTCTGTAAAGGGGTTATTGGTTGTAATTTAAAAATCAAGGTCCATAATACATTGTCTACTAATGTGTTTTTTTTCCTGTGGTGACAGAGCAACGAGGTTGGTGGTAGCTGCTATATGGAGAAAGAGGGCCTGACGAGGAGTCTGGCCTTGCTCGAGTCGCGTGACGTCAACCTGGATTGCATTGTCACCGATCGTCATCCTCAAGTGCAGAAGTTCCTCAGGGAGAGAAACATCACCCAGTACTACGATGTGTGGCACTTCGCAAAAGGTAACTTTTCAGGTTTTCAGGTAACCTAAAGTACTTATGGCATCTGAGGTGGAAAGGATGCTGGCGTTCACCAGTGAATCAACATGTTTGGTCAAAGTCAGATGTTCAGAAATATCAACACCAAGATCTAATCTTTCCACCTCAGTCGTTAATCTGGACTGGTTGGTAGACTTTCTGCTGATATTGCCTGAAATCTATATATATCTCTCAGTCTTGGTAACAATAGGAGTAGGTTGTTGTCTCGGCAACAGTTTGAAAGTCTATCTACCTCATTCAAGTAAGCCTGCTCATTGTTCTTAGAAATTAGGTCAACTACTGTTGTGTCATCAGAAAAATTGACAGCAATGATGTTGGACAGTCAAATGCTGACATTATGAGTCAATATTATCAAATGCTTTGAAATTGTTTTTGAATTGCTACAGCATAGTTGTCACTCTTACTCTTTACTAAGTGGAATGTTGTTTGCTTTCATTTTAGGAATTTCAAAGAAACTGGAAGTCCTATGTAAGATGAAAGACTGTGAGAAACTGAACAAGTGGATGAAAAGCATCAACAACCACATATACTGGACTGCAGCTAATTCAACCTCAGGGCCAGAGAGAATTGCCAAGTGGAACGCAATCCTCAACCATGTGCAAGATATCCACACGCATGAGAATCCTCTTTACCCCAAGTGTGAGCATGCAATCCGCACAACAACGGACAAAAAGAAATGGCTCCAAGCAGGTATCTCAACCAATATGCAGGCAAAATGTTAAAACAGCAAACAGACATGCAAACAACGAGGTCATTGCTGTGATATTTGTTACTGTATTGTTTTCTAATAAGATATTTTGTTATTGTTTGCAGCAACTCCAGCTTTCTACAAGTTGGAGTCTCTGCTGACAAAGAAAAGAACACTGAAGGATGTGGAAAAACTGAGCCCCCACCACCAAACGTCATCTTTGGAGGCTTTCCATGCAGTCATCCTTCGTTTTGCTCCAAAAAATGTTGTTTCCCTTTATTGGAATGCTGTGCAGGTAAAACAAATCTTTACTCAATACTTTTAGGAATTTTAGTTTAAAATATCTGTCAATATGAACAAATATTTTTATCTTGTACTTCCAGACTCTACCTGGCTGCTATGCATTTCAATGAAAATGCGGATCGACCACAGGCCGAAACGGAGGAAGGTGTACCCCTCTTTAAACTCTCCTTTCCAAAGTCTCAGAAGGGAGAGTGCAGAGCTAAACCAGTAAAGACAAAGGCGACCTTTGGTAATGGTTCAAATCAATTAAAATGACACATTGTTTGGAATTTGAACATTTATTTCTCTCGAAGAAAAATGGATTACATACAAATACACAAAATGCACAGTAAAAACAAAACTCAACCAATTAAATGGAGATACTGCTTGTGCTTTATGATACAGGTTATGTTTCTGACATGATGGACCTAATCTTCGATGAAGTCTTTTTTAACCCGACACCATACAACGATGCGCTGTTGGTTAATCTCTGTCCCAGAAGACCTATCAGCGCAGTATGAGAGGCCGGACAAGGAGGAGGTCATTGCCAGCTTTGTTTCAAGGTTCAAACAGGGTGCCGTTTAAACCCAACATAGTGGCCTTCCTCATCAGGAAACTCCGAGTGGATGCGCAGGACCACACAGAATGGAATTACAACCCGGATTCTGTGTCCCAAGAAGCCCCAGCACCAGCTCACAAAACAGCGACAGGAGAGATACCTGTAGCGACTGAACAATTGATTCAGATATTTTAGATATTAAATTCTGAATGTATCATTGTGTGTGTGAAAAAATTATCTTCTATGCACCAATGGATCATATTCGGTCTGTTTTGTGTCCCCCCCCCACCCCACCCCCCACTGTAAAAAAATAAATAAATTATTGGAATAAAAAGTCAAAACTCTAAACTTCTGTTATTAACTTATCTAACAATGCACAATTTACCGGTGTATTTCTCTGAACTGTAGAGGACCATAGTCTGCTCTGTATATTTGGCTGGCATTTTGAAGTGAGTAGACATTTAGGCAGACAGGCTCCAATCCAGGATGGTCTACCATGCATGGGAGCTGTTCTTCGACCTCCCGAAGTCGTGTAGTAACCTTTTTAGAATTAGAAACGGTAAGTGACATTTCTTAGCAAAATTAGTTGCCTAAAGAAGAGACAAATTATTTTCCAGTGAGGTGGTGAGAATGTTACCTGTGGTATCTCAAGGCAGCAAATATTCTCCACTTCTGTGGGCATAGTTGCACATTTTCCACAATGGCACCTATGTAAAAAATGTAGGTGGATATAAACAACATAAAAAGGTATAATGGCTTGTTAGTGTCTAGCTTGTGGCTGTTGAGTAAGTAAACATCAAATGTGCTCTGGAGTAAATCAAATATTTTTTATCATACGGTGAACATTTATCTTCAGGAATAAATCATGAGTAATGTGCAACATGATTTACATGGATGTGAAGGCTGCATAGTTCTTTTTTATGACAAAGATTACTGATATAACTAGACATACAACTACTTCAGCATAGGTAGCTAAGCCCACATGATAATATCTGTAACAACACATAAGCAAAACAAACTAAATTAACGGCCAAATACTTAACTAACTTAACTAACCATTCAGAGACGTCCTGCTGTAGTCGCTGATTTTCAACTTCTTCAACTTCTTCTCCATCTGGATCAGACTCTGGGTCAAATTGAAAAGCTTGAACGACTGCTGTTCTACGTGCCATAGCGATTCACAAAACATTTGCGCATGGTACCAAGGGCGGAAGTAAGGCCACACCCCCACCCTCCGCTTTGCCCCGTCTTTCTCCTCCTAATTTGCATTTAAAGCTGCAGGCCCTAAACAGCTCATTCTGAGGATCCTAAGAAAAACTCATTTTGGGACTGGCTGTAATTCTGCACCAAGGCAGAATGTTGCCTATATACAGTATAATACAGTATAAGGGGACCACTAAAGCCTCTAAAAATGTATAAAAGCCTCCATTTATTTTCATGCCATAGGATCTTTAATGCAAATTTGCCAAGGGTCAAGCCAGAGAGGAAGACAACGTAAGAAAAGTTTTTCACTCTCTCCAGATCTGTGCAACTCTCTGCACCTTTTTTTTTTTATTGTATTCTGTATTCTGTAGTTTTATATATTGTTAGGCCTACTGAAAATGCCCAATATTTTACAGTTATTGTTTCTATCGTGGGTTAGCCTACTGTGACATTTTTGCACTCTGCAGCTGACTATTGTATTCTGTTTGTTCGAATTGTATCTACTGTTATTTATCTACTGATATTTTACACTGTTAATGTTTATTGTGTGATACTGTGACATTTTTGCACTCACTGCAGCTGACTTAGTTATTGTACTCTGATTTTTTTTTCAAATTTTATACACTGTTACTGAAAATGCCCAATATTTTACACGGTTTATGTTTCTATTGTGTGACAGACATTTTTGCACTCACTGCAGCTGACGTAGTTATTGTATTCTGTATTTATTTTTTTCTCAAATTGTATCTACTGTTACTGAAAAGGCCCAATATTTTACACAGTTTATGTTTATATTGTGTGATGTGACATTTTTGCACTAACTGCTGCTGACTTAGTTATTGTGTTTTTGTTCTTTGCATTCGCCACAGTTAAATATCTTCTATCAAAGTGTGCATCAAATCACATTGTATGTTCTATTTTTGCACTAAAAACTATTCTGAAGAAACATTCATTGCAGCTGGCTTTGTTTTAAATGTTTATTTATGAGAGTTTAACTATTCCATGAAAAACAAGTTGGGGTAGCATTACACACTTAAACATCCGTGTACAAGGTAAATCCACAGCATTGATGTCTAGACAGAGGGATGTTGTACCACCTAGTGGAATATTTAGCCTACAATGAATTCAGACAAATTATTTTCAACATAGGCCTACACATGGGGTTATAATCAGTATTTCCAAATAGTTCAGATTCAGATTGGGCCTAATGGTTGATAATGGCTGTGATATCAGATTTAAAGTGAATAGAAAAAAAAAACGTGGAACACACAAAAAAATGTGTTGGTCCTAATGACGTTCATTTTTGTGTTCCTCAGTATGGGTTTCCCTGGTTATTTACAATGCGTGCATCGCCATTTACTGGCTACTGGCGCTTCCCAGTGGAAGTCAAGGGAAACTTGGCTTTCTCAGAATTCTATAAAATGGCAATAACAAACTAACCATATTCATTGATCAAATACTGCAACTTAACATCCAAGATTCTACATACTGTGTTTTCAAGCATGCTATATTTGATTTCAAATGGAGATGGCGTGTTAAAATTACAGTTCTTCTAATATGTATGATTTCTGCCGCATTCCCAAATGTGTGCAGGACTTTGCGTTTGTGGAGTAACCAGAGACGGTCAAATAGGACTAAGAAAATCTTTGGAGTAACCATGGGTACGAGCGGACATGGCGGAAATTGATTAAGCCTAAAATACTTTTTTTTTAAAAAAAGAGCCAAACGAGCCAGTTTTTTGAACGGCTCTTTGAAAGGAACGAGCCATAAAGAGCCGGATCCCCCAAAAGAGCCATAAATCCCATCTCTATTTTAAACACTCAATTTTCAAAATTCCCTTATAACCACAATGGATTTCAGTTGGTATTACAATGCACTACTGCAGAAATTTCCCCTTTTCTAAAACTTGGCTTAGCTTCAATTTAAGGAACTTTTCAGGAAGGACCAGAAGATTTAATTGTTAAAGTCTGCTTAAAAAAAAAATAACTGCGCATCATACACATAAATAAACAGCAGGTCTGAGCTCTTTAGGGAAAGGTGGGTGGCTCTGAAAAGAGCCGTTGGGTTGTTCTTAGCTAGTTGAGGATGAGTTTAACCTCCGAAGCCGTAGAGAGTGCGGCCCTGCCTCTTGAGCGCGTACACCACATCCATGGCGGTCACAGTCTTCCTCTTGGCGTGCTCGGTGTAGGTGACGGCATCACGGATGACGTTCTCCAGGAAGACCTTGAGCACACCGCGGGTCTCCTCGTAGATGAGACCGGAGATACGCTTGACTCCACCGCGGCGAGCCAGGCGGCGGATGGCAGGTTTGGTGATTCCCTGAATGTTATCACGAAGAACCTTACGGTGACGCTTAGCGCCTCCTTTACCGAGTCCTTTGCCTCCCTTTCCTCTTCCACTCATGTTTGCATTTTTTTCCAATGAGCACGCGCTTTGTGTTTATGTCTGAACTGCGGACATAAAGGAGGACAATGGGCGGAGTTTCGCTGGAGGATCCAACGTCAACGCTTCCCAACAAACCCCCTTTATTAAAACAAACCTCATATATTTTCCAATTTAGTATATATATATGTAACCGATGGTCTTCTTGACTTGATATACTGAGGTACACATAAGAACCAGACGTGGCGTTCAACATTCGCTGGCTCGAACAGCGGCCACATTTAATCCTCACCTTCAATTACAGGCTAACCACAGAACTACTTCCGGTCTTTCTTACTAAATAAAAGCTCTTAATATCACTACAGGATGTTACGTTTCCCTGCTCAAACATCCCTCTATCCAGGGGCCCGTTGCACAAAAGTAGGATTTAGACATCCAGGATGAATTACTTAGCCAGGTTCAAGGAATCCAAAACATGGGCGCCCAGGCTTAGTTGGTTGCACAAAGGCCAAGCCAGGATGAGCAGACACGGATTCATCAAGCCAGGTGAAACCGATCCTGGATAAATGCTGCACACGGCTTGCTTAAAGCTGCAGTCTGCAAGATTTGTTGTTGTCATACGTAAAGTCCTACTTTTTGGCATTTTAAGAGTTTACATGATCTATCAGAACGCTTGAAGTTGAAAACGGTGACCTCCGTAGTCGCAAAATGCAAGAAATGCTTATTTTTTAACCGAAAAATAAAAAGTTATTCAACTTCCTGTCCCGCCCCTTCAAAACACATGAGAACTCGTGCACGTAGACGTGCACGCCAGATGCGCCTACACGACTCCTCATTCATCAACTCACCTGTCATTTGCGATCATGGAAGACACAGTAAGTAGACTAGCCCGTAATGAAGTTCAATAGTCTAGATAAATAAGCGTGGGGACGAGCCTACCTTGTATCGCGCGTGCACAATCGGTGATTGACAGGCAGCAGAGCCCAGCTCGTAAACCTGATTGGTTACCTTTTACCGGTCCGGTCTGCAATTTTGTAAACAAACCTGCTGGCTTTGGAGGGACCTAGCGGGACATATAGGGGACCTAGAGAACTCATTTTTTTTTGTATTGGGGTATTTAATGTACTACTTTCAGAATCCCCGGACAGTTCCAGGCATTATGCTTGAAAAAGAGTTGCAGACTGCAGCTTTAAATAGACCCCACGATCGATCATAGATTCACTGATTCACCATGGCAACAAGGGCGGCGTATTTCTCCCCAGCGGAGCAAGAACTATTAATGGAAGCATATGAAAAGGTGAAGGGAAAAAAGGGAATACTGCCACAGTTAAAAAACAAAGGGAGCAAGCGTGGCAAACCATTGCTGACCGCCTGAATTCGTAAGTAGTGCACAAATACACACTCACCACTCCACTGAAACTATCACAATTAGGCTACAATCCAAATAAAATGTTAATTAACATATTTGAAAATATATTTGTAGCCTACTTTGATTATGAATAAGTTGAAATTGACTGCATGTGAGTGAAACTATCTAAATGTAACTCCATGCTCCTCCACTGTTTCATTGTGTGTGTGCGTGTGTTTTTGTGTGTGTAGATTTAACATGACTGGGCCAAAACGGACATGGCAGCAAGTCAAAGTGAAATATAAGAACATCCTGCAGAATGGTAAGTCCCCTGACAAATACTTAACAAGTGTACTTTTTATTAAGAATGTGCCTGCCCACACATTGCCTGTTCTGTTTTAGCAGTGAAAAAAAAACGCAATTAAAGGACTTGCAAGCATCTTCATCTCCTTCCCTGGGCATAGAAGACTCTGTGACATCAAGGAGGAGTTCTATAGGATTGCAGGTAAGAAAAATATGTGAGAACCACTGATATGCAGGTTAATGTCTTTTGGTGCAGCTTCTGCGGTTCTTTGTTGACGCTGTGACGCTTTGCGGTAAGACGTGTTGCATCACTTCCTGTTACCTTGCTCGTGCACTGTGGAATTTCTTGCTCCGCTTGGAGTACTGATAATCACTTTATTTCGATCTATAACTTACACAATTTTGCATAGTTAAACTCTATAGCTTACCGTTCTGTTCTAACACACTCCTACAGATCTTTATTCTCACTTTTTAACGGTGTGTCTGGTTCTCTAGCGTAGCATGGCTACCGGTTCTCTTCCTCCTTCTCCTGCTTTCACCTGCTCCGTGTATCAGATGTTTAGTTACTCCTCTGCCTCCTTTAGCGATAATGGTACATGTAACAAATGTAGTCTTTTTGTAGTTTTGGAGGCGAGGTTATCTGAATTGGAAGCTCGGCTCTGCACTGTTGAAAATCAACCGATAGCGAGCCAGGTCCCTTTTGCCAGTGTGGAGCCACCTAGCGCAGCTAGCTCAATTAGCCTCCCCCTAGCAGAACCTGAGCAGCCAGGATTACAACGTGGCTGGGTGACTGTCAGGAAGAGGCATAGCTCTAAAGTCAAGCCCGTTGTTCACCATCGACCTGTCCACGCTTCAAACAGATTTTCCCCACTCAGCGACACACCCGCTGAGGACAAAACCCTGGTAATTGGCAGCTCCATAGTCAGAAACGTGGCATTAGAGACACCAGCGGCCATAGTCAAATGCATTCCAGGGGCCAGAGCGGGCGACATAGAATCCTATTTAAAACTGCTGGCTAAGGATAAACGTAAATATGGTAAAATAGTTATTCACGTCGGCGTTAATGACACCCGGTTACGCCAATCGGAGGTCACTAAAATTAATGTTGCATCGGTGTGTAATTTTGCCAAAACAATGTCGGACTCCGTAGTTTTCTCTGGACCCCTGCCAAATCTGACCAGTGATGACATGTATAGCCGCATGTCGTCCTACAATCGCTGGTTGTCTAGATGGTGTCCAGCAAACAACGTGGGCTACATAGATAATTGGCAATCTTTCTGGAGAAAACCTGGTCTGATGAGGAGAGACGGCATCCATCCCACTTTGGAAGGAGCAGCTCTCATTTCTAGAAATATGGATGAATTTATTTGCCACCCTAAAACATGACAACCCAGGGCTCAGACCAGGATGCAGAGTTGTAGTCTTACACACTTCTCTGCAGCTTCCCACCTGCTGCTACCCACCCAATCAATTAACACAAAAGGAGCAAATCCTCTTGTGCAAAAAGAAATTATTAAAACAAAAACTTTAACTGAACAAAAACATCAAACTATTAAATGTGGTTTGCTGAATATCAGATCTCTCCTTTCGAAGTCTCTGTTAGTGAATGAGTTGATGTGTGATCATCATATTGATATATTTTGTCTTACAGAAACCTGGCTGCAGCAGGAGGATCATGTTAGCATTAATGAAGCAACTCCCTCTGACTGTTTAAATGTTCACGTTCCTCGAACCACAGGCAGAGGAGGAGGAGTGGCAGCTATCTTCAGATCAGGGTTACTCATCAGTCCCAGACCCAAGATTAGTTTGAGCTCTTTTGAATCTCTGATTCTCAGTTTTTCCCACGCAAAGTGGAAATCCCAGAAACCTCTTGTGTTTGTTGTTGTGTATCGTCCACCTGGCCCTTATTCTGAGTTCCTGTCTGAATTCTCAGAGTTTTTATCCCAGTTAGTGCTGAGTACAGATAAAGTCATTGTAGTGGGTGACTTTAATATTCATGTAGATGTTGAAAATGACAGCCTAAACATGAACTTTAATTCTATATTAGACTCTATTGGATTTTCTCAGAGTGTTCACAGACCGACTCACTGCCTTAATCACACCCTTGATCTTGTGCTGACTTATGGCATTGAGAGTGAACAGTTAACAGTGTTCCCTCATAACCCTGTCTTATCTGACCATTTTCTGATAACCTTTGAGTTTACATTACTTGACTATACAGTTTCTGAGAAGAAATTTACGTATAGAAGGTGTCTATCAGAGGATGCTGTAACCAGATTTAAAGAATTAATTCCATCATCCTTTTCTTCACTGCCATGTGCAGATATGACAGAGGACAACTACCTAAACTTTACTCCAGCAGCACTTGACTCTCTTGTTGACAGCACTATAGTTTCAATGCGTACAGCACTGGACAATGTTGCCCCTCTGAAAAGGAAGGTAATCAGTCAGAAGAGGTTGGCTCCTTGGTATAATTCACAGCTGCGTGCTTTAAAGCAGACTGCAAGAAAGCTGGAGAGACAGTGGCATTCCTCTAATTTAGAAGAGTCTCAGTTAGTCTGGAAAGATAGTTTAATAACGTATAAGAAAGCCCTTCGTAAAGCTAGAACTGCTTATTATTCATCATTGATAGAAGAGAATAAGAATAATCCCAGGTTTCTTTTCAGCACTGTAGCCAGTCTGACTAAGAGTCCGAGCTCTGCTGAGCCAGTTATTCCTTTAACTCTCAGCAGTGATGATTTCATGAGCTTCTTCATCAATAAAATTGTTTCTATCAGAGAGAAGATTGATGGAGTCCTTCCCACTATTATCAGTGATGTATCATCAAGTACAGCAGCTTTAGAAGTATCTTTAGAACCTGATTTGTATTTAGACAGCTTCTGTCCAGTTGATCTCTCTGAACTAACAACAGCAATAGTCTCTTCTAAACCATCAACTTGTGTTTTAGACCCAATCCCAACCAGACTGTTCAAGGAGGTTTTCCCATTAATTGACACTTCCATATTGGATTTGATCAATCTGTCTTTGTTGACAGGATATGTACCTCAGACTTTTAAGGTTGCTGTAATTAAACCTTTACTTAAAAAACCTACTCTTGATTCAGAAGTGTTGGCTCATTATAGACCTATATCCAATCTCCCTTTTATGTCTAAAGTTCTTGAAAAAATAGTTGCAGCTCAGCTTTGTGATCATTTACACAGAAATAATCTGTTTGAAGAGTTTCAGTCAGGATTCAGAGTGCATCATAGCATAGAAACTGCACTGCTGAAAGTTACCAATGATCTCCTCTTAGCCTCTGATAGCGGACTTGTGTCTGTGCTTGTCCTGTTGGATCTCAGTGCTGCATTTGATACGGTCGATCACAGTATCTTATTACACAGACTTGAACATGTTATCGGGATTAAAGGAACTGCATTAGGCTGGTTTAAGTCATATTTATCTGATAGATTTCAGTTTGTTCTTGTAAATGAAGAATCTTCCTCACACACCAGAGTAAGCCATGGAGTTCCCCAGGGTTCTGTGCTTGGACCGATTCTTTTTACTTTATACATGCTTCCATTAGGTAACATTATTAGACAGCATGGCATAAATTTCCATTGCTATGCTGATGATACTCAGCTGTACTTATCTATAAAACCAGATGAACCCAATAGGTTGGTCAGACTACAAGCATGTCTTAAAGACATAAAGACCTGGATGACTCAGAACTGTCTTCTTCTAAATTCAGACAAAACTGAAGTCGTTATCTTTGGACCTGAGCGTTTCAGGGAGAAATTGTCTAGCTATATAGTGTAGCAGTCACAGTGCCGTGTGGATTAAGAGTTTTTCAAACTTTGACAAAACCAACATTCCTGTGGGGGATGTTTACGTATGTGGATATAAACCAGATCTTCATTTTCTTTCCACAAAGGAAAAAGAGACAGAAACTGCCTAATTTACAACACCCTTAAGAGCTTTTGGGGAGTCGAACTCACTCTTGGAAAAGTGGGAGACTTACTATCTTATCTAGACCATAACTCGAAAGTTGACACTTTAACAGATCAGACCGACCAGATGGCTACACATGAACTGAGAAGACTCACTTTTAGTCGAATCTTAAAACTATATTAAATGTGTTTGATAACCGTGTACAATTTCTTTCAGGTTTCCCGCTTGATCACAAGACGCATATAGAGACAATTTGTACGATTCTGGCTTAAATATTGACAAAGAACTGATTTTGGTGGAAAATGCCCAACCTGCCTGATGGAACCACATTGCCCCCTAGTGGTCTGCAGTGTTGATTAGTTGAACATTTAAATCCCAGAGGACTCAGTAAAATGGACAATGTATATGCAACAATTTAACTTCTAACGATGTCCCTTCGGTATCTATTTGGTATTTGTTTAGTGTCCCCATTGTTAACACATAAAATGAATATTCTATGGCTCACTATTCATATGTCACGATTTCATAGATATTCATCTGAATTTTGAAAGTCATAATCATCAATTACGTTGTGTGTTATTTTGATGTCTTTATATTACAAGTCTATGTTATATCTTTAATCTGCATATCTTAACAAGATGTGGTGTTTTCAGAATCACCGAGACAAATGTTCTGAGATGGGAGTAATGGAGAAACACAGAGTTCTTTGTCTCATCCAGAAATCCCCCTAGCACAGATCACCTTACAGAGACATGCACACAGTTCAAGCATGTCATTGGCTGAAAAAGTAGTGTAAGCCCCGCCTCCGAGAGTCAAAACCCGGAACAGCGGAAAACACACGCGCTTGTCTCTTGCCTTCTTGCCTCTTGTTCCAGAAGAGTTTCCAACACAGAGTTTCAGAGGGAGAACAGGTCAGAGAAGAACAATGGAGAATTGATCAGATGAGTTGCTCAGAGAGATTTGAAGAGCACGGAAAGATGAGTATGAGCCGTGGAAAAGACGACGGAAGGGAGGAAGGAGAAGGACGGAGCAGGACCCAAAGAAAGAGGAGAGGATGAAGCCCTCCATGACCAAAGAAGTACCCAAAGAAAGACGAGGAAGACCCGAACAAAGAAACAGATTGAAATACTCTGAAGATGCACGTTTTACGTGTTTTTGTTCGTCCCTCGCCATCCACGTCCTTCTACGTCGCACGTCCTAACCTCCGCTGTTTCACGCCATCATCACCTTTTTCTACCAAGAAAGCCAACGCCAAGCAACCTTTTATTAATCTTCTGTGAACTTAAGTTCACTTCATCAGAGAAAGCAGCAACGGACCAACTCTGACACAACGATGGATTTGATCATCCCACAGTAAAGCCCTCGACATCATCGTCCCCGTTTCCCTGTGAAGAGAAGCAACTGAGAAGCTAAAAAGTCAGCCACCACAGCCAGGAAGGCCCAGAGAGCGGAAGAGAAATCCCCTCGGACCCGCGTGGCCGCTACCATGGTCCGAACCGACTGAACAGAACTTCAGCACAGTAAGACCGACCCGTTTTCACCTTAAAGTGGGTTTGATGGATGTCTCGAGGCTTTCACAGAATGATAAATTAATCCGAAATGTCAGTATTTAGATTCAAATAGTCAGCCAACCCAAACTATTTGAATACATCCAGTATCTCCCCATTCCCCATATTTTATTTTATATTCACTAAGTGTTTTATATAATCACCCATATTCAATGCATCTCCTGTTTGTTTAAAGGTTCATGTCTAAGATCATATCATTGTAATAAACAGCTCATATATCTATATATATGTTATAATCACAGATTGTGTCGTATGCTTTCTTTACGTAATGTCTGTCCAACCAAACGAGAACTTCACGAAAGTAGCGAGATATGAGACTGAGTATTAATTGAATATTAATTTAACACCAGGATCGTAAGATTTCGAACAGTTTTCCTACCTGACTGTGACTTAAAATTAAGTCAAAACCTAGGTTGGTGGTGCCCCTGAATTCGAGGTAAGGTTTATTTGAGACTGTAAGAACATCTCATAAATCCTTATATTTAATAGGTATATAAATACCCAGTAACGCTACAATAGTTACTCTAGATGGTATTTCCTTGGCTTCTAGTTCTACAGTGAGGAACCTTGGAGTTATTTTTGACCAGAACTTATCATTTGACTCGCATATAAAACAGGTTTCTAGGACTGCCTTCTTTCATCTTCGTAATATTGTTAAAATCAGGAACATCTTGTCTCAGAGTGATGCAGAAAAACTAATTCATGCATTTGTTACTTCAAGATTGGACTACTGTAATTCTTTATCATTGGGCTGTCCCACATATTCTCTGAAAAGCCTTCAGTTGATCCAAAATGCTGCAGCCAGAGTTTTGATGAGAACCAACAGGAGAGATCATATTTCTCCAGTTTTAGCTTCTCTTCATTGGCTCCCTGTTAAATTCAGAATAGAATTTAAGATTCTTCTCCTTACATATAAAGCTCTTAATGACCGAGCTCCATCATATCTTAAAGATCTCATTATAAGATATTTTCCTAACAGAGCACTTCGTTCCCAAACTGCAGGTTTACTTGAGGTTCCCAGAGTTTCTAAAAGTAGAATAGGAGGCAGAGCCTTCAGTTATCAGGCCCCTCTATTGTGGAATAAGCTGCCAGTAAATGTCCGGGAAGCAGACACCCTTTCCACTTTTAAGACCAGGCTTAAAACTTTCCTTTTTGATAAAGCTTATAGTTAGGGATGGCTCAGGTGATCCTGAAACATCCCATAGTTAAGCTGCTATAGGCCCAGACTGCTGGGGGAGCTCATCTGTCACACCTTTCCTCACTTTACTCTCTTTATGTATATGTGATATTATTATGGTCATTAACTCGTGTTTCCCTGTTCCAACAGATATCCTTTGAATGGTGTTACAGTGCCGCCGCCGTGGCGGCCCCCTCCCCCCCTTTCTGTCTTCTCAAACCCCAGCTGGTCGAGGCGGATGGCCACCCTTCCTGAGTCTGGTTCTGCCAGAGGTTTCTTCCTGTTAAAAGGGAGTCGTTTCTCTCCACAGTCGCCTCAGGCACGCTCAGGCCGGGAGATTGGACCGAAAAACAAAAAGTTTTCAGTGCAATCTGTTGGTTTTCTTAGCTAGGAAATTGTTTTTGAATTGGCTCTATATGAACGAATTGGATTATTTTATGAATTATGATTATTATTAATTAATTGAATTCCAATTGGCTTGAATTGGACTTACTATCTAAGTGCCTTGAGATGACATTTGTTGTATTTGGCGCTATATAAATAAAAATGAATTGAATTGAAAAAAAATTACAGTTACAATTACAATGTTAACATTCAGAGTAAGATACTCATTGCATCGTATTACAGGTTTCCACAATGTCATTGGTGCAGTGGACTGCACACACATCAAAATAAAATCCCCCTCAGGCCACCTGAGGGGGATTTTGTGAAAAGGAAAAACTTCCACAGCATCAATGTACAGTTGAACATGACTTTTGATAAAGTTAATTAATGAACAATGTACATTGCCTGTGATGTGCATTAATTGGTTTAACATCTTATCATTTCAGATGGTCTGCAATGCTGACTATTTGATCAGTAATGTTGTGGCAAAGTGGCCCGGCTCGGTCCATGACTCCCGAGTGTTTCGGAACTCAGAGATCTATCGGCGCCTATCACAAGGTGAGCCACAGAACCTCTATCGATAACCACTTTTAACATCATGGCTGTGTTAAGAATGTCACTACTTATGAGGTTGTGATGGTAACATTTTGTATTCTCAGGTGAATTCCTGGGTGTATTGCTGGGTGACAGAGGGTATGCCTGCCAGCCTTTTCTGCTCACTCCATTTGCAGACCCTCTGGAGGCACAACTGGCATACAACCATGCCCATGCCAGAACAAGGGCCCGGATAGAAATGACATTTGGCCTACTGAAGGCACGCTTTCAGTGTCTGAACCACCTGAGAGTCAGCCCAGACAGGGCATGTGATATCATTGTGGCCTGTGCTGTCCTCCACAATGTGGCCTGCCTGAGAAAGGAGAGGGCCCCCAGAGTGCCAGCTCTCATAGACTGGAACAATCCTGCCATCTTCCCGGATGACGACTGTGGTCGGCTGGTCAGAGACCAATATGTGTTAAATTATTTTAATTAATATGCATGTTGATTTAAGTTGGGCCTGCAATGGCAGAGGAATTTTTGTTAGGTTTTTGTGCTGTATAGGCAAGGCAATTTTATTTGTATAGCCCATTTTTACAAACAGTTTGTCTCAAACTGCATGCTTTGATTCTGTGCTTTTTGTCTTGTGTAGAGCACTGTGTGACTTCAGTTTTAAAAGGAGCTGATGGTTTACTTGCTTTGATTCATCCTTGTTCAATAAAGGAACATCATGGTACTCTCTAATATATTTATATGGTGATGTACTTTATGTGTAGTCTGTGGGAAACTAAATTATCTAATGATTGCAAATTCATCTAAAATCATCAGTTATCTAAAATGATTGCAATTAATGATCACAAATGTTTCAATAATGATAGTGGGTATAGCTAAATGTTTTAACAATATGTTCTAGGCAGTGGAATAAATATTGGTTTCCATATGTGGCGACCGCTGACTGAGATAAGGAATGAGATTAAATAGATCCTGGAGCTTCACAGAATAAATCTCCATGGTAACTTACGTCTTAACATATCCCACTTCCCTCTATCCCACTTTTGTGCAACTGGATCACCGATAAGTTGAGCCAGGATAGCCAACATATCCCGGCTTAATCCCTTATCTTAGTTTTGTGCAACGGGCCCCAAGGCTCATAAAAATAGCTTACATATATATAAATATATATAATTCTGCTGCTACATCGAGTAGCCCCTGACTGCAGACCGCAGATCGGGGCGGAGATCAACGTTGAGGGGGCGGAGCTCAACGTTGAGGCTCAACATAGAACAACACATTGAACCGCAGAAGAAGAATGTGTAGAGGAGAAGAAGTAGATTCGTGAAGAAGAGCATAGATATCTATGAAGAAGAGTATTGCAGTTTGCAAAATGGAAGTAAGCAAGGTTTTTCTTTTTAATGTGCCATTTTTCAATATTTGTGACAGACAAGGAAGGAAGTAAAAATTTTTTCATTTTAAAATATGCTATGCTCTCTGTGATGATACACTGTGTTCTTAGTTATTAGCTTAGTTATTATCTTACACCACGGAGACGACTGAGAAACTCAGCGCTAACTTTCAACAGCATGTGGTGACTTCCGGTTTTCAAAAATAAACGAGAACTGTCAATTTTTTATTTAAATTTTTTTTATTTTTAAATAAATATTAGCATTTTAGCACAATAGCTTCCAGGTCATGTGACCTATTGGGTAAAAATGAGCATAAATCAAATTTTGACAGTCCTCCTCATGTTAGCAGACAGTTACCTGTTCTTCATCCATGCTCTTCAGCATCCGTGACATGACATGAATCCAAATTTGATTTTGAAAAAGGAAAAAATTATTTAATATTTGTGGTCTTGTGGATTTCTAATGATTACTTTTTTGTGTATTCTTTCTCCCTCTGATGTGTAGAGACACATTAGTATTCTGTTAGATGGTGACAAACCAACGGTGACGAAAAGCACCAACAGTGGACTATTTCACTGTCCCTTCTACAGATACAAGGCTGCAAAACCAGCAATGGACAACCACATTAAAGACCATTCCTCGGTGAAATACAGAGGTGCGTCACACATATTACACATTTTAATTAAAAGTATTTTTTCACATGTATGAATCTTTTTCCTTTTATTAATGTCATGTTTATTTTTTGTTTTGTGTATGTTGTCTTGTGGATTCCTATTTTATTTTTTACATTTATCTCTCCTCTTGTTTCAGGTGACTTTCTTCTTCCTCATGTGTTCCCCTGCTGGTCTAATTGTCTTCCCTGCCCTGATTGTTTCCACCTGTTCCCCACCTCCTTAAAGGTAGGGTAGGAGATCCTTGATTTTGAGTCCAGCGAAGCTGCATTTTGAAAATACACAGGTAAAAAGTCCCAACCCTTTTCTTCACTTTCCCCCTGAAGGCACGCCTCTAGAGTACATGAACGCGCACGAGCACGAAGGTGCACAAGCGCTGTTCTGACAGCAAGCATCGATCATTGCCGTATTTAGTATTTAGTACAAACCCCAATTCCATTGAAGTTGGGACGGTGTGTAAAATGTACATAAAAACAGCATACATTGATTTGCAAATCCTTTTTGACAAAATTCAAATGAATACAATAAAAGACAAGATATTTAATGTTGAAACTGATAAACTTTATTATTTCTTTAGAGATATTCACACATTTTGATTTTGATGGCTGCAACACGTTCCAAAAGAGTTGGGACAGGGGCATTTTTACCACTGTGTAACATCACCTTTCCTTTTCACAACACTCAATAGGCGTTTGGGAACTGAGGACACTAATTGCTGAAGCTTTGTAGGTGGAATTCTTTCCCATTCTTGCCTGATGAACAACTTCAATTGCTCCACAGTCCGGGGTCTCCATGCTCGTATTGTGCGCTACATAATGCGCCACACAGTCTCAATGGGAGACAGGTCTGGACTGCAGGCAGGCCAGTCTAGTACCCGCACTCTTTTACTACGAAGCCAGGCTGTTGTAACACGTGCAGAATGTGGCTTGGCATTGTCTTGCTGAAATAAGCAGGGACGACTCTGAAAAAGACGTCGCTTGGATGGCAGCATATGCTGCTCCAAAACCTGAATGTACCTTTCAGCATTAATGGTGCCTTCACAAATGTGCAGGTTACCCATACTATTGGCACTAACACACCCCCATACCATCACAGATGCTGGTTTTTGGACTTTGCGCTGATAACAGTCTGGATGGTCTTTTTCCTCTTTGGTCCAGAGGACACGACGTCTATTATTCCCAAAAACAATTTGGAATGTGGACTCATCAGACCACAGAACACTTTTCCACTTCGTTTCAGTCCAACTGAGATGAGCTCGGGCCCAGAGAAGCCGGCGGCGTTTCTGGGTGTTGTTGATATATGGATTTCGCTTTGCATAGTACAGTTTTAACTTGCACTTGTGAATGTAACGCCGAATTGTGTTAACTGACAACGGTTTTCCGAAGTGTTCCTGAGCCCATGCTGTAATATCCTTCAGAGAATGATGTTTTGATGCAGTGCCGCCTGAGGGATCGAAGGTCACGGGCATTCAACGTGGGTTTTCGGCCTTGCCGCTTACGTACAGAGATGTCCCCAGATTCTCTGAATCTGTTGATGATGTTATGGACTGTAGATGATGATATCCCCAAATTCTTTGCAATTTTACGTTGAGGCACGTTGTTCTGGAACTGATGGACTATTTGCTCACGCAGTTGCTCACAAAGTGGTGAACCTCGCCCCATCCTTGCTTGTGAAAGACTAAGCCTTTTTGGGATGTCCTTTTTATACCCAATCATGACACGAACCTGTTTCCAATTAACCTGTTCATCAATGGAATGCTCCAAATAGGTGTTTTTGGAGCATTTCTCAACTTTCCAAGTCTTTTGTTGCCCCTGTCCCAACTCTTTTGGAACGTGTTGCAGCCATCAAAATCCAATGTGAGTGAATATTTGCAAGGAAACAACAAAGTTTATCAGTTTGAACATTAAATATCTTGTCTTTTAATGTATTCAATTGAATATAGGTCAAAAATATTTGCAAATCGTTGTCTGTTGTTTTTATTTTCATTTTATACACCGTCCCAACTTCAATGGAATTGGGGTTTGTATATGATAACTATACGTTTAATAATGCTAGGTGCTAGCCAAGCTGGCTCTAGTTTAGCTTCCTGCCAAGCTTCTGGACGCGTAATTCGTTCACGGACCAGGGTACGCGCACAGGGGGAAGGAGGGGAGGGAGGAGCAGATTGCAGTTTGATAGACGCATCAGAATCCAATCATTGTTAACGGTCCGTTCAGTATGATTGGATAGTGTTTTTCCTAGATTGTACGTTCTAGAGGCCACTAAAACTTTTCATATTTGTGTCAAAACTTTTAATTAATTGGTTACAATGGGGGTGTGAAGAGTATTTCAAGCAATATGTAAAAAAATGTTCCAGAAAAAGATCCCCTACCCCACCTTTAAACGCATATATGTATTCTGCATTCCCCTTTGTTTTGTGCCAGTTTGTCTTCTCCAGAGAAAGCAGACATGTCCAAACTATTCCACAAAGGGCCATGTGGCTGCAGGTGGGGATGTTACCTCCAACACCGAAGCTTCGAAGCATCCTTCAAACTCGCTGGAGAAATTGTCTAAAAAAAAAAAAACGTTTGAGCCCTTTTACTGTGCAAAAACTACTTTTCTTGAATAAAAACACGTGAAGTAACACAAGCACCCTCTTTATTACACCAAGCACACTCCCAAAGAAAATATGAATGACAAACCAAAAATTTTCACATTGGTTTTTAAATTATTGTGTTATTAAATACAGAAGAGATGTATCATATTTGCTTTATTTGGTGCAACAATCGCTACTACCGGTAGATGTAACCCAAGGGAATTGAATGAAGCTTCGTGTAGTGAACCACTTTATGACACAATGGTTCAAAATGATTCAATTGCCATCACCAGCTGCAGGTTTTCGTCCCAAACAGGCAACAGTACGACAGTCTTGACTCAGATAATCAGCTGATCTCAGTCTGCAGATAGTTGATTGGTCAAACTGTGTGCTTTTGATTGGCTGGAACAAAAACCTGCAGTCACACGGTCCTTTGTTGAATAGTTTGGACATGCCTACTCCATCCCATGCTCTTATGCCCAAGTCAGGTTTTGTCTTTTGTCCTTTGTTGTTTGTGCCCTTAAAAGAGCTTTTTTTTTGCACCTTGTCCAAAAAAGACCTACTTTGAAACTGAATTTAAAATTTGGGCTCTGAGATCTGTCTTGTCACTTTCCTCTCTTTCAGAATTCACAATGCTTAACTGTGGCTTAACTTGCCGGACAGCAACACATTTTCATTGCTGCTATTGTGCAGCAACAATTATAAATCGTACACAGTTTATTAGACACTTACAAATACACCAGGAGGAGGAGCATGCTGCAGCCCCCAAGGAACAAACAAAGATCCCCGCACAGAACCCAGTGGCCCCCACTCAGCACTTTGTGGCCCCCGCACCGAACCCAGTGGCGCCCACTCAGCACTTTGTGGCCCCCGCACAGAACCCAGTGGCCCCCACTCAGCACTCTGTGGGCCCTGCAGAGAATTCAGACACCCCACACAAAAAACAGAAGATGGTCACTTGTCCCCACTCCAAAGTGAGGTTAAACAACAACACTTTCAAAACACACTTCAAAAGAAAGCATACCCACCACTTTGAGACAGTGTCAAAGGACAGGTTTTTGGCCTGTCAGTGTGTCGATGTTATACATGGTGTGTTTGCAGTTGAGAAATCCTTTTGTGGTCCCGCAACACCCATACACGTAATAAAGAATACTTGGGGGCCAACACAGAAGGTGATGTGTGAAGTGGACCAGTGCCGTCTGAATGGTGACTTTGCAGTAAGGAGTGGGATGTCCATCAACTTTCCATCAACTACATTTGACACTGAGCATATACAGAATGTTATTTTCAGGAGTTGCTAAAAAAAACAAGCAAATAACTAGCTTAACCTTTCCTTGGCTAACCTAATACTAAAAAGCTAACGCTGCACACGGCGACTTCATGGCCACCATGGCAAATTATATTCATAATATTATAGTCTACACATGACAAATATTTTACACACATTTCACACACAGACAATATTTCAGATGATTTCTATGGATCGTATATGGTTTGCTTATCATTACAAAACATGAATGTGCAAGGCTATTGAGTAGCCTACTGATAAAAATAAAACGTTAGACAATTTACCTTGATAACTCTGTATATACTCCTCTACAAAGAACTTGTACCCTTTCCTCAGCCTGGACTGTGGTGTTGGTGAGTGTGACTCCACGATCCTGTGTATATCCTCAAAAGTTACCCTTGGAAGAACCACCAGCGAAGTTGCGAAGAAACGCTGCATTTTTGTTTGTGTAGAAGTAGCGCTAAATGAGATGAAATTTCGCCGGAAAGCGGTTTCCTCAGGGGTCCGTTTCACAAACCAGGTTCAACAAACTCTGAGTCTATTCCTGAACTCTGAGTTGATCTACTCTGAGATGAAAAACTCTGAGTTTTCGGTTCCAGAAACGCTGATTTGAGGGAGTTTAATCAACTTTGAGTAGGTTCACCTTGAGTTTTGCGTGTGAACCAAAACTTTAAAAAGCCAGCATCAATGGAGCCCCGATTCGACGAGTCACCATGGCAACAGGGAAGAGGAGGGGCTACGTTTTTCACCAACCTCGAATTGGAAATCTTAATGCGCTCATACGGCGAGTTTCAATACGTTTTTAGAAATAAGTGCAACACCGCTGCAGCAGCAAAAGTGTAAGTTTAAATGTAGTCCTTTGCAATCCCAATAATATTACAGGGGAAACTGCTTGAATGGTAGCTCATTCATTTATTTCATTTAGGTGCAATCTCACGGGGGAGAAGCGCACTTGGCAGCAGTTTAAGATGAAATATAAAAACATTGTTCAAACAGGTGAGACCTCGGCATGGAGGTACCTCATTTTGATCATGTTTTACACTGTAAAATAAATATTAAGTGGCTATTTGACTGTGCAGTTATTTTATTCCCAACACAATGCTGTTTTCACACACATAAACTATGTCTTCTCATCGATATCATGTTCTGTTAAATAATTAAGCCTATTTAAACTAACACAGACTTCTACTGAGCCAACAGAAAGAAGGCAGATGCCCGTAAAATGCAGCACCGCCACCTCTAACGGAAGGCCAGTGGCTGAGGGAATCCTTGGAGGGAGTCCACCCCCAAGACACGATGTCTTTATAAAATATAATAGGCCTATATATATCTTTTTTAAGCCTATTCATTTGTTTTTTTTTTCTTGACAGGCCGCCAGTCCATCACAGGGCCACACAGAGACAAACGAGACAAACAACCCTACACGCTCACACTCACTCCTAAGGACAATTTTAGAGACACCAATTAATTAACATGCATGTTTTTGGACAGTGGGAGGAAGCTAGCCTGGGCGAAAGCCGACTGTTGACTCCGTCAAACAGTCTGGAAAAACCAAAGAGGAATCCGTTCCCATGGAGGGTGGGACCTTACTCAGCAACTTAAATTCATTTGGGGTTCCCTTAACCAATCAGTAATGTTTAGAAATGACGTAGGTTATGCGCCGAGGTTCATGCTTACTCTCGCGAGGCTCTAGCTCGCGAATCACGCCAATTGGAAGGAGAGCTACCACATCCTTGCCACTAACAAAAATGACGAGGCATTCCTCTTGCTCTTGTTTTAATTGTGTAATGCTCTCCAGAGTTGAGACAACTTCATGGATAGCTTCTAGCGTCTCTTCTTCCGTTGCCATGTTTATTTCCGCTGCGGTTGAACTACAATTACATGGACTACAATGGACTCTGCGGGTGAGTTCTGCGTCACCACTCTCAACTGTTTGCTGATTGGCGAAACACTGAGCGAACCGAGGTAGGGGGGTTGGGCCAGACTATGTGCGGAGCCAAAATCTTTGGGCGGAAGTACGTAGGATGGCGTCGCCACGCTAGTAGTGAGAGGCTCGATGAGGAGGAATGAGGAGCCCCACAGACTACAGGTTTCTGCTTAGTTATAGGGCCCGTTGGCCGAAGTCTGTGTTTGTTTTGATAGTCTGTCTGGACTAACAACTGCAGTTGCAGTTGCACTTTTCCCCTTTTTCTGTTGTTCAGATCATTTTCACTGTTCTTTCTTACAAACGGTACAGTAGCGTAATTAATTAACAGTAATTAATTCATGAATAAATACATAATTTCGAATCGGATCATAATGATATGGAGATATGAAATTAAAGGATATAATTTATAAACTCTGTATGTGTTCATCAAAAAAAGGGCAGCTTATTAAACATGACGCTGGAATAGATCTAGAATGCATTACTTTTTAATGTGTTGGATGGTGGGTGGTCCGTGGGGGGCATAGAATGCATTACGTTTTGTGTCCCTCCCCACCACTTCTAAAACCAAACTGACGCCCTTGGTCCAGGGTGTACCCAGCCTCTTGCCCATTGACCGCTGGGATAGGCTCCAGCCCCCCCGCGACCCGACTGACGGATTCAGCGGTATAGAAAATGGATGGATGGATGGAATTATTGTGGCGCTCCCTACAGGAGAAGCAACGGCAGCTACAGCTCAGGTTTGAGAGCAAAGCAACCGCCAAGCTGAATTATGCACTCAGTGGAGGTCTACTGAATCCGTCCACATGGTGGTGCTGCCACATATGCTTGGTTTACAGCCAGAGGGACTCTGATCACCAAGTAATATTTATCATCTCCATATTGTTGAAAGAGTCACAAATGTTGAGAAAGAAATGTGAACTAATAAAACTTCAAAGTAAATTAGTAACAATTGTTCATGAAAAAGTCATTTTCCTATAAATAACTTTCCTACAAAGGCCTCTAATAACTTTGATGTTACGCTTTAAGCTTGTTGGTGTTTAAAACTGAAACATATAAACACAGAATTCAGCATCTTTCCTTTAATAAACCCATTTTAAAGACACCAGTGATAAAAGCTGGCGTTTTTAGATTTACCAACTTAAGTTTTCATATCCATTAGATTTTTAATGGTGTATCAATTATTTAATTAGTAAATAAATATTCTTGTGATTTCAGATCTGCCTGATTAGTCAGCACTGCTTTCATAAAAAATTATGATTATTAGATAAAAAGTAAAAATTGGTTGACTTCTTTATGTTAAATAGATAAATTCCACCACCTGGATCTCTCTATGGGAAAGATGTTTCCTCACATTACTCTGATGCTACATTTGATTTTCTGATTCCACTCTGACGTGTATGTTTGAAACAAATGAAGAAATATTCTCAGACGTTGCTGCATTGACACATTTATTCTTTGAGAAAACTCAGAATCAGAAAAATAATCACTTTGAATCATGAGAAGTAATAAAACATCCACATTTTCCATTTATATTCATCATTATTTGCATTTTGATGCAGATTTGGATTTAGAGACAGTTTCATCTCACAGAGTTATTTTGATTCCAGATGATCAGATAAATGTCAGTTTAATATGATTAAGGACAACAGGAACCTGCAGATCATCTTTCAGAAACAGAGAAACTGTTTCTCACACGGTGAATAGCAGATGGCCGCTGAAGGTTGTGTGGTGATTTTCACTGTCAAATATTCTTGACTGAAGCCACTGTTGTGCAAATACTTGATCTCCACTCTCCAGCAGCAGTGTGGCACCATTAGAGGAACTTCCATAATGGGACCGCTGATGTTCATATGCGATGAAGATTCTCTCTCCATTTTTCTTCAACGCAGCACCTGAAGTTTGATGGCCACCATGTGCAAGTCAAGTTGGGTGGTGTGAGGAGGGAAGGACACAGATGCGGACTTCAAAGCAAAACAGGGTTTATTAAGCAAAAACAAAGTAACAAACTAAAGGCGCGGCTAAAGCTGGATTCAGAAAACCTAAACTGTGAAAAAATAAAGACTAAACATGTCATGGATAAATAAATACTTAACTTGAAAAACGACGTGGAACATGGCAGTAACGGGAATCAACAATAATCTTGGCATAGGATGGCAAGCAACATACAACAAAGAACCGGCCAACTGACAGGGGAGGCAGGAAACTAAATAGGGAGTGAGAGTGATGGAGAGTGAGTGCAGCTGAGGGAAAAAACACAGGTGAAGTGAGTGAACTAATAAACAGAGTGCAGACATGACTAAACTAAACATGGACTGAACACAAAATATAACCTAAAACATGAAACTAAAAACGTGAGTCCATAGGTGTGACAGAGCCCCCCCCTCAAGGGGTGCATCCCAGACAACCCTTAAGAAGTCTGAGGGTGGGAGGGAGGGGCTCAAAGCCGGTCAGGCGGGGGACCAAAAACAGGCATGTGGTACCGGCTTCGGGCAGCAGGAGGCAGTGGTCTGGCGGACGCCCAGACCGCAGACGGCGTGGCAGGAACATGCAGTGGTCTGGCGGACGCCCAGACGGCGTGGCAGGAACATGCAGTGGTCTGGCGGACGCCCAGACGGCGTGGCAGGAACAGGCGGTGGTCTGGCGGATGCCCAGACCGCAGACGTGGTGGCCGGAACAGTGCGGAGCCACGCTCAATACTGCGCCAGAGCTCTTCGTAGAGGTCCCAGAATTTGTCTGAGTCCGCCGCGTCCATTTTAAGGCCGGTTCTTTCTGTCAAGTTGGGTGGTGTGAGGAGGGAAGGACACGGATGCCTACTTCAAAGCAAAACAGGGTTTATTAAGCAAAAACAAAGTAACAAACTAAAGGCGCGGCTAAAGCCGGATTCAGAAAACCTAAACTGTGAAAAAATAAAGACTAAACATGTCATGGATAAATAAATACTTAACTTGAAAAACGACGTGGAACATGGAACATGGCAGTAACGGGAATCAACAATAATCTTGGCATAGGATGGCAAGCAACATACAACAAACAACAAAGAACCGGCCAACTGACAGAGGAGGCAGGAAACTAAATAGGGAGTGAGAGTGATTGGAGAGTGAGTGCAGCTGAGGGAAAAAACACAGGTGAAGTGAGTGAACTAATAAACAGAGTGCAGACATGACTAAACTAAACATGGACTGAACACAAAATATAACCTAAAACATGAAACTAAAAACGTGAGTCCATGGGTGTGACAGTGCACCTATGTACCACTCAAAGTGGTAGGCTCCTTTCACCGGTGCAGTGAAAATACCTGCAGATGTTTGTTGATGTTGTTAAATGATAAATCAAATCTGAAATTTGGTCAGACTTGTTGTGATGTAGGTTGTTACCTGTTTGTTGGTTGTAGGCATTTCCAATGTTTGTTACGACATGTCTGAAGACCAACATAGTATAACTGTTAAAGGGTCCAAGTGTTCTGTGATTGCCAACCAACAGAGAAGCTGAGGCTACGGCTACACGAAAACGTTTTTCACTGTAAACGATACTTTTGCTTATCGTTTGGCTATCGCGGCCACACGGAGCCGGCATTCCCACTACCCCAAAACGATAGTTTTGGAGAACGGGTTCCAGAGTGGGAAGATCTGAGAACGGTGTCGTTTCGTTTCCATTGTTACAGCCGAAACGGATTTGTTTACATCTGCGTCACAGCCACGTGGCCAACGCCAGTGACGTATACACATACGTCAGTGACCAGAACAAAAAGCGGCTTCCATTCAAAATCCGGAAGAAGCAGACAACACAACAAGGACAGACAGCGATCATCATGGACCCCACAACATTGATAGCAGCACTGCTGCAGACACTGCTAACTACAGCGGTGTTGTTGAAGGAACAACGTGAGCTTCGCGCTGGTAGAAGTAGAGGCGTACACGCATGCGCATTGCTTCTTCTATTGTTCTGGTGTAACCGGTGGGGTGGCTTACAGCGCACCTAGAGGTGTTTCGTGTGTACAGCATCGTTTTCAGCAAGCGTCGCGTTTCCATGTGGACACAGAAGCTTTCCTGTGTGGTCGCAATAATTTTCGTACCCGTTTTCAAAAAACCCTCGTTTCGTTTTCGTGTAGCCGTAGCCTGAGAAAGCCACCTGAGTGACTGTTAAAGAGAGAATATTAGAATTGAAGCTGGTGTTGAGTCACATCTTCATCACAATTATAACAGCTAAACATATTTCTTTGTTATAAAGGGTCAAAACAAAAAATATTTTAGCAACTTTCATGGATCCGTAAAAAATTCTACTTTTTTTTTAACATAATGACATACGGCGGTCTCACCATGTGGACAGTTTTACATCACTGACAGATTCAATGGAATGTACGGTTTAGCTGAAACCAAATGAAGGTGTTACGTTGAACTTCTAACAGTTTTGTAGAATCTAAATTTAGAGCACATCAAAGTACAGAAATAATCTGTTTGAAGAGTTTCAGTCAGGATTCAGAGTGCATCATAGCACAGAAACAGCACTGGTGAAAGTGTAAAAATTGGCTTTGTTCTTAGACATTATGAATAAAATAAGTCTTAGTACTTTTCCATGATGACCTAAAGTGATCCAGGAGTAGAAAGACAAAACAATTGGGAAAGCCTGGGAAAGCAAGGGCAGATTCACACACACACATTGTTTTGGGCTGATCCAGAGAATATGACGAAGCATGTTGAACCTACTCATGTCCAATCATACTTGGTCGAGTGTGAGTCCAACCTATGAGGCTATAAATACAAATGATACCCGGAAATCGAGGCGCAGTCTGACAGACTTCCTGCGGGGATTCTTTCCCACTGAGCCCAGCGCTGATATGCTTTGACGTGTGACTACAAATAAGACTTCATTTTCACTTGAATTGCTCCGGTCCGTTCTTGAGCTTCCAACTAAAAGAACCGAATCTAACAAAAGTTACCAATGATCTCCTCTTACGGTGCGCCGCGTTACTCGCGCGAGTTTTGCCGCGGGTGTAGTTGAATTTACTCGCCTCATTCGCGCGAGTAAAAAAACGAGCGAATCTTTGCTCAAGGGGCTATTTGGCGCCATTCCCTTCATTTCATTCTCTCATCAACCATGGCTGATATACGTACCATCGTGTCCTTGTACCTGCTGTGGCAGTCCGAGATTCGTCGGAAACGCACACGCCGTCGTGTCTGGGTCAGTGACATCATCCGGAGGCGCACTCAGCTCGGAGAATTTCACCACCTTCTCCAGGAGTTGCGTCTGGATGACGGCCGCTTCCAGCGGTATTTCAGGCTCACCAGGAGGATCGGTGCCGTGATCTCTCGGCAGGACACCAACTACAGGCGCTCCATTTCAGCTGCGGAGCGCCTGTCCATCTGTCTCCGGTGAGTGGCAGATAAATCAATTAAAAAGACAGTCATGTCAATAAAACCACTGCTATAGTTTTTAACAACTCAGCTAAATTAATTATTTTCTGTGCTGCAGATATCTAGCTACTGGGGACTCCTTCCGGACCATCGCCAACAGCTTCAGGGTCGGGGTCTCCACCGTCTCCTCTGTTGTCAGCGATGTGGTCAGTGCCATTTGGGACTGCCTTGTGGAGGAGTTCATGGCTGTGCCACCACGGACGAGTGGAGGTCCATCGCAGGGAGTTTTGAGGAGCCGTGGAATTTTCCTCTCTGCTGTGGAGCGCTGGATGGGAAGCACGTTGTGCTGAAAGCCCCTGCAAACAGCGGATTCCAGTATTGCTTTCGGGTGGTTGATGTCGGGGGCTATGGGAGGAGCAGCGACGGAGGGATTCTGGCCAACTCAGCTTTTGGTCAAGCACTTCAGTCTGGCACTCTCCAACTGCCTGCTGACTTGCCACTACCAGGAGCTGAGCACCGCGGACCACAGCCACACGTGTTCGTCGGTGATGAGGCGTTTCCACTCCGGAAAAACCTCATGAGGCCCTTTCCTGGACGTGCGCTTCCAAAAGAGCGACAGACTTTCAATTACCGTCTCTCCAGAGCTCGGCTGGTTGTGGAGTGTGCCTTTGGCATCCTTTCCTCACAGTGGAGGATGTACAGGCGTGCCATCGAGGTCCAACCTGATGTTGCAGAGAAGTGCGTGAAGGCGACCTGTGTTCTCCACAACTTCATGAGGAGTACAACCCAGACAGCTGCAGTGAGGAGCATCCCAGCTGGTGAAGTGGAGCCACTGCCAGGTCTGAGAAGACTTGCTGCCAACAACGCGGGAAGAGAGGCCATCAGGGTGAGGGAGACCTTCACACCCTTCTTCTCTGCAGAGGGAGCTGTCCCATGGCAAGACACCATGTAGTGCACGAGCACCCCCAAAACGGCTCTTTTAAGAGCCACCCACACATTACTGCAGGGCAAATATTCTTTAATATGAGCACCAAAATAAATATATACCTGCCTGTGTCTGTGTCAATCCATATTTATACCACAGAGAACATTTGTGTCTGTTTTTATTTTACAGTATTATTGTGTTGTAACATCTTTAATTGGGCATGTCTACATTGCATTACAACACAATAATATTACATAATAACATAAAACCACTGCTAACATACAAACATAATAACAAATGACTACTAAATGGAAAAAGACCAACAGTCATTTAAATTCAAACATAATTTTTTATTTACAAAATATGTGTCTGTGTGTGTGTGTGTCTGCGTGTGTGTGTATGAGAGAGAGAGCCTGGTTCCTTCACTGCAGAGATTATCGCCCCAGCAGCCTATTCAACCGGTTCCAAATTTAAAGAAAAAGAGCTGGATTCAAAATCAATTTTAAATTTTACAAATTCCTTCTGCTGGGGCGGCAACCTCTGCAGTGAAGGAAGCAGGCTCTTGAGGAAGAGTTCATCCTCAGATGGGGGTGGTGTGGGTGGTGTAGGTGGAATTGCTTCATGATTGCGTCTTCTGAGGACCTCCAGCAGAAGCCCCTCTATTTCACCATGCCTTTCATGTATCCTCCTCCTGGCCCTCTTTGGTGCTGAATGAAAATTGAAATATAGGGTCATTCATTTAGATCAAATTTTGTTTTTAAATAATGACAGTTTGACATGACATTATTTCTGACTGAAAATTATGAAATCAGGCAAAGACACAAAGTTATGGATCAAACATGAAAAGGCAACAAATAAAGTAGTTGTTGTAGTGAAAACATAACTGCATAACTCATACTCTTACCATTTAAATTTTTTTATCTAATTTGTCGTGTGCTTACCTGTGACTGCTCTTGATGTTGATGGAGCAGCAGCAGCAGATGCCTCGGTGTCACTGGCATCGGAGGACTGATCAGGGATGTCTGTTAGTAACAATAAAACAAACATATTTTTGATAGATTTGAACTCACCAACCATTTTATAAATGCATCCATATTAATACATCATAAAGTTAGCCATTATACAGGTCCTTCTAAAAAAATTAGCATATTGTGATAAAGTTCATTATTTTCCATAATGTAATGATAAAAATTGAACTTTCATATATTTTAGATTCATTGCACACCAACTGAAATATTTCAGGTCTTTTATTGTTTTAATATTGATGATTTTGGCATACAGCTCATGAAAACTCAAAATCCCTATCTCAAAAAATTAGCATATTTCATCCGACCAATAAAAGAAAAGTGTTTTTAATACAAAAAAAAGTTATGCACTCAATACTTGGTCGGGAATCCTTTTACAGAAATGACTGCTTCAATGCGGCGTGGCATGGAGGCAATCAGCCTGTGGCACTGCTGAGGTGTTATGGAGGCCCAGGATGCTTCGATAGCAGCCTTAAGCTCATCCACAGTGTTGGGTCTGGTGTCTCTCAACTTCGTCTTCACAATAACCCACAGATTCTCTATGGGGTTCAGGTCAGGAGAGTTGGCAGGCCAATTGAGCACAGTAATACCATGGTCAGTAAACCATTTACCAGTGGTTTTGGCACTGTGAGCAGGTGCCAGGTCGTGCTGAAAAATGAAATCTTCATCTCCATAAAGCTTTTCAGCAGATGGAAGCATGAAGTGCTCCAAAATCTCCTGATAGCTAGCTGCATTGACCCTGCCCTTGATAAAACACAGTGGACCAACACCAGCAGCTGACATGGCACCTTAGACCATCACTGACTGTGGGTACTTGACACTGGACTTCAGGCATTTTGGCATTTCCTTCTCCCCAGTCTTCCTCCAGACTCTGGCACCTTGATTTCCGAATGTCATGCAAAATTTCCTTTCATCCGAAAAAAGTACTTTGGACCACTGAGCAACAGTCCAGTGCTGCTTCTCTGTAGCCCAGGTCAGGCGCTTCTGCCGTTGTTTCTGGTTCAAAAGTGGCTTGACCTGGGGAATGCGGCCCCTGTAGCCCATTTCCTGCACACGCCTGTGCACGATGGCTCTGGATGTTTCTACTCCAGACTCAGTCCACTGCTTCCGCAGGTCCCCCAAGGTCTGGAATAGGCCCTTCTCCACAATCCTCCTCAGGGTCCGGTCCCCTCTTCTGGTGGTGCAGCGTTTTCTGCCACACTTTTTCCTTCCCACAAACTTCCCACTGAGGTGCCTTGATACAGCACTCTGGGAACAGCCTATTCACTCAGAAATTTATTTCTGTGTCTTACCCTCTTGCTTGAGGGTGTCAATGATGGCCTTCTGGACAGCAGTCAGGTCGGCAGTCTTACCTATGATTGCGGTTTTGAGTAATGAACCAGGCTGGGAGGTTTTTAAAAGCCTCAGGAATCTTTTGCAGGTATTTAGAGTTAATTAGTTGATTCAGATGATTAGGTTAATAGCTCGTTTAGAGTACCTTTTCATGATATGCTAATTTTTTGAGATAGGAATTTTGAGTTTTCATGAGCTGTATGCCAAAATCATCAGTATTAAAACAATAAAAGACCTGAAATATTTCAGTTGGTGTGCAATGAATCTAAAATATATGAAAGTTACATTTTTATCATTATATTATGGAAAATAATGAACTTTATCATAATATGCAAATTTTTTGAGAAGGACCTGTATTATCTAGACTTTGATTTTCCCCTAACCACAACCTAGTGACATTTAAAAAGAAAAAAAAGGGTTATTCATCTATGTGACACTATTTTTCATATGTTTCCCTTGCTGTGTATGTCTTCATTGAAAACCAACCTCTCACGTCACGAGAGGGGTCTGGCTGCAGACCTGCACTGTCAGGACCCATGACCTGCACTGTCAGGACCCTTAGTTGCAGACATGCACTGTGACGTCACCTGCACTGTGAGGACCCGAAGCGACAAGTGAGGAGCACGTATTTTTCGTTCCCCATTTGAACTGTGGAGACGACGAGGTGAGTAAAAGTCGAGTGAAAACTACTCTTTCTTTCATACGAAGAAACAGAAACAGTCTTTATTCACTGGAACGTTACGTTGCACACTATATACTCTAAAGTTATATTAATTTTAAAGAATCAGGGTTTTTTTTAAACTTTTGGCTAGTCTTCAGCGTTGTTATCCTATCGATAGTGCTCACTTAAATGTGCCATTTTTCGTATCGATAGTGCTGACTTGTATAATTTTGTTTGACTTATTACGACATTATTTGTCTCTTACAGATGCATATTTCAATAACTATATACTGTAAAGTTATATTAATTTTAAAGAATCAGGTTTATTTACTTTTGGCTAGTCTTTAGCGTTGTTATCGTATCGATAGTGCTCACTTAAATGCGCCATTTATATATATATATATATATATATATATATATATATATATATATATATATATAATTTAGTTTTACTTATTACGACATTATTTGTCTCTTACAGATGCATATTTCAATAACAACCGCCGGCACTACGCCAAAAATCGAACGCTGCACGTCATGTTGCAAACTGTTTCACTGCCCTCTGTGCCTACAATTTAAACCAACAAAATTGTCCAAGCTGCAGAGCCACTTAGAGGCACATACAAAAGGTGGCATTTTATTTAAAGGTAAGCATAATGTATTTGTCTGTTTGTTTGTACTCATAAGTATTAGCCAACGCTTCTAACTTCTGGCAGGTTGTGGTTTGGTTTGTAAAAGGGTAAAAGGAAAATGAAGGGAATGTAGGTTGCAGTGAAGAACATCTGACACCTCACTTTCTGTCTTTTAGAAACCTATCCCAGTCACTAAATCCTGGCAACTGGACAGAGAAAACTGGACTACAAATTCAGGTAAGAGTATAAAGTATGTATAATGCATGTATTCATATTAATAGTTGAGTACTCAGGAAGAAGAGCAGCAGGCAGAGGTCTCCAAGAGAGCCAGACTTGCTGATGTGGACACACCAGTGGAAGGCGTAAGCTTTTGCACAGTATCTATTGGTCAGATACTGTTGGTGTGGCAGCTATAGGACAGACATCTTTCTTTCTGTCTTTTCCATAGGACTCGGTTGAAGATCGCATTCTTCAAAATTGCAGACATGCAGCAGAGTGGGCTGAGGCCAACAAACCACTGTTGTCTGCCCGAGTGGACCTGCCTGACGTTCTGGGCATGGGGGAAGAGGAACAGGCAGAGGCTGCTCTACAGTATGGGAGGTTGTGGAACGAAGAACTGGACGAGGATGAAAGAGAAGCGATCCTGGAGCCTTTCAAAATGATATTTCACAATATTAACGACATGTTGATATTTTGTGAACAGGTAGTCGACAAAAACAAAGATTTTTTGTCATATTGTGAATGTTTGACTGAATAAACACTACAGAACATTTGATCATGTTGTGACTTGGTGTGCTTTTTATGTTTTCTCATTGATCCCTTAATAATTTGACTAAGATTATACTGTAGATATCAAGAGTTAGGGTACTATTTAGTGGTACTAAGGTGTTCCAGCAGCACAAGAACATAATTGGCATAGACATAGAACCAAACATGAAATTTATGGTGGTTAAGGATAAAAATACAGAATAATACAACAGAAAAACTAATTGAAACAAATACATATATATATATAAAGAGCAGTGCGATAAAGTCAAAATGAAATGATAATGAAATAGCAGTGACTTACTCTATAGTATACAATAAAATGTACAGTATAGGCCTATGGCATCTTGTGAGATGTTGGCTTATGAATATGAGCCTAAGAGAAAATGTGTGCAGTGACCAAACAAAAGTTTACAATACAAATAAAAACAATAGACCGGGAATACTGTTAACTAATTAATTCATTTGTGAGGACCTCTTGAAAAATATAGCGTTTAAAATAGTTTAAAAATACGTGCTTCCGATACACACGCTTTTATTTTGAAAGGCTTCGAATCAACTTCCGGTCCTCACAGTGCACTTCCGGTCCTCACAGTGCAGGTGACGGTCTGCAACAGGGTCCTGACAGTGCAGGTCTGTGGGTCCTGACAGTGCAGGTATGCAGCCAGACTCTCTTGCACGTCACTCTCTGCTGCTGCTGCTGCTGCTCCTGAGGCCTGGTCCTCACCTCATCCTGCGTGTCCTCTGCGGACCTCTCTTCCTCGACCCCCTGCCTCATGTTGCCACTTGTTTCCCTGGGGGTGACGAAGGGGTCGAGAAAAGAGAGGACCGCAGAGTACCTCCACCTTTTCCCTGACCCTGCTGCCGACCCACTCTGACTCCTTCATTTTTTCTTTAATGAATGTGTCTTTGAGCCCCTTCCACTTCCTCCGGCATATCTCAACTGACAAGAACAATAACGTAAACAGATAAATATGCCGAACGGCGAAGGCTGCTAGTGCTAACTAGTGCTGCTATCGCTAACTTTGTAGACAGAGAAGTATCTACAGCAGATAGCTGAAATCACAACATTTTCACAACTTACCAGGTAGACCGGTCACCTCACTCACCCTCCTCCAGGCGAGCTCCTTCGTATTTCTATTCCGGTAGGAGGGTGAAGTGGTAGAGCTCCGGGAGCCCATAGACAGCAACGATTAGTTGTTCCTCCATTTTTCCTGGAATAGGCGGGATCCCGGGACGCATGACGTAGTCCAGAATCTCAACGCTGATAGGCTGTCTGACGCGAATATTTCGCCAAAGTTGGATTTTCTGAACTCACGCGGATTCGCATCTTTTCACTCGCGCCGCCTCATTCGCCTCATTCGCGCCGCCGGCTCGAATCCGCGTCTATTTGCGTCTTTGCATTGACTTTGTATGTAATCACGTCGCGCGAACGATTACGGTATGAAACCAGATGAACCCAATAGGTTGGTCAGACTGCAAGCATGTCTTAAAGACATAAAGACCTGGATGACTCAAAACTGTCTGCTTCTAAATTCAGAAAAAACTGAAGATGTTATCTTTGGACCTGAGCGCTTCAGGGAGAAATTGTCTTGCTATATAGTTACTCTAGATGGTATTTTATTGGCTTCGAGTCCTACAGTGAGGAACCTTGGAGAAATTTCTGACTAGAACTTATCATTTGACTCGCATATAAAACAGGATTCTAGGACTGCCTTCTTTCATCTTCGTAATATTGTTAAAATCAGGAACATCCTGTCTCAGAGTGATGCAGAAAAACTGCTCCATGCATTTTTCACTTAAAGATTGGACTACTGTAATTCTTTATTATTGGGCTGTCCCACATGTTCTCTGAAAAGCCTTCAGTTGATCCAAAATGCTGCAGCCAGAGTTCTGATGAGAACTAACAGCAGAGATCATATTTCTCCAGTTTTAGCTTCTCTTCATTGGCTCCCTGTTAAATTCAGAATAGAATTTAAGATTCTTCTCCTCACATATAAAGCTCTTAATGACCGAGCACCATCATATCTTAAAGATCTCACAAGCTGTTTTCACGCTGAGATCCGCTACCATCGCGGGTCCAAATTGCCACTTCATCCCGCGTCGAGCAATGTGAAAGCTTGGCGTATTAGGGGATCCATGCCGCCTGAAGCCGAGTTCCGGGGGCGTTGCCTAGTGGCAGAGCGTCACACAAAACACATAAAATGCTGGGCGTGTACAATACGTAGGCACCTTCCAGCAGAGGTCCATCTTTCACCGTCCCCGACATGTGTCGGTAAATAACGTACTCTGCTAGGAGGCTGAGGAACTCGCGGACCTCCTTGTCTCCCCAGTTGGCCATCTTGCAAAATGTCTTGAACTTGCAGAGTAAAACTTGAAGTGAAACTTGTCCTCACCTGTCGCTGTTGTTCTGATCAAATGTCCATCCTGTCTTTTAAACTCCTCACGTCACGCCACGCCCACGTCCATCCCGCGTCAATTGCTTTCACATCAAATTCGGCTCGGCAAAAATACTAGGGTCCGACGCGGGTCGAATGGCGAATCGAGTTGACACGCCAGCCCGGATCGTCAGTGTGAACGCAACAGCGGACACGCTAAATTCGCGAATTAAACGTGGGTTATTCCTCAGTGTGAAAGGGGCTACAGTTGGATATTTTCCCAACAGAGCAATTTGCTCTTAGGCTGCAGGTTTACTTGTGGTTCCCAGAGTTTCTAAAAGTAGAATGGGAGGCAGAGCCTTCAGTTATCAGGCCCCTCTCTGTGGAACCAGCTGCCAGTTTGGCTTCAGGAAGCAGACACCCTCTCTACCTTTAAGATTAGTCTTAAAACTTTCCTTTTTCATAAAACTTATAGTTAGGGATGGCCCAGGTGACCCTGAAACATCCCATAGTTATGGGAACCAATCAGATTGATTATGATTTTCTTCCAGTACCTTCCAGCTGCTTCTTCAGCTTGTTAGTCTCAGTCTCCTGTCCCTCCAATTTCGTGTCATGGTCTGAAAAACACAGCATTGGTTTCATGACAGAGATATTTGTTGCAAATATTTTCATCTTGTTGACAAAGCTTAGACACCCTCTAATATGTCAGCATCATGCAGGCTTTGGCTCCACACTGGAACATTTGTCCATCAGAGAGAAGATTTTCCAAACTAAAGATCGCTTTAACTTTATTTCATCTCAATCCTCATTAAAGTGATGCAGATTAAAACTCATAGAAGTAAATTAACACAACCAATAATGGTCACTCAATAGCCAAAATAAAAAATCTAACTATATTCCTTAATATTTGCCTTCAAACTCATGTCCAGACCGAGTTTCAGCCTAACAGTTCAAAGTTTGATTGGATTAATCAGAGCTGTGATGATTTCCACATGTTACCTTCCAGCTGCTTCTTCAGCTTCTCGATTTCAGCTTCCTGTCTCTCAGACTTTGCTGCATGTGATGAAAAACACAGTATAAACGGCTTTTTAAAATTAAATTTTGCTTAAATTCTCTGGAATCTTCTTTTTTCACCCAGAAAAATACAAAACATGGCTCCTAAGTTCCTTCATTATCTGACAAAATACTGTACCTGCATTCTCTTTTTTTAGGGACCTGGGGCCTCATGTACAAAGCGTGCGTACGCACAAAATAGTGGCGTACGCACCTTTTCACGTCAACGATCAGATGTATCAAGAGTGAAATGACCGTGGAAATGTGCGGTGCCTCACGGCAGCTTCAGGGCTGGCGTACGCACGTTTCTGCAGCTGCTGATTCTTTGGCGACACCAAAGGTGATGTTCGGAAACTGTTATAATAAATAAATGTGAAAACAATTAGTCCTCAGACTGTGATGTGCACATCTGAGATAGATGAACAATTAATACTGATAAACAATTAACACACCCATGTGTCTGCAATTACACGAGTGGATATAAAAGCAGCGCAAAGTGGTGCAATGCATACCATTAAAAACAATGGCTGCTTTAGCTGTATTAGAAGACTTTTCAAATGATGCAATTCGAAGAGAGCGTGTTTTCACTAGACAGAGAGGATTGCTGGCATATAATGGCGACTCATTAGCTGTTTTGAGGGAAATCCTCCTGGAACTGTGCGCAGAGCTGCGGCCGGCGTTGGAGCGCAACACAGCGAGGAGCCATGCGCTGCCTGTGCTCACAGGTGATGTGCACACTGGGGTTCCAACCGGGGCATTCCAGAGGGAGCTGGCCAACCGATTGGGACTGTGCCAGTCTACCTGAGCCGAGCCGTGCCAGCCGCGTGGGACATAATTATCTGCATCTCAGCCAGGTATATCAAATTCACATACAATGCAGTTGAACAGGCCAACATTAAAGCTCAATTTGAAGCGAGAGCCGGTTTTGTAATTGGAGCCATCGACTGCAGACACATTGCTATAAAAGCGCCATCACATGATGAATTTGTATGTTAACAGGGAACATTTTCATTCGATCGATGTACAGATCATATGTCTGTTCATCAAGTTTGTTTTTATATGCAGATGACTCTGCACTGGTAGTTTCCCATAAGGATAAAAATATCATTGAGCAATCACTTAGTGCTGAACTTCTTAATGTCAGCAGATGGATGTCTGACAATAGATTATCATTGCATATAGGAAAAACAGAATCCATTCTTTTTGGTTCAAAGATTAGATTAAAGAAAGCCTCAACCTTTAAGGTTTTAATAGGGGATTCTGAAATTTCAGCCAAGGAATCAGTCAGTTACCTCGGCTGTGTTTTAGACAGTAATCTAAGTGGCATAAGTCAGGCACAGAAGGCAATCACCAAAATAAACCATAGAGTGCGTTTTATGGCTAGAATTTCAAAATATTTAGATACAAAAACTTTGGCTATTTTGGCAGGAGACTTAATTCAGCCATACTACGACTATGCGTGTGGCTCATGGTATAATAGTTTGACAGTGAATTTGAAACACAGGCTACAGACATCACAAAATAAACTAATTAGACTGGTTTTGGATCTCCCCATGAGAACCCACCTTAAGTCCTCCCATTTTGATAAGGTGGGATGGCTGAAGGTGGAGGATAGAGTGGCTTTGATTCAGTTGTGCATGGTTCACAGGATTGTGTATGGGAAGGTTCCAAAGTATTTTAAAAACTATTTTAGTAAAGTAAATGAAGTTCATCATTACTCCACTAGGGGAAGCACAACAGATTTTGTCCCTCCCTTAGTTAAGACAAACATGGGCAAAGAGTGTTTTTCTTATATTGGTTCTGTACTGTGGAATAGGTTACCTGGCCCACTCAAAGCAATAAGTAGTTTAGACAGTTTCAAGCGAAACTTGAAAAAATGGTTTCAACAACGATACTAGACTGAGTGCCAATATTATGTGTCAGGTGTATTCAGAACCATTTCAATGTATTTCTTTTTCTATGTGTTTTGAATGTATGTAGGTATGTATGTATGTATGTGTGTATGTATGTAAGAATGCTGCCATACTTGCCCTTGTTTTCCTACCATCCAGGGACCACAATGGAAATATGCCTTAGGGCTTTTTTGTGTTATCCCTGACTATTTATTTCTTTTAGGCCCAATCCCAATTCTATTTTCCTACCCCTTCGCCTACCCCTCACCCCTACCCCTCGCCCCTTCGAACGTAGGGGTAGGCGGAGGGCTGAAAACATACCCCTTCGAATTGGGACAGCACTTCACACTCACGAACGTAATAAGTCCGCGCCGTCAGTTGTTACGTAACCAAAAGCGACAGCTTTAGCCAGAAGTAAACAAACATGACCGGTGCTGTGGTGTTCACGCTGTCCTGGGCTATTCGGATATTTTTAGAAATATCTGCGTCGAATCGACGGAGTGCCATCAGGCGAAGGCGTCTTCGACATCTGGGAACATTGCTGGATCTTGTTACGGTATGTAGAATTATTTGCGTAATGCAAATAACGCGTGTGAGTGAGCAGCTGGTAGCTTCCAGAGCCGGCATGTGCATATGATAATGTATTTGTTTGTGTATATGAAAGTGCTTCTAACCGTACATTTGTGATATCGTGTAATATAGAAACAATTTGCTTGTCTCGTGAGATTTGCTGATTTATTGACTGGAGTAGTATCCTACCTGGCTAACCTAGCTGAAAGCATAAGCTAACGTTTAGCCTTTGTTACTCGCCTCGTTCCGTTTGGGATAAACAATGCGTTTTTGAAGCGGTTTTCTTTGTAACTGGTTCAGATTTGATGACTTAAATAAATGCACTGCCTTGTGTGTGCTATCAATGTGTTGGTTTGGGAGGATGAAAGCCTGATCTTTCCATGTTTTTCTTTCCAGCAGACGGGTCATCCTACAAATTATTGCCGATTGGACCACAACATGTACCCCAATTTTTTTGTTATCCCTTGTATAATAAATCTCTTCATACCAATATCCGTTCCAGTCGTTAATATGATGTTGATGTGATAATCATGCTCACAAACGTTTTGTCCTTAATTTCTTTTATTAGGCTCACATTACAGACTGGTAAGGCAGCTTATTTTCAGAAATAACAGCTTAAAGTGTCTGCTGTAAAGTGTGTGGTGCAAATATGGACAATAAACAGTATGAATAGAAACGGGCAACAGTGCAATCATCAAGAACGAGATGACCGGAGCAGGAACAGCGGAGGGCGCATCGGAGGTGCTGCATGGGCTCAGTGATGTTCTGGGGGAACAAGACACGACATGACATTATAGCATGCACTTTCATCCATTGTAAAAAATTAAAAAAAGGTGTTTCAGAATGCGGTAGTGGTGGCTGTGTGTACAATAGGTGCATGGCGCATCAACTCACCGTAAAGTTTGTCTATCATGCGCTCAAACCGAGCTAAAAAGCGCTCCGTTTTCTGCTCGTGGCGCTTCTGCTCCTTCAGGCTCTCCTGTATCAGGTAATCCATTATGGGATTGGACTTCCTACTTCTTTTTGGGGATGGGGATGACTTTAGAAACAGATCTTCGTTTTCGGCGCTAAACCTGATCAGGCTCTTTGTTTGTGCTTGAGTCCCTGTGAATCAGTCACGTATATGAATACTTGTGATAATAGGTAGCGAAATGACGCTCATGTCACTCAAAAGGAACTTCTCTATGGTTAACCAACTACATTGCTTGTAAATACTCGTGTTACAATTTAAAAAACGACAACTCTTTCGCAGCACCTTCACATGCATTGACCGATTACTCCATGTAAAATAGCGACTTTTCCCATGTGCGTTTATAGCAGAAAACAACTACACATTGCCACCATGTTAAACTCACACAATACACCAGTTATCACAACCTAAAACGGTTAACACAGTTAAAATATGGCAAAAAAAAATAGAGGAACTTACATTTGTGTGGTGCTCTTGCCTCTGCCATTTTTAAAAAGACTCGCGATCTCCCGTTAGTCGCGTTGTACTCTGGGAAATATATCATACCCCTTCAAACGGAGTCTGCCTGGCCGAAGCCCTCCGTTTCAAGGGCTACAACGGAGGGGTAGGGCTAAGGGGAACGGCTTTGGAAGAGTATTGGGACAACACTACCTCTTCACGTGAACGCGCAAAACGGAGGGGAAGGGGTAAGGGGTAGGGCCAAGGGGTGAATTGGGATTGGGCCTAAATGTATGGTTCAGTTGCTGTACCATGTTTTTTACAAAATAATAGTCAAATAAATAAATTAAAAAAAAAAAAAAAAAATGTGATGCGTAAATGCAATTAACCAACAATGTGGCGAGGTGCCGTGGTTCAACGCACGATTTATACATTCTGAGTAACAACACTGTTGGGAACAGACATACTGGGTGGCACTGTGCGTGATGGCTGGCTTCTTGGTGAGTAACTTTATTGTGTAATTGTCCTAATATTATTCCCCGTGACGCGCATTAAGTATGTGCGCCCCCAATTTCTATCCCGTCTTCACAGCATCATAGTCGGTGGTTAAAGTTAGTTTCTTGCTGTTTTTTGCTGGTTAAACTTCAGCTTAAGATCTTTTTAACAAGCCCCTGATCGTCTCTGTGGGCATATATTAATAACCCCGTGCGTAAAGTGTGAAATGTCTTAATCAGCCTCACCTTTCTCCGCTTCACATCCACCTTAATGTTGGACCAATTCTTCTTCACCTCCACCTTATTGTCGGACTTCTTCTTCTTCACCTCTGCTTGTGTGGCTTTTGAGACCCCATAGCATTGACAGCCTCAGGCTCTCCCACCCACTCATCTTGCGTTTGCTGCTTATGCCGGAGGACAGTGTGCCAAAGAACACATTTTTGCGGGCCTTCACTTCAGAAAGTAGCACCGACATCTCGCTTTCCGTGAAGTTCTTCTTTTTTCCCGTCTTATTCATTCTTTTTTCTTTATTTTCTGACCGTACACAGAGGGGAATCGCAGGTGCAGGGCTCATTTAAATAGGATTTGCGTATTTAAGTAGGGGCGTGGACATGTGCGCTCAATTCCACGTTGATTGGGATGTACAAACGAAATGTGCTTGGATTAATGCGTGCGCACAGATTCGTACATCCGACGTTGGAGGGCATTTGGGTTTGAGCGTACGCCATGTTTCAGTAGGAAATCCACGCAAGTCTTTGTACATGAGGCCCCTGAGCTCCAGCCTCTGTTCGGTCAACGAGGCAATCATCTCTCTCAGAGCAGCATGGACGTCCGGTGAAAATGACTTCTGGAGTGCCGTCTGATCCGTGGAGACGGAGCAGACCACAAGAAGCAGCGGGAGAAACAGAGCGATCTTCACTCTTTCTCTGGAAATCTGCACACCTTGACTGTGTCACCTGCAAACCTGAGAGATTTATATAGCCGAAAAAAGAGGTGTGAGGATGAGGGAGGTAACGTCCTGCCAGGTAAACACTGCCAGGTTAAGATCAGGTTAAGATCAGGTAGCTATTCACGTAAGAATGTGTTTGCTAGCAGAGAGGAATGCTCTCATACAGCATAATGAATAATAAACATTGAGTTTGTGCAAAGCTCCGGACAGATTTTCCCCCAAAGAGCTACATAGCCCCACTTAGCTGGTTAGCTGTCCACAGCACGAACCAAAAAGTCCCCGAGGTGTTGGGGAAACTGGCGCTGTCCTTTGGCCCGTTCAGAGTTTTAACTCAAAATGATAGAGATGAATATGCTTCGTATAATATTTTATTAAAAGGAAGGGAAATTAAAGATGAACAGCCTTTTTTTAACAGGCTACTCTGTACTCTGAGTACTTTCACAGAACAAGAAAGTTTAAACCAGCTCACCAGTTAATAATGTAAAGTCAGTATACGCAGTTTAATTGTTTTTAAAAAAGTAGAATCTCAGTTTAAAAGAAGAATGCCACCTTTTAGGGCCTGATTACATGGAAACGTTTTTCACTATAACCGCTATTTTTGCTTATCGTTTGGCTGTCGCGGCCATATGGAGCCGGCGTTCTGGGTACCCCAAAACGATATTTTTGGAGAATGGGTTCCAGAGTGGGAAGATCTAGGAACGCCGCCTTCGTGTTGCCATTGTTACAGCCAAAACGGATTTATTTACATCTGCGTCACAGCCACATGACCAACGCCAGTGACGTATACACATACGTCAGTGACCAGAACAAAAAGCGGCTTCGCGCGCAACATCCATTCAAAATCCGGAAGAAGAAGACGACACAACAAGGACAGACAGCGATCATCATGGACCCCACAACATTGATAGTAGCACTGCTGTAGACACTGCTAACTACAGCGGCGTTGTTGAAGGAACATTTACAGGTGATGCGCTGGTAGAAGTAGGGGCGTACACGCATGCTTCTTCTATTGTTCTGGTGTAACTGGTGGGGGTGGCTTACAGCGCACATAGAGGTGTGGCATGTGTACTGCATCGTTTTCAGCAAGCGTGGCATTGCCATGAGGACCTGAAGCTTTCCTGTGTGGTCGCAATATTTTTCATATTCGGTTTAAAAGAAACCCTTGTTTCATTTTCGTGATAAAAGATGGTAAGATCGTTCAGATCACTGCACTTTACTGGTTCCCAGTCAGGTGCGAAGTGGCCAAGATGAAAGTCATCCCCACCAAATCTGAGGTCACAGTTCACAATCAGAAAACGATGCAGTGCTCCTTTCCTCGTCGGGGTTGGCTTTTTTCCTCAAGCTGAGGAGTTTATAAATCTCAAGATCTTGTTCAAGTTTCAAGTTTCAAGTTTATTTGTCATGTGCATGAAAACACAGGGTCAACAATGCAATGAAATGTGTTGGATGAGACCAACGTGCGACAATAAAAGAATGTGCAAAATAGAAGAATTGCAAGTTTTGAAATACAATACAAATACAAGTCTATTTGTTGATGAGCCTGATGGCTTGGTGGAAGAAACTGTCCTTGAGTCTTGTTGTGTGTGCTGTCAGGCTCCTGTACCGTATTCCCGATGGTAACAGCGAGAACAGTCTCCGCGCTGGATGGCTGTGGTCCTTGAGGATGTTGTGCGTCTTCCTCAGACACCGACAGTGAAAGATGTCCTGAATGGTAGGGAGTCTGTTGCTGGTGATGTACTCAGCTGTCTCCAACACTCTCTGTAGTTATTTCCGGCTGTGGGCAGAACAGTTCCCGTACCAGACCGTAATGCCGCTCGTCAGCAGGCTCTCGATGGTGCACCTGTAGAAGTTGGTAAGGATGGTTGAGTTCATACCAAACTTCTTCAGCCTCCTAAGGAAGAAGAGTCGCTGGCGAGCCTTCTGGGTCACCATGTCGGTTTGGCGTGACCACTTGAAGTCCTCGGAAATGTGAACACCGAGGAACTTGAAGCTGCTGACCCTTTCCACCTCAGCGCCTCCGTAGTTTTCTCTGGACCCCTGCCAAATCTGACCAGTGATGACATGTTTAGCCGCATGTCGTCTTACAATCGCTGGTTGTCTAGATGGTGTCCAGCAAACAACGTGGGCTACATAGATAATTGGCAATCTTTCTGGAGAAAACCTGGTCTGATGAGGAGAGACGGCATCCATCCCACTTTGGAAGGAGCAGCTCTCATTTCTAGAAATATGGATGAATTTATTTGCCACCCTAAAACATGACAACCCAGGGTTCAGACCAGGATGCAGAGTTGTAGTCTTACACACTTCTCTGCAGCTTCCCACCTACTGCTACCCACCCAATCAATTAACACAAAAGGAGCAAATCCTCTTGTGCAAAAAGAAATTATTAAAACAAAAACTTTAACTGAACAAAAACATCAAACTATTAAATGTGGTTTGCTGAATATCAGATCTCTCCTTTCAAAGTCTCTGTTAGTGAATGAGTTGATTTGTGATCATCATATTGATATATTTTGTCTTACAGAAACCTGGCTGCAGCAGGAGGATCATGTAAGCATTAATGAAGCAACTCCCTCTGACTGTTTAAATGTTCACGTTCCTCGAACCACAGGCAGAGGAGGAGGAGTGGCAGCTATTTTCAGATCAGGGTTACTCATCAGTCCCAGACCCAAGATTAGTTTGAGCTCTTTTGAATATCTGATTCTCAGTTTTTCCCACGCAAAGTGGAAATCCCAGAAACCTCTTGTGTTTGTTGTTGTGTATCGTCCACCTGGCCCTTATTCTGAGTTTCTGTCTGAATTCTCAGAGTTTTTATCCCAGTTAGTGCTGAGTACAGATAAAGTCATTGTAGTGGGTGACTTTAATATTCATGTAGATGTTGAAAATGACTGCCTGAATATGAACTTTAATTCTATATTAGACTCTATTGGATTTTCTCAGAGTGTTCACGGACCGACTCACTGCCTTAATCACACCCTTGATCTTGTTCTGACTTATGGCATTGAGAGTGAACAGTTAACAGTGTTCCCTCATAACCCTGTCTTATCTGACCATTTTCTGATAACCTTTGAGTTTACATTACTTGACTATACAGTTTCTGAGAAGAAATTTACATATAGAAGGTGTCTATCAGAGGATGCTGTAACCAGATTTAAAGAATTAATTCCATCATCCTTTTCTTCACTGCCATGTGCAGATATGACAGAGGACGACTACATAAACTTTACTCCAGCAGCATTTGACTCTCTTGTTGACAGCACTATAGTTTCAATGCGTACAGCACTGGACAATGTTGCCCCTCTGAAAAGGAAGGTAATCAGTCAGAAGAGGTTGGCTCCTTGGTATAATTCACAGCTGCGTGCTTTAAAGCAGACTGCAAGAAAGCTGGAGAGACAGTGGCGTTCCTCTAATTTAGAAGAGTCTCAGTTAGTCTGGAAAGATAGTTTAACAATGTATAAGAAAGCCCTTCGTAAAGCTAGAACTGCTTATTATTCATCATTGATAGAAGAGAATAAGAATAATCCCAGGTTTCTTTTCAGCACTGTAGCCAGTCTGACTAAGAGTCCGAGCTCTGCTGAGCCAGTTATTCCTTTAACTCTCAGCAGTGATGATTTCATGAGCTTCTTTATTAATAAAATTGTTTCTATCAGAGAGAAGATTGATGGAGTCCTTCCCACTATTATCAGTGATGTATCATCAAGTACAGCAGCTTTAGAAGTATCTTTAGAACCTGATTTGTATTTAGACGGCTTCTGCCCAGTTGATCTCTCTGAACTAACAACAGCAATAGTCTCTTCTAAACCATCAACTTGTGTTTTAGACCCAATCCCAACCAGACTGTTCAAGGAGGTTTTCCCCTTAATTGACACTTCCATATTGGATTTGATCAATCTGTCTTTGTTGACAGGATATGTACCTCAGACTTTTAAGGTTGCTGTAATTAAACCTTTACTTAAAAAACCTACTCTTGATTCAGAAGTGTTGGCTCATTATAGACCTATATCCAATCTCCCTTTTATGTCTAAAGTTCTTGAAAAAATAGTTGCAGCTCAGCTTTGTGATCATTTACACAGAAATAATTTGTTTGAAGAGTTTCAGTCAGGATTCAGAGTGCATCATAGCACAGAAACAGCACTGCTGAAAGTTACCAATGATCTCCTCTTAGCCTCTGATAGCGGACTTGTGTCTGTGCTTGTCCTGTTGGATCTCAGTGCTGCATTTGATACGGTCGATCACAGTATCTTATTACACAGACTTGAACATGTTATTGGGATTAAAGGAACTGCATTAGGCTGGTTTAAATCATATTTATCTGATAGATTTCAGTTTGTTCTTGTAAACGAAGAATCTTCCTCACACACCAGAGTAAGTCATGGAGTTCCCCAGGGTTCTGTGCTTGGACCGATTCTTTTTACTTTATACATGCTTCCATTAGGTAACATTATTAGACAGCATGGCATAAATTTCCATTGCTATGCTGATGATACTCAGCTGTACTTATCTATAAAACCAGATGAAACCAATAGGTTGGTCAGACTACAAGCATGTCTTAAAGACATAAAGACCTGGATGACTCAGAACTGTCTGCTGCTAAATTCAGACAAAACTGAAGTCGTTATCTTTGGACCTGAGCGTTTCAGGGAGAAATTGTCTAGCTATATAGTTACTCTAGATGGTATTTCCTTGGCTTCTAGTTCTACAGTGAGGAACCTTGGAGTTATTTTTGACCAGAACTTATCATTTGACTCGCATATAAAACAGGTTTCTAGGACTGCCTTCTTTCACCTTCGTAATATTGTTAAAATCAGGAACATCTTGTCTCAGAGTGATGCAGAAAAACTAATTCATGCATTTGTTACTTCAAGATTGGACTACTGTAATTCTTTATTATTGGGCTGTCCTACATATTCTCTGAAAAGCCTTCAGTTGATCCAAAATGCTGCAGCCAGAGTTTTGACGAGAACTAACAGCAGAGATCATATTTCTCCAGTTTTAGCTTCTCTTCATTGGCTCCCTGTTAAATTCAGAATAGAATTTAAGATTCTTCTCCTCACATATAAAGCTCTTAATGACCGAGCTCCATCATATCTTAAAGATCTCATTGTAAGATATTTTCCTAACAGAGCACTTCGTTCCCAAACTGCAGGTTTACTTGAGGTTCCCAGAGTTTCTAAAAGTAGAATGGGAGGCAGAGCCTTCAGTTATCAGGCCCCTCAATTGTGGAATAAGCTGCCAGTAAATGTCCGGGAAGCAGACACCCTTTCCACTTTTAAGACCAGGCTTAAAACTTTCCTTTTTGATAAAGCTTATAGTTAGGGATGGCTCAGGTGATCCTGAAACATCCCATAGTTAAGCTGCTATAGGCCTAGACTGCTGGGGGGCCTCATCTGACACACCTTTCCTCACTTTACTCTCTTTATGTATATGTGATATTATTGTGGTCATTAACTCGTGTTTCCCTGTTCCAACAGATATCCTTTGAATGGTGTTACAGTGCCGCCGCCGCCGCGGCCCCCCTCCCCCCCTTTCTGTCTTCTCAAACCCCAGCTGGTCGAGGCGGATGGCCACCCTTCCTGAGTCTGGTTCTGCCAGAGGTTTCTTCCTGTTAAAAGGGAGTCGTTTCTCTCCACAGTCGCCTCAGGCACGCCGCTCAGGCCGGGAGATTGGACCGAAAAACAAAAAGTTTTCAGTGCAATCTGTTGGTTTTCTTAGCTAGGAAATTGTTTTTGAATTGGCTCTATATGAACGAATTGGATTATTTTATGAATTATGATTATTATTAATTAATTGAATTCCAATTGGCTTGAATTGGACTTACTATCTAAGTGCCTTGAGATGACATTTGTTGTATTTGGCGCTATATAAATAAAAATGAATTGAATTGAATTGAATTGATGTACATGGGGAGGTGTATGCTCCTCCGCTGCCTCCGAAAGTCCACAATCATCTCTTTGGTTTTGCTGACGTTGAGAGAGAGAGAGGTTATTGGCCTAGCACCAGCTGTGCAGTGACTTCACCTCCTCTCTATAGGCCGTCTCATTGTTGTTGGTGATGAGGCCCAAGATGGTTGTGTCGTCAGCGAACTTGAGGATGATATTTGAGCTGTGCCTGGCAGCACAGTCATGGGTGAACAGGGAGTACAGAAGAGGGCTAGGCACACAGCCCTGTGGAGCAAGGGTGTTCAGAATTAGGGAGGAGGAGGTCTAACTGCCCATTTTCACCACCTGGGGCCTGCCCGTCAGGAAGCTGGAGATCCAGTTGCAGATGGAGGATTCCAGCCCCAGATCTGTTAGCTTGGTGACGAGCTTAGAGGGAATGATGGTACTGAACGCTGAGCTGTAGTCAATAAACAGCATTCTCACATATGTGTTCCCTTGGTTCAGGTGATGGCAAGATGGAGCAAGAAATGGACGGACAGATCAGGGTTTTGTCAGCAATATTGGGGGAGTTGTTCCAGTCCAATGCGGTGAGGAGGCAGCTAAGCAGAAATGTGATGCCTTTGATAAACTGGTCCAACTTTGTTCCAATCCTCACAGGTGGTCTTGAGATTATGGTCATGACAGGAACAATGAGACTGCAGATTGAAGAGATTGAAATGAGTTTCCTTCAGAGGGTGGTTGGGCCTTCGAGTCCTATGAAGGACTCATTACATAATGTTTCCTCATACTTTTGGAATTCATTTTGACTAAAAGATGTACAGATCTGTCATGGTAAGTGGCCAACAATCAAAGTAAGGAAAAATATGGTGAAATGACTAAGCAAACGTTTTTTAAAAAGTTACATTTAAGTTTTTTTGGGTTTTTTTTGTAATTCAAGTTTTTATTTCTTTGTCTTTGGTGTTTGACAGTACAGCATTTTACATTGTGAGACATTTCTTATCATCTGCATTACATGTAGTATCAGTGTCATAGCAAAACCAAAATAAAATAAAAGTACAGTATGAACGATACTGTTCACAAAGAGGACATATTGATGGTTACACAGTTTAAGTAATGTAATGGAGTCCCCTAACAGGTTTATAAAAGTGCACCTGATATCCTAAAGTTTTTGTGGAGGCAATTAAGAATAGTTTGGGAGAAACAGGTTATTCCTAGAGCATGGCGTAGGGCAGGAGGCGTTCTTATTCCAAAGGAGAAAGAGTTCTCGGACCTGAGTCAGTTCCGGATGATCTCTCTCCTAAATGTAGAGGGGAAGATTTTCTTTAGTTTAGTTGCACAGAGATTAGCTAGTTATTTAGAAAAGAATAGCTTAATAGATACTACTGTGCAGAAGGCAGGAATACCAGGTTTCGCAGGGTGTTTAGAGCACACTAGCATGATTTGGCATCAGATTCAGACAGCCAAGATTGAGAAGAAAGACTTGCATGTTATATTTCTTGATCTAGCAAATGCATTTGGTTCAGTGCCACATAGCCTTATTTGGAAAGCATTTGAGTATTCCAGAGTGCCTGTAGTAGTTGTTAACTTAGTAAGAACATATTTTCAGGATATTAGACTGTGCCACAGGTACAGCAGGTTTCACAACAGGTTGGCAGAGGCTAGAAATAGGCATTATGGCAGGGTGTACGATTTCTCCATTAGCATTTACAATGGCGATGGAGATAATTATTAGAGCTTCCAAGTGGGTTGTAGGTGGAGAGAGACGTCAGGATGGCATGCGTCTTACACCAATTAGAGCATACATGGATGATATGACGTTAGTGACTACAACAGTGCCATGTATGAAGAGAATACTTGAGAGACTTAATAAAAATCCAAAGTGGGCTGGGATGAAAATCAAACCTACTAAATCTAGAAGTATCTCAATAAGTAGAGGGAAATTAAGTGATATAAAGTTTGTAATAGATGAAGAAAGCATTCCAATAATTAGGGAAAAGGCAGTAAAGAGTTTAGGCAGGTGGTACCAGGCAGACATGAATGATGGAGAGCGGGCAGTCCAGTTTCGGAAAGATGTTGCTGAGGGACTGGATAGAATAGATAAATCAGGGCTTCCAGGAAAGTTGAAACTGTGATGTCTGCAGTTTGGATTGTTTCCTAGGTTGATGTGGCAACTGTCTGTGTATGAGATTCCATTATCTGTTGTAGAAAAAATGGAAAGATTAGTTAGTTTTTATATTAGGAAGTGGCTAGGTGTTCCTAGATGCTTAAGTACTGTGGCACTGTATGGGAAGGGCATACTCCAGCTCCCAGTATCTAGTCTAGTAGAGGAGTTTAAATGTACTAAAGTTAGGACAGAGCTCCTGTTACCTGGGAGTAAAGATGTGGTAGTTAGTAAGGTGGTTCCAAACCCAACCAAGGGGAGGAAGTGGAAACCAAGATTGGCAGCTCAGGAGGCAGAAGCAACTCTTAGACATGCAGAGATTGTGAGTAAGGTGCAAATAGGCCGGGGAGGCTTTGGGCTTGGCCCAGGCAAACCAGTGTGGAGTAGAGCAGGTCCCAAGGAGAAGAGAAAGCTAGTTGTTGAGCAGGTTCGTAGACAGGAGGAAATGTTAAGGGGTGCAAAGGCAGTGGCTCAGGCTAAGCAAGGACGGTGGTTGAATTGGGAAGGTGTAGAGAAGACAAAGCTTAGTTGGAAAGAACTGTGGAGTATGGACGAAAGGAGTATTAGATTTTTGATAGGGGCAACATATGATGTATTGCCAACTCCCTAAAACTCTGGGTAAATGGAGACCCGTTATGTTCGTTATGTTCAGGTATTGCAACTCTAAGGCATATTTTGTCAGGTTGTAAGGTTAGTCTGTCACAAGGCCGGTATACATGGCGACATGACCAAGTATTAAGAAGCTTAGCTGCAGGTATTGAAGATAAACGAAGGCAGGTAAACTTAGGAGGGTCTAAGGTGAAGAGAGTTGCAATTCAGTTTGTTCAAGAGGGGGAGAAAGTTAATAAGACGATAAGGAGGCACGGCAACTTGGAGGATGCTTGTGATTGGGAGATGCAGGTAGATTTAGGAAATAAGCTTGCTGTTCCCCAGGAGATAGCCTCTACAAATTTAAGGCCTGATATAGTTTTGTGGTCTAGGAGAGTCTATTTCATAGAGCTGACTGTTCCTTGGGAGGAATTAGTAGTAGAAGCATATGAAAGGAAAAAGCTTAGATATGTGGAGTTGGGGACAGAAGCAGAGCAGCGAGGATGGAAAGTTAGGATATGTCCAGTGGAAGTAGGATGTAGAGGATTTGTTGCAAAGTCTGTTGTCTCATTGTTGAGGGAGCTGGGTGTAAGTGGACAGAATGTGAGGAAAATATTGAAAGAAGTGTCAGATGAAGCAGTAAAATCCAGTCAGTGGATTTGGATTAGAAGAAGCAATAGCAGCTGGGGGCCCAGCAGGGGGAGCACTTAGGGTAAACAGACTCTTGGAAGAAGCAAAGAAGAAATTTAGGATTTTTAAGTGGAGGGTTTGGCCCATGTGATCCTTTTGAAATCAGGCGGCCATTTTGGGTGAGTTGGCTTTGAGTGAGTTGTATGACTTAGGCCGTTTCTCAATATACGTTCTTGTCCGTACTTGTGTTCTTGTGTTCTTGTGAAACGTCATCAGTCGCAGCCCAAGTACTGTCCCAACACACAAGTTCGCATTTCGCCGAGAACGGTGAAAGTTCCCGGATGTGTTCTCGACACGCCCATTTTACCGAGGATGCATCGGTAGCTAACTTGTGCTAACTTGTCAGCGCAAATATCCCACAATGCACTGCGCTCCTACCCGAGCCGAAATCAACAGGCTGAAGCTGATTTCATTTTAGCTCTAAACTCTTTAAATATATCACTTTATCCACGTTTAAAACATTTTGAGGCGAGAAAGTAGCCCTTTAGATCCCGATTTTATCGTTAATTTGTCTTAATACCAGCTATTTACAATTTTGTTCGGAAGAATTCTGCACCTCAAACTTGTCAGCGCTTGGATGAAAAAGCCCAGCTGTTTAATCAGAGCAGGCTGCCTCGGGCACGAAGAACGCATCGTCTCAAAACTGAAAACGGAGCATGTGTACTTGTGATCTCCCGAGTTCATTCTTCCGAGGTTGACTAACAAGAACATTCTCCTCAAGAACACAAGTCTGTTCTTTGCATTCTTGGTATTGAGAAACGGCCTTAGTCTTTGCTGGCATTTTTGCTGATTATAGGACTGTTTAGGTGAGTTTGTCTGCTGAATCTGCTAGTGTGTCTTATCCTGCCTCCACCTTAAGCACCCTCTATACTTTCATTACCCCCTACCCAAACCAGGGTTTGAATCCCATTCCTGCTTATCTTACCTCTTTATTTCTCCCCCTACTCGAACCAGGGTTTGCATCCCCACCTCGCTGTGACTGGTGTGGAATTGGTGAGAGTGAGTTGTATGGCTTTGTTTTTGCTGGCATTTTTAGTGACTGTAGGACTGTTTAGGTGAGTTTGTCTGCTGAATCTGCTAGTGTGTCTTGTCCTGCCTCCACCTCTGACACCCTCTATATTTTCATTACCCCCTACCCGAACCAGGGTTTGAATCCCATTTATAGGGTATTTAAGGTTCTGACTGGAGCCACACAGACCACACAGGAAACAAGGTTGCACTCAATTTGTTGTTTATTCTCCCTTAGTCAAAAAAAGGGGAGTCGGTGACAGAGCTGGATGAGTGTCAATGAGGAGTACCAATGGTTATTGAAATACCGTATTTCCTCGAATAGTAGCCAGGGTTACTATATTTTTTTTTTTTTTTTTTTTTTTACCAGGCTATTAATAGGGGTAGGCTACTATTTGAGGGAGGCTTCTATTTTTCTTCTTTTCTTTTTTAATTCTAAAACAAAAAAAACAAAGCTCAATTTTATACCGTACATTTATTAAATTCATAAATTAATTTACGGTACATGTCCCTTTCTTTGGGTGGTTTAGAACACCGGTCGTCTTCAGCGTCACACTTTTAACACCCACGGTGTCCACTGTGGTTTGACCGGGCATGTCAAACCAGCAAGCGGTCTCGTCCATGGCGATGACATCCGAGTCCTTCAACTTTTTTTCGGCGATTTTGTGATTCACGTAGGTGATGAAGTTAACGATTTTAGAAATCGAATGTCTCGCATCACACTGGGCCAGCGTTGTACGCTTCCTGAGGGAGAAGTTGTTTCTCCTCAGGAAACGCTCAAGCCATCCCCGGCTGGCATTGAAGTTTTCATCACGGCAGTCTGACATCTTGTGGAAAAGTTCGGCTGCTTTAACCTGAATCATTCGTCGACTCACTCTCAGATATCCCTTCCTTCGTTCGTGTATCCAGCAAGTGAGAGTAGCCTCCATCTCCTCACTGACAGGGCGCCTCCCGCCGCCTTGAATCCTAGCCCTCCTCGGAGAAATCAGTTTCGCCGCATCGACAAGTGCGTCTTTTTGTTTCTTCCAAGCCCTCACCTGCCTGGCATCTATGCTGAAGTGACGGGCTGTTTGTTCGCCTGAGTTTTCTGCGGCATATTTAAGCACCTCAAGTTTGAATCCCACAGTGAACTTTCGTTTCGGCGCCATGTTTAAAGTTCTGTGTCTGCCGTACGCCCGTTCACGTCTGTCGTAAAACGCACCGGCTACTAAACGGGGCCGGTGTCTATTTCTCAGATTTTTCACAACACCCGGTTACAAAACGAGGCCGGCTACTATTAGGAGCCCGGCTATAACTCGAGGAAATACGGTAACTCCAACAGACACATGGCACACCTCACCAAACATTTCCAGTCAGGTGTGTTTGGGGACAAAGAGAGGAAATCCCGCCCTTCCAGGTCTGTATTTAAAGGGTAGGCAATGATTGACAGGTAGATTGTCTCACTTGTACCACCTTGTGGAGTGGAGGGGAAATTAACTTGTAGTTCTTTGGAAAGTTTCTAGTTGTAGTTTCTAACAGCCACCCCCGGATTTGTGCAGCAAATACGTTATGTGGTTTCTTCTTCAGTGATTGCAGGGAGTGGGATTAATCTGGAGACAGGGCGTATGTATTCTCGACCTTGAATGGTGATTTTAGCACTGCGAACCTTTCCATCTTTTCCGGGGTAGGTTTCGGTTATCCTTCCGATAGGCCAGGATGCTCGAGGTAGCTTGGGGTCAACCAACATCACAACCTGGCTGTTGGAGCCATTTTCTATGTTTCAGTATTATGTACATTTATGTAGTTAGATTTTATATTTAGGATTAATATTTTATTTAGTCATATAGAAGTTTACCTAGATACTAGATACTATGGTGCATTTTGATTGGATGCTGATTTAATATGAAACCGTCAAGATGCATGAAGACTTCAGAGGGGAAGTCCGGAGTGCTGAAGTCCGAACGAAGACCAGCACCATTCAAAGACCAATAACCAAACTTTGTTTATTGCAGGAAGAAGAATGAAGAAAGAAGAGAAAGACTTACCTGATTAGACATATACTTACCTGTAGATTAAGAAGATAATACCTGAAACCTGAAAAGAAAGTTAATGATAAGTTAGTAGAATAATGGTAATGGCTCTGAGTTTAAATTTAAGTTGATAATTGATATGCTAAGGCCTAGTCAATTAGGGGCCGGGATATGTTGGAGCCATTTTCTATGTTTAAGTAATATGTACATTTATGTGGTTAGATTTTATATTTAGGATTAATATTTTATTTAGTCATATAGAAGTTTACCTAGATACTAGATACTGTGGTGCATTTTGATTGGATGCTGATTTAATATGAAACCGTCAAGACGCATGAAGAACGTGAGTGGAGAAGCCGCGAGCCATAGGAGCATCACAGTCTTTTGACCGTCACGTAACAGCTAATTATTTGGATAGCTGTTAAGAATTCATCCTTTGTTTTGTATGACTTTAAGTTTCACTAAAGAAAGACATCAAACTGGACTTTTGGATTCCGGACTTTTATTTCTGTTATGTGTCGCGTCCGAAAGTACTTCGAGGTTCAAAGCTAGTGAGTCACCTGCACTCACACATTCAAGTCAAAAGACTAGCCCAAGCCACTACGGAGCTACGCTACTGAGCTGAGAGGAGGAAATGAGAAGCTGGTTGCTGCTAACTCAGAAAGAAGACAGAACCAACTGAAATCGCCTTCAAGGTTTGAGAGGAAATGAAGCATTAAAGGAAACAGTCCGATTGTACTGCTGGCTGAAGCAAGCTCTCCCTGGGTCAGGTCTGATATTCTCTCCTCATTCTCGTTAGCCTGCTATGCTAGTTAACCCGCTAGCTACATTGCTACACTGAATGTCCTAACGATTTCCAGCTCAGAAAGTCATTCATGTTTATGCCAAACGATCTTACACAAGCAGTAACTCTTTTCACAAGTGTCTGTGGATGTATTGGAAGAGTTTAGAAGCTGTGAGGAATTTGGAAAATTGTCACAGTTTATGTGTGAAGATTTATGAGTGAAACAAGATGTCTGAATTTGACGCGGATGCGCTTAGTGACCAGAAGAGGGCCCCGAAGCCCACGGAAAGGGCAGTGGAGGAGAAAATAAGGAGGTTAACAGATGAGAGAAGGGGAAAGTTGGCACAGCTAACAAAGCTACGAAATAAGATTGAACCATTGAAACAAGATGAAAGCAATGTTGAAAACTTACAATGGGACATTCTACCTAAGCTAGAAAAATGTTTTGGAGAGTATAAACGTGTTAATGAGGAATTATGTGAGCTTATGAGTGAAGATGAACAAATTACTGACCAGGAGACATTTCTAAAAAGATGTGCAGAATTAAAGGCATTCATAAACGATCTTGATGAATGGATTGAAAACGTGAAAACTTATTCTCATAAGGAGGAAGATGATGTTAGACCACAGGATAGTGTTTCTGTGGTTCACTCAGTTAGGAGTCGTGCATCGCACCGATCTAACACCAGCTCAGTGCATTTGAAACTCAAAGCAGAGCATGAAGCACTGCTAGTAAAAGCAGCAGTTCTTGAAAAGAAAAAAGAGCTTGAGGAAGAAGAAGCGCGCTTGAGAGCAAGAAAGGAACAGTTCGAGATTGAAACTGACCTTGCCGCTTCACAGGCCAAATTAAAAATTTATGAGGAATATGAAGGAGCTCAGGAGTCTGTGGATGATTTACTGAACCCAGTAACAAAGCCTAAAGTTGAACCTTGGTATATGACTGAAAGCATAGAGAAGTTTACTAGCCATGATTATGGACACATTGGAGCTGCAAAGCTACATCATGATGTTAAGTCTAGATCAGCTGCACCAGTTGTTTCTTCACAAAGAGGACAATCTTCTGGAAGGCAAATGACTGACAACACTCAGAATGCTAATTCAGCTGATGACCTGTACCGAGTGCTACAGCGTCAAAACCAAGTGACTGAAATGCTCATTAAGCAACAGAGTCTGACTCAACTGCCTCACAGAGTATTCACAGGAGATCCTCTGACATACAAGTCTTTCATAAGAGCTTTTGAGCACGCTATTGACAGCAAGACGGACAGTCAGCAAGATCGCTTGTATTACCTTGAACAGTTTACGAGTGGGGAGCCACTTGAACTAATTCGCAGTTGTGAGCACATGAGACCAGACAAAGCTTACAGAGAAGCCAGAGCATTACTCAACCGTCATTATGGTGACGAACTGACAATTGCCAATGCTTATATCAAGAAAGCACTTGACTGGCCGCAGATAAAGCCAGATGACAGGAAAGGACTAAAAAACTTCGCCTTGTTCCTGATTGGATGTGGTAACACCGTGAGCGATGTGGACTACATGGACGAGGTGAACAATCCTACCACTATGAAGAGCATCTTGTCCAAGCTTCCATTTAAGCTGAAAGAGAAATGGAGGGATCATGCCTACAACCTTTATGAGAGAACGATGAGAAGGGCCAGATTCCCCGACTTAGTGGACTTTGTGTATCATCAAGCAAAAGTTGTCAACGACCCACTGTTTGGCGATATCCTGGATGCCACCTCAGGTAAACAGGTAGACAGAAAAAGAAGTCCAGCTCAGGAAAAGGTGAGTCAAAACGAAGCAGTTTCGCCGTCAACGTGACTGCTACTGAGAAGAGCGCCACCAAAGGCCAAGAGAAGAAGGTGGCTAAGTCAGCCAACGCTTTTCAAAGTCCCTGTTTGTTCTGCAAGAAGAACCATGCACTCAACGTGTGCAACAAGATCAAAGAGAAGCCTCTGAAAGAGAGAATTGATTTCTTGAAGTCACAAGGGCTTTGTTTTGGCTGTCTTACAGCAGGCCACCTGTCTAAGGACTGTAAGAAAAAGACCCCATGCCCTGATTGTTCCTTTAAGCATCCTGCCATCCTGCACGTTGTGAAGGAAGAGTCCACACCCGAAAAGAACAGTGCAGATAACAGCTCATCGAGCACAGCTGAGGAAACGAACGCTCTCGTGTTCTCATGCATGTGGAAGAGGTGACCAAACTGGGGCCGGGAACAATGCGTGCATTCTTCCCATCGTACCTGTACAGTTAAGACACAAGAGGGGCTCAAGTGCAATCAGAACGTATGCGTTCCTGGATCAAGGAAGCACCACGACTTTCTGTACTGAGGACTTGGCAAAGAAGTTGAACATCAGAGGAAGAAAGACAGATTACATTCTTCACACCATGTCACAGGAACAGAAAGTGAGCAGCCATGTCCTAACAGATCTGGAAGTGTGTGGCTTAGATGGACAAGACTACGTCAAGCTGCCCAATGTGTATACACACCCAGACATACCTGCAAAGAGAACCAACATACCACAGAAGAAAGATTTCGAGAAGTGGTCTTACCTGAACCGAGTCCATCTTCCTAAACTGGAATCAGAGATCGGCCTTCTCATCGGTTCCAACGCTCACAAGGCTATGGAGCCATGGGAGATCATTAACAGCCGGAACGACGGACCCTACGCCGTGAAGACTGCTCTAGGGTGGGTCGTCAACGGACCTGTCAGCAGATGCCAAGAGAAAGAATCTGATGATGCTGAGAGACAGAGTTTCTTAGTGAATCGCATTTCTGTTCTGAGCATAGAGGACATGTTGGTGAGGCACTATGATGCTGATTTCCCCGAACGCCGGTGTGAGGACAAGCAAGAGCCATCACAACATGACAAGCAGTTTATGCACACTGTGACAACATCAGCACATCTGACCGATGGCCATTACACCATCAAGCTACCTCTGAAGGAAGACTCTGTGAAGATGCCATGCAACCGTGGTATAGCTGAGCAACGGCTCAAATCCTTGAAGCGAAAGTTCAACAGAAATGCAGACTTCTTTCAAGAGTACAACCGCTTCATGAACAACATTCTGGAGAAAGTCTACGCCACCAGAGTTCCAGATGAGCAGCTGAGTCGCAGTGATGGGAGAGTGTGGTTCATCCCACACCACGGGGTGTACCACCCGAAAAAGAAAAAGTTGAGGGCTGTGTTTGACTGCGTGGCAACATACCAAGGAGTGTCGCTGAACGACAGACTGCTACAAGGGCCGGACCTTACAAACACCCTAATCGGAGTGCTGCTGAGGTTCAGGCAGGAGCCTGTCGCACTGATGGCGGACATCGAAAGCATGTTCTACCAGGTGCGGGTTCCAGATGAAGACGCAGATCTGTTGCGCTTCCTTTGGTGGCCAGGCGGCAATCTGAACGAACCATTGGAAGAGTACAGGATGTGCGTGCACCTGTTCGGAGCCACGTCATCCCCCAGTTGCGCTTCGTATGCGCTCAGGAGAACGGCACAAGACGCAGCTGCAATTGCTTTACCAGAAGCCACAGAGACTGTCCTTAACAACTTCTATGTGGACGACTGTTTGAAGTCAGTTGCCACTGAAGAGGAAGCTGTGCATCTTGTGAAGGAATTGACGGAGTTGTGTGCTAGTGGCGGTTTCCACTTAACCAAGTGGGTAAGCAACAGTAGGGCCTTGCTGTGCTCCATCCCTGTAGACGAAAGAGCAGCTGAAGTTAAAGATCTGGACTTGCAGCAGGACGAACTACCAGTAGAACGAGCGTTAGGCGTGCAGTGGTGCACAAGCTCCGATAGCTTCAAGTTCAAGATTCAGCTGCCTGACAAGCCATGCACAAGACGAGGCATCCTTTCGGTTGTTAGTTCGGTGTATGACCCGATGGGTTTCTTGGCGCCACTACTTCTGCCTGTCAAACTCATTCTGAGAAGCCTTTGCAAAGACAAAAGAGGCTGGGATGAGGACATCTCAGAGAAGCCACAAAGAACATGGAAGAAGTGGCTAGCAGACCTTGACAAGCTGTCAGACCTCAGCGTGAGCAGATGTTTCAAGTCCAGCTCATTCGGAGTCATCAAGGTCGCACAAATCCACCATTTCTCAGACGCAAGTCAAGATGGATACGGGGTTGTGTCATACCTCCTGTTGACGAATGAGCAAGAACAGAAACAAGTTTGCTTTCTGATGGGAAAATCCCGAGTCGCTCCACTCAAGCAGGTTACGATCCCAAGGATGGAGTTGACAGCTGCAATGGTCTCAGTCAAGGTTGACCGGATGCTGAAAAAAGAACTTCAAGTTCCCTTGACACATTCCATCTTCTGGACAGATAGTACGACTGTACTAAGGTACATTGAAAATGACGCTCTTCGTTTCAAGACGTTTGTGGCTAACCGCGTCTCATTCATTAGAGAAGCAACCACAAGAGCTCAGTGGAAGTATGTCAACACCTCTCAGAACCCAGCTGATCAAGCTTCAAGAGGCTTAAAGATTGAGAGCTTCATATCAAGCGACAACTGGTTTCAAGGGCCTAGCTTCCTGAGCGAGCCAGACGACTGGCCAGAGCAACCTGAGCAGTCTACTTACCTGTCAGAAAGTGATGAAGAGGTGAAGACATCAGCCGCTGTATCGTGCACAAATCCAGTGGCCGACAACACAGATCCAGTGAACCAACTTGTGGAGTATTACTCCAGCTGGTACAGACTGAAGAAAGCAACCGCCTGGATTCTGCGCTTAAAAGAGATACTGCAATACCTGAGTGAGAAAAGAAAAGAATTCGAGAAAGCTGTGAAAGAATCTGAACATGACACAGAGAAACACAAACCAATGGTTGAAGAACAAATGAACACCTGGAAAAAGAACCTGGAAAAGAGAATGCTCACAGTTGAGGAGTTATCCAGAGCAGAAATGGAGCTGATCAAATACAGCCAGAGACAGACCTATGCTGAAGAAATAAAGGTTCTACAGCAAGGAAACAAAGGTGTGAAAAGAACCAGCCCAATTTTCAAATTGGATCCATACTTGCAAGATGGTGTTTTGAGAGTAGGGGGCCGTCTGAACAGATCAGCGATGCCTGAGGAGGCCAAGCATCCTGTCCTTCTGTCGAAACAACACAGAGTAGCCTACCTTATTCTCCACCATACCCACCTAGAAACAGGATGCGGCGGCAGAAATCTTGTTCTGGCAAGACTAAGACAACGCTATTGGATACCTAGAGCCAATGCAGCAGCGAGAACCGTGATCACAGAGTGCAACCTCTGTAAAAGACTGCATGCAAAGGCTGGGGAACAGAAAATGGCAGACTTGCCACAAGATCGACTGCTACCAGACAAACCGCCTTTTACCAACACAGGCATGGATTACTTTGGTCCTTTTGAGATAAAAAGAGGACGAGCCAAGGTAAAACGCTATGGAGTGCTCTTCACATGTCTGACAGTCAGAGCTGTGCATATAGAAGTTGCACACTCCCTCGACACGGACTCGTGTATTAATGCTCTACGTCAGTTCCAAGCCAGAAGAGGCCAAGTGTCAATCATCCGTTCTGACAATGGCACTAATCTGGTCGGCGCAGAGAGAGAGTTAAGACAAGCCTTGAAAGAACTGGACCAGACCCGCATCAATGAAGCTATGATGCAGAAGGGAGTGCAGTGGCTGTTCAACCCGCCTGCTGCATCTCATCATGGCGGCATTTGGGAACGTCAAATTCGTACCGTGAGAAAGATCCTGCGTTCTGTTGTGAGACAGCAATCACTAGACGATGAAGGACTACAGACTTTCCTGTGCGAAGTTGAGAGCATCATCAATGGGAGACCTATCACCACCAACACAGATGACCCCAACGACCTCGAGCCATTAACCCCAAATCATCTACTCCTGTTGAAGACGCAGCCCAGCATGCCACCTGGTGTGTTTGTCAAAGACGATGTCTACGCGCGGCGGCGCTGGAGACAAATCCAGTACATGACGGATTTATTCTGGAGAAGGTGGACCCAGGAGTATCTACCACTTCTGCAAGAGCGGCAAAAATGGCTTGGATTGAAGAGAAGCTTCAAGGTTGGAGACGTCGTTCTCGTCGCAGAGCCATCCCTGGCCAGGAATTGCTGGATGCTGGGCAGAGTCACCAAGGTCATGCCAGACTTCAGAGGGGTAGTCCGGAGTGCTGAAGTCCGAACGAAGACCAGCACCATTCAAAGACCAATAACCAAACTTTGTTTATTGCAGGAAGAAGAATGAAGAAAGAAGAGAAAGACTTACCTGATTAGACATATACTTACCTGTAGATTAAGAAGATAATACCTGAAACCTGAAAAGAAAGTTAATGATAAGTTAGTAGAGTAATGGTAATGGCTCTGAGTTTAAATTTAAGTTGATAATTGATATGCTAAGGCCTAGTCAATTAGGGGCCGGGATATGTTGGAGCCATTTTCTATGTTTAAGTAATATGTACATTTATGTGGTTAGATTTTATATTTAGGATTAATATTTTATTTAGTCATACAGAAGTTTACCTAGATACTAGATACTGTGGTGCATTTTGATTGGATGCTGATTTAATATGAAACCGTCAAGACGCATGAAGAACGTGAGTGGAGAAGCCGCGAGCCATAGGAGCATCACAGTCTTTTGACCGTCACGTAACAGCTAATTATTTGGATAGCAGTTAAGAATTCATCCTTTGTTTTGTATGACTTTAAGTTTCACTAAAGAAAGACATCAAACTGGACTTTTGGATTCCGGACTTTTATTTCTGTTATGTGTCGCGTCCAAAAGTACTTCGAGGTTCAAAGCTAGTGAGTCACCTGCACTCACACTGGCATAAATCCAAATTCTCCTTGTCAGTTTTCCATTTCTGTCTGACTTGAAGATTTGGAAGGTAGAATCGGATGAAAGCTGACCAGAATTTGTCAGCCAAGATTTGACTGTGACGCCATCTTCTCTTACCAAGAAGTTCACTGGGACAGTAGATTGCTTGGGGAAGAGAGGAATCAGGCCGCCCAATCAATAACATATTTGGTGTGACTGGATCAAGGTCAGCAGGGTTAGAGGAAATGTATGCAAGGGGTTTCGAGTTCAGAAGGCCCTCTACTTCAATAAAGGTTGTATGTACGACTGTCTCAGTTGTTTGTTGGTTTCCCAGTACAACACGGAGGGCCATTTTTATTGATTTGATTTCTCGTTCCCAGCTTCCACCGAAATGGGGGGCAGATGGAGGATTGAATTGGAAGTTGACTTGTGCACGAGCCAATTGCTGCTTTAATTCTGGGGTCATAGCTTGGAATGCACTTCGCAGTTCTGCCTCTCCTGCTTTGAAATTAGTCCCACAGTCCGAAATTAGTTCCAAAGGTTTGCCTCTACGTGAGACAAATCTTCTGAAGGCCATCAAAAATGTATCTGCATCCATGCTGTCAAGTAGCTCAAGATGAATGCAGCGTGTTGTTAAGCATTTAAAGAGAATGCCCCACCTTTTCTCCGTGTGCCGGCCAACTTTAACCGTGAAAGGCCCAAAGCAGTCCACGCCTGTGGACCAGAAGGGGGGTTTAAACAGCCTAAGACGGGCCGGAGGAAGGTCTGCCATTTTCGGAATGACTGAGTTGGCTCTCCATCTCTGACAGTCTCGACACTGGTGCTGATGTTGACGGATGGCTTGGCGACCACGTAAGATCCAGTACTTGCGTCTCACCTCACCTAGGAGACGCTCAGGACCTGGGTGGAACAGTTTGTTGTCATAACACTTGATAATGAGTTTTGTTATGGGATGTTTAGGATCTAAGATAAGTGGATGGAGGGTGTCATGATCGAGGGACTCTGCTCTTCGAAGTCGACCTCCCACTCTAATGAGACCGAGATTGGGGTCGTATTCGGGAGAAAGAGGGAGTAGTTTGCTATTCCTGGGAATAGATTTGTTGTTTTTAAGGGCATTGTACTCCTCAGGAAAACACTCAGATTGGGCTCTTTGCAAAAGATACTTATCTGAGTTGATGTAGCATTGGGCTAAGTTTGAGTTTTGATCTTGAGCCGCCCCGTCAAGCACCTCCTTTGTTCCCTCCACCAGATCATCCCAGTTGCTGTATTTATTTAGATCAGGGAGGTTTCTATTAAACATCACTGTGTCACAGAACATTGATTTTCTGAGTTCCTCAACAGGTTCTTGTTCAACAGACGCACCTGGGTTGGTTGGCCAGCAGTCAGGGTTCAACAGAAGGAATGGGGGGCCTCGGTTCCATCTGTTTGGCTGAGAAAGCTCAAGGAGGGTTTTACCCCGGGTTACATCATCAGCCGGATTACGCTTTGAATCCACGTATCGCCAGCTCATTGTGTCAGTCAGTGTCTGAATCTCAGCTAGTCTTGTGCCAACTAATACCTTATAGCGGCACGAGTCAGATGTCAGCCATGACAGAACTGTTGTGGAATCTGTCCAAAGGGTCACTGACTGCAGTGGAATAGTTAGCTCAGAACTGAGGAGGTTACCCAGCTGTGCACCTGACAAAGCTGCACACAATTCTAGGCGGGGTATAGATAGCTGTCGTTTAGGGGCTACACGAGACCTGGCCATAATGAAGCTGACATGGATGTGGTGGTGCTGATCTACAGTCTGGAGGTAGGCAACAGCACCATAAACACGCTCCGATGCATCACAGAAGATGTGCATGTGGGAAGTTGAGGTAGCTGCATTGACAGAGGGGGTTAAATAACAGCGAGGAAAGTGGATGTCAGGGAGGTTTTGCAGTTCCATTTCCCATGCTTGCCATTTCTCCAACAAGTTCTCAGTTTTGATTATGGTCTCCCATCCTCTTTCCTGCTTCCATAGATCCTGCACTATCATCTTTGCACAAGCTGTGAAAGGGGCCAGGTAGCCCAGAGGATCATACTGACTAGCCAGTACCTTGTAGAGGTTCCTCATTGTAGGCTCATGGTAAGTGATGGACCGGTTTTTGTAGCCCAGCATATCTGTGCCACAGTTCCATTGGAGGCCTAGCGTCAGCTCTGTGGGGTCTCCATTCTCTGAGAGCCACAGTTCAGTTGTCTTGGACTTTGCATCTGGTGGGAGATGGTGTATTACAGCAGGATTATTGCTACCCCATTGTCTGATGTCAAATCCACCATCAGCAAGAAGGGGTCTCATTTTGTCAATGAGGGACTTGGCCTCATGAGAGGAAGGGAAGCTTTGGAGGCAATTATCAACATAAAAGCAATGTTGGACAGATTGGAGGACATCCTCATTACTTCCAGAGTGATCTTGGACATGTTTGTGAATTGCATAGGTGGCACAGCACGGGCTACATGTCGTTCCAAATGGTAAGACTTGCCATTCATAAACAGTGGGTTCCTGGTCCAGTTGCATCCCTCTCCATATAAAGCGCAGTAGAGGTTTGTCCTCATTCAGAAGGCGTACCTGATGGAACATCGCTTTAATATCTCCACAGATGGCAATAGCATGTTGGCGAAATCTGAGAAGGACCCCTAAGAGAGAGGGCCCCAATGTTGGGCCAGGCAGAAGACATTTGTTCAGATTTTGGTCCATGTATTCAAAAGAGCAGTCAAATACAACCCTGGCTTGTTGTTGTGTTCAACAATGTGATGTGGGAAATACCAGTGTTCATGTGATTGATCTACCTGGTCGCTGGGAATCCTTTGAATATAGCCAGACTGCACAAGTTTATCCAGCTCTTCTTGGTATTTCTTTGCCAGTGTGGGATCTTTGGACAGACGTCTTTCTGTAGCACAGAGACGGGGCAAGGCAGCTTCCTTGGAAGCTTTAAGGAGAGGAGTGTTGGGAGCTCTTAGCAGGGGAGCGGCATAGCGCATTACACCATCTATCTCTACTCGTACGGTTTTGGAATGGAGTAGATCAAGGGCTAGATTGTCTTGTTTTGACCGTGTAGCTGTTTTCTCATTTACATAGGGCAAGGTGTCAATCTGCCAGAGCCTCTCTACATTCCTGAGCAGTTCACTTTTGAAACAGGTAAGAGCGAAGGACAGAGTGTGATGATGAGTTTGGACTAAACTGACCGGTCCCTGCAGAGCCCATCCTAGCCTGGTATGTACAGCCAATGGGCCACCAGGGGGCCCTATGAGAATTGGCTCCATGGCTGTAATAAGATGAGCATAGTCTGAACCAATGAGTACAAGAGGGCATGCATGTTCAACAAGTTGTAATGGAACATCTCTGAGATGGTGATACTGCTCTTGTAGCTGTCGCACAGGATATGTGTGCTCTGACAGGCCAAGATTGTCTGCAGTGAATGCACTGCTGATAACATGCCTCTGGTTTGGCTGGTTGATAGGGGAAATTTCAAAAGATACAGATGCTCCATGTAATTGCACTATATCTTGTCTTACTGTGCGTAGTGAGATGGTCTCAGGCTGAGCTGTGAGGCCCAAAGACTGAACAGCTTGGGGGAGTAGAATGGACCTGTCAGCCCCATCATCAAGGACTGCATATGTGGTGAAGGTCTTCTCCCCATTGTGGAGACATACATTGACAACTTTCAACATGACCTTATGGGAACGGTTGGGTTTGTCCATGTAAAGGAGCTCTGAGGGGGAGGATGTAAGCATCACCGTGGCTGATTTGTTTACATTGACATCATGGAGAATGGTTAGGTGAATCTCCTTACAAATGTTACATGGCCTCTTTAATGTGCATTTGTCAAATTTGTGTGTTCTCCCACATTTACGGCATCTGTCCTTCTCGTTGATCCATTTCAGAATGTCATTTTTGGAGAGTTTCTTGAAGTCTGGGCATGAACCAAGAAAATGGTCTCTGACATTACAGTGAGGACAGTAAGGTTTGGGCTTAATTTGTACCTTCTCCTGTGCGCTTGATGTAGTATCCATTTCCCATGTTGACATGTAGAAAGAGGAGACGGGTCTAGAGGGCCGGCGTTCATTTACAGCTCGTGGTCTTTCCTGTTTATGGAGTTCAACCGCTCTCTCTGATATGTGTTTAGCTCTTGTCTTTGACTGCAGCCAGGTTGAAAGGTCAAGGAGGGAGTAAATTTGGTTTGCCTGCCCAGTAATAATGCCGCGTTTAATGCAGTACTCAACAAATCCATCTCTATACTGCACAGGGAGTTTGCTAAGCAGTCTGTCGACATGAGAGCCACATCTTAATTCAGAGCCATTAGGGCCCTCTAGGGATAGCAGCATTCCCGCCAAAGTATGGATGGAAAGGGAGAAATCATCCAGGGCCTCTACATCGCTTATGCGAATAATGGGGGAATTCAATATTGCTCCAATTTCGCTCTGAACAAGGAGCCTTGGCTGACCATATTTCTCCTCAAGCGCTGCAAGAGCTGTGGAATATGCAACAGCAGAATTGGGAGCTTGGACGAGGGCTACATTTTGATCCATAGGTTGAGGCATAGGAAATGTTTGGGGAACCCTGGGAAGGCCATGCTCAGGGAATAGAGGAAACTGTGAAGCTGCGAGAATTTGATTGTCAGCCTGCGGGATTCTTGAGGGGGCAGGAGTGAATATTCTGGATGCGGGCAGATCATAAAAGTAAGAGGTGGCTACATTAGGAGGTGAGGGAAAGAGAGCGGCAGCTCCACCAGGATCATCAAGGCTGTTTTGTTGAATGAAACTGGACACAAGCTGGGCTGATTCAAACTCTAGTTCCTTCTGGCGAATGCGTCTATTAATCGCAACATGTCTGACAATTCTCTCTCTGTCCTTGTGCGCCTCTTCCTGCCACTGCTGAGCTGCTTTGGCATTCTTATCAATCAGTTTGCATTGTTCATCCAGTTCTTCTTCCTCCTGTTTTTGTCTTTTCAGCTCCTCCAGCTCATCTTTCTTCTTCTTTGTCTCAAGCATGCTGACTTGGAGGTCACTCAAACGACTAGTGTGGCTGCTAACAGAATGCCTACTGGTGTGAGATCTAGCAGGGAGACTAAAGGTAGTTTTTGTACGAGCCCTCTTACTATGAGAACTACGGGAGCCATGGGACAGTGTATTCGGCCTTTGCGATCGCACAGGTATACTATAGAAATCAGGGGGCCGTGTTTGCCTTTTCGGTCTAGCCCCTGGGTCAAGGGCAGGTGGCTTTAAGACAACTTCACAAGGTACTGATGGCTTAGATGATGTTTGCGGGGGGGCTTTATCTTCTGTGTAAAGCTTGGTTGCGTCTAAATCACCTTGGGATCCATCCGCACACTCAGTGGAGGTAGCCTGACCTTCAGTGGTCTCAAGTACAGGGGGCTCATCAGTAGGCCTTATCTCGTCTGGTTGTACATCGGCCATTGTCTTCGTGTGGTGTGTGGCTCAGTTTCCAGCTCGAAGGACCAATTGTAGGGTATTTAAAGCTGCAGTCGGCAGGTTTTCAAAATTACGAGTCTAAAGTCGGAAAATTCGAACTGATACAACTTTCAGGTCCCTCCCCCAACCTCTAACAAGCTCCAAATCGCCCCCCAAACCCCTCCCCCTCTGTGGACGAGGTTGTGCATGTGAGTTCACACCAGTGTGAGCGCACACAAGCTGGGGCAGACTCACGCTCAGCAGTGTGTGCACAAGCTGTGATTGCACAGGTAGGATTCCTCCACCCTAACTTGATTGGTTAAAAACAGCCGGGAGCGCTCGGTTTTTGCAAGCATGATTACAGGCTTCAGAAGGAGGTACAAATTTCGTTATTTTTCCTAAACAGCCTATTTAATATTCTACTTCCAGAATCCCATGACAGTTCAAGCTAATATGACTAAAAAAAAGTTGCCGACCGCAGCTTTAAGGTTCTGACTGGAGCCACACAGACCACACAGGAAACAAGGTTGCACTCAATTTGTTGTTTATTCTCCCTTAGTCAAAAAAGGGGGAGTCGGTGACAGAGCTGGATGAGTGTCAATGAGGAGTACCAATGGTTATTGAAATAACTCCAACAGACACATGGCACACCTCACCAAACATTTCCAGTCAGGTGTGTTTGGGGACAAAGAGAGGAAATCCCGCCCTTCCAGGTCTGTATTTAAAGGGTAGGCAATGATTGACAGGTAGATTGTCTCACTTGTACCACCTTGTGGAGTGGAGGGGAAATGAACTTGTAGTTCTTTGGAAAGTTTCTAGTTGTAGTTTCTTCTGAGAATGAGTTGTATGGCTTTGTTTTTGCTGGCATTTTTAGTGACTGTAGGACTGTTTAGATGAGTTTGTCTGCCGAATCTGCTAGTGTGTCTTGTCCTGCCTCCACGTCTGACACCCTCTATATTTTCATTACCCCCTACCCGAACCAGGGTTTGAATCCCATTCCTACTTATCTTAACCTCTTTTATTTCTCCCCCTACCCGAACAAGGGTTTGCATCCCCACCCCGCTGTTACTGGTGTGCAGTTGGTGAAGAGGCTGAGGTAGCTTGTGGCTGTGGGAGGAAAAAAATAAAAAATAAGATGGTAGTTGTGGTGTGAGAAGCAGTGATGGCTGGCATTAGGGGGGTGACTCTGGGACGCCAGTGGTCATTGTTTGGCCTCCTGGAGGTGTCGTGGGCCCAACTAGACGAAACACTGATGAAAGGAGGTTCCCACCTGATGACCCCAATGATATGTTGGTCAGCACTGCTCAATGGTCTATATAGGGAGTATAGGGAATTACTCACTGAGTCTGGTCCTTTTTTCTTTCTTTTTTTTTTCTTTAGCACAAGTTTCTTGTGTTTACCTTGAATGAATTGTCCTAGCAGCTGTTGTAGTCCCTGCCATGATTACAGAGAATTCTCCACTTTTTATGTTGTGTATTTGGCTTCTATCCCCTAATAGGCATAATCTGGGAGATAGTGGTATGTTACTTCCCAGCCAGTTGCTCAGGTTGTCCACTGTTTTCCAGAGAGGCAGAATGACAGGGCAATCCCAGATGCAGTGTAGCAGAGTACCTGTGTTTTTGACATTTCCAACACAAGTTATTATTTATAAATAAATAATAAGTAACATTTAAGTTTGAATAAATCCTCTCACCTTTTAATATAAGTAGGTTTTGCTCAGTGAGGAATGAGGAACCATTCAGAAAATAAAAACATCAAGAACCAGGAAAACATCTACCTCAGTTACAGTAAGAGCTTGTTGATCACGAGAAAAAGATTGTTATGTTCAGATCTGGTCAGACCTGTTTTTTTTTTTTTTTTTTTCAGAAGCATAACCTGACTGTTATCTCACTGATGGTACTGCTGTTATGACAGTTCATCACAAATAGAGGGCTCCAGTGTTATTGGCCCAATTGCATTATGTTAGGTGGTGTGCCAAAGGTCTATGACCGGACCAGGAGAGGTTGTAACGTGACTCCCCCATGTTAATCCATGCTCCCCATGCTCGAGTCCTGACTAGAAACAGGAAATATGACCATATTAGTCCAGCGCTCAGGTCTCTGCACTGGCTTCCTGTCGCTCAGAGAATAGACTTTAAAACAGCCCTGCTTGTGTACAAGTCTCTTCATGGTCAAGCGCCAAAGTACATCTCTGACATGTTAAAGCCACATGAACCAACTCGGGCTCTGAAAACCTCAGGGAGGGGTCTCCTGCCCCAGGGAGGGGTCTCCTGCTGGTGCCCAGAGTCAGGACTAAACAAGATGAGGCTGCGTTTCAGTTTTATGCTCCTAAAATCTGGAACAGCCTTCCAGAAGATGTGAGACAGGCCTCAACTCTGACAATGTTTAAATCCAGGCTGAAAACAGTTATATTTAGCTGTGCATATGACACCTGAAAGTATTTTATCTGCACTCTTCACTTTTAAATTAATTAATTAATGATTATTTTTAATGTTTTTTTTTTATTTTTCATTTCTTTTTAATGATTTGATTGCCTTCTTGTGATTTTATGTAGCTGTAAAGGACTTTGAATTACCTCGTGTACGAATTGTGCTCTATAAATAAAATTGCCTTGCCTTGCCTTAATCCTGTATTATGATGGCCAATGTTGGTAACTGCAATAAAGCCAGTTCAACGGATTATGATGTCTCGGTATCTACTAATTGATATCCCAAGATATCATCCATCCATCCATCCAGCCATCCATTATCTTCCGCTGGTCCGGGGATCGGGTCGCGGGGGCAGCAGCTTGAGCAAAGAGACCCAGACGTCCCTGTCCCCGGCCACTTCCTCCAGCTCTTCTGGGGGGACCCCGAGGCGTTCCCAGGCCAGCCGAGAGACATAAGCCCCTTTCACACTGCGACCCGCTATCTTAGCGGGTCCAAATTGCACCTTCGACCCACGTCGAGCAATGTGAACGCTTGGCGTGTCAGGGTGACCCGTGTCGCCTGAAGCCGAGTTCAGGGGGCGTTGCCTAGTGGCAGAGCGTCACACGAAACACATAAAATGCTGGGCGTGTACAATGACGTAGGCACAAGCCATGCGTCGGAGGTAGGGTGAAATACACCTGTCTGCATCAAATTTTTCAAACAAACGATGGCGGGACACCTTGAGAACTCATTTTTGCAATGCAGTTCATGGAGATGTTACTTTACGGTGCGTCTTGCTGCGTGGGAAACCACGCTCTCCCATCTTTCTCGCCAGCCCTTCCAGCAGAGGTCCATCTTTCACCGTCCCCGAAATGTGGCGGAAAATAACGTCCTCTGCTCGGGGGCTGAGGAGCTTGCGGACCTCCTTGTCTCCCCAGTTGGCCATATTAAAAAATGTCTCCAACTTGATGTAGGCTAAAACAGAGCTGTTGTTCTGAATCAGTTGTCCATTCTGTCTTTTAAACTCCTCACGTCACGCCCACGTCCGACCCGCGTCGATTGTGTTCACATCAAACTCGGCTCGGCAAAAAGACTAGGGTCCGACGCGGGTCGAAAGGCGAGTCGAGTTGACGCGGCAGCCCGGGTCGGCAGTGTGAACACAACAGCGGACACGCTAAATTCGCGAATTAAACGCGGGTTATTCGGCAGTGTGAAAGGGGCTACAGTCTCTCCAACGTGTCCTGGGTCTTCCCCGGGGTCTCCTCCCAGTGGGACGGGCCCGGAACACCTCACCGGGGAGGCGTCCAGGAGGCATTCTCACCAGATGCCCGAGCCACCTCATCTGACTCCTCTCGATGCGGAGGAGCAGCGGTTCTACTCCGAGCCCCTCCCGGATGACCGAGCTTCTCACCCTATCTCTAAGGGAGAGCCCAGACACCCTGCGGAGGAAACTCATTTCGGCCGCTTGTATTCGCGATCTCGTTCTTTCGGTCACTACCCACAGCTCGTGACCATAGGTGAGGGTAGGAACATAGATTGACCGGTAAATCGAGAGCTTCGCCTTCTGGCTCAGCTCCTTCTTCACCACGACGGGCCGGTGCAGAGCCCGCATCACTGCAGACGCCGCACCAATCCGTCTGTCAATCTCCTGTTTCATTCGTCCCTCACTCGTGAACAAGACCCCGAGATACTTGAACTCCTCCACTTGGGGAAGGATCTCATTCCCGACCCGAAGAGAGCATTCCACCCTTTTCCGGCCGAAGACCATGGTCTCAGATTTGGAGGTGCTGATGGTCATCCCAGCCGCTTCACACTCGGCTGCGAACCGCTCCAGTGAGAGCTGAAGGTCACGGCGGATCCTCCTCTCCAGTACCCCCGAAAAGACCTTACCAGGAAGGCTGAGGAGTGTGATCCCCCTATAGTTGGAACACACCCTCCGGTCCCCCTTTTTAAAGAGGGGGACCACCACCCCGATCTGCCAGTCCAGAGGCACTGCCCCCGATGTCCACGCGATGCTGCAGAGGCATGTCAACCAAGACAGCCCCACAACATCCAGAGCCTTGAGGAACTCAGGACGGACCTCATCCACCCCCGGGGCCTTGCCACCGAGGAGTTTTTTGACCACCTCGGCAACCTCAGCCCCAGAAATGGGAGGTCCCACGTCCGAGCTCCCCAACTCTGCTTCCTCATCGGAAGGCTTGTCGGTAGGATTGAGGAGGCCCTCGAAGTATTCCCCCCACCGACTCCCGACGTCCCTAGTTGAAGTCAGCAGAGCCCCGCCCTCACCATACACGGTGTTGACGGTGCACCGCTTCCCCCCCCTGAGCCGCCGGATGGTGGACCAGAATCTCCTCGAGGCCGTCCGGAAATCGTTCTCCATGGCCTCCCCGAACTCCTCCAAGCCCGAGTTTTTGCCTCAGCAACCGCCGAGGCTGCGTTCCGCTTGGCCCGTCGGTACCCATCAGCTGCTTCCAGAGTCCCACTGGCCAAAAAGGCCCGATAGGACTCCTTCTTCAGCTTGACGGCCTCCCTCACCACTGGGGTCCACCAGCGGGTTCGGGGATTGCCGCCACGACAGGCACCGACCACCTTGCGGCCACAGCTCCGGTCGGCCGCCTCAACAATGGAGGCACGGAACATGGCCCATTCGGGCTCAATGTCCCCCACCTCCCCCGGGACATGGTTGAAGCTCTGCCGGAGGTGGGAGTTGAAACTCCTCCTTACAGGGGATTCCGCCAGCCGTTCCCAGCAGACCCTCACAATACGTTTGGGCTTGCCAGGTCTGACCGGCTTCCTCCCCCACGAGCGGAGCCAACTCACCACCAGGTGGTGATCAGTTGACAGCTCCGCCCCTCTCTTCACCCGAGTGTCCAGGACATACGGCCGCAAGTCCGATGATACGACTACAAAGTCGATCATCGAGCTGCGGCCTAGGGTGTCCTGGTGCCAAGTGCACATATGGACACCCTTATGCCTGAACATGGTGTTCGTTATGGACAATCCGTGACGAGCACAGAAGTCCAACAACAAAACACCACTCTGATTCAGATCGTGGGGGCCGTTCCTCCCAATCACGCCCCTCCAGGTCTCACTGTCATTGCCCACGTGAGCATTGAAGTCCCCCAGCAGGACGAGGGAGTCTCCCGGAGGAGCACTCTCTAGTGCCTCCTCCAGGGACTCCAAAAAGGGTGGGTACTCTGAACTGCCGTTCGGTGCATAAGCACAAACAACAGTCAGGACCCGTCCCCCCACCCTAAGGCGGAGGGAGGCTACCCTCTCGTCTACCGGGGTGAACCCCAATGTACAGGCGCACAGCCGGGGGACGATAAGTATGCCCACACCTGCTCTACGCCTCTCACCGCGGGCAACTCCAGAGTGGAAGAGAGTCCAACCCCTCTCGAGGAGGCTGGTTCCGGAGCCCAAGCCATGCGTCGAGGTGAGTCCGACTATATCTAGCCGGAACCGCTCAGCCTCGCGCACCAGCTCAGGCTCCTTCCCCAGCAGAGAGGTGACGTTCCACGTCCCAAGAGCCAGCTTCAGTAGCCGAGGATCAGACCGCCAAGGTCCCCGCCTTCGGCTGCCGCCCAGCTTACATTGCACCCGACCCCCATGGCCCCTCCCACGGGTGGTGAGCCCGTAGGAAGCCAAGATATCACAGTACTCCATAATGTTTTATTTATTTCTTGATAAAGAGTGACCGAATCGCTCCTTCTTCCCTCTGCCAACTTTAAACAAAGACAGGTCTCCATAGAAACAAGACCGTTCTCTGTCGAGCAGTTGAACCAATCAGAGGTGAGGGATGGCACAGTGGAATTAACATGTAAGCTCTTTGAGGGAAGAGTTTCTCCCTGCATACTCAATCAAGTGCACTTTCTTCTCATCCTCAGGCAATATTTACAGGAAAATACGTTTATGTATATTTACAGTAGTGACGGGTCCGGCAACACCGATGCGTCGGCGCATGTGTCGAGCAAAACCCCCCCCGTGTCGGTGCGTGTATCGCTTCAAGAAAGTCACGTGCAGGGGCGTAACTCCCATTAGGCAAACGTAGGCATTTGCCTAGGGCCCCAACCAAATCTGTCTTTCATAGGGGCCCCCAAATCTGACCGTCCCAGCCAAAGTAAATACACAAAAAAACTAATGTTAATTTGTTACTTATGTAAAGTAAAAAAACACATTTCTATTAAAAAAACAAACAGAAATATCAGTATAACACCGAACTAATGCCTAAATAATAATTGTCCAAGCACACATGCCCCCATCCATTGTGCATTGGACTAGTCCAGAATATGATGACGTAGCAATGTGCGACATAACATGACTTCAAATCAAAGCAGAGGGAACTGGATGCGACTCGGTGAAAAATGAAGCGGAGTTATGATAGTGGTTATGCTAAAAGAAAGAAACGGACAGAGAACAAAAGAATTGCAGATGCACTGCCGAAATTAACATAATTTTTTACACCTGCTGCTGCAGCCACAGCATCAGCTGTAGCTGCTCCTGAACTTGCGACATGCTCAGGCTCCGCTGTTGAGGAAAATGTTGAAGTGGAGGAGGAAGGAGAAGTGGGTGCCGAAGGAGAAGAGGTGGCTATGGAAGCTGAAGCAGAGGTGACTCTGGATTATGCAGATGAAGACGAAGATGATTTGGGGGTGAGTGCTAGCCCATTTACCAGCAGCAGCAGTGGAGACAGTTTAATAATAGGCGACGACCCTGCACATTGGCCAGAAAAGTTGACAGACTCCGTGCGCTGTTCAATTGTACAGAAAGGACCAGTGCAATTACGAGGAGATTTCCCCCAGAACAAACAGGGGAGACGCTTTACAAGCACACACAAATATTTGAATATGAAGAATGGCGAAAAAATCCAGAGGTCCTGGCTTGTGTACAGCAAGACGAAAGACAAATGGAGAGAGATCCTGAAACGTCTGATAGCCATTATTACACATATGGCCGAGCGCAACTTAGCTTTTCGAGGCCATTCAGAGAAGCTATATGAGCACGGCAATGGCAATTTCTTAGGCCAAGTTCAACTGATGGCTCGGTTTGACCCTGTAATGAGGGACCACGTGAAGAGGGTATCTGAGAAACCTGAGAGGTACTTCAGCCCACTGATTCAAAATTAATTAATTTGCTTGGTCGGAAGCTGTGTGACAAAAGCAATAGTGGAGAGGGTGAAAAAGTCCAAATACTTCAGTGTCATCATGGACTGCACCCCGGATGTCATGATGAGCAGCTGTCCGTGGTACTGAGGATTGTTGACTGCAAGCCTGGGGAAGGAGTGTCTATTCATGAGCACTTTGTTGGCTTTCTCGTGGCAGAGGACACAACTGGGAAAGGCCTACTCAAGTTGTTTTTGGAACACCTGCAGACACTGGATTTGGATCTTGCCGATTGTCGTGGGCAATCCTATGACAATGGCAGTAACATGCAGGGGAAGAAACAGGGGGTCCAGAGCAGAATCCTGGAGCTTAACATCAAAGCACTCTGTGTCCCATGTGCCAGCCACACATTGAACCTGGTGGTTGGTGATGCTGCCAAGTCCTCTGTGACAGCTTTAAGTTTTTTTGGACTATTACAGCAACTGTATGTTCTTTTCAGTGCTTCAGTTCACCGCTGGACAATCCTTCAAAAACATGTGACGGATTTTACCATTAAACCACTCAGTGCAACAAGATGGGAGGCTAGGGTGGAGTCCGTGAAAGCCGTCCGATACCAGCTGCCTGAAATTTTGGATGCCCTGACCGCTCTGAGGGAGTATGCTGAGGAGAAGCAGGACTCCGTATGTGCCTCCAATGCCAACAGCATTCACAAAGAGATGAAGAAATGGCCTTTTCTGGTGAGTACAATGTCCTATTTCACATAAACAAAGTCAGCAAGCTATTGCAGAGCCCCAAAGTGTCAGTGGAAGTCATGAGGAGAGAAGTCCTTGCAGTGATAGCATTTCTGAAAGATTATCGAGAGGACGGATTCAACTCTGCTAAAACAGTGCCAGGGAGATGGCAGAGAAGATTGATTTGGAGATGGCCTGGCCAGAGATGCGCCAGAGAAAGAAAAAAAAGCAGTTTGAGTATGAGGGGAGAGAGGAGACAGTGTGTACTGCAGAAGAGCATTTCAGAAGTGAGTTTTTCCTCCATATGGTGGACACAATCCTGGTCACAGTCAGGGAGAGATTTTCACACATGAAGGGTGTTTTTGAGCTATACAGCTTTCTTTACTCCACTGACCAGATGCAAAATGTCATGCAGGGAAAGGAATTAGATGAATGTTGCCACAGGCTTGAGAAGAAAATGAATGATGTTGATGCAGAGGACCTCAAGCAGGAAATAATTCATGCAGTTGTTAAAATTGGCTTTGTTTTTAGACATTATGAATGAAATAAGTCCCAGTACGTTTCCATTATGACCTAAAGTGATCCAGGAGTAGAAAGACAAAACAATTAGGAAAGCCTGGGAAAGCAAGGGCAGATTCACACACATACATTGTTTTGGGCTGATCCAGAGAATATGACGAAGCATGTTGAACCTACTCATGTCCAATCATACTCGGTCGAATGTGAGTCCAACCTATGAGACTATAAATACACATGATACCCGGAAATCAGGGCGCAGTCTGACAGACTTCCTGCGGGAGCTCTTTCCCACTGAGCCCAGCGCTGATATGCTTTGACGTGTGACTACAAATAAAGACTTCATTTTCACTTGAATTACTCCGGTCCGTTCTTGAGCTTCCTACTAAAAGAACCGTATCTAACACAGTCAAAGCATTCCCCCAACACGTCTCTTCACCTTTCCAGACGCTGGATTATGTGTACAGGGAAAACATCCTTGACACTCACCCAAATTTGAGTATAGCTCTGAGACTACTGCTCAGTCTCCCTGTGCTGTGGCATCAGGGGAAAGAAGTTTCTCATCACTAAAGCGGCTCAAGACTTACCTGAGGTCCACCATGTCTCAAGACCGCCTGTCTGCCCTGGCTGTTATCTCTATTGAACATTAAATCACAAAAACACTGGACATGGACTCAGTGATCACAAGATTTGCAGAAGCCAAAGCTCGCAAGGTCAGACTATAGAATGTATACAAGGCCTCTCAGCTACACAGTTGATGTCAGATGATTCAACCTGAAATGATGAGGATGAGACTGTTTAAAAGAAAGTTCAGAAAGTTCAAAAAGTTCAAAGTTCAGAAAGATCAAAAACATTGGAAACCTGGCAAGGACAAGAACATGAAGAAGAGACAAGTACGACAGGCAAAAATGAGAGAATGAGACCTGATAAAGGGCAGGAAAAGCACATGAAGAAGAGATGAGTGAGACAGGTGTGAAGCAGAGGAGCTTGAAGGCAAACCAGGGACACAGATGAAGAGTAACAGGGAAACAGACAGAGAAAAAGAAGATAGGGAGAAAGAGAGAAGGTAATCATTCAAAAAACATTGGGCCTCATGCAAGAACCGTTCGTACGCACAGATTTGTTCTTAAATCGTCCGTACGAGTGATTTAAGAGAATTTGCGCATTCACCAATCTTTTCGTATTTTACGTTTTCTTTCAGGTACGAACAGAATTTACGAGTGATCCAGACCTGTCGTAGGAGTTTCATAAAATAGTCCACTGCTATTCGAATCAAGTTTGCTTGACTAATGGATTGTATATTTAATTACTTTGAAGAAAACATAAATAAATATACATTATACCCCATAATTATGCTGACATTATTCTGTTTGACTTAAATTGTGCACTAATTGAAGGTTCATTTGAATCTGTAACGGGAAGCTCAGCGGCTGTCTTGCTACTTTTGGATGCCTTTGTGCGCCAGGCTCTTGGAAGAGACTGTGTGGAGACAGACGAATGGCTGACATCGCGATTAAGATTCCCAAGGACTGTGCTGCTGCTAATATGCAGCTTGCTAGAGCCACGACTCCAGAGAAAAACACGCCGATCAAACCCAATTCCACCACACGTCCAGGTCACCACCCTTGGATTTTTGGCCACAGAACCTTTCAGAGCGAGATTGGAGACAGATCGGGGGTGTCCCAGTCGTCTGTGAGTCGTGCGCTCCCCTTGGTCATCAAAACTCTCATCAGTTTATCACCCATGGTACATCAAATTCCCCTACACCGCTGTCCAACAAGTACAAATTAAGAGGGACTTTCATGCCGTGGCTGGACTGCCAAACATAATTGGAGCACGAGACACATATACGCATCAAAACACCCGTGCTGTTGTGGAGCGCACTGAGCTGAAGGCCAGGTGAGTGTGTCTCGATACCTCGTTCATGGTGCAAAATTGCCATGAACGAGGGTCTCCACCTGAACCAGCCCAGGCAGACCAGAAGGCGTAGTGCCAGAAGACCCCCCTCATGGACCACCCCATCAAAGTGCCATCATGATGAGGCAACAACTGATTGCACGGCTTTAGTTGCAGTCATCGAGCGCCTGGCCAGGGCGAGACGTTTTTTTTAAGCCATTTTCATATCAAACCATTTATTTTTTTATTTCGGTGACATGGTATTAACAGCACTCCTAATTGCTTCCCATTTCTTCGCTTTAGCAGGTCCCGTAATTCCACTGCTGACACTGCTAAAACTGACAGATTTTCCTTTTTGGTTCTCTGAAAGCAGAACTTCAGTCTCAGAGCCCCTAAAGTTGTTCTTTTTGCACCTTGATGCCTTTTTCATGACTCAACACTCAACACTTCCTGGCACAGGAGAGAGGAAGCACAGCCTTATATGGTATAATTTTGGGCGTGGAGTATGCAAATCTACTATCCTCGTGCACGTGCACTTAGATACGCACAGGTGGCATTCATCATTTACGCAGGTCATTTACACACTTTTTCCGAAGTTAAGAGCGCTTGTTGAATCTGACGTGGCAAGTTCGTACGAGACCTTCTTACGAAAAAATTGAGAGAAATTTAGAATAAAAATACGAAAATGTTCTTGCATGAGGCCCATTGATACTTGACTTGGATATTTATTTATAATGCTATATTTATTTATAATGCTCCATGATTGACCAGGTGTTTATTTTTGTCGTAGTGAGAAGACAACAGGGGAAAAGACAGATGAACAACATCACCTTCTATCAGTGAGCCCTGGCTGAACAAGGTATTTGAGTTGACAAAGTACATTCCTGTTGTATAAAGATCATTGCCAAATGAAATGCAGTGTAGTGAGTGTTTTTGTTCTAATGCTGTGTTTGTCTGTTTTTCAGGTTGGGTTCCATACTGCTGCTCACCACTTTTCTATGATATGAAGACTTTTGAGAAGACGACAACAGTAGGACTTTGCGTTTACAAATGCTTTCTGTCTCGCTCACACACACTCACACACTCCTTACACACAAATACTGAACAGACAGACACACACACACACACACACACACACACGCTGTTTTACCACTCACACTCATGAAATGGTGAAGGCAACATGGAAAATGGACATTTGAAGATGGAGAACTTAACTACTTTCACACCTAAACACACACACACACACACACACACTCTCCCTCTCCCTCTCTCTCTCTCTCTCTCTCTCGCTCTCTCTCTCCTGTTACTCACTCACTCACTCACTCACTCACACACTGCTTTGCCTGTCTCTCACTCACACACACAGCCACTGTTATTCCTGTCCACACACAAAATCTTTTCATTGGTCCTTTCATTGGTAAATGTAAATGGTGGTTTTACTCATGTCCATTTTGTATTTTATTTCTGTTAAGCATAATATCATTTTGTATCTCTGGCAGTGAAAACATTATTTGATTTTCACATGTAACTTTCTTGTGTCATGGAAATTCTAATCTCTCTCTCTCTCGTTTGATCTGAATAATAAACATATAATTTTGGCAAATGCTGGAGAAATCTTAAAACAGGAAATTTAATTTCCCTCTGGGATAAATAAAGTATTTTTGAATTTGAATTGAATTGAATTGAATCTAAAACTGATTTTACTGTGGAGAGTTGATACCATTGTTAGTGGCAGTGCAGTATTGGTTTATTGCGATTCTTTAATCTCAATTTAAAGTAAGGGTATTGGGATGGTAATTTGTTTTATGTGTGTATTTAAAAAATGAGGGCCCCATGTCTATATTTTGCCTAGGGCCCCAAAATGGCTAGATACGCCCCTGGTCACGTGACAGATAGAACTGAAGTATCGCCTGTCACGCGGAACGCCAAACTGTGTTTAAAACTAAGCGAATCTGTCAACGGGATGCATCTCTACCAAAACAATCATTCATCATTTCAAACGAACATCTTATCTACAAGCCATAATGGAGCCAGAAAGAAAAAGAAAAGTTTCCGCCGTGTGAGACCATTTTGATCTTATATCAGGCAAATAAGGCATTTGTTTTTATTTGCTTGTTGTTTCATGCTGTTCCTTCCAGTTCCCACTTGATCTTTCAGAATTCAAACTCAGTGACTCAGTTTAAATTGTTTTATTTTCGGCAGGTTAAATGTCACATTTGTTCAAAAGAACTGTCCTACATTAATAAAAGCACCTCTTCAATGCTGAGGCATTACAGAGCCGGGCACTAAAATGAGGCCACAAATAGGACTACACCAGGAACAGACACAGGTAGGCCTATAGAGACATTTTATAACGTCCTCATGGTGGCTTTATTGATAGTTAATTCATATTAACTTTTTCCCTGTTGGATGCCAACCAAGTCTCCGACCTCATCACCAAAGCCAGGACTTCATCCAGCAGTCTAGACCCACTGCCCGTGACCCTGGTGAAGGCCTGTCTCTCCACCCTCTGCCCCTTAGTGGTCACCATCATTAATGCATCACTCAGCTCTGGCGTTGTACCACTCAGCTTCAAAACGGCAGCTGTGATTCCAACCCTCAAAAAGCCTGGACTGGACCCAGATGACCCTAACAACTATCGCCCGATCTCCAACCTTCCCTTCCTGAGTAAGATCTTGGAAAGAGCAGTGGCTGCCCAGCTCCAACACCACATGTCCCACCATGAGCTCTTCGAACCTCTCCAGTCCGGTTTCAGAATCCACCACAGTACTGAAACCGCCCTCATCAAAATCACCAATGACCTCCTGGTCACTGCAGATAATGGTCTTATCACCATCCTCATCCTCCTAGACCTGTCCACAGCCTTTGATACCGTCTCCCACACCATCCTCCTCACCCGTCTCTCTAAACTCATTGGCCTCACTGGCACAGCACTCTCTTGGTTCCAGTCTTACCTCTCAAGCAGGAAACAATACATCACTCTGAAAGGCTCCAACTCCATCACTGCAGCAGTTAACCATGGCGTCCCCCAGGGGTCTGTCCTGGGTCCCCTTCTTTTTACCATTTACATGCTCCCCCTAGGACAAATTATCCGAAACCATGGACTCAGTTTTCACTGCTATGCTGATGACACTCAGATGTACACCAGCACAAACCCCTCCTCTCAGCTCCCACCCACGCAACTCAACAACTGCCTGCAGCAAATTAAAGCTTGGTTGACCTCTAACCTCCTCAAACTCAACAGCAACAAAACGGAGCTCATGGTGGTGGCCCCGGCACCCCTGCTGAAGAAGGTTGGTGATCTGGCCCTGGTCATAGATGGCTGTTCCATCTCTCCATCACCAGAGGTACGGAACCTGGGTGTCATCCTGGACTCCACTCTCTCATTTCGGTCCCACATCAAGAGTATCACCAAATCTGCCTTTTTTCACCTCAGAAACATTTCAAGACGCCGGCCCTCATTATCCGACTCAGTAACAGAGACCCTTATCCACTCATTTATCTCCTTCCGCCTTGACTACTGCAATGGTGTCCTGTCTGGGCTACCCAGAAAGGCCCTTGACAGGTTGCAGTATGTCCAAAACTCAGCTGCCCGGGTGCTAACTCACACCAAGCCCTGGCAGCACATCACCCCCATCCTAAAGCAACTTCACTGGCTCCCAGTCAAAGCACGCAGCGCCTATAAAATCCTTCTCTTGACCTACAAATCTCTCCACTCGCTTGCACCTAAGTACATCTCTGATCTCCTCCACCCCTACTCCCAGTCGCGGCTTCTGCGCTCCTCAGACAAGGACTTACTTTCCGTTCCTCGTACCAGACTTAAAACATGTGGAGATAGGGCCTTCTGTTCAACTGCCCCTACCCTATGGAACAATCTGCCACTTCACATCCGTTCTGCCCCCTCTCTACTACAGTTCAAAAATAATCTAAAAACACATCTCTTCTCCATGTCCTACTCTTCTTAAACCCACCCCTCCGGCCCTATACCCTTCCCCTCTTCTTTTCTTTTGTTAAGCGACCTTGGGTACCTTGAAAGGCGCTATATAAGTCCAAGTTATTATTATTATTGTTATATTATTTTACTCATTTTCTTGAATAAAAATTTTTAAAAAATCCCCACCCTGCCTCAAGGACAATTACATAAGCATCCTCGCATTCACAACACCTTCATTTTGATTTTTACGTGTTATGACCTTAAAAGACCAAGATATTTAAGCTTTAATTAAGATATAAAATACAATATCTTAAATTATATAATTGTATAGCCTACACTAGGTCATTAAATCAGTATGTCAGTTGAGTCTTTTCACTGGGTTGCCGGTAATGATTTTTAATATCCAGGAGGTGTCAGTATTGAGCAACACAGTACCGACAGCATCAATAAAGTTTGGCAACGTGTCTAAACGTTTCAGGATGCCTCATGGACCCATCACTAGTAGATACATTTACAAATCTGAGTTAACAGACTTAACTTCTTCCGGGTGTATATTAAAGAAAACAGTATTATACAATAGTGGTATTTGATATTCTATTCAAGTATTTTTCAGAAAATATGCATTCATTTCCAGAGGCGGACAGAGTACACAGCTTCCTTACTTGAGTAAAAGTACAGATACCCCTTGATAAATTTTACTCAAGTACAAGTAAAAGTACTACATTCAGATGTCTACTTAAGTAAAAGTACTGAAGTACTTGTTTTTAAAAGTACTTGAGTATCAAGAGTACAGAGTACATTTTCTAAATATTCTCATTACTACTGGCACAGTGCTTACATTTATGTATAGAAACGTCCTACATGGAGTTATGAAAATGTTAATGTTAATGCACAAAGGCAGAGTGCCGTAACCATGGCCGTAACTCCGCTGTAACTTAATTCCAGCGCTCTAAAGTGCAGCGGAACAAAGCTAAAATAACGTAACTGATGTTACGGGCTTCTGTCTTGCTGCAGGTGTTACACGATTAGCTTGTCTCGGCTTATGCTCACTATTGTCAGGCCAAAGTTAGCCATCTAAATGGCTAGCTACAGGTGGCAAATTGGCGGGTGCATTTGGCTTCGACTACTCAAACGTAACCGAGAATGTAAAAAGCTGCATTATCGTAGATAGCCAATCATTTAGTGCACTTTTCTGTAGCTAGAATCGAGCTTAGAAATGTAAGGAAGTTTATTTCAATGTACGTACCTTGACATGCTTCCGCAAGTTGGAGGATGAATTTTTGTAGGCGGTGATGAAGTTCTCTTTTGGTAAACAGAGCAAACACTTGAAGCGAAAACTATCATTAACTCTCATCTAATCTGACCATGGAGTTGACTTTGGCAGAAATCTGAAGGTGATTGCTGATAGGCTGTCCCAATCAGTGGTGCCTGCACAATCCAATCACGTTTGAGAGGGAAACAACAAATTGAGGGGTTTTTTTAGTTTTTTTTTTTGTCACGGTTATGGATAGAAATGTAGCGGAGTAAAGAGTACAATATTTGCCTCTCAAATGTACTTGAGTAAAGTCATGAGTACTCCCCAAAAATGATACTCGAGTAAAGTACAGATCCCTCAAAATTGTACTTAAGTACTGTACTCAAGTAAATGTACTCCGTTACTGTCCGGCTCTGTTCATTTCAAGAAAGAGAGTAAGGATCTATAAACCGGATATATATATATATATATATATATTGCCAGGAAGTTTTGCAAGGAGTTTAACTCAGAGGTTTGTGTGGCTGTTAAAAAAAAGTTAAATTATAAGGTATAAATTAAAGAAAAAGCACAAAATTACAGACTGCCTTTAGATGTACAATTTAAGATTTTATCGTGGGAATAATAAAATTACGATTGTTTTTAGAACGAAAACAGGCGATGAAAATATTTCCAATCAACAGTGTCTGTTGTAATAAACAATATTCAGGAGGAGATATACTCTGTTCGAGGTTTGTGTGGCTCTTAAAAGAGCCGTTGGATTGGTTGTAGTTATTGGGTGTTTACTTGGCCTTGGCGGCCTTCTCGGTCTTCTTGGGCAGAAGCACCGCCTGGATGTTGGGCAGCACGCCGCCCTGAGCGATGGTGACACCGCCCAGCAGCTTGTTGAGCTCCTCGTCGTTGCGGACACCCAGCTGCAGGTGGCGGGGGATGATCCTGGTCTTCTTATTGTCGCGGGTAGCGTTTCCAGCCAGCTCCAAGATCTCAGCGGTCAGGTACTCCAGAACAGCCGCCAAATAGACGAGAGCTCCGGCACCGACACGCTGAGCATAGTTTCCTTTACGGAGCAGCCTGTGGACACGGCCGACTGGGAACTGAAGCCCGGCCCGGGAGGAGCGGGTCTTTGCCTTTGCTCTGGCTTTGCCTCCGGTCTTTCCTCTTCCAGACATGATGAAGCGTTCGTTTCAAATGTTACAGTGATAGTGAATGTCTCATTTTCACATGCCAGCGAATATATAGAAACAGAGCTGCTCGTCCATTGGTCAGACTGAGCGTTAAAGTAGTTGACCAATCACAATAGAGCTCATGTCAAAACACGCATATCATTAACAAGACTCCCGGGGTCCTTTTCACAAAGCAGGTTCAACCAACTCTATTCCTGATCTCTGAGTTGATCTACTCTGAGATAGAAAACTCTGAGTTTTCGGTTCCAGAAACGCTGATTTGAGTGAGTTTAATCAACTCTGAGTAGGTTCACCTTGAGTTTTGCGTGTGCACCACAACTTTAAAAAGCCAGCATCAATGGAGCCCCGATTCGACGAGTCACCATGGCAACGGGGAAGAGGAGGGGCTACGTTTTTTCACCAACCTCGAATTGGAAATCTTAATGCGCTCATACGGCGAGTTTCAATACGTTTTTAGAAATAAGTGCAACACCGTTGCAGCAGCAAAAGTGTAAGTTTAAATGTAGTCCTTTGCAATCACAATAATATTACAGGGGAAACTGCTTGAATGGTAGCCCATTGATTTATTTCATCTAGGTGCAATCCCGCGGGGGAGAAGCGCACTTGGCAGCAGCTTAAGATGAAATATAAAAACATTGTTCAAACAGGTGAGACCTCGGCATGGAGGTACCTCATTTTGATCATGTTTTACACTGTAAAATAAATATTGAGTGGCTATTTGACTGTGCAGTTATTTTATTCCAAACACAATGCTGTTTTCACACACATAAACTATGTCTTCTTATCTATATCATGTTCTGTTAAATAATTAAGCCTATTTAAACTAACACAGACTTCTACTGAGCCAACAGAAAGAAGGCAGATGCCCGTAAATCGGGTGGTGCCCAGCACCGTCACCTCTAACGGGAGGGCAGTGGCTGAGGGAATCCATGGGGGGAGTCCATCCCAAGACACAAGTGTCTTTATAAAATATAATAGGCCTATATATATCTTTTTTAAGCCTATTCATACAAATATTTATTTGTCTTTTATGTCTTTTTTTTTCTTTTGTCCCAACAAAATTCTGATGGTGCCGCTCAAAAAGATAATTGTCTGTAAATGCAAACATCTATGCGTGGTCTGATAACCATCTACGACGAATATTTATTTCTCTGCGCGATAATGCTGCACCTTCATCCACGGGATCGTTGTCAAAAGAACATGTTGGTGAAAAAAGTCATCTCCTACTGTGCCTAATGGACTTCTAGAAGTAGAAGAACTCGCTCTGCTGACTGAATGAACGAGGAAATCAAATGGCGTGTGTGGCTGAAAGAGGGCGGAGACAGAAAGAAACTCAAGGTTTCTGGAATAAAACCTGGTCCCGACCAGGTTAGGTTCAGAGAGTCTGTTACTACGGTAACTGACCGAGAGGTTAAGTTACCTCTCTTTGTGAAACAGGCTAGAGTTACTAGAGATGGGATTTATGGCTCTTTTGGGGGATCCGGCTCTTTATGGCTCGTTCCTTTCAAAGAGCCGTTCAAAAAACTGGCTCGTTTGGCTCTTTTTAAAAAAAAAGTATTTTAGGCTTAATCAATTTCCGCCATGTCCGCTCGTACCCATGGTTACTCCAAAGATTTTCTTAGTCCTATTTGACCGTCTCTGGTTACTCCACAAACGCAAAGTCCTGCACACATTTGGGAATGCGGCAGAAATCATACATATTAGAAGAACTGTAATTTTAACACACCATCTCCATTTGAAATCAAATATAGCATGCTTGAAAACACAGTATGTAGAATCTTGGATGTTAAGTTGCAGTATTTGATCAATGAATATGGTTAGTTTGTTATTGCCATTTTATAGAATTCTGAGAAAGCCAAGTTTCCCTTGACTTCCACTGGGAAGCGCCAGTAGCCAGTAAATGGCGATGCACGCATTGTAAATAACCAGGGAAACCCATACTGAGGAACACAAAAATGAACGTCATTAGGACCAACACATTTTTTTGTGTGTTCCACGTTTTTTTTTCTATTCACTTTAAATCTGATATCACAGCCATTATCAACCATTAGGCCCTATCTGAGTCTGAACTATTTGGAAATACTGATTATAACCCCATGTGTAGGCCTATGTTGAAAATAATTTGTCTGAATTCATTGTAGGCTAAATATTCCACTAGGTGGTACAACATCCCTCTGTCTAGACATCAATGCTGTGGATTTACCTTGTACACGGATGTTTAAGTGTGTAATGCTACCCCAACTTGTTTTTCATGGAATAGTTAAACTCTCATAAATAAACATTTAAAACAAAGCCAGCTGCAATGAATGTTTCTTCAGAATAGTTTTTAGTGCAAAAATAGAACATACAATGTGATTTGATGCACACTTTGATAGAAGATATTTAACTGTGGCGAATGCAAAGAACAAAAACACAATAACTAAGTCAGCAGCAGTTAGTGCAAAAATGTCACATCACACATAAACATAAACTGTGTAAAATATTGGGCCTTTTCAGTAACAGTAGATACAATATGAGAAAAAAATAAATACAGAATACAATAACTACGTCAGCTGCAGTGAGTGCAAAAATGTCTGTCACACAATAGAAACATAAACCGTGTAAAATATTGGGCATTTTCAGTAACAGTGTATAAAATTTGAAAAAAAAATCAGAGTACAATAACTAAGTCAGCTGCAGTGAGTGCAAAAATGTCACAGTATCACACAATAAACATTAACAGTGTAAAATATCAGTAGATAAATAACAGTAGATACAATTCGAACAAACAGAATACAATAGTCAGCTGCAGAGTCCAAAAATGTCACAGTAGGCTAACCCACGATAGAAACAATAACTGTAAAATATTGGGCATTTTCAGTAGGCCTAACAATATATAAAACTACAGAATACAGAATACAATAAAAAAAAAAGGTGCAGAGAGTTGCACAGATCTGGAGAGAGTGAAAAACTTTTCTTACGTTGTCTTCCTCTCTGGCTTGACCCTTGGCAAATTTGCATTAAAGATCCTATGGCATGAAAATAAATGGAGGCTTTTATACATTTTTAGAGGCTTTAGTGGTCCCCTTATACTGTATTATACTGTATATAGGCAACATTCTGCCTTGGTGCAGAATTACAGCCAGTCCCAAAATGAGTTTTTCTTAGGATCCTCAGAATGAGCTGTTTAGGGCCTGCAGCTTTAAATGCAAATTAGGAGGAGAAAGACGGGGCAAAGCGGAGGGTGGGGGTGTGGCCTTACTTCCGCCCTTGGTACCATGCGCAAATGTTTTGTGAATCGCTATGGCACGTAGAACAGCAGTCGTTCAAGCTTTTCAATTTGACCCAGAGTCTGATCCAGATGGAGAAGAAGTTGAAGAAGTTGAAAATCAGCGACTACAGCAGGACGTCTCTGAATGGTTAGTTAAGTTAGTTAAGTATTTGGCCGTTAATTTAGTTTGTTTTGCTTATGTGTTGTTACAGATATTATCATGTGGGCTTAGCTACCTATGCTGAAGTAGTTGTATGTCTAGTTATATCAGTAATCTTTGTCATAAAAAAGAACTATGCAGCCTTCACATCCATGTAAATCATGTTGCACATTACTCATGATTTATTCCTGAAGATACCGTATGATAAAAAATATTTGATTTACTCCAGAGCACATTTGATGTTTACTTACTCAACAGCCACAAGCTAGACACTAACAAGCCATTATACCTTTTTATGTTGTTTATATCCACCTACATTTTTTACATAGGTGCCATTGTGGAAAATGTGCAACTATGCCCACAGAAGTGGAGAATATTTGCTGCCTTGAGATACCACAGGTAACATTCTCACCACCTCACTGGAAAATAATTTGTCTCTTCTTTAGGCAACTAATTTTGCTAAGAAATGTCACTTACCGTTTCTAATTCTAAAAAGGTTACTACACGACTTCGGGAGGTCGAAGAACAGCTCCCATGCATGGTAGACCATCCTGGATTGGAGCCTGTCTGCCTAAATGTCTACTCACTTCAAAATGCCAGCCAAATATACAGAGCAGACTATGGTCCTCTACAGTTCAGAGAAATACACCGGTAAATTGTGCATTGTTAGATAAGTTAATAACAGAAGTTTAGAGTTTTGACTTTTTATTCCAATAATTTATTTATTTTTTTACAGTGGGGGGTGGGGTGGGGGGGGACACAAAACAGACCGAATATGATCCATTGGTGCATAGAAGATCATTTTTTCACACACACAATGATACATTCAGAATTTAATATCTAAAATATCTGAATCAATTGTTCAGTCGCTACAGGTATCTCTCCTGTCGCTGTTTTGTGAGCTGGTGCTGGGGCTTCTTGGGACACAGAATCCGGGTTGTAATTCCATTCTGTGTGGTCCTGCGCATCCACTCGGAGTTTCCTGATGAGGAAGGCCACTATGTTGGGTTTAAACGGCACCCTGTTTGAACCTTGAAACAAAGCTGGCAATGACCTCCTCCTTGTCCGGCCTCTCATACTGCGCTGATAGGTCTTCTGGGACAGAGATTAACCAACAGCGCATCGTTGTATGGTGTCGGGTTAAAAAAGACTTCATCGAAGATTAGGTCCATCATGTCAGAAACATAACCTGTATCATAAAGCACAAGCAGTATCTCCATTTAATTGGTTGAGTTTTGTTTTTACTGTGCATTTTGTGTATTTGTATGTAATCCATTTTTCTTCGAGAGAAATAAATGTTCAAATTCCAAACAATGTGTCATTTTAATTGATTTGAACCATTACCAAAGGTCGCCTTTGTCTTTACTGGTTTAGCTCTGCACTCTCCCTTCTGAGACTTTGGAAAGGAGAGTTTAAAGAGGGGTACACCTTCCTCCTTTTCGGCCTGTGGTCGATCCGCATTTTCATTGAAATGCATAGCAGCCAGGTGGAGTCTGGAAGTACAAGATAAAAATATTTGTTCATATTGACAGATATTTTAAACTAAAATTCCTAAAAGTATTGAGTAAAGATTTGTTTTACCTGCACAGCATTCCAATAAAGGGAAACACTACATTTTTTGGAGCAAAACGAAGGATGACTGCATGGAAAGCCTCCAAAGATGACGTTTGGTGGGGGGGGCTCAGTTTTTCCACATCCTTCAGTGTTCTTTTCTTTGTCAGCAGAGACTCCAACTTGTAGAAAGCTGGAGTTGCTGCAAACAATAACAAAATATCTTATTAGAAAACAATACAGTAACAAATATCACAGCAATGACCTCGTTGTTTGCATGTCTGTTTGCTGTTTTAACATTTTGCCTGCATATTGGTTGAGATACCTGCTTGGAGCCATTTCTTTTTGTCCGTTGTTGTGCGGATTGCATGCTCACACTTGGGGTAAAGAGGATTCTCATGCGTGTGGATATCTTGCACATGGTTGAGGATCGCGTTCCACTTGGCAATTCTCTCTGGCCCTGAGGTTGAATTAGCTGCAGTCCAGTATATGTGGTTGTTGATGCTTTTCATCCACTTGTTCAGTTTCTCACAGTCTTTCATCTTACATAGGACTTCCAGTTTCTTTGAAATTCCTAAAATGAAAGCAAACAACATTCCACTTAGTAAAGAGTAAGAGTGACAACTATGCTGTAGCAATTCAAAAACAATTTCAAAGCATTTGATAATATTGACTCATAATGTCAGCATTTGACTGTCCAACATCATTGCTGTCAATTTTTCTGATGACACAACAGTAGTTGACCTAATTTCTAAGAACAATGAGCAGGCTTACTTGAATGAGGTAGATAGACTTTCAAACTGTTGCCGAGACAACAACCTACTCCTATTGTTACCAAGACTAAGGAGATATATATAGATTTCAGGCAATATCAGCAGAAAGTCTACCAACCAGTCCAGATTAACGACTGAGGTGGAAAGATTAGATCTTGGTGTTGATATTTCTGAACATCTGACTTTGACCAAACATGTTGATTCACTGGTGAACGCCAGCATCCTTTCCACCTCAGATGCCATAAGTACTTTAGGTTACCTGAAAACCTGAAAAGTTACCTTTTGCGAAGTGCCACACATCGTAGTACTGGTTGATGTTTCTCTCCCTGAAGAACTTCTGCACTTGAGGATGACGATCGGTGACAATGCAATCCAGGTTGACGTCACGCGACTCGAGCAAGGCCAGACTCCTCGTCAGGCCCTCTTTCTCCATATAGCAGCTACCACCAACCTCGTTGCTCTGTCACCACAGGAAAAAAAACACATTAGTAGACAATGTATTATGGACCTTGATTTTTAAATTACAACCAATAACCCCTTTACAGAGTCAATTTCAACAACTCACCTGGACCAACTGAATGTCCACAACGGTGTTAGTTTGGAGATCCATCATTGTGTAACTCCCATATTTTGCAGAGTGACCTGTTAAAAATTGGGTTTAAATAATGACATTTGGAATCACTATTCAATACATATTATGTATTCTTATATTTAGGTGCAATTCATAACTTCACATAACAACACACTGCTTAGAGCCATCAGACCTGGTCCCTGGCTTTTGTGTGTCTCAGAGCCAGCACTATTACACTCTGATTGCTGGCTTTTGGCTACAGATAGTTGGAGCTAAAGACCTTGATAAAACCACCCCCTGCCTGCTGTCATTCCTTTGAACTTCAAATAATATCACTGTACAAAATACAATACTTCAGTCAAGTAACAATACCTGGAGAATCAGCCCTCATGTCACCACCGAGTATGACTTTTTCCTCCCGAGTAAGCCGCTGCAGATTCACATCCTGTGTGACTTTCCAGTGGTGAATAACTGCAGGTTCAGTGAAGGCTCTGGCATGCCGGCGAAATGTTTCATACCGAAACAACTCCAGCTTCATTGCCTTGAAAACCTGGGTGTGGAGGGGAGAAATAATACATGTAATTTGATATAAATACAAGTATTTCAGTTACGGTATCTACAGTTGCACATACTTTACCTTTTCTATTTGTATGAAAGATGCACCACTCAGGTACACAGCGGCAGAAAGGTGCAGGTTTCCAGCTGGCGTGCTACCCAGGATAGGGTGGCTATTCCATTGTCTTCTAAATGTGCAGTGGGGACACCGCTGCTTTACAGACAGGAATGTCCCCAGCCTTTGAGTCTTCACATCACATGCCCGTGTGCAGACCGGACATGCATTAAACAACTGCATGATCCAGTTCTCGTACACTATGTACTTTTTGATGTGTGTGGAAGTGGAGGACTCCTCTTTATACTGTATAAAACCACAAAGAAAGCAAAACACATTTTGAGTTAATTAGATTGAGCTTTCATCTGGACAGTACTTTAAACCAGCACACTCCTTGAAGCCGGATGAATAATCTGTATGCACATAAATAATCCTAAAAGTAATGCTATAAACAACAACAGTCTCGTTGAGACCAATCCTTCATGTTGGAATGCCATACAATTTAAAAAAAAATTATGAAAGTTCTCACAATCCCTACATTTTCTTCACACTCACACACAGATAATGATAACTTACAGCCTCAGTGTAGAGTTTTCCGACGCTGTGACAGAGTCTGCAGGATCATAAGTGGAATCCTGTCCCTTTGGGGTATCCACTAAAGAGCTTCCCTCCAATGTATCATCTTACTGCTCCTCCTCAAGATCCAATCGGGGTCTTTTGGATGGTCTCTTTACTGGTGTTGATGACAGGAACAAAGGGTCTACATTGGACGTCCCAACACCAAAGTCTTTGCAGGAGACAGTTGCCTGGACACCTGCAACAAATATCACCATTGTACCGTCAGGATGTATGTTTGTTTGATATGTCAAGTCATACATGTGTATGACATATGATGTATTCATACAGTGACAGCACTCTTCTAACCCAAGACCAATTTCACATGTGGGACAATAAAGTTAATCTCATCTTATTGAAGGTGGCTAGAACATACCTTCACTTCTTTTTTTTTTTACTTTATTGCCAATAACGTATAGGCAATACAAACAAACACACCACACAGAAACAGACAAATAATAATAATAACAATATTATACATAAAAAACACATATACAAATAAAATTAAAAATTAAAATAAAATAAAATAAAAATACAGAAAAAAAAGGTTCACCTTGATTGCAAGCTTATGTTACATTCGTCTTATACAATTATATGCTTAACCAATATAAAGAATGACAGGTGTCCATCTCCTAAGGAATAGGGGTCATTTTAACTGTTGGATGGCAGTCATATTTTCCATCACTTGGACTTGATTACACCTCTGTCTCCATTGAGCCACTGTAGGAGGCTCAGGCTGCAAACAAAACGCATTGTAATATTTTTTCTTGCGATCATTAGTAAGACATGCAAAATATAACACTGGTCTTTAGTAAAGTTTTGTTCTGTTGTTTTCTCAAGCAAAATAAATACAGGGTCAAAATACCTTCACTTCTGATGTGGGCCTTCAAAGTCCTAAAGGATAGCTGTGTGGCTACAGTATGTGTTTCCAGTTGGTCTGTCTGGTAGGCAACATCCCTTGAGAGAGGCAGCTGAATAAAAGCACTTGATGTGCTGGCCTGTGTAGATACAACAAGCTCAAATTAGTACAAGTTATTACTTTGTATATCTTCCAAATGCAAGTTTGAAGACTTAGCCCTATGCTAATCGCTAATCGCGATTTTGACATTCTCAGCTGATTGCTCTGGTTTGCAAAGATGCACGTAGCGTGAGTCATTTCAATCAGGGGAAAGGCAGATATCGTGCGCGCCATAACACCAACAGCAGGATGGCTATCAAAACAACAAATAAGTAGCCTACACAACACTGGCATTACAGTAAATGAGGTGTCCACTCGCATACCTCATGCTATTTACTGTTACATTAGCGACAGTAGGGTGACCAGATGTCCCGAAAAATTCGGGACAGTCCCGAATCCCGAATCTGGCTGTACTTGTCCCGAAAATTAAACTTATGCCAAATAATTACTTTTTAACCCCAGGTAAAGTACACATCTCAAACTAATGCTACTGCCGTCTGTGCCACCTAGAGGCTGCTTGCTTGCGCAGCCCCAAATGTTAAGTGGCTGCGTGCTGCCCCGGCTACAATGTATCTATTTTGTTATCTTTAGGACATTCTAATTCCATTCCATTGCAACAGTAAGCGCGAACAATGAGGCGCGAAAATTCACTTTCACTGACACACAATAGCTAGCGAAATGGCAGACGAAGAGCCACACCACCAAGCAAAAAAACAAAAGCGACAATGCAGGTACAGGAAGGAATGGGAGGGCAAATATTCATGGCTTACAAATGCATTGACGGATGAATTTAAGGCGTTCTGTAAAGTGGAGTTTGGCGTTTCCCACGGAGGAGAATCTGATGTTAAACTGCATGTTAGTAGTAAACTACACTGCACGAATGCCATAACTGTGTACGTTATACCAATACACTGGAACTTGCCATGATATTACCGGAGTGTGCGTCTTTTATTGCAATTATACCCAATCTACACTAGAACACCGACGACAAAGCATTTTATTACTGTACATGAAAAGGCTGATTCATACTCGGCGCAAACGCGCAACTGTTCTGGCTCGAGAACCATTAATGACGTCATCGAAAGCGCCAGCCCCTTCACAGTTCCTTCAGCTCATAAGCGCAGTTTGCGCCGAGTATGCGTCACATTTGCAGTTCTCTCCAGACCAGCGGGCGTCACTGTTGAGGAAACAAGCTGAAGAACCGGACGAAGAAAAGCATACGAAGAAAGCATACACAATGCCACCTGTGGTGTCACGTCAGCAGAGGCTGGCACATCTGATGCGGAATGAATTTACTCTGGGTGTAGAACTGTATATGTATCTCAGAGCTAAGCGGCTGCGGCAAAAACAGAAGAGAAGGTGGAATGTTCGTCCTTTGCAACAAGACGAACTTTGTCAAACGTTGTCCCAGTGTTACTTCATAGACGTGTCGTACAGATGTTTGTAGAGGCGCATCCTCTCGGTCACCGCGGTCTCTGCAGTGTTCATTTTTTCTTTTTCTTGGTCAGCTGTTTCCGGTTGAGCGCGCGCGAAGTCAGAAAAAAAGTTGTGTGCGCGCCCTTGCGCCGCGCGAGGATTTTCTAGCTTGTGAAGGGGGGCGTGGCGGAATTTTGGGACACGTGACCGTTTGCGCCATTTGCGACCAGCTAGTATGAGCGAGGTTGCGCCGAGTATGAATCAGCCTTAAGTCAGCCCACCCGCGCGCGCGCGCCCCCCGTCCCGAATTTCAGCCAACCTCATCAGCTGAGTGAAGCTGACACCCCACCCACGTGAAAAATTCAAGCAAATAGATTGATCGGTTAGTGTTCCGTTTGTGCTGGTTTGTGCCGTTAAAATTTTCGTTTGTGCTGCTTTGGTTTCTGAAATATTAAAGATTATTTTTTAGGTCATCCAAAGGTCACCATCCCCCCATCTTACTCCAAAACAAACCAAAGTAGTCTACTTTTTTAGTGCTCCGTTTGTCCAGGTTTGTGCCGTCAAAACTGGCGTTTGTGCTGCTTTCGTCTCTGAGATATTATGAATTATAATTTCGGCCGATGACGTCACCATCCCCCCATCTTGCTCCAAAACAAACCAAAGTAGTCTACTTTTTTAGTGCTCCGTTTGTGCTGGTTTGTGCCGTCAAAACTGGCGTTTGTGCTGCTTTCATCTCTGAGATATTATGAATTATAATTTCGGCCGATGACGTCACCATCCCCCCATCTTGCTCCAAAACAAACCAGAGTAGTCTACTGTTGTATCTGCTGTTGTAAAATGTGTGCCTTCTTATATTGTTTACACTTTATTCCTTAATAAAAATTATGAATTTTTGTTTTTCGTCTCATTTAAAGAAATGTGCTTTAGATGGCAATGTCAACTAGTCACAAATACATTTAGCTTTCTCCACAGTAATTTAATATTATCCTCTCACAAATGGGGGAGAAAAAACACCAGCTGCAGCCCACATACACCTAGCCCTAAATCTGACATGGTCTGCGACTGCTATGATGTAATGTTTAGGCTATAACTTGTGACCTTGTGTACCTGTCATTACTTGAAAATGTTATTTTATAACTGTACTTTTTTGAAGGTGGTCTTAATAATCCTATTCACATCGTTGACTTTTATTTTCGGCAGATTTTGCAACAAAAAGGTTAAAAAAAAAACTACAAAAAACATGGTTGATAAACTCCGGTATGCTGGACAAAACCGGAAGTGCACGGGATGTCGGCCATTGGCTAAAAGTTCATTTAACCAAGTAATTTACTTTTGTTTAAATACAATTTGAAATGCAGTGAGCTTTAAGTTCTAATGTCTGACATTGAATGTAAGAATTTTTAAAAGAGTATTTGGCGACTTTGATATTTGAAGTTCTCACATGTCATAGGGATTGGCTCCACCCAAGTGATGACCCCCACCACAGTGAGCCGGTGACCTTTTTTGGCGGTAGAAATGTAAACTTCCCATTCAACGTTTTCCACAGAAAAGTTAAAGTAGCTTTTAAAACATCGAATAGTGCTTTTATGAAAAATTTACATCCTTAAGAATTTTTCCAACCCAAAATTTGATTTTTGTACAAGGTAAGTAAACTAATAATGGTGAGGTTTTAGATAAAACACTGACTCACTGCAATCCAGCCATCATTTAGCAGAGAGGAATGCATGGTTGTATGCCTTGCATATATATTTCTGTATATTCACAATTCAATTCAATTTGAAGTCCAGACTTTTTAAACATGTCGAAACAAAGATTCTGCAAGACTTCATCTTGCAGCTTTTACATTCATATTCAGTCATGGATGTTTAGGCACATCAGTAGACCCCACAGATACTACCTACGATAATTGCAATCCAGCATAAATGGCACACAAGCGAGAAGACTAATTTAAACAACTTTTGAGTTGGGAAAGAATGCTGGAATATCAATGTTTTTTGGCTTGTGAGATTATATTGGCCAGAGTAATATTTTTGTAAATGCTAATCAAAGCCTTTTTATTCTTTAACTAGATGCCTCGACAGCCAGTAATAGACAAGGATTCCCTTTTTGCAGTTCTCTGCACTTCAAAAGAGGCTATCCTTCTAAATGGCAAAATAGCCACTCCATCTGCCACTGTTTGGACAGAATTAAGTCAGCAGCTAGAAAACAAGATGTCTCCAAAAGCTCTGTACACTTTTGTTAAGTTAAACAGGCACAACATCTGGTCATGTTTGAACATCAATGAGCAGGAAAGTGATCCTGAGAGTAGTGTGGAGTGTGGCTCCATTTCTCCTGGACAAGACGACTGCTCAGATTTTCAGCTTGAAGTTCCTTTTGAGGAATGGACCAAATTTGTACCTGAAAAAGTGGTATATAATGATAAGTTTTCATCTTCTGGCAAAAGGGAATATATGATTTTGAAGCCTGGTACTTGGAGTCATGTAATTAACCATCTGATTTGGAAAAAGATCAAAAGCACATGTACATTTGTATTCCAGAGAGCAAAGGTTTATCCAACTGTCACTAGCAAATACATAGACATCAAAGGCTTCTGTAAAGAGTGTCAAGGCCATGTTAAAATGACATGTGACAGAGAGCCAACAGCCCAATGGTGCTCCAGTGTTCCATCGAAGACACAGATATCTCCCTGCACACTGGGCAGTCCAAGAGGTTCATGTCTGGAAACCTTCGTGCACAGATTTCAAAAGAGCTGTGTGAGGGCAGGATGGAGCCGGCTGTATGGAGGTCAGCAAAGGCATCAGATTTGATGGATATTGGAGATCCTGAGCCAAGTCACCTTCCAAATTTGGCCACCCTACGAAAAGCCAAGAAGGAGAGAAGAGATTTGGAATTAGGCGACAAAGATCCCATTTTGTCTTTGCAGTTATTAAAATATAGCACACCTCACAGTGGTAGTATAAGAGACATTGGTCTGGACAAGTTCTTCTGCCACTATTGGAGTCCAACTCAGCTACATGTATATAACGCATTGTCCAAAAAATGTCCCTCAGTAGTTTGCTTTGATGCAACTGGCTTAGTTGTGAGAAGACTGGTGAGACCAAATGGAACATCTGGCCACATCTTTTTATATCAAGGTGTTCTGACAGGGGACAACTGCTCAGTCCCAGTTGTGCAAATGCTGTCAGAGAGACACGACATTAATGCAATTGCAACATGGCTGACAGAATGGCTTCGTACAGGTGCTGCTGTACCAAAGGAAGCCGTGAGTGACTTCTCCCTGGCTATTCTCGGTGCCCTGGTGAAGGCCTTCACGCCTTACCCCAATCTGAAGGCATACATTAACGAATGCTTCCGTGTGCTAGTTGGAAACCAGACTGCAAAACTTCCTCCTTGTTTTATCAGGGTTGATGTGGCACACTGCATAAAGATGATCTGCCAGTGGGACTGCCTGAAAAACAGGTCACACCGTGTCAAAGACTTCTTTGTCAGAGCAATAGCAAAGCTTCTTCAATCACAGTGCTTGGACCATGCAAAACAGCTGATACATGCCATCACTGTTGTGGCCCTCAGTGAGGCAGAGGGTGATGATAGCTCTGGAGTCCCTCTTGAATCAGAGAAGTGCAAAAAATATCTAAAAACCCAGATTACAGAAGACTCCATCATCCTTCCAGCCGAAGACACAAAGGACGTGCATCAAGTGGATTCTTTTGATGAGATCCAGACTGACCTACGAGACTGGGTATCAAACATATGCGAGAAGAGCAGGTCATTCGCTGCAGCCAATGGGGATAGGGATAACATCCATTTCCTCCCAGAGATTGTTCCACACATAATAAGACTTGCAAGTTACTTACCACTTTGGACAGGAGTAATGGTCCCCCTCTTCAAAAGCACCAGCCTCACAGCAAGCTCAGCCACTGTTGAAGCAGAATTAAAAAATGTAAAACATGGCCTTTTTAAACATGAGAACTTGCCCATTCGACTTGATGGCTTTATTTCTCGTCATCTTTCCTTCATTGAAGGTAATATGCGGATTTGTTCTGCAAAAGCAAAAAATGATGAGGAAACTCCTGGATTAACAAAAGTTACAGAAACAAACTCTGCATCCATGGCCATCCACAGTGCTGAAGCCAAGAGAAGAATGGATTCTCACCATTCTGCGGAATCCGATGAAACCACAAACATTCCTCCAACAGATGAAGATGTGGTTGAAAATTGGAGGGGACTAATTCTGCCACCCAAAAAAAGGAAGAGGACTTCTTATCTCTCCTCCTGCACTGAATGGCTCCATGCAGATCCATCTTTTGGGACAAAAAGAGTGAAAGTGGGACTATTAAAAAATGGAAACCTGCAACCTATTAGAGTTGGGAAATCAACAATGTCTGTGCTGAACACATGTGCATTTGATGCTTTTTGTCAGTGCTTATGCTGTGCTTTCTGTGACAGCTCAGCATTTCAAAATGTTGTCAGGAACAACAGTGACAACCCCATCTTGCAGCTTGTGAAAGCCATTGCTACAGATGGTGTGACAGCAAAGGTATATTCACAGAGGGCAGAGCTGCTTAGTGCAATGTTTGAAAAAATCCAGTTGAGGTCTGGCGCCCATCAAATCGATGCCCAGTGCAATATCTCCACGGTCATTGGAAAAACTATGAGAAATGTTTCAAGCGTTTACCTGTCAAAACACTGCTCTTCCCAGTACTGCCAGCTAAACAAAGGAACAACAAGGGAAGTACTATTTGTTTCTCCTGACATTTCTGTCCTGATGGACTCTGGCATGGCTCAGCTTGGCACTTCAGTGGAAAATGGACTCTTCCTTCCAGAGTCTCCCTGCCTTCGCCCATTAAAGAATGAATCCCAATGTCCAGTTGGTTTCAAAACAGGAGATAGCACGTCAGGGAAAATGCTCTGTGCAGGAACTGTAACTCACAGCTACAGCATTGGAGAAATAGCATGGATTGACACTGACCTTGCAAAAACAACTCAATTTCTTTTGAGTGAATTTCCCTCCGTTGTGGCTCTCCAAGGAAAGACATTCACTTTGAGAGGAGTCATTGCTTTCAATGGAAGCTTGACCAAAGATGGTCTGGGACATTACACAGCATACTGCCGTAGAGCTCTGTGTGTGTGGGAGCTTTATGATGACCTGGCAAATGTAGTGAAGACAGTGTCTGAAAAGAAAAAAATCCAACCACATGCAGCGTTATACACAGCAGATTGAGGAGGAAGACGACGACAGGATCCATAAGATAACAAAATAAAAACTCGTAATTAGTAGCGAAGAGAAATAAAAGACTTACCGTATGTCCTTTCTTGCGTTTCCAACATCTGACAACCTCACACCGACTTAAAATTAAAACTAGATTTAGTTTATAGATTTGGAAAAATCTCAAAAATGAGAAGTTATCAGATAGTATTTTGTTATCCAAAATTAACACATATAACCCTTGAGTGACATTCGGTGACGGTAATGCACCAATTTCCTTGCCAACCATCAATAAACTAAATAAAAAATACTGACTCTGTAAAATACATATAACTTCATTATCAGGCTAATGTCACTGTTCTTTGCAGAAAGAGATTTTAAAAAACAAACTTACCTTCCGTTCTCTCCTGCGTTAGCAACATATCCGACAACTTCCCACTGACTGAATTGGCGAAAAGAACTGGAACAAAACAGAATGACTACAACCTGCAGCAGATGAAATTCATTGCCCCCTGATCAATATAGTGAAATCATGTGATCAACTGAAAGTAAAACGTAACTCAGAGACGAAAGCAGCACAAACGCCAGTTTTGACGGCACAAACCTGCACAAACGGAGCACTAAAAAAGTAGACTACTTTGGTTTGTTTTGGAGAGAGATGGGGGGATGGTGACGTCATCGGCCGAAATTATAATTCATAATATCTCAGAGACGAAAGCAGCACAAACGCCAGTTTTGACGGCACAAACCAGCACAAACGGAGCACTAAAAAAGTAGACTACTTTGGTTTGTTTTGGAGTAAGATGGGGGGATGGTGACCTTTGGATGACCTAAAAAATAATCTTTAATATTTCAGAAACCAAAGCAGCACAAACGAAAATTTTAACGGCACAAACCAGCACAAACGGAGCACTAACCGATCAATCTATTTGCTTGAATTTTTCACGTGGGTGGGGTGTCAGCTTCACTCAGCTAGTTCAGCTGTCTAGATAAATAAGCGTGGGGACGAGCCTACCTTGTATCGCGCGTGCACAATCGGTGATTGACAGGCAGCAGCAGAGCCCAGCTCGTAAATCTGATTGGTTACCTTTTACCGGTCCGGTCTGCAATTTTGTAAACAAACCTGCTGGCTTTGGAGGGACCTAGCGGGACATATAGGGGACCTAGAGAACTAATTTTTTTTTGTATTGGGGTATTTAATGTACTACTTTCAGAATCCCCGGACAGTTCCAGGTATTATGCTTGAAAAAGAGTTGCAGACTGCAGCTTTAATCATATTAAACTGACATTTATCTGATCATCTGGAATCAAAATAACTCTGTCTCTAAATCCAAATCTGCATCAAAATGCAACTAATGATGAATATAAATGGAAAATATGGATGTTTTATTACTTCTCATGATTCAAAGTGATTTTTTTCAGATTCTCAATAAAGAATAAATGTGTCAATGCAGCAACGTCATCAAACTTCATTTGTTTCAATCATACACGTCAACAGAGTGAAATCAGAAAATCAAATGTAGCATCACAGTAATGTGAGGAAACATCTTTCCCATAGAGAGATCCAGGTGGTGGAATTTATCTATTTAACATAAAGAAGTCAAAGACGCCCAATGTTGTAAAGGGTCAACAGAAGGAGAACTACTCTGTCATATCATGTACGGCCGTATCATCAAAGATGTTTTTAAAAAACAGGTCTTCTCAGTTTAAACTCATCTGTTATCTGATCAAAAAACATTTTTATTGGTCTTTTCCTGGTTCATCTCAAATGGATTTTGAATACTTCCTCATTTCCAAAAACTAAACAAAGATGACCTAAGAGACCTCAGGAAGGGTAGCAGGAACACATGAGTAATATTTTAACTTCTTTTAACGTTCTCTTGAAAGTGAATTAAATTGTCTCTCAAACTTAAAACTTGACAAAAGGTTTGATCTTTTAGACATTACAAAGTTTGAGACACTAGAGACCGCAGAATAAACTTGCTTCAGGACGGTCATGGTGCAGCAAGCTGCCCAAAAATCACAGATTGTCCAATCATTTTACAGCTTTAAAGTTTAAAAAAAAGCTTAACAATTTAAAAAGTAAATGTTAGAATTACCAAAAGTCATGGCACTAATCCCCCAAATGAGCTGAACATTTTGACAGCTTAAAGTATGAGCGAGTAGTTAGGTGCAGAAAAGTGTACGGAACAAAAATAATGAAAAAGAAAAACATAAAATAACCTTAAATGGGTCTGAGACACCATTGCCCCACTTCATTTGCATCGCATGATGAGCATATAAACTCTTTGACTCAGGTTTACAAATAACTTTCTGATTAACACACTTAAAGGTTCAACACGCATCAATAAAACAGAAAAACTGATGATTTTTTACCTCTAAAGTAATTTACCTTTTTTTAAAGCACATATATGTACAAGTCACTCAGTGGGGTCACATGGCACTGAAAGGATCAGATTTATTGGCTAAATTACAATTAGAATGAGTTGAACAACGGTAATTCTCCTTGGATATATGGCGGTGAATGAATCGAATCAGAGGCACAAAGCGTGTCATACCCCGGTATGATAGGTGGCGCTGTACCCATTCCAACTGTTGCTAATAGAGCCACTTCCTGTTGACCTCTTCACCACCAACAACAACAACAAACTCAGTCATTGGAGAAAGATGGAGAACGCAGAGCAAGATGAAGCTACGTCCCTCTACATTTGGTCTGTGATGAGCTGCTTGTTGCAGAAACTTGATGCCCAACGGAGCATTCTCCATCGCGTTGTTCGTTTCTTTCTGAAGGCGACAGCAACAGTAATATCGTCTCCTTTGACTTTGTCACGACCCCGGGAAAACATCTGGAGCATGCGCAGAACGCAAAGTCTGATTCACCACATGCTTCAGCGTCTACAAGCAGGTTTAAAGTGACTTTCAACCCAGTTATCTCGGGGTCTTAATCCGATTCGATCCAATTCTTAGTCAGATTAAGGTGTCTACATTAATTTAATAACTCAGTCTGATTGTAATTTAGTCAATAATCCGATCCATTCAGTGCATTGTGACCCCACTGACTGCCATGCTTTGCTTTAAAACAAAACTGATTATCAGAGGAAGTAATAGACTCATTTAATTTATCCACATTAATTCTTTCAAGAACTTGCAAGCAAGCGCTGTCGGCCTGTAATGATGTAATCATAATAATGACCTAATGATATCTCAGGAACGAGTAACATCCCTGTTTAAGAAGGTCAATATTAGGAAGGCTGCTGGTCCTGATGCTGTTTGTGGGCGCACATTACGCTTCTGTGCAGACCAACTAAGTGAAGTATTCACCTGCCTCTTCAATATGTGTGCAAAAGAAGGCCATATTCCCCAGATACGTCCTTGGTGATGAAAAAATCCTTAAAGCTGAAATTATGTCCTTGGTCACTGGAAAACTGGATCCATTACAGTTTGCTTATCAAACTGGTAGAAGTGTGGAGGACGCAAAACTTTTTATTTTAGATACAGTATACAAACACTTGGAGAAGCCTGGGTCCCATGTTAGGCTTTTATTTGCAGATTTTTCTTCTGCTTTTAACAAAATGCAGCCACATATCCTGATCAAGAGACTAACAAATGATTTTCAGGTACCGAATCAACTATTGCTGCTACTTTTAAATTTTTTAACAGATAGAACACAGAGAGTTTTTGTAAATGGTCATTTGTCCCAACCTATTACTTCAAATACTGGCTTGCCGCAAGGATGTGTACTCTCTCCCTTGTTATTTATTTTTACACAGATAGCTGCAGGTCTTCCCAACAAGGAAGCCACCTAGTCAAGTTTTCAGATGACACTGCACTGTTATCTTTATTCCAAGGTCCACATTCAGTTTTCAGTGCAATCTGTTGGTTTTCTTAGCTAGGAAATTGTTTTTGAATTGGCTCTATATGAACGAATTGGATTATTTTATGAATTATGATTATTATTAATTAATTGAATTCCAATTGGCTTGAATTGGACTTACTATCTAAGTGCCTTGAGATGACATTTGTTGTATTTGGCGCTATATAAATAAAAATGAATTGAATTGAATTGAATTCCAGTCATGGGCTAGCGTTGACATCATTTGTGAAGTGGTGCGACAATAACTTTTTAGATTTAAATGTAGCCAAAACAAAGGAGCTCATAATTGATTTCAGGAGGGCAAAGGCAGAACCAATAGCAAGTGTCATACATGGGGGGGATGTGGAAATCGTTGATTCTTACAAGTACTTAGGTACAATATTTGACAGTGAGCTCAAGTTTCATGTAAACACTGAGACAATTGTCAAAAAGGGACAACAGAGAATTCATATGCTGAGGAAGCTTAACTCCTTCAGTGTCTCTAAAACCATTTTACGTAACTTTTATCAGTCTTTTATTGAGAGTCTTTTAACTTTTTCTTTTTTATGTTGGTACAATATCAGTCAAAGACAAGAACAGTCTCAGCAGCATTGTTAACACTTCATCAAAGATTATTGGAACACAGCTAAACAGTCTGAGTGCTCTGTTTAACAAACAGGCAGTCCAAAAGGCTAAAAGTATCATCAGTCAGCCTGATCATGTTTTAGGTGGGGAATTTCCATTAATGCCCTCTGGGAGGCGCTATTATTCTGTCAGGACAAAAACAAAAAGGTATTTTGGATCCTTCATTCCTACAACCATTAGAATATTAAATAAGGTGTAGGGATAGAGTATATTACTGACAATTTGATTTACTGAGCGCTGTTCATCACTGACAGGACAGGGTGTTTGACTGTATGTGTGTGTTAAGATGTATATGTTTTATCTATCTATTTCTCTTATTTATACTTTAATGTTGATTGATGGAGACTGGGACTGCAAACCTAATTGCCCACTGATGGGATAAATAAAGTTTTCTGAATCTGAATCTGAATCTGAATTGTCTAGCCTCCTGGAGGTGTTGTGAGCCCAACTAGACGAAACACTGATGAAAAGAGATTCCCACCTGATGACCCCAATGACATGTTGGTCAGCACTGCTCACTGATCTATACATATATACATATACACTGAGCCTGGTCCATTTTTTTCTTTAGCACAAGTTTCTTGTGTTTAGCTTGAATTCATCATCATTCAATAATTTTAAGATTTGATAATCTGACATTTGAAGTGAGTCAGTTACAGTTGTGACAGTGGAAGTAGAGGAGTTCAGCTCATTATTCATATTCATTCATTATTTATCAACATATGTCGGAAAAAATGGCAAAACATCACAGAGTGACACCAAATTTATTTTGAAAGATTTGCATCATTTAATATAAAGTAGAAAATAAAAGAATAGAAATAAAAAAGTAAAATAGAATATATAAATAAATAGAAATACATAGAAGTAGAATGAATACAGAATACATGAAATTACATCCTGGTTGTAGTGCATGGGGTGTGGTTTATGTGTATAATGAGTGTGCAAAGTGGTATTTCAGATAGAATTTCAGGTAGAAACTATCCCTGAACCTTCATGTTCATTCTTTTAACAAAACACGTTAAATGTTCAGGAAAATACTTCATCCTGGTTTCAAATAATGCTTTTTCCTTTTATTTAATTTGATGGCAGCAGGTTTGTGGAGGAGGAGGAGACGGTTTCACTTTGAGAAGCACTCAGACACGTTTTGTTGCGTGATCGCCTTCGTCATGAACGCTTCATCACGGTCAGTTGAGTTTCCCTCCAAGTGATAAACAAGCTCCAACAAGAGCTCCGTCAGCACATTGATGAAATGCGTTAAACACTCCATGTGGCTGATGTGTGTTAGAGGCAGATCATCTTTTTTTTGGTCTTTATTTATTTGTCTTTATCAATTTAAAGCACTTTTGTGAATGTTAGTATCAGGCTTTTCCTCACTGAGTGACATTTCCTACAGAGAGGCAACCAGAACTGACTGTTTGTAAGAAAAAGTCCTAAAAGGTCCCATCTGCAGATATAAACCCTAATGACACTTTATATCAGGTGGTATTATGCTCCATTCCTCACGCAAACAAGTCAAACAACTGAGGAACAGTATGAGGCTTTACATTTCGGGGTTCAGTAGTCTTAAGCAGCATTAGTGTTCAGGATGCTTCAGAGAACAAGCCCATGAAAGTATTAAAGAATGTATGTTTAATTAAATAAGTTGACAAAACAACACATGAATGAACTTCAGTTCTAAAGTTAAATTACAGTCAACAACTGTTAAAACCAATTAATATCTATTCCAATTTTTAATTCACAGTCGGTTATTATTTGACCATAAAGTTGCTTTATTCATATAAACATGCAGATCGATGAAGCTCTCCAAATAAGCCAGTCAAGTGTTTTCATGCCTGAAGGCCAGTAAACGACCGATTTAATCCAAACTTTGGTGTTTCAGCCACAAATAGAGATTAAGTCTGGCAGGATGGATTTTCATGTGATGGTTAAGAATAAAACGGCCTTGAAAAGCCTGATTAACTAAGTTAACGTATTTCTATACAGAGTTTTACCTCTATCAGAGCCAAATATGACTGATTGTAACAGACAGAGAGACGGTACAAAGTAGAAGTACCGTATCTAAAAATCTCTACAAATCATGAAGGTCTCATTTATCTCTACAAATAAAATTGCCTTGCCTGATGTTTTCCTCCAGAGGGGTCATCGTGAATGACCACAGACTGTCCCAGACAGGCTAACAAAACTTCGTTGTGAGTTTGGATGAGATGAAAATGAAGGATAAGCATTTAGCCTGACACGTACCATCCTGATGTTGATCCACGGTGTAGATGATGTCATGTTTTGGGGTTTTTTTTGTCTGAAAATTTGCCAGAAATCCTTCTCAAAGTGTAAAAGAAGAAATAAGAAATTGGCAGCTGTGCAAATTCCAATGAGATGGTAACTGAAAACATACATTCAGGTCAAGATTTTATTGATAAGGAGCGCTGTGGACATTTTGGAAAGGTCCAAACTTAAAGCCCATCAAGAATCTGTGGAAGGAACTAAAGACCAGAGATAAAAAGCAGGATTTTCCAGCCTGACAGACATCAGACATGCTGAAATTAATTGTCATCTCTAATACAAAGACCCAAAGTTATTTGTTACTTGTTTATTTGGTTTTCCTGACTTTAAGAAAAAGCTTATAATAAATGTAAATCCGGCACGGATCACATGAGGGTTCCTCAAAGTGCTGAGCTCAGCAGAAGGAGCAGGAGGTTGAGAGCTGGTCAATATTTGTCAGTATGAGGTGATCAGATCATTCTGGCTCATTAGCTCCTGTTTGCTGTCCTAAGTGCTGGAACCGGTCAATCAGAAAAACCAAGTGTCACTTATCATGTGCTGACCAGCAGCTCATTGCTATGAACACACACATTGTTGTTTCCATCTCCTCTGAGGACTAACGTGGGCTTACCTAAACCAGGACTTAATGGTCGTATCTAATGAGTTACTTCAGACAGATGTACCCATAATGTAGCAGAGGAGAGGGGTTAGCTGGTGGGTATAAAAGGAGGCGAGCCCCATCCTTCTGCCTTACACCAACCAGCTACCCCTGCTCCTCTTCTTCAGAGTCACCTCCAACCCTCCAGGTAAGCAGCTCTATTGGTCCTCCAGCTCTATTGGTGAGATCTTTGTGTTGGCATCTAAAGATAAAAACCTCCTTCTGTGTGTGCGTTCAGCTCTCATTCAACATGGCAGCGCTGTGGCTTCAGTCCTTCTCCTTGCTGGTCTTGTTGGTCGTATCGTGGTCGGGGTCCCAGGCCGTCGCCCCCCCGCAGCACCTCTGCGGCTCCCACCTGGTGGACGCTCTCTACCTGGTCTGTGGCAACAATGGCTTCTTCTACAACCCAAAGAGAGACGTCGACCCTCTGCTGGGTGAGACCTCCAACCACAAACACCACCATAACACACATTTTGCAGTTGTTTTACCACATTTAGCAGATTTGGGCTATTCGGGAAATTCTTTTGTTTCTCATTGAACGTATAAGATGCTAATAATAAATTAACACAGATTTTACAAAAGTAAAAACGAGTGAGTGATAAAAACAGAGCATTTTAGAAAAGACTTCGGTGTCTGTTTTGCACTGTTTTGTGTTCTTTTTGCAAATCTAAATGATAACTTTAAGTATTTTGTGACCTTTGGTCTTTTTTCATGTCTTTTATGAAATATTAGTAGGGCTGGGCAACGATTAAAACTTTTAATCTAATTAATCACATGATTTCCTTGATTAATCGCGATTAATCGCATTTGTACGCAGAATCCAAAAATGAATCCAAAAGTAGCGTATAGCTTTTAGCATTTAGTTTTATTTTAAATGTGCTGCCATATGAATGAAAGTGCCATAGCATTTGTTGTGCAAACACACTTTTAACATCAGCATCTTTCTGTAGTTTTTATGTAGAAGCCTCGCTCCACTGTCTGTTTCCTTGAATGACTTGCTGCTATCAGTTGTGTGTTTTGCCTTTCAATTCAATTCAATTCAATTCAATTCAATTCAATTCATTTTTATTTATATAGCGCCAAATACAACAAATGTCATCTCAAGGCACTTAGATAGTAAGTCCAATTCAAGCCAATTGGAATTCAATTAATTAATAATAATCATAATTCATAAAATAATCCAATTCGTTCATATAGAGCCAATTCAAAAACAATTTCCTAGCTAAGAAAACCAACAGATTGCACTGAAAACTTTTTTTTTTTCGGTCCAATCTCAATCTTTAAGTGATATTTTAGACTGGAACTACTACGGTGAGAAGACAATTCAACTTGGCAGTGTTTACAGATGACTTTGGTTCTGTCGACTCCGCCGTCTGGAAGAATTGTAAAAAAAATTTTAAATGGCCGAGTTGAAAGTTCCGTACCCTTCTCCATGTTTGGTGGATCCGCCGATTACTTTCTTTTCCGGTTCCACAGCAGACAGTAACAGACTTTTACAAAATAAAAGCCTGTGAGCAACAGACTTTTACAAAATAAAATAAATAATAAAACAGGGGTGGTCCCCTGTGTAATAAATAAATTTATTTTGAAATACATGCTTTTATGTTGAAACCAGTAAAACAGGAAGTAGCGCCGGTTAGGTCCGTGAGCTTCACACCTGTAGCGGTGATGTCACCTGCTAGTTAATTTTTATTTTATTACTCCATGCTTCATAGTGTTTGCTGTAACTGTGTGAATGTGATGCATTCAACAGACTTTTAGAATAGAAAAAAAAAATAATAGAATAGACTTTATTGTCATGTCAGCATGAAAATTGCCTTTGGTCTCACTGAATAAAAACACAAATAGACAAAAACACATATACAGATCGTTGCATCCACACCCCCCTCCAACCACCCCTCCCAGCATACACATCATATACAAGTCAGACAGTAGTTCCAGACCTATACACCTCTAGCTTTTCCAAAGCCTTTCAGTTTCCTGATTAAAAACAACCTTTGATTGGCCTTTTTACATATGACATCAACATTATCTGTGAAGTTAAGCTTGCACTCAATATATGTGCCTAAATACTTAAAACAGTTGACAATAATAAAACCTGCGTTCGCGATCAAATATTTATATTATTTATTAACGCAATAATAACGAGTTAACTTGCCCAGCCCTAAATATTAGCATATTGTGATTTCTTCATGACTGTTTTGCATTTTTGTGCCTTGTCATCTGTTATCACTACTTTACATTTGTTTGTGTTCATTTGATGCAGTTTATTTAAGTTAAATGCATTTTATCCCACTAAACTCGTAAAGTTCTGACACATTTTCAGAAATATGTCCAGTCGCTAGGCAGATGTTCTTTCCTTTACTTCTGAACATTCACCCGTCTATTTGCTCCATCAGGTTTCCTCCCTCCGAAAATGGGTGCAGCAGCTGGTCGGGGAGGTGAAAACGAGTTGGCTGAGTTTGCCTTCAAGGACCAGATGGAGATGATGGTGAAGCGAGGGATTGTGGAGCAGTGCTGCCACAAGCCCTGCAACATCTTCGACCTGCAGAACTACTGCAACTGAGCAGCGCTCAGCCGGGTTTAGTTCAGCCAAGCGTAGCTTAGCCTCTTGGCTAACGGGGCCTGAACACAGAGCCCACCTCCACCCTCACATCTGAAGAACAGCAGCGCTGAACTCTACCTAAAAAAAACAAACAACTGCAGTCAATGAAGTGCTGAGAGATGGAAGAAGTTTTTCCTACAAAATAAAGTTTTGTGAATTTGAAAACATCATAGTTTTGTGTTTGTGGTGATTTCTTTGACAGGCATGTTAAGATATTCATGTTCAGGAATGCAATATGTTCCAAGAACTTCCCCTGCTGAACCCAATTTTACCGCTTCTGCCAAACAGCAGCTGCTGACATAGCAACTGATAAAAGGGGAAATTAGGCCTTGAATGTTGATGTTTCTAAAAACCAAGATGTCAGTACAGTGCTTTGTCATTTCAAATCTTTGTGGTAAATTAGTGTAAACGAGAAGCTGCCTCGGCATCAAACCGTCTGTGCAGAACCAAACAGGACCTAATTCAGCTTATATTTGAATGAAATGTCCCATTAGTATCACTAAGTGGGGTCACATAGCACTGAAGATGCCCAACGGAGCATTCTCCATCGCGTTGTTTGTTTCTTTCTGACGGCGACAACAACAGTAATATCATCTCCTTTGACTTCCGGGTCACGACCCCGGGAAAAAATCTGGAGCATGCGCAGAATGCAAAGTCTAATTCACCACGTGCTTCAGCGTCTACAAGCAGGTTTAGAGTGACTTTCAACCCAGTTATCTCGGGATCTTTATCCAATCCGATCCAATTCTTAGTCAGATTAAGGTGTCTACATGCACTTAATAACTCAGTCTGATTGTAATTTAGCCAATAATCTGATCCTTTCAGTACCATGTGACCCCTCTGAGTGTCATTTTGTTTTGTTCCATTGAGGAAATATTAAAAGCATCAAACCTGAGGTACAAAAGTGTGTCCAGAACAGATTTCTTTTGAAGAGTTGTAACATTGTTGTCAGTACAACTGCTAAATGCTTCACTCCCAGTCAACTGTTAAGTGTTTCCATGTAGCGTCAGTATATCAGAATTGTGTTTTTGTACTGAAGGAAAGAAGGAAACACTTAAGTTATTCTCAGCTGCATTTTTTAATAGCTGACTGGGAATGAAGCTTTTAGTATCAAACATCTAATACAAAAAACTAAATCTGCTCTCATCACATCAACATCAGGACATATAATACTGTACAAAACTCCTGATCCACCCCTCATTTCTTCATATTTCCTTCCAAGCACTTAACTCTAACCTATGAACCATTCAGGCAGGAAAAAGGCTCCTAACTCAAGGGATGAACCAGTGTTGTGTCCACACAGAACAGACAACTTAGCAAAGAAGCCATTTTAAACTGGATCTTTAGGCACTTTGTTCCCAGCAGCCTGTCACAGAGACACATCATTTGTTCCCATTTCTTTAGCTGCATCTCTGAATAACAGCTTCATAGTTTCAACTTTTTTCTACATTTACGTTTAAAACTGCTTTTAGTTACCAAAAGAGTCAAATCAATATATGAAATTCAGTTTAAAAAAAATCCTAATCCCAAAATAATGAATGTTATCACGTCTAAAAGTAGAAAAATAGAAAAAAAAACAGACAATAATAAGAATTATATCTTATTCAACATCAAGAAAAAGTAAATAAAATTAAATTTAAAACTTAAAAAAAGGAATTTAAGATATAATCTAATGATTAATTATGGAACAATTAATATAAATTATATGATTAAACTGTTTTATGCCACCAGAAATGAATAATCTAGAAGCTCTTTGTGGGTTTTAGACTGGAATTAAGATTTGTTCCCATTTCTTTAGCTGCATGTGTGAAAAACAGCAAAGATAACACAGTCTGACAGACAGAAAACAGGATTTCTGCAGCAACAAGGTGATTCCCAAAGAGCTGTTAGCTGAAAACTTGGCATATCTCAGCATGGTGTGCAGTGTGTCCTTAAAACATTTGAGGAAACTGGACAAGTGGAGGACAAAAGAAGAAGTGTCAGGCCTAAAGAACTATCTACAGCAGATGAACAGGATCTGAAAGTGATGTCCTTAAAAGAAAACTCCGGGGCATTTGAAGCGCAATCCCATTGCTAGAGGTTGTCAAATACTGATAGTAGGACACAGACAGGTGCAAATCGGCGCTCCCTGTGTGGAGATAGCGCTGTTTGCGCAGCCTGTCATGCGAGGCTAATACGTGGTGGCTAGGGGCAAGTGCTAACCCTTCCACGTAAAACAACAACTTGCACACTGCAGAAACGTCACACCACTTTATAAACCATCCGACAATAAAGTCACAAGCCTTACCATCAAAACCATATGCATGGTTCTCACATTACTGGCATGGGGACGTTACAAAACAACTTTATAAGCAGCATGTAACTCACCGGTTATTTGTACGCTCGCGCATGTGAAAGCCCAAAAGAGTCGATGGACGATAATCACATATACAAAACAATTAATCTTCTCTAGAAAAACTGCGTTCAAGTATTTAAAACATTACAACAATATTACTGGGCATGTATTGTTGTAATGTTTTAAATACTTGAACGCAGTTTAATTACTTGAACGCGCCAATTTGCACCTGTCTGTGTCCTACTATCAGTATTTGACAACCTCTAGCAATGGAAATGCGCTTCAAATGCCCCGGAGTTTTCCTTTAAGAAAGAGGAAAAAATCCAGCAAAGACCTGACACAGGAGCTGAGAGATGCATCTGGACCTTCAGCTGATCCATCTGCTGTTGGCCCAAGCCTAATCAGAAATGGGCTCCATGGAAGGGTGGCTGTCAAGAAGCCGTTCTTAAGGAAGGGAAACAGGGAGAAAAGGCTGAGCTGTGCCAAAGGACACAAGAAGTGGGCTGAAAATCAGTGGCAGCAGGTCTGATGGAGGGATGAATCCTCCCCAGAGCCCGGACCTCAACATTACTGAAGCAGTGTGGGATCATGTTGGCAGAGAACGGAACAAAAGGCAGCCCACATCCAAAGAAGAGCTTTGGGATGTCCTTCAAGAAGCCTGGAGAGCTATTCCTGAAGACTCCTTAAAGAAAGGACAGAAAGCTCGTCTGAGAGTGTGTTGGAGGAGAAAGGAGCTCAGAGCAGATATTCATTTTAAAGCTGCTCAGAACTGAACTAACTCCGTTTTTGACTCAGATTCTGGATTATATTTGAAGAGTTGACGTGTTTTCTAGATTCGGTTCTTTAATTGGAAGCTCAAGAACGGACCGGAGTAATTCAAGTGTAAATGAAGTCTTTATTGATGGCAACAAGTGAAGTATTTCAGCGCTGGTCTCGGTATGACAGAACTCTCGCAGGAATCCGTCAGACAGAGCCCCTTATTTCCGGTTACATTTTGTATTTATATGTCTCATTGTTTCACACGGTGGATCCCTTATTGATCAAATGTGATTGGATATGAGTAGGCTCTTCGTCATAAGCCAAATAATGTCTCTGAGTAACCCAAATAATGTGTGTGTGCTTTTCGCACCTGGATCTCAGGGTTCCCTGTTCTGTCTGGGTCAGTCTCAGTTAAGATCATGTCTTGTGTCTTTCCTGGAAAAGTACTGAGACTATTTCATTTATAATGTCTATGAACTAAGCCAATTTTTACAATACCCCTTTTGAAGTGATTTTATCATTTCAACTAATTCAGTCAAACAACTGAGGTAGGAATGTAATCTTCTGTATTGTGTCACATCTGTATTAGCAGTAGCAAGACTTTAGCAGTCACCCCCCAAACTGCAAGAGCCACTTACCTTTTGAGATGTAGCACAACCAGATAGGAGATTTCTGCCATCTCCATTTTGAAGTGACTTCATGTGTTATTATGTAAGCTTATGTGTAAGCTGGTCTTCTTTGCAATTAAAGCAGCAAGCAAGTCTTCATTGCACAGGCATGTGGAAATAGTAAAAATAATTCTAATGCTTAAGCTACACTTTCAAATTAGGACTATTCCATAATTTTACTTGGAACAGAAACTCTTTCCGAGAGGGTTACAACCTTCATAAGTCACTGATTATAACTCTGCAAATAAGCACATTTAGAAAACAATTCTGATGCGTTAGCAAAACCTTCTATATCAGGAGTATTGATCAAGATTCTAGAAATAGAGACTCTTTTCTAGTAAGTTTAAAACCTTCCTCACTCAACTGATAATAATTCCGCAAATGAGCACATTTCTTAATAGATTATATGTAGAAAATAATATTTTGCTAGATGTATTGTGTGTATGTGGCCCATCGTCTGTGTGGACTCTTTGTTGATAACGGCCTAAAACTCCATGTGGTTCACAAGGCCTTGCTCCCCCATAAGTACCATCACACCACAACACTGATTAATTAAAAATTATCACATCATTTCTATACTACTGACACTCAAACATTGCATAAGGCAATTAACATCACCAGCAGGCTCGTCCACCGTTTGCGGCGAATAGGAGCGAAAACCCGATGGCTGAACCAGGAAAAATTCTCCTATGGCCCTTAGTTCCACTTGGCGACCGACCAACTTATTACCGTTCAAAGTCTAAGGTCCCGCTCCAAACAGCCGAGTCACCCCACTGGTAATTGACATCCTAAAAATGATTCATTATCACCCTTTAAGAGGAATTAGCTAAACACTTTAAACATGAAACATAACAAATATAAATTTAATCAAGGCTCGACTATATGAGTATGTTAGCCTCTTGAGCAATTGTGATTAACTTTTCTTTTAAATTATATATCTTTCTTAGATGACCACATGACGAGTTGTGTGGTCTCTTGTGGTCCAATCCTGTCGGTGCTCGGTTTTCCTCTTGGCTGAACGTCTGTTCAGCATTCTGATCCGGAACTAATCTTGGAAGGAGAGGTCACCAGTACATCGCTTCCCTGAGGGATATTCAGCATCCTCTCCCTAACTAATTTTCTTTTGGGATAATTTCGTTGTGTAGTTCTCCACCATCATCTTGACATGATGGGCAAGGCCTCCCAGAACTCAAGCTTATGAGTCCTTTGGCCGTACGTCCTGTAGTGGTTCTGAATCTGTGGAATAATATTAGCAAATCTCGCAGCGCAGTAGTGAAAAATGTCATTTGCACTGTATTTTTATACTTAGGGCATGTCTCTTTGAAAGGTTCAAGCCTAATGCCCAATTCATCATTTATTTATTTTCCATATGGACCCCAAACCAAAACAAAACCAAAAGAAAAGAAAATCAAATCAAAGAAATCATAAAATAAACATAAACCAAAACAAAACAACTAGCCAGTTGGTATAACCCTTGCTTTTAGGAACCAGAATAGTCATCAAGCTGCTGTGCAGCCCTAATGAAAAATCCAGTACCATCACCTTATTTTGCTGTGAAAAAACTTCAAATCATTTAGGGAACACATCAACACAGAGACAACATCAACATCAACACAGTTGGTATAATCCTTGTTTTTAGGACAATACGAGAATTCTCACCAAGTTGCTGTCCAGCATTCATGAGAACTTCTGTATTGTCCACTTATTCTGCTGTGGAAAAATCGTCAGACAGTTTTGGGATCATGACAACACACAAACAACACTCAACACCAGACACCACAGGTTAGAACAACAAATGACAGACAACAGATGACAAACATATATCGCATTTCTGGGTTTGCTCAAGCAAACCTCATGTTTTCATTGGGGCCTAAGTATACAAACAGTGGTCTTCATATTCTGAGTCTGATTCCATGTCTTCCTCTTCCAGGTCAGGGAAGTCGTCCAGAGCAATTGTCTCACCTGTTTGCTGAATCAACTGATACGAGGGCAGTGCCGGTAACTTATTATCAATAACCGTAGTGATGCATTTTACACAGAGCTGTCGAATACACGGTATGCAGCAGCAACCACACAAGGTAAACATAGTCACCGATGCCAGTAGTGCGATGAATACATACTGTAGAGGCTAAGAATACTCTTGAAGCCCCTGAGGCGTTGCTTGACTTGACACCAATCAGATGCGCTTGCTCTGCCGGTGGAATCACTTGTATGCACTAATAAACGACTTGACGTCTTCTTTTCTTTGCTTAATTTATTGTGGCTCACCGCAATATTGTATCCAGTACTAGTACATCCACAATAATCATCCATTACTTTTGTCGACTAAACGCATATTAAACACGACTGAAGTCTATCATGCACAAGCAGAGTGCAGCGGTCAAAACTGTATGTGTTCCCCTCCGTCGTGCAACACCTGTCACCTGAACAAAGGTTCCCCCATATATTGGTGTGAACCCAATTACATCACGGTGCCACCCAGTGGACAATAATGGTATGATATGGAACAAAGGAAAACTGGCTCTTACACCCCGGCCCCTAATTGCAATGGTTGACATACAAACATGACAATTCACGAACAAACAATTAGAAGAGCCAGTGAAAGAAACAAACAATGGACACATAATATTAGCACGAAGTACACATTACCCCAGTTGACACTTAATTGCTTGCCCTGTCAGACTTACTAACCTGAGGCTTCGTGCAGCAGACAGAGCTTGGCAACAGATCTTTCAATTTTACTATTCTTTGTCTGGAGGCGTACTGAGCGGACAAGTCCCCTTTTGTCAGGGTATGTTTCCAAGACTCTTGCAAGTGGCCATGAGCCACGTGGAGCAGTGGGATCCATAATGATGACAATATCTCCTTGTTTAAGATTTTCCTTGCGGTCGTTCCATTTCTGCCTCTCCTGAAGCATTGGAAGGTATTCACGTATCCATCGTTTCCAGAACAGGTCCGAGATGTATTGAATTTGTCGCCATCTCCTCTTGATGTACAAGTCATGTTCCTCAAATAGCCCTGGTGGTAAAGATGTCTTTCCTTTCATTAAGAGGATGTGATTTGGAGTCAGAGGTTCAAAATCGTGTGGGTCATCAGACAGCTTGGTGATGGGCCGGTCATTCAATATGGCCTCCGCTTCACACATGACTGTGTGGAGTCCGTCATCGTCCAGCCTCTGCTGCTGAAGAACTGACTTGAGAATCCTCCTCACCATGCGTATCACACGCTCCCAGACACCGCCGAAGTGCGATGCTGCTGGAGGATTGAAGCTCCACTTGATCCCTTTTTGTCGCATTGCTCCCTCGATTTGTGTCTGGTTGAGCGATGAGAGTGCCTCTGTGAGCTCTCTCTCTGCCCCTATGAAATTGGTGCCATAATCGGACTGGATATGGACAACCTGTCCTCTTCGGCAGATGAAACGGCGTAGCGCGTTAATACACGCATCGGTATCCAAGGAGCTTGCAACTTCTAAATGGACCGCTCTACTGGACAGACAGGTGAGTATTACGCCGTAGCGTTTGACTGTACCACGACCTTTCCTCACCTCTATCGGTCCAAAGTAGTCAAGGCCCACATTTGTGAAGGGTGGATGGTCTGGGAGAATCCTTTCCTTTGGCAAGTCTGCCATCTTCTGCCCCATCATCCGAGCATGGTATCTCCTGCAGATACAGCATTCGGCCACAATTCTCCTCACTGCAGAGTTGGCACCTGTGACCCAGTATTTTCTTCTCAACGTGGACAGCATGTGATTTCGACCACTATGGCCAAGCCGCTGATGGAGGTCACGCAATAGAAGAGTTGCCACATGTTGATCCTTTGCCAGAATGAGTGGGTGTTTTGCTTCCTCTGGCAGCGAACTTCTGGTGAGTCGCCCTCCAACTCTTATGAGCCCGTCCTCCAGTCGTGGGTCCAGCTTGTAGAGCACACTCTGTTTGCTGACTGTCTTCCCTGCAGATAAGGCATCCATTTCTTCGTCAAACCTTTGACGCTGACAGAAGCGAATTATAGCAGACTCAGACTCGGACAGATTTTCGACAGTCAACCTTCCTTTGAGCTCTGTAGAATTCTGTGTGCTGCTGGCAGCATCTGGTTCCTTCCTTCTGCGAGCCCTACACAGAAGTAGCTTCCTCAGTCTCAGAAGCCAGGCTACTGCTGCTTTCAGATTCCTCCAGTCTGAGAAATAGGAGATAAGATAGCTGGTGCTGTCAGAAGTTGTATTTACATTGACTGCATTCACTACAGCTTCCTTCTTGACCTCTGGGTCGTCCGGCCTCATCACAGTGTCCACCACATCACATGGCCAGTCCTGTTCTGGATGACGCAGCAGACCTGGACCCTGTATCCACCTGTTGTGCTCGATGAACGGCCGGACCCTCATCCCTCTCGATGCCTCGTCAGCGGGGTTGTCCTTAGTGCAGATGTAACGCCATTGGGAAGGTGTGGTCGACTCCCTTATGGTTGTGACCCTGTTCGCCACAAAGCGCCTGTCCTCGTTTCTGATGTACTTGAGCACTGACGTGCTATCTGTCCAAAAAACTGAGTCTTGTAATGGGATCTGGAGCTCAGCTTTCAGCACCAGGTCGACCCGAACAGCAAGGACTGCAGCAGTCAACTCTAAGCGAGGAATGGTGACAGCCTTTAATGGGGTTACTCTGGCTTTACCCATCAGAAATGCAACATGAATGTCATTTTGGTTGTTCTGCATTCTGAGGTAAGTGACTGCACCGTACCCTGACTCGCTCGCGTCTGAGAAGTGATGCAGCTGAGCTTGGACAATATCCCCAAATCCTTTAGGCTTGATGCATCTGCTGACGTGGAACTCAGACAGCATATCCAGCTCCTCCAGCCACTTTGTCCACTGATGCAGAAGATCTTGAGGTATGGTGTCATCCCATCCAATATTTTTCCGGCATAGCTCTTGCAGCATAGATTTCGCGGGCAACATGATTGGTGCAAGGAGGCCCAGGGGATCATAAACTGAGCTGGAGACAGACAGCATTCCTCTTCTTGTGCATGACCTTTGATGCACGTCCAGCTTGAATGTAAAAGTGTCCTCTTTGACACACCACCTCAGGCCAAGAGCTCTCTCTACAGGAAGTTCATCCCGGTCCATGTCGAGTTCCTTCAGGTCCTTAGCTTGCTGGTCCTCAGAGAGAGCTTGCAGGATGGTGCGGCTGTTGCTGGTCCATTTGGTCAGAGTAAATCCCCCCCTTTGACAGAGCGTGGTCAGATGCTTCACCATTGACAGAGCCTCTTCCTCAGACTCCACACTTTTCAGGCAGTCGTCAACATAAAAGTTCTCCTTCACTGTTGACACCACCTCTTCTGGGAAGTCAGCTTGACTGTCATTAGCAGTTTTACTCAGAGCAAAGATGGCGCAGCTCGGAGAGGAGACAGCACCGAACGGATGCACAGTCATGCGAAACACTGCCACATCTGTGGTAAGATCTTCTTCAGGCCACCACAGGAAGCGCAGGCAATCGCTGTCCTCCAGTGGGACTCTAACTTGATGGTACATTGCCTGCACATCTCCCATGATAGCTACAGGATGCTGTCTGAACCTCAGAAGCACTCCAAGCAATGTGCTATTGAGGTTGGGGCCTTGCAAGAGCTGCTGATTCAGTGAGGTTCCCTGGAATGTTGCAGCACAGTCAAACACGACTCGCAGAGTCCTTTTCCTAGGATGACGAACGCTGTGATGAGGAATGTACCAGACCCTGCCGCTGCTGCCACTCAGTTGCTTGGTAGGTACCTCCTCTGCATAGCCTCGGTTCACCATCTCAGAAATGTTGGCACAGTACTCTTCAAAGAGCTGCTTGTTTTTCAGGAACTTCCTTTTTAGGCCCGTTATCCTTTGTTTTGCCACAGTATAGTTATCGGGCAGACACACATCTCCTTTGAAGGGCAATTTTAACTGGTAGTGGTTGTCTTGGAGAACTGCTGACCTTTCCGCAATCTCCATGAACTTCCTATCCTCTCTTGACCACCCCATTTCTTCTGTAGCCCTCTCATTGAAGTCATGGTGGTACTGATTGGCCAGCATTTCCTCTAGCCTTTGCACAGAAATCCTATTGACCGATGCAAATGTACGGTCAACACCAAGACTGCAGTCCTCATGCACTGGACCATTGACAACCCATCCTAATGCCGTTTTTATAGCATAAGGGCCATTCCCACAGCTGTTTATGACTTCCCATGGCTCCAGTATCTTGGGTGCGTTGCTGCCAATCAGCAAGTCGACGCCAGCCTCTATCTTGGGAACATCAACTCTTGCCAGGTATGGCCACTGCACCAAGTCTCTGGTAGTTACAATGTGGTCAGGGCTTACAGGCATTTTCCTCTGTGTCAGAGTCTCTGGTAGTTCATAGAACACGTCGCCATTAATGCTAGACACCTCCAAGCCAACAAGTGAGTATGACGGCACCACTCGGTCTTGCCCCATTGTTTGAAGTAGAAACTGTGTTCTTTTTCCATTGACGTGAAGCTTTCGCATGAGCTGCTCCGAACAAAAGGTGGCTGAACTGCCCGGGTCTAAGAATGCGTATGTCTGGATTACTTTGTCACCTTTAGCAGATTTGACCTGCACTGGGAGGATGGACAACAGACAGCGATCCCTTCCAGCCCCTGTATGTCCACATGTCTCTGCAGATGGACGTGACCCTGTAGGCCCATCAGGTGCTGTGGATGAACTGGCCTGGACCTGTGCTGTGTGTTTGCTGGTTATTGCATCAACATGAAGAACAGTGGGGTGTGTTTGACTGCATGTCTTACAGGTTAAGCGCTACTCACAACTTCGGCTCATGTGCCCAGGACGCAGGCTGCCAAAGCACAAGTTGTTCTGCTTTAAAAAGTCTATTTTGTCCTTGTGCTCCATACGCTTCAGCTGCTCACAGCAGCCTAGAGAATGACTTTGAGCGCAACATGCACAAGTTGAGGCTGTGGCATAGCTACGCCATAATGAAGTGTTCCTCAGGCCCCTGGCCTGTTCGGACTCGACAGGTGTGATGGTTGTAGCGAAACTATTTCCTTTGGTCCTTCCCAGATAGCATGCGGATGTGGGCCACTTGAGGCAACGATCCGGCACTGTAGGCATTCTTCTGGCCCGGACAAAACAGATGTGAGCCTAAAGTGGCCCATGTAGTAAATGCTACATTTGGGCCAAATATTACAAAACGGATACGGCCCAGCTTTGGCTGATATATGGCAAGTTAGCAACGACTAATCCGGGTGTGAGCCTAAAGTGGCCCACAAATGAAGAAACATACTTGGCCCACCTTTGTTGAAACATATTTGGGCCAGTTTTGGCCGAAATACGGCAAGTGAGCATCAAGTAATCCGGATGTGAGCCTAAAGTGGCCCACATATAAAGAAACACACTTGGCCCACCTTTGTTGAAACATGGCCAGTTTTGGCCAAAATATGGCAAATAAGCAAAGAGTAATCCGGATGTGAGCCTAAAGTGGCCCACATATAAACATGGCCCACCTTTGTTGAAACTATGGGTAAAAGTGGGTTTACTGTGAGCTGGGCAAACCCACTCTTATTCCACAAAAAAAACTGCAAGTTTTACCTGAAGAGAAGTTAGACTGTTGTTTTTTTTTCACTACCACGCCCCCTTGGTGTGATTTGTTCCAAATTTGCGGGGGCGTTTGGAACACAACCGTTAACATTTGAATCGGTCAACGCCACTCTGATTGGCTGAGGCAGCACTTCATCGTGACCCAGCTACCTTGCAGAAGAAACTGGCCGCATTCAGCCTACTGGGATCCACAGAAAAGTTGAAGGTAAGTTCGGCTCAGCTTATTTAATTTTATGTGTGACATGTGTTAGCTTTGTTTCTCTTAAACTATACAAACCTGCTGTGTCTACAAGCGGCATTGTACCTCTTCAGATAGGGTGGGCTGAAATTGGCTATAGTTGAAATGTAATTACTTTTCAAAACGACCATAGTGCTGTAAGCTTGATGCTGCGAACAAAATACAGCCACGACGAGTGAGGTTGATGCCATTTTCAAAAAGAAACACTGCTTGTTCTATGTTCATTAGTATGAGTCTGAAGTTGTTCCCAGACCGCTGGGACTGGAGGGTTTGCTTTCTTTTGTTTTTGCGACCGAGGACTTTCGTTGTGTTAGCTTAGCATGCTATGTTATCGATGCACGTGTACGGGAACTTTTTTTCTGTTCGGTTATGATTAAGCAATATCGAAACCTTATCAAAAAACAATCCGATTGAACTGTAACTGTACAGAGATGTTGAGGACTGTTCTAAAGTAAAGGGTGTATGGTTTGTACATCTGTGGGTAACAAAACTCCTCTTGCACAGCAAAAATGAAGCTCAGTTGGGACACCTCGGGTGAAAAATAAAGAAACCACAGTACACTGATTTCACTTACTGAAATTGATTATTTAGTCTAAACATTTTCTCTAAAACTGTGGTACTAATACTGCCTTTTTTTCCCCCCCTGAGATTACTACTTTGAGTGTCATCGGTGGGGTTCACATTAAAGATGCGGTCTGGAGAATCATGAGATACTGCTGGCCAAGCAGCTCAACTGGCGGGGCGTAAATGGAAAAACGGCTTTCCACAGCCTCCAAATAAAAGATGTCATTACTGGTAAGTGTTAATTGTGTTATATTTCATTGTGATGCGTTTTATGACTGGGTTAGGGTTTTCCTTTTCTTTCATGATTCTGAGTAGTTGCTAGGGGTGCTGAAATTAATCATAATCGCTTTATCAATATGTGGATGATTATGCATCAGTGTGGTAGCAGACAATATTCTATTCTGTTGCAATATAATGGCATTGATTGTTGATTAATCAATCAGTTCATCAGGTGAAGGGCAGTTTTCCTCCAATTTTAGTAATGGGCTGGTCATGGGCATGGCTAAACTGTTTTCAAACTACATTCATCATTGCTGCCCAGCTATGGGCAGGATATAGCATGCCATGCATTTCTCACCATTGTGTGTAATCTATCAAAAACTTTACTGTTTTCTCAATTTTTAGGAACGGTCAGAAACAACCAACTAACGGCCACTGCCACTGATCAGGAGGTGGAGGCCTACATAAAAAGGTGGCTTCATCTCACCGGAGACCGGGATGGTGGGAGGAGAGAAGGCGTTCCTCACAGCACGCACGTAAGTCGGCTACGATACCTATTTTGCAATATGTGATGCTGTTCGACAGCAGAAATCAAGATGAAGCTGCCAGCATGTGTGCGGGGTGTATGCAGCTCCTGAGTTTAATTTCAATATCTTCCAAAATATCAAAAGCAAAAAAATCACCTTTAACATAAACATGAGTTATTACTGTAACTTAAATGTTAAGGTTAAATGTGAAGTTTGTCTGAGTGTTTGAAGCTGCTTTACTCCAGTTCACATTGCCTGTTACCCAACTTTCATTGTCTGAACAGAATGAGGTTGAGCAAGCAGATATTGGGTTTAGCTTCAGATTAATTGTAATTAAAAACAGACTAGGTTTTGAAGTTTTGTAAGGCATCAACACAATATTATAACCTTATATCATTTCACACAGCCTTTTTTGTTTATCCTGATGAGGTTTTGTGTTTTGCACTTCACTGCCACCATATACTGAATATACTTTACTGAATCAACTAAATTTGTTCTTTTGTGTATTTCTTAAAGGGACGGAGGACGGATTTGGATTTTTGTAGGTCGCCAACTCTTTTTTCTTTTTTTTTTTTGCCATTATGTTTTAAAATAAAATAAAAATCACACCCACTTCTTGTGTTTGGTCATTTCTTCAGTTTCCTCATCTTGGACCCCAAGATGAGTCCCACTGCATGCCACCATTCAAACGGTATCTGGGGTTACCATAATGGCATGTAGCCACAAATTGAGACCATTCTGTGTTTTCATATTTGACATACCATTTTATCATGGTTGTGACTCCCCAAGTGTGCAGGTTAGTCAAGGTTATAGTGTGTAAACCAGTTCTGGCCAGAATTAAAGTGTACAGTGGCCCACATCCGGTTGAGTGCTGGTTTATTTTGGCTGACATCTGGCATTGTGATGGCTTGGTTGTGGCCCACTTCTGGCAAACGTGAGCGGACCGCCCAAGTGCCATCATTCCATGCTGTATGTGGGCCGGATGAACATGTCAGGTGTGGGCCGAATACGGGCCAAAAGAGTTTTGTACAGTGGCCCACATCCGGTTGAGTGCTGGTTCATTTGGGCTGATTTTGGCTGACATCTGGCATTGTGATGGCTTGGTTGTGGCCCACTTCTGGCAAACGTGAGCGGACCGCCCAAGTGCCATCATTCCATGCCATATGTGGGCCGGATGAACATGTCAGGTGTGGGCCGGATACGGGCCAAAAGAGTTTTGCTATCTGGGTTTGCTCTGTGTAGGGCTTTGGCCTACTAGCAATTCTTCCTCCATTCAGTCCAGGTGGTGGGTTATTAATGTTGCCATACAACGGGTCAGACAAGATGCTAACGTGTCTTTCAATTACTTTGACCAGGTCGTTAAATAGAGCCCTGTTGCCTGTTGCTTCCAATGCGTCATGTGCAACGGTCCTCCAACGCTCTCTGAGCTTCAACGGCAGTTTGCTGACAATTGCTCGAATGTTACTTGGCATTTCCAACTCTTGCATGTAGTCCAGTTCTGTCATGACATTGCAGCACCCTCTCAGAAAGAGAGAGTAGGCCTTTAGTGCAGAGACATCATCATGCTGTATTGGAGCCCACGACAAGGCCTTCTCAATGTATGCTGTGGCGATTTTGTACTTGTTGCCAAAGTGTTCCTGTAGCAGATGGTTTGCCGTTGCATAGCCTTGGTCAGGCATCATGTGCAGACAACTACGAACAAGCTCCCTCGGCTGCCCCCTAGTGAACTGTTCCAAATAGTACAAGCAGTCGCTTTGGCTTGCCTTTTCCTCCACTCCTTGCTTGAATGCGCGTATAAATGAAATGTACTGAAGTGGATCTCCATCAAACAGAGGGATGTCCCTTGCTGGCAGCGATGATAGCTGTTGTTGTTTGACCAGTGCAGATGTTATTTCATTTTGCCTTTGCATTACTGAGACGAGGTCAGGTGTTAGCAGGTTAGTGACTTTTGTGGATTGTAGTCCTTTGTCCAGGGTAGGTAGAGTCTGCATGTCGAGGTTGGGGCGTTGCTTTGGCCTAACTGTGGGCTGAGCTCCACAGTGCATGCATTTCCTTCCGGATGGATACATAAATTCGTCTGCCATTGGGTTTAACCTTTGTGGTGGTTTCCTCGTGTTTTCCTCCAAGTAGGAATTCATTGCATTGGATGCTTTAGCACAGCTTTGATTGTCAGAGGCCTGGAGAACTGCAAGCTTAGCAGTGGATTCAGCAAGCAAGGTTTCCAATTCCTGTTGCTCCTTTTTCCTCCTTATCTGCTGTTCTTGCTCTTCGAGGGCGTGCTTATCCTTTAAAGCACCCAGACGAGCGAGCAGTGCTGCCTTTTCCACCTTTGCCTTGGTCGTAGAGGAAGCAGTGCTAAGTTTTCCACTATTACCACTTTTCCCTGACCGTCTGCTGGCTACATTTGAAATTCTATCATCAGGATGGACATCATCAATACCAGTGGCAGCATCAAATGTTACACTTTCATCACACTTTGACACCCATAATTGCACTTTAGAAATAAAATCATTATTACCAATCATTTTGGCTTTAAACCACACATCATGTTTGTCCTTTTCTTCAATTGGCAACATGCTCATTACAGATGCATGAATACCCTTTGCTTCATCAAATTTTTTCAACAAATCATTAAAAACACATTCAACCTGGTTTTTGTCATTTTTTTCCATAAAACATTGCAACGCATCCCTCAACCTAGAAGCCTTATTCAAAACATTTCGTCTGTCATTTTCTAAATGTTCAAGTTTTTCAGCAAGCGCTTTAGCAGTTAATTTGGTCACTCTTTTTTGTTTGCCACCTTGAGCATCGACCTTTTCAATGTCCGATTTGGAAGACGGCTCCGTGGGCCTGTCTACCACGTTACCCTCTTGCATATTAATCCGAGTGGTTATCGCAGTTTCAAAAGGTTCACTACGAAGTTCGCACTGAAGACAACAAGTTCAAAGACGTGGAACGAATCCGCGACAATGTGTCGGCGTTACTGCCCAGCCCGATTGTCACCAATGCATTGGATTTTTACCCCACAATGTGTGCACACAAACTGAATGGCCATTCATTCGTAGGTAGCGCTACACATACCTCTCGTCGGGCGCCTTCACTTTCATCCTCCGCTAGTTGATACTGTTGCGATGCTGAAGCGAGGTCCTCGCCGCCGGCTCCGTAATCGAGTCAGGTCTTCCTGTAGCTCCCGTCCAATCGCACGATGAACAGCTAAATCCACTTTGGTACATATTGTTCCGTCTCGATGGTGCGAGATGCAGTTTTGACTTTAGTTGTAGAGGCTAAGAATACTCTTGAAGCCCCTGAGGCGTTGCTTGACTTGACACCAATCAGACGCGCTTGCTCTGCCGGTGGAATCACTTGTATGCACTAATAAATGACTTGACGTCTTCTTTTCTTTGCTTAATTTATTGTGGCTCACCGCAATATTGTATCCAGTAGTGATGTGGCGAATGAAGCGAGGCCTCGGAGCATGTGTCGAGCAAAAAGGGGCGAGCCAGATGAAGCGTTGTTTCGAGGCTTGTATCGTTTCCGTAAAAATCACGTGACTGATGACAAACAAGGCCTCGGATTCAGTGTACACGTCACTGATTCATTTTGAGCGTCACTACCGCATAAAAAGGGTTTGAACCTCGCGGTTCTTTGTGGGTTTTGAGTTGGCGTTTGGTATCGGTGAGAGGTAGAGTGTCCGTTAGTTGTATCAGAGTTAGTGGTTAAGTTCAGTTATTATATCAGTCATTATATCATCTATTGTTATTATTATACTGCATTAGAATATATCGTAATTAGATGAATAGTGTTAGAATAGTTATATAGGATAGGACATAGTAGGATATATATATATATATATATATATATATATATATATATATATATAAAATACATACTTATAATTATATATTATAATACTTAATTATTATATATATTATTAATATAGTGTGTAGGCTACCTGTAGGCTAGATAGGTTTCTGCCTGTCACCATGGAGCCACCCAGAAAAAGGAGGACTTCTCCTATCTGGGAACATTTTGAATTGGTTGCTCAAAACAAGGTTGGTCATAATTGTATTTCAGTTTCAAAGTCATTATAATCTCCTCCATAACCTATGTATAATAACATATATATCATCTTTCCCTTTGTCTTTAATTGTCATAATGAAGGTAAAGTGCTTGCTGTGCCACAAAGAGCTCAGTTATAGCAACAACACGTCCTCCATGATCAGGCATTACAGAGCTATCCATGAGAATGCCCAGTCTGCTGGCAGTGGTCCAGACACCAGTCTAAGTAATAGACACTCTTTAATTATTTATATCATGTGGTTGACTCCTATAGACCTAGTACCCCCTTTACATTTTGTTTTAGATTGCAGAAAGACAATGGTGGATGAGGCTCTTGTAAACATGATCATCAAAGACTCCCAACCATTTTCCGTTGTGGAAGATGTGGGTTTTAAGGAGCTCATTCATATACTGGACCCCACATACATTCTACCAACCAGACAGGTGTGCATGGTATAGAGAGTACATTTTATTTGCTATGTGTACATCAATTGAATATAAGCTAACTATACATATTTGTTTACAGACTTTAAAGGGCATGGTGGACAAACGCTATGAGGAAGCTAAGGAGAAGGCCAAGAAGAAACTCCAACAAGTTGTGTCCGTTAGCCTAACATCTGACATGTGGACGTCAATGAATATGGTGGCCTACCTTGCCGTGACGTGCCATTTTATTGATGAAGAGGACAAGCTTGGGACCATTCTACTTGGTGTAGAGCATTTTCCCAGCACCCATACTGCTGAAAACCTGGCTTTGGCACACAGAAAGTTCATGGAAGAGTGGGGCATTCAGGAAAAAGCAAAGTGCCTAGTTACAGATGCTGCTGCCAACATGATTGCTTGTGTAAATATGTTGAATGTCAGACATGCACTTTGCATTGCACATTCACTCAATTTAATTGTAAAAAAGTCTTTTGATGAAGTACCAGGTCTGGCTGAGTTGCGAACAAAATGTCGCAAGATGGTGACATATTTCAAAAGTAGCACCACTGCAAAAGAAATGCTAACTCAAGTTCAGAAGCAGATGGGAAGACCTGTTCTAAAGATGATTATAGAAGTGGACACAAGATGGAACAGCACATTGAACATGCTGCAGCGCCTTTATGAAGTTAGAGAACCAGTTGGAGCAGCTCTGGCCTCTTTAAGGACCGAAATATCCCCACCAACATCATTGGAGTATGCCACAATTAAAGAGGCCATTCAGGTTCTAGCTCCATTTCAGCAGGCTACAGTAGAACTCTCAGGGGAAAAATGGGTGAGTGCATCAAAAGTAATCCCATTGCTCAAGATGCTCAGTCACAATACCCAGACCAAGACTGAAAGCCTAACCACGAACATGGCAAGGCAACTAGGTGCCAATCTGGTACGCCGGGTCAGAGACAGATCTTTGAAAGCAGAGGCAATAACGGTTATAACCATGCCCACTCTCCTGGACCCAAGATTCAAAAAGCTTGGATTTTTGAGCGCCTTAAAATTGGACGAAGCCATATCTCGGCTTAAAGGAAACTGTGCTGAAATCATTAGGCATACTCAAGCCTCAACCCCTGTTCAGCAACCAAATATTTTGCAATCGCACCAGTCTACTGATGATGGTAAGTGTAAATTCAGTAGTAGTATTATATATATATATATATATATATAAAACAGTAATATTATGTAATCTCAATTATTAATAGTTTTTCCCCCGTTTACTATAGGTGACCTTTGGCATCTGCTGGATAGCACTGTGGGACAGAGCAGGCAAAGCTCAAACGCGACAGCAGATGCAACATTTGAAGTCGACCGCTATTTAGCCGAGATCAATTTGGAGAGACATGAGGATCCACTCGTATATTGGAGCAAACAAAAGCTCCAGTTTCCACGTTTGTACCAGCTGGCACTGACATTTTTATGCACTCCGGCATCCTCAGTGCCATGTGAAAGGGTATTTTCAAAAGCTGGTGAGATTGTGTCAAAAAAAAGGAATCGTTTAAACCCAAATACTGTTAAAAAGCTTCTTTTTTTAAATAAAAACCAATAACTTATATTTGTCTTGTTGCCCATACTGCTCTGTTGCAGTTTATTCCTGACTCCCAGTTCCATAAGCATTTTCATACTCCCAGTTCCATAAGCACTGTAGTCAGTGATCATCATTGATATATTTTATTTAAATGATCAACACCATAGGACTCAATAATACTTCCATATATGCAGTTTTCACACATTTATTTTCATTGAGACACAGTGACAACAATTGTTTATTTTATATTGCAGGATGCTCTAACTCAGGGTTAATTTAGTCTGTCATATATTCCTTTTGCACAGCAGGTGTCACTAGAGAGACCGTTTCAGTGAGGCTTCGGGTAATGAACCTTTTGGCGAACCTTTGGGCTGGAAAGCCTCATTGGTTCACAAAGCCTCATTTTGCCATCACTAGTATCCAGTACTAGTACATCCACAATAATCATCCATTACTTTTGTCGACTAAACGCATATTAAACACGACTGAAGTCTATCATGCACAAGCAGAGTGCAGCGGTCAAAACTGTATGTGTTCCCCTCCGTCGTGCAACACCTGTCACCTGAACAAAGGTTCCCCCATATATTGATGTGAACCCAATTACATCACGGTGCCACCCAGTGGACAATAATGGTATGATATGGAACAAAGGAAAACTGGCTCTTACACATACGTTAACATTGTTTTCCATTTACCGAAAGTTTTGTCTAACCAGTTGGATAGTGGGCTTTCTTGACCTGAGTGTCTTGCCAGCTCTACAGACATAGTTTGGAGGCCAACAAGGGCTCAAGTTACGGAGCCATCTGGAGCTGTGTTGTTTGGAATAAAAACACAGCACTCATGGTAGAACATAGCGCAAACACCTCCTTTTTCAGCTAGAAGGAAATCAAGGGCCATTCTATTTTGATAGGTCATCAGTGACGTAGCAGCTAACTGTTCATGTAGGCCTGCTATTGCCTCTCTGGTCATGTTATTGAGCCTTTGAACATTAAAGTGAATGTAATTAATCCTGTCCACATTCTTGTTAATTGTAACCCACCAAAATAGGGATGATTCGAATCCTGCTGCAATTTGATTTACAAGTTTATATTCATCCGGTACTCCTCTGGGGACCCCAATAGCATCTATGTAAGTGGGAGAATTTTGATAAATGCTAAATGTCTCTCTCTTGCGTCTACTTACGCTGCGGGTGTCACGAGTGGACAGCCATGAGGTGACTTCAGATGCTGTTACTTTGATGATGGTTATTGGTGTCACTAATGATATTATAGTACATGTTCCTGACCAGTTGGGAGGGAGTGTATTTCTCAAACGAGTTTTACCACAATACCAGTATACATCTGCGCGGGCCTGTCTAAATTTGGTAGCATTAATCCACGTTGAAACATTAATCGTAGTGGCACACCAGTCCTTTGGGATGTGTCCTACTCTGTATCCATATTTACTAAACCTAGTCAGACAGGTGTGGTTTGTTTTTACAGGTGTGAAAATCGGTGGGACCGCCCAGGTTGGAGCTAATGGATGTGGGGTCTCCAGATGTTTGCATGCTACATCAGGATTCTCAGTCATATGCAACTGCATCATGCAAAAAGTTTCATTCCGAGAGAATACTGATGGTACCGTTAGTAGAGCTGGCCTGGGGGGAGAACACACAATACAATCTTGTTTCATAGCTAATTTGGCTGCACTTTTTACCCAGTCTAGCCAGAAATTTCCCTGGTACAAACCTGTGTCTATTTCTGGGCTTGCTGCTACGGTATTATTGTCTATTAGTTGGGATTGTGTAGTCACATTTATCTGAAAGTATCCTAAAGGATCAGATCCACTTACATATGCCTCTAGACCATACATTCCAGAGTCTGATTTTTGGGGGTTCTTTAATTTAACTATTAATGGATTACAAGATCCCTTCTCACAAGAATGTCCAGATGTACCTTTAAATAAGTATAATCGTGTTTTCAGTGGGTTTGGTCCTGTGATTGCTTTAGTAGGATAATATCCCCAGTCATTCGGGCCGGTATTAGCTGTAACGTAATTCCAGGAGGAACACCTGGAGGGGTACCATTTACCATTAGCATGTCCAGTGTCGTCTGGGACCACACAAATGTACTTCTCTGATCCTTTAAACCATTCATCGTTAGATCCACATTTTATGATTGAGCACATATCGAATTGTACGAGACCATCTTGTTTCTCACTAAACTGCAATTGAAATATGCTGTTCCTGTTGTCGGGAGACCTTCTAGCCACATGGTGTGGAGTAGCGAGGTGAGAGGATGTGTTAAGATTACCAGCACACCATAAGAGACATATGGAACCGAGCAGAGTTATTGCAACCGTTACTGAGGTATGACCATCTAGTCCCCAAAGTGGTGCTTTTCTTACTGGTTTCATTGTCAGTGGTGTGTTTGGTAATGTCTCAGTCACTTTCCTTTAGTCTTTGTCCGTTAATGAGGTTCTTAGGTCAGTACGAACCTCGGTCAGTGTTCTGTCGGTAGGGTCTTGAGCAAAAGTACAGTGCGTCTTGTGAATCCAATTACTCAGTTTGTCTTCTGTCAACCATACCTTTACACAATGTGATGTGGTCTCTGCTACTTTGTATGGTCCAGACCAACGTGGAGAGGACCAGTTAAGTTTGTTGACTCTCCTTAGGACCCAGTTTCCAACTTCAACTGGTGAAGTGTCTCGGTCCTGTTCCTTCGTGAGTATTTCTGCAACCTGTTGAGATATACTCATCACCGTGTTGTTCAGTTGTTTTACATATTCACACAAGTTCTCATGCTGTAATAAAACAGGAGGTGAATCTGTTGGTGCAGTTGTAAATGGACAGGGCATCTTCCTGCCTGTCAAAACCTCATGTGGGCTCACATTCATGGTGGCATTTGGAGTAGATCTCATGTTAAATAGCACAATAGGGAGAGCATCAAGCCAGGTTAACTGTGTGTCCGCACAGACTTTTGCTAAGCCCTCCTTAATTGTTCTATTCGCTCTTTCCACGAGTCCCTGTGAAGCTGGGTGATACACTGCACCAAACATATGTCTAATTCCAAACATTTTTTCCACTTCTCTTAATTGTTCATTAGAGAAGTGGGTGCTATTATCAGATCTTATCACTTCTGGTACCCCAAATCTTGGAATTATTTCTCTTGTAAGCCATTTAATGACTTCTTTGCCTTGTTCAGTTTTGGTCGGTGTGGCTTCAACCCATCTAGAGAAGGGATCTACACACACGAGAAGATATCTTTTACCTTCAGTCCTTTTGGCTGCTCCCATGTCAGTAAAATCAATTACTATTTGTTTCCATGGGGCATCAGGCACTGGGAAAGTACCCAGTCCTGCTTTGAGAGAAACCTTTGGATTAAAGTGATTGCAAATTTCACATGATTGCACAAAGTATTTCGTTGTGTCCTTGAGGTGGGGATGCCACCAATGTTGTGAAATGAGCGCTGTCACTTTTGAGCTAGCACAGTGACCTCTACTGTGTGCTTCTTGACATAGCAAGTTCAGTAGTCCAGCCGGAGCTACAATTTTGCCTTCATGATTCCTCCAAAGTCCTGTGGAATCTTTTGTGGCTCCCTTTTCTTTCCATGCTTGTTTTTCAGAGGGAGCAGCTGCTCCCTGGAGCTCTCTGATGTTTTGTACACTTAGCTGTTGTTGCGATTTATCCTCTAATGTATTGTGAAACATTTGGTTAAATGCAGTGTACCCTGCTATTGCTTTTGCTGCCATGTCTGCCGCATTGTTGCCCCTTGTTATTTTACCCTCCCCTTTTTGATGTCCTCTGCACTTGACTATAGCAACTTGTTTTGGTTCAAGTAAAGCATGGTATAAGTCAAGTAATTGTTTCAGGTGTTTTACAGGGGTGCCTGCTGAGGTCACAAACCCCTTTCTTCTCCAGTGACACATATCTACATGTACAGCTTGAACTGCGTAAGCTGAGTCTGTATAAATTGTCACCGTTTTGTCTTTTGCCAATAGGCATGCCTCTGTGATTGCAACCAGTTCTGCCATTTGAGCTGATGCTGGCTGTGGAATTATCTGTGCCTTTCGTGTCCGCAATCCATCGGATGCGTCTTCCACAACAGCATATGATGCTATTAAAGCTATGGTAGGTAATCCTAGAGAGCTAGCAAGAGAGCTAGCAAGATTCGAAAGTGGCCCCTCCTCTAAGCTCCACCCCCCCTCCCCATTCCGTCAGTGCTTCATCCAAAGCCGGTAGAACCGCGTGCGCGCGCGGAGGAGGGAGCCGGCAGAGGGGGGCGTAGGCAGAAAGCGCAGAGACATCTGATTGGTTTTTTGTAGGCGCTCCAATCAGAGATCAGCGCTGATCTCGGATTGGTCAGCTTTTTCTCAGTCCTGCAGCTGCCACAGAGGTCTGATTATTTTCGTCCCTTTTTCTAAATACATCTTGTATAGATTTCTCTCAGGATAGACGGACCATTTCACCCAGTATTACAAAATGTGTTTCTGAACAGGATTACCAACCATAGCTTTAATGTGCCGCCTGGTGCATGGTGGCTATGCCCATCACAATATAAAGTCATTTCAGAGTTTTGGACGGGCTCGCTGTGCAGTGTAGAGTGCAGCTGCATTTCTCCGTTTGTCTCTGCTACACAGTCATGATTTTGTGCAGTATCCATCTGTGAGGCCATATTTGTTCCCGTGTTAGAAAAATGGATATGAGGTTTGTCAAGTAGTTGTTGCAAACTGTTGACTCTGTGTGGTGACAATGTGAATGAGTTGGAGTCAAGGAATGCTTTTACTCCATGTGTAGAGTGCACTACAGTGTGATTACACATTGTGATATGGGATGTTTTCTGCACTGCCTTTCCTTTAGCCGCCACATGTCTGACACATGAAGGGTGGCCTATTTCCACATTATCCAATTTAGAGCTGCAATACATTAACACCTTCCTGTCTGCCGTGGCACTCTCCCCCTTTTGAAACAGTACAGCATTGACAAACCCGTCCTTTTCATCAACATCAAGGTGAAATGGTTCTGAGTAGTTTGGAGCATGTAATGCACAGGCTGCAGACAGGGCAGATTTCACATCCACAAACGCTTTCTCTGCTTCAACTGTCCACTGCAATGGAGATTTGTAATTTTTATAACCTGCCTGTGTTATTAGTGCTCTTAATGGTGCTACCAAACCGGAGAAATCAGGGACAAAATTTTTGCTGTACGTTACTAGCCCAAGAAATTGCATCATTGATTTCACTGTGGTTGGCTTGGAGTAACTCAAAATATCTGTTTTTTGTTCATTTGTCATGTACAAGCTGGAGGACCAGATGACACGGCCCAAGAAAGTCACCTTAGGCCTCCAAATCTGGAGCTTGGATTTTGACACTTTAAATCCACACTCAGCAAGATGACGCAAAACTGTTTCAGTTGCTGTCATAATCGATTCTCCGTCCGGAGCTGCCACCAGGATATCATCCACATACTGAAGAAGGGAGACGCCTGGTGGTAGTGTCAACGATTGTAGTTGTTGTCTTAAGACATGATTGAAGATGGAAGGTGAATCAATAAAGCGTTGTGGTAGGCGAGTGTAAGTGTATTGCTTACCCTCGAAAGTAAATGCAAACATTTTTTGTGAATCCTCATGAAGGGGCACACAGAAGAATGCATTAGCCAAGTCAATGCAAGAGAAGAAGTGCTGGTCTGGTGAAATGCCATTCAAGATAGTGTATAGATTTGGCGTGTCATAATTAGTGGGGATGATGACCTTGTTAATGGGTCTGAGGTCATGTATCATTCGATAATCAGGTTTTCCATGTTTTGGGACAGGGTTTATGGGAGTGTTCCATAAAGACATTGTCGGTGTAAGAACACCAGTGTGTAAAAATCCCCTAATTGTCTTCCCAATACCCATAATTTGTCCTGGCTTAAGTGGGTATCCAGGCTGAAAACAGTTCTATTTAGCTGTGCATATGACACCTGAAAGTATTTTATCTGCACTCTTTGCTTTTTAATTAATTAATGATTATTTTAATGGGTTTTTAATGTCTTTATTTTATTTTTTATTTTTCTTTAATGATTTTATTGCCTTCTTGTGATTTTATGTAGCTGTGAAGCACTTTGAATTGCCTTGCCTTGCCTTGCCTTGCCTTGCCTTGCCTTGCCTTGCCTTGCCTTGCCTTGCCTTGCCTTGCCTTGCCTTGCCTTGCCTTGCCTTGCCTTGCCACAATGTTGTCTTTCAAAGGAATTGATACCGGGGGGATCTTCAAAAGACCCACGTCCGTGGGTCCAGTAGACCACATTGTATCAGGAAAGCTGTCTAGCAACACTTGTGTATGTGGGTGATCAGTATTTTCTCTCCCATGGGTTCGGGACAAATAACATTTTTCTGGATGCAGTACAGTATGAGAGACATGTGCAATCATATAGTTCTGCGTAGAAGGAGAATAACGAAGATTTTTGTTCTGCGTGGGAGTCCAATCAGATGCCAGTAAACACTGTCTCACCATCGGACCCAAGTTCTTCGCTTCTCCTCCATTTGCTATCTGCAGGGTGATGTGAGGGGCAGATGTGTCCGACAAAGCATACAATGTTTCCTTTGAGGCCGGCACAGACACAGCTGCAGCCACACCCTCCTTTCCTACATAGATATCACATATCTCAACACACGGTTCCTCCCCAGTCTCCAAACATTGAAGTACAAAGCCGTCCCGCAGCGCATCATAGTTCGCATCACCATATAGCTCATAATTAAATGTGCAGTGTGGTGGATCAACTGGATCGGTGTAAAGACGCATGACAGAAATCCAAGGAAGCCAAGAGGAAAACGTGGCATGGAGTGAGGTGGAGTCAAAGTCAGGAACAAGCCCCCACCATATCTCAGCTCCGCCCTCACTGCCTCTGACAGAGGAATCCGCTGTTGTTTGTACCATTTGCCCAATTAATTGTTGTGTCTTAGCACATCGCTGTACAGAGCCATTTGGGAAGGAGATGTCTACATAATCCGGAGTCATAAACACAGATATGTTTTGTGAACACAAGATATCCCTGGCTAAAAGATTCACCGGGCAAGAGGATGAAAGAAGAAATGAATGATCAAAAGCAATAGAGTTCCACACACATGAAACAGGTGTTGACAAAGGCCACTCTTCTGTTTTTCCCGAGAAACCAATGACGGGTACGGTATTCCGTGATAGAGGAAGTGGCGTATTAAGTGAGGAATACCTGGCTCCTGTGTCGATCATACACGTGTGATCTCGGCCGTTAATCGATAATTCAACCAGCGGCTCAAGAAACAAGTCATCACAACAGAAAACACGTCACCAGCCTTTAGAAATGAAAAGATAATTCCATCCCATAGTCATAAGAGATGCTCGATTCTTTTCATGAAGTCATATTTAGTATAATTAGAAAGCAATTATGTGAGGAATGCAGGGTGAGTTTGAGCAGCCTGTGACAGGAATAGATTTAACTTTTGGGGCTTTTCTGATGGCGCCACGCACGCGTTTCCGGACCAGAGGAGACTGATCCTTCCAAGCTGTTGCTCCCAGGCTTTGGAACGATCTTCCGCTCTCTCTGCGCTCGATGGAGTCTGTTGACGCCTTCAAAAGGCAACTTAAGACCTTTTTATTTGTTCAGGTTTTTTCTTAATTTTCTTAATTTTCTTAATTTTCTTGGGCTGCTATGATTGTCACTGAGTTGCTTTGGCCTTTTTAAACTTATACTTTTATGTACTTCTTAACTGTGTTTTTCTGTTGTACCTGTAAAGCGCTTTGTGACCCTGGTCTGTGAAAGGCGCTGTACAAATAAAGATTACTTACTTACTTTTCCTTTCCTTACGTCACAATAAACATCAGCTGGACATCATGTTGAATTATAGGACTGTTTGGGTTGTCCTGCTGTGATCCTCCACAGTAAACAGGACATGATTTTAAACTCTGATTTCTACTCAACCAAAGACTGAACGTCTCCGCTTTCTTATAACTTATAGAACATGTTCAGCATCAGCAGTTACTGATGAAACCCACTGCTTATGACTTAATGAAATACGTTAAGGCAGTAGAAGAATGTTTGTTAATGTTGGTTTGGACCAAAGAAACATGGCCTGATTCTGCCAGAGATCATAGTTTTTACCTCTGGGTAAGACCTCCTCGGCTTCTGAGGGTATATTTAACATTTGTGCAAAGTCTCCAGGGTCTGTTTCCTCTTCCCTGCCACATTTGACCGCTTTACTAACTGTAGTTTCACATCATCCTCTGCATCCTGAAGTGTTCTCAGTCTCTCCTTGACCTCTTGATATTTATTTATAAGGAAAAACCTGTAGTTACTGCTTTGTTGCACTGTAGCACCACCTACTGGTGAAAGCACCGACCGGCTCATGTGTGGATGCACAACCCAGATTGGTTGGCAGTGACCTGACATCTGCCAAAACTGATATAACATCTGTAGTTTTCTTTGATTTAAACATCAAAATGATAAAATAAAAGAGATGAAATGTAACATTGTGGTTGAAATCTGTAGAAAATTAAAGAGAAACTGAAGCAGCAAAGTCTTGATAAGGATAGTTCTCAAGCTTACCTTTTTGTTCTTATCCAGGCACGTCACCAGACACTTTTTACCCTGTAAAAATTCCCAAATACATCCTTCAGAATACACTACGACTGATGTGCCAAGGAAGAATAACAGAGGCACGATTTTAATTATTTCAACCACGTAACCTCCTTTAGCCGTCATCGTGGTCATCAGAGGTGGGTAGAGCAGCCAAAAATTGTACTCAAGTAAAAGTACTGTTACTTCAGAATAATATGACTCACGTAAAAGTAAAAAGTAGTCATCCAAATATTTACTTGAGTAAGAGTAAAAAAAGTGCTTGGTGAAAAAACTACTCAAGTACTGAGTAAATGTTGAGTAACTGATCTGATTTATTTGTTAACACAAGCATTCAATCAGACAGACAAAAATACTAAATAATCATCTTTAGGCAAATTAGAGTTCATCCAATTGATAAAATAAATTAAAATGAATGAATTAATTACAAAATAGCTTAAATTAAAATAATCCAGGTAAATTCAAGAACTTCAATAAAAAACAAAAGAGACTTAGGAAATGTTTAAAACATATGTAACCCATATGTAACCTAAAAAACAAACATTCACCTATCCATGGGGGCAGGGGCGTATCTAGCCATTTTGGGGCCCTAGGCAAAATATAGACATGGGGCCCTCATTTTTTAAATACACACATAAAACAAATTACCATCCCAATACCCTTCTTGAGATTAAAGAATCGCAATAAACCAATACTGCACTGCCACTAACAATGGTATCAACTCTCCACAGTAAAATCAGTTTTAGATTCAATTCAATTCAATTCAAATTCAAAAATACTTTATTTATCCCAGAGGGAAATTAAATTTCCTGTTTTAAGATTTCTCCAGCATTTGCCAAAATTATATGTTTATTATTCAGATCAAACGAGAGAGAGAGAGCGATTAGAATTTCCATGACACAAGTAAGTTACATGTGAAAATCAAATAATGTTTTCACTGCCAGAGATACAAAATTATATTATGCTTAACAGAAATAAAATACAAAATGGACATGAGTAAAACCACCATTTACATTTACCAATGAAAGGACCAATGAAAAGATTTTGTGTGTGGACAGGAATAACAGTGGCTGTGTGTGTGAGTGAGAGACAGGCAAAGCAGTGGTTCAGTGTGTGAGTGAGTGAGTGAGTGAGTGAGTGAGTGAGTGAGTGAGTAACAGGAGAGAGAGAGAGAGAGAGAGAGAGTGTGTGTGTGTGTTTAGGTGTGCAAGTAGTTAAGTTCTCCATCTTCAAATGTCCATTTTCCATGTTGCCTTCACCATTTCATGTGAGTGTGAGTGGCAAAACAGTGTGTGTGTGTGTGAGAGAGAGAGAGAGAGAGAGAGAGAGAGAGAGAAAGTGAGTATATGAGTGAGTGACTGAGTGAGTGGCAAAGCTCTGTGTGTGTGTGTGTGTGTGTGTGTGTGTCTGTTCAGTATTTGTGTGTAAGGAGTGTGTGAGTGTGTGTGAGCGAGACAGAAAGCATTTGTAAACGCAAAGTCCTACTGTTGTCGTCTTCTCAAAAGTCTTCATATCATAGAAAAGTGGTGAGCAGCAGTATGGAACCCAACCTGAAAAACAGACAAACACAGCATTAGAACAAAAACACTCACTACACTGCATTTCATTTGGCAATGATCTTTCTACAACAGGAATGTACTTTGTCAACTCAAATACCTTGTTCAGCCAGGGCTCACTGATAGAAGGTGATGTTGTTCATCTGTCTTTTCCCCTGTTGTCTTCTCACTACGACAAAAATAAACACCTGGTCAATCATGGAGCATTATAAATAAATATAGCATTATAAATAAATATCCAAGTCAAGTATCAATGGGCCTCATGCAAGAACATTTTCGTATTTTTATTCTAAATTTCTCTCAATTTTTTCGTAAGAAGGTCTCGTACGAACTTGCCACGTCAGATTCAACAAGCGCTCTTAACTTCGGAAAAAGTGTGTAAACGACCTGCGTAAATGATGAATGCCACCTGTGCGTATCTAAGTGCACGTGCACGAGGGTAGTAGATTTGCATACTCCACGCCCAAAATTATACCATATAAGGCTGTGCTTCCTCTCTCCTGTGCCAGGAAGTGTTGAGTGTTGAGTCATGAAAAAGGCATCAAGGCGCAAAAAGAACAACTTTAGGGGCTCTGAGACTGAAGTTCTGCTTTCAGAGAACCAAAAAGGAAAATCTGTCAGTTTTAGCAGTGTCAGCAGTGGAATTACGGGACCTGCTAAAGCGAAGAAATGGGAAGCAATTAGGAGTGCTGTTAATACCATGTCACCGAAATAAAAAAATAAATGGTTTGATATGAAAATGGCTTAAAAAAAACGTCTCGCCCTGGCCAGGCGCTCGATGACTGCAACTAAAGCCGTGCAATCAGTTGTTGCCTCATCATGATGGCACTTTGATGGGGTGGTCCATGAGGGGGGTCTTCTGGCACTACGCCTTCTGGTCTGCCTGGGCTGGTTCAGGTGGAGACCCTCGTTCATGGCAATTTTGCGCCATGAACGAGGTATCGAGACACACTCACCTGGCCTTCAGCTCAGTGCGCTCCACGACAGCACGGGTGTTTTGATGCGTATATGTGTCTCGTACTCCAATTATGTTTGGCAGTCCAGCCACGGCATGAAAGTCCCTCTTAATTTGTACTTGTTGGACAGCGGTGTAGGGGAATTTGATGTACCATGGGTGATAAACTGATGAGAGTTTTGATGACCAAGGGGAGCGCACGACTCACAGAGGACTGGGACAGCCCCGATCTGTCTCCAATCTCGCTCTGAAAGGTTCTGTGGCCAAAAATCCAAGGGTGGTGACCTGGACGTGTGGTGGAATTGGGTTTGATCGGCGTGTTTTTCTCTGGAGTCATGGCTCTAGCAAGCTGCATATTAGCAGCAGCACAGTCCTTGGGAATCTTAATCGCGATGTCAGCCATTCGTCTGTCTCCACACAGTCTCTTCCAAGAGCCTGGCGCACTAAGGCATCCGAAAGTAGCAAGACAGCCGCTGAGCTTCCCGTTACAGATTCAAATGAACCTTCAATTAGTGCACAATTTAAGTCAAACAGAATAATGTCAGCATAATTATGGGGTATAATGTATATTTATTTATGTTTTCTTCAAAGTAATTAAATATACAATCCATTAGTCAAGCAAACTTGATTCGAATAGCAGTGGACTATTTTACGAAACTCCTACGACAGGTCTGGATCACTCGTAAATTCTGTTCGTACCTGAAAGAAAACGTAAAATACGAAAAGATTGGTGAATGCGCAAATTCTCTTAAATCACTCGTACGGACGATTTAAGAACAAATCTGTGCGTACGAACGGTTCTTGCATGAGGCCCAATGTTTTTTGAATGATTACCTTCTCTCTTTCTCCCTATCTTCTTTTTCTCTGTCTGTTTCCCTGTTACTCTTCATCTGTGTCCCTGGTTTGCCTTCAAGCTCCTCTGCTTCACACCTGTCTCACTCATCTCTTCTTCATGTGCTTTTCCTGCCCTTTATCAGGTCTCATTCTCTCATTTTTGCCTGTCTTACTTGTCTCTTCTTCATGTTCTTGTCCTTGCCAGGTTTCCAATGTTTTTGATCTTTCTGAACTTTGAACTTTTTGAACTTTCTGAACTTTCTTTTAAACAGTCTCATCCTCATCATTTCAGGTTGAATCATCTGACATCAACTGTGTAGCTGAGAGGCCTTGTATACATTCTATAGTCTGACCTTGCGAGCTTTGGCTTCTGCAAATCTTGTGATCACTGAGTCCATGTCCAGTGTTTTTGTGATTTAATGTTCAATAGAGATAACAGCCAGGGCAGACAGGCGGTCTTGAGACATGGTGGACCTCAGGTAAGTCTTGAGCCGCTTTAGTGAAGAGAAACTTCTTTCCCCTGATGCCACAGCACAGGGAGACTGAGCAGTAGTCTCAGAGCTATACTCAAATTTGGGTGAGTGTCAAGGATGTTTTCCCTGTACACATAATCCAGCATCTGGAAAGGTGAAGAGACGTGTGGGGGGAATGCTTTGACTGCATGAATTATTTCCTGCTTGAGGTCCTCTGCATCAACATCATTCATTTTCTTCTCAAGCCTGTGGCAACATTCATCTAATTCCTTTCCCTGCATGACATTTTGCATCTGGTCAGTGGAGTAAAGAAAGCTGTATAGCTCAAAAAAACCCTCCATGTGTGAAAATCTCTCCCTGACTGTGACCAGGATTGTGTCCACCATATGGAGGAAAAACTCCCTTCTGAAATGCTCTTCTGCAGTACACACTGTCTCCTCTCTCCCCTCATACTCAAACTGCTTTTTTTTCTTTCTCTGGCGCATCTCTGGCCAGGCCATCTCCAAATCAATCTTCTCTGCCATCTCCCTGGCACTGTTTTAGCAGAGTTGAATCCGTCCTCTCGATAATCTTTCAGAAATGCTATCACTGCAAGGACTTCTCTCCTCATGACTTCCACTGACACTTTGGGGCTCTGCAATAGCTTGCTGACTTTGTTTATGTGAAATAGGACATTGTACTCACCAGAAAAGGCCATTTCTTCATCTCTTTGTGAATGCTGTTGGCATTGGAGGCACATACGGAGTCCTGCTTCTCCTCAGCATACTCCCTCAGAGCGGTCAGGGCATCCAAAATTTCAGGCAGCTGGTATCGGACGGCTTTCACGGACTCCACCCTAGCCTCCCATCTTGTTGCACTGAGTGGTTTAATGGTAAAATCCGTCACATGTTTTTGAAGGATTGTCCAGCGGTGAACTGAAGCACTGAAAAGAACATAGAGTCGCTGTAATAGTCCAAAAAAACTTAAAGCTGTCACAGAGGACTTGGCAGCATCACCAACCACCAGGTTCAATGTGTGGCTGGCACATGGGACACAGAGTGCTTCGATGTTAAGCTCCAGGATTCTGCTCTGGACCCCCTGTTTCTTCCCCTGCATGTTACTGCCGTTGTCATAGGATTGCCCACGACAATCGGCAAGATCCAAATCCAGTGTCTGCAGGTGTTCCAAAAACAACTTGAGTAGGCCTTTCCCAGTTGTGTCCTCTGCCACGAGAAAGCCAACAAAGTGCTCATGAATAGACACTCCTTCCCCAGGCTTGCAGTCAACAATCCTCAGCACCACGGACAGCTGCTCATCATGACTGACATCCGGGGTGCAGTCCATGATGACACTGAAGTATTTGGACTTTTTCACCCTCTCCACTATTGCTTTTGTCACACAGCTTCCGACCAAGCAAATTAATTAATTCAGTGGGCTGAAGTACCTCTCAGGTTTCTCAGATACCCTCTTCACGTGGTCCCTCATTACAGGGTCAAACCGAGCCATCAGTTGAACTTGGCCTAAGAAATTGCCATTGCCGTGCTCATATAGCTTCTCTGAATGGCCTCGAAAAGCTAAGTTGCGCTCGGCCATATGTGTAATAATGGCTATCAGACGTTTCAGGATCTCTCTCCATTTGTTTACTTCGTTTACAAACAGCTCTTGATTCACGTTATCTATGGCTTTACCCGTTTGGAGCCGTTGATTTAGTGGTCGCCAAGCAGCCATATTCGCGAGATGATCGGTAGACTTCTCGTGCTCTTTTAGGAAGGCTGATAAATTTTTCCAGTCGTTTTTGCCATCGGAGCTGAACCGCTGCTTGTTGCAATCGCCAAACAGCCGACAACAGAAACAAACGGCGCGGTCTTTCATCTTGCTGTACACAAGCCAGGACCTCTGGATTTTTTCGCCATTCTTCATATTCAAATAGTTGTGTGTGCTTGTAAAGCGTTGTGTGCGTTTGTTCTGGGGGAATTCTCCTCGTAATTGCACTGGTCCTTTCTGTACAATTGAACAGCGCACGGAGTCTATCAACTTTTCTGGCCAATGTGCAGGGTCGTCGCCTATTATTAAACTGTCTCCACTGCTGCTGCTGGTAAATGGGCTAGCACTCACCCCCAAATCATCTTCGTCTTCATCTGCATCATCCAGAGTCACCTCTGCTTCAGCTTCCATAGCCACCTCTTCTCCTTCGGCACCCACTTCTCCTTCCTCCTCCACTTCAACATTTTCCTCAACAGCGGAGCCTGAGCATGTCGCAAGTTCAGGAGCAGCTACAGCTGATGCTGTGGCTGCAGCAGCAGGTGTAAAAAATTATGTTAATTTCGGCAGTGCATCTGCAATTCTTTTGTTCTCTGTCCGTTTCTTTCTTTTAGCATAACCACTATCATAACTCCGCTTCATTTTTCACCGAGTCGCATACAGTTCCCTCTGCTTTGATTTGAAGTCACGTTATGTCGCACATTGCTACGTCATCATATTCTGGACTAGTCCAATGCACAATGGATGGGGGCATGTGTGCTTGGACAATTATTATTTAGGCATTAGTTCGGTGTTATACTGATATTTCTGTTTGTTTTTTTTAATAGAAATGTGTTTTTTTACTTTACATAAGTAACAAATTAACATTAGTTTTTTTGTGTATTTACTTTGGCTGGGACGGTCAGATTTGGGGGCCCCTATGAAAGACAGATTTGGTTGGGGCCCTAGGCAAATGCCTAGGTTTGCCTAATGGGAGTTACGCCCCTACATGGGGGACAAAAACGAATTTAGGAAACTTACCGCTACATGTTTCCTCAAGTTAGATGTTGAGTTTCTGCTGAAATGTCGTTTGTTTTGGTTGACACAGAAGACACATAATGTAGCTGCTGTTTCTCACTCTTTGTAAGGTAAACATGCTTTCAGTATGAGGCCTCGTCTGTGTCTTCATTTCCCACCGTTGGTTCTGACATTTTTCATCTGTTTCTTTGTTTGTTTGTTACGACTGTAAACTGTAAAGCTAACCCGTCCCGCCGCTGAGATTGAGTATGGTCACGTGACCAGACTGCACGGCTACGTTTGATTGGTGAAACACAGTCAGGTGGTAGAGCCTTTGGCGGAAGTCTCTCTCTCTGTCAGAATAAAACATTAAAATGAGGCGTACACAGGGGGATTAAAATAATGAGGCGTAGAATACCAAAAAGGTAAGAAGAAAAGTAACCAGCTCATTGTAGCCTAATGTAGCGGAGTACGAGGACAGTTTCTGCTGCACACATCTACTCAAGTAAAAGTAAAAAGTATACAGATTTAAAACTACTCCTTGAAGTATCATTTTTTTAAAAACTTACTCAAGTAAATGTAACTCGTTACTACCCACCTCTGGTGGTCATGGACATAAGGAAATACTTACAGAGGTTTACAACGTTTGCATTTCGGCTTAAACAGTGTCTGCTTCCATGCCATATGAAAAACGCGTGGAACAATATCCTATTCTGCCTAATATAGCCCATTTACTAAACTATCTTAGGCATCAGGAAATTGAAACAGGAAAACTTCCTTTTGATATTTTTAAAGACTGAAAAGGTTATACAAGCTGGAATGCATGCAGAGAGTAAATCGTGTTTTTAGTTGTTTTCCTAGTTCATGTTGCTGTAACAGAGAATTGGAGGGAACTGAAAAGCTAAAGGGCTCAACTCAAAAGTGTTTTTATTTGTTTAGATAGCCTATAGCTCTGTTAAACCTGTTGAGGTTTGTGCAAATTTGAATAAATGTTCTTATACATCCAGTACAGGCTCATTTTCTGTATACAGTAAGGCAGTGTTGGTGGTGGGGTTCTGGGGGCCTGGGCCCCTGCACAGCTGTATGCCCAGCAACGTCCCTATCCTTATTTCTAATTTTCCTCTCATCCTTGTGTCTGTGACCCAGAAATCTGCAACATCTGGACCTCTTAACCCTTTAGGCGCCAAGATTGTTTTTTGAAAATACTGGATTTTGACATTAATATTTCAAAAGCTGGTGGCTGAAAGGGGGTTAAAGATAGATGCCTACTGAACATTAGAAAAATGTTGCCCATGATCCATAGTTTATATGGGGTATGAAATCATTGATCTAATTTGCACATTATGACGTCATCAGGTGGCAGCCATTTTGAATCTCATTATGTTCAGGAAATATTGGAATTGAGTGATCATGAACTTGTTTTTTTAAAACTTTTTTTTTCTCTTTTTGTCTATTTATCATCATCTATAATGATCAGGGAACAGGAAAGCAACAATAAAACAGAATAATGTAGTAAAATATTACTATAACATCATTACCATATAGTAGGAAAACGCATGCGAAAATTTGCCCATATTTTTTCAGGAAATGGTTATTATTTTCATTTTTCTGTCTTTTACCATCATTCATAAGGAGGAAACCAACAATAAAACAGGAGAAAGTGGTCAAATACTGTCATCATTAGGCTACCATAGGGTAGGAAAACACATGCAAGAAGTGGAAGACATTGAATTGATTTTTATTTTTAACCTGTTCAACCTTAGTCATAATGATCAGGAATGAGGAATACAATAATAAAACAAGTGGTAAAATGTCAGGATCATTGCGCTGGCGGATAGGCGCGCCGCGGCACCGGGGGCTGGATGGAGAGAGCGCATGCTAAAAATACCAAACCCACTTCTCCCACCCCTGATTCCTCGACCAACACCTCTACGGACACTGCGACCGCGTTCCCCACTACCACCCACTCCATTGAGGATGGATAACGGCACCGAATGAGTTGGAGTGTGTGTGTGTGCTTGGAGAACAGCCTCGCTTTGCATGCCGGCACCATTGCCTTCGGAAGTTTCACGGTGGGAAGCATGAGTGCTCGTCCGATCCTCCTCCTCACGAGGTAAAAACTCTCCTTCGGAGTCGGAATCGGCAAATAGCATGCTCAATACTTCCGCACGGTTCAACTTCTTACAAGCCATGGTGTTAAAAACTCACTAATAGTTCGCTGACAATAAAAATTCGACTTGCACGTCTCTACAGAAAAGCTCTGAATAACTGCTTCCGTGTCTGAGCTTGCGCGGCTTTTTTGCACTGCCTTATAAAAACACTGTGAACTACAAAATGACGTGAACTTGGTCTTGTTTGAAAGGGTAACATGTTTGCCAACTAGTGGTAGGAGGACTGAACACCTTAAAGCCCGTTTAGTTTATCTACAGACTGTTTTGTTTATAGTGACGTCATGTCGCAATTCTGCGACTTTGGCGGTTAGAGGGTTAATCCCAAGAATGCTCCAGGAGTAAAGAGGAGGCTGCAGGAGGTGTACTTTTTACCACATCGTGGATGTGACACATTCGTCTAAAATCTACAGTAAATATTTGTTTTCTTAAACATGTTTAATGTTCATCTGATATAAATATTTGACTTCAGCAGTGGAGCTTTTGTTTTAATAAGCTCATGAAGCAACAGATCACAGAGGGGGCTTGCAGCTCGCTGTTACCCCGGGGCCGCTGTGGAGCTCGCTCCGGCCCTGGTGCCACCGGCTCTGCCCGGCAGGGGGCGCCCTGGGGGCGGGGCCAGGTGTTTACCTGCTCCGCCGCTGAACCGGGAGCCCAGTCGGTCTGCAGCCGCTTCAGAGCAGCCAAACGCCCGCAGAGTGAACCTTCCTGGAGCCGAGCTGCGACCTGAAGTCCAACTCGCTGCTCGGACGTCTGATAAGCGGATTTTTAGTTATTGATTGATAGGTTTTTGGGGGCAGAAGGAGAAGGACGGACTTCCCGGTCGCTGCTGAGTCTCTGTTGAGTCTCTGTGGATCTGCTCCCTCAGCAAAGCAACATGAGAGATGTTCACCTGTACAACGAGACGTGCACAAACGGTGAGGACCTGTCTTTATCCCAGGGTTCACACACATGTCAGCTGGATTTACTGTAATTTTTTGTTTTATTCCACATGTTATTAAGGAAACGGGCTCAAACAGAAGCTTGGTGGTTATTGTGGTTATTTCCAGGTGGCAGGTGTGTGTCTGTGGCTCTGAATCAACGGGAAGTTGTGGTTTGGTTCATCTTTTTAACTCAGTTAAATGACTCTGTCAACACCCACAGAGGAAATAAAAGGAGGTTTTTAACCTTTAATTGCTGTAACTTCCCCAGTAAAAGGCCCTCTGTAGATAAAGTGTCTGCGGGGAACCAACACTGAACCTCTGCCAGTAAACAAGCAGAAATCCTCCTGAAGCACAGATGTGATGCACAGCTGGCAGCTGGTGGCTCAACACTATGAAGCATTAAATCTTAATATGAATAAAATGTTGAGGCTTCCAAAGGGTGAGATTTAAAAAGACTCGTGATAATCTGAGAATAATCTTTTTTCTCTTTGTTATCTGACAGCTTTAGTCAAAGTGAGACTCTAACAAGCTGAATGTGTTAAAGATTTAATCCTTCAGATCAGTAAACTGTAAACAGGCATGCAAACTTGCCACCTTTCGGCGAAATTCGCCGTTTTGAAATCAAAATGGGTCATTCTTCTGAATCGCGTAGATCCGAGGAGAAAAAAAAATGGGGGGGGGGGTGAGCATGTCAACTAGCGAGTGGAACTGTGAACCTCAAAACTACACTAGACCTATGTGACAACAAATGACTGACAAGAGTGGCGTGTGAGAGAACCACTATCACCAATCAGAAGTGAGGAGGGCGAACCCCTATTCACACCCCCCCCCCCCCCCCCGGACCACCCCCCTGCTACAATTTGACTGATGTCCTGAAATAGTCTTCATAACGAATTGTGTCGTTAGATCAATTAATGTGCTTTTAATAGTGTCTTTGATACAAGTGTCAGCTAAATGTCTTGATAACAGACTTGAAATAGTCTACAATTCCTCGATATTTCACCGCCTCACAGAACGCTGTTTGTGTTAGTGCTACTCGAGGTAACTGTAGAGTGGCTAACTAGCGCCTTCCACACAAGTTCAGGGCTTTGCTAATACTTTTAGCCAACGTCAATGGAGACCTTAATTGTCGCCGGACTTGGCTTTTTAACGAGGTATGCCCCTTCATAATACCCTCCGATAATCACGGAAAGGGAACATTTTGCCCATTTGAGGAGGTCGTTTCATTCGTCGTGAGTTTATCAATGCAGAGTCCGGAGAGCTCTGCCACAGGTCGTATTTGAGAGTGCGACCCCCATCCCCTCGCTGTTCGCCCACACCCCCGTTGATACCCCCGTTGATGATGACAGCCTACAGGTGCACTCGTGTTCATCCAGTATGATGCACCATCAATCGAAGTTAAAAGGGGGCACAATGTAGGATTACGTAGTGCTCGTGGCATGCATGTCTCAAAACTTACACTGTCATGAAAAAATGCCGTTTAACTAAGCTTGCCGCGAGAATGTTTTTCTGTTAGAGTGCCAGCTGTCGATACAAATTTGTCTCTGGCGGTACGTCAAGTGAATTGCTGATATAAGTTTTTCCCGTGGAGCTCGTTTGGCTCGGCATGCCAAACGTTCACTTTCGTGGTTTAATGACAGCGGACCGCGAAAGTGGTCGGGAGAGTCATCGTTCAGGCTATTACTAAGCATAGGCTGTCTTGGGGCAGTAATTAATTAAACGTTTAATCCTACATACTTGTAGTATCCCTTTAAGGACCATGGGACTAAATTTTTCGTTAAATTTAATGTAATTAAATGTATGATACTACAGTTAAATGCTTTTGAAGACCTGTGATGTTATATATCAAACACATAATAGTACAGTAAATGCAATTGATAGGCCTACTGTACCTATAAATTCATCTTTTATGCTGCACAGCTGTTCTCTACTTAATGCAAATGGGACATACTGTATATTTTATAATATATATTTTGTATAATTTACAACTTAATGCGTCTCATGTTTCCGCTTTTCCGCGCGTGCCGTGTGTCCGTGTACCCTTCTCACCTTTTTCACCCCTGACCAGTTTGCATGCCTGTGTAAACTGACATGTTCAGCTCCATCAGGAGTCCTTTCTTATGACATCATGAGTGACATCACCATCAGTAAATCCTCTGGTTCCTTCTCCCAGCTGCAGAAAACCTTCTCTTTCTGCTAAATGATGTTTACGGGTTAAACTGTTGGTGACTGTAAGGGAACCGGAGAAGGTTTAGAGTTGCATGATTGGTGGTGAAACCTGTTGGTCTACTTTTCATGAGCGCAGGTAACTGATCCCTCATGGAGAAGCAGGATGAAAGGTCACCAAACACAATCCAGAGAGTGATGTTTGCACAGCTCAGCATGAATCTAACAGCTGTTTTTAATCCCCTCTGTGTTCACTAATGTAATGATCAGACTCAAAGCTCTTAATGTGAATAAGTACCAGTTAATGTTTAGGAAATGCTGAGTTAAGTTTCTTAACTGTAGCCGCATTCGGACAGAGCAGTTCTAAGAACGGTCCTCCTTGAATTTCGTTCTAATAACTGCCTGTTAGCTCGATTCTTTCATTGGAAGCTCAAGAACAAGCCGGAGGAATCTCAAGTTAAATAAAGTGTTTATTGGTAGTCACACGTCAAGCATATCAGCGCTGGGCTCTGTGGAACAGAGCTCCCGCAGGAAATCCGTCAGACTGAGCCTCGATTTCCGGGTATCTTTTGTATTTATAGCCTCATAGGTTGGACTCACACTCGACCGAGTATGATTGGACTTGAGTAGGTTCAACGTGCTTCGTCATATTCTCTGGATCAGCCAAACAATGTGTGTGTGTGAATCTGCCCTTGCTTTCCCAGGCTAATTGTTTTGTCTCCCTATTCCTGAATCACTTTAGGTCATCGTGGAAAAGTACAGCATTTAACAAAGCCAATTTTAACACTGCCCTTCTCCAGGGGAACTGTTTCATTCTGCATTCGCACATGAGTCGGGACCTTGATGGGGACTGATGCGACGCAGCCGTCTGCAACAGCGACGTGTTACTTTAGCGCCACATTCACCAACAAAACAAAACCGAACAAAACCTGGTAAAAGTAAGGAGAGAAGAAAAAACACCACCAAGAAGCTAACATGGAGAGCGGAGAGGCCACCGTGTTCATGCACTGTGTTCGAAACCGCATACTACTCCTACTACTTGTCAGGGTGGGTGGAGGGTTGGTAGGACACGGATGCGTACTCCAAACGATGTTAAGCAAAAACTGAGATTTATTTTAGCAAAAACAATACGTGGTTAACACAAAAACAAGACTATGGAAAAACAAAACAAAAGACTAGACAGGGCATGGATAAATACTTAACTTGATACATGGGGTCACGGCGTGGCATGAGGGGGTCAAAATCAGGAGTCGTGGTAGGTAGTTATGGTAAGGAAATCACAAAATGACAGGGGAGACTGGAAACTAAATAGGGACCTGGGAGTGATTAGTGAATGAGTGCAACTGATGGGGAAAACACAGATGAAGTGAGTGAAGATAACGAACTGAGTAAGTGAAAAACAATGGCAAAACCTAACTAAACATGAACTCGAAAACCAAGACATAAAACATAAAACTAAAAACATGAGGAAAGTCATGTGGGTGTGACACTTCTTCCACTACTCATACTAACTTTTTGAGTTAGTAAGCGAGTTTGAGTAAGCGAGTTCCCGGATGCATACTAGATTCGCCGAAATGTTGGGTATGCATCATGAGGTTACTACTCATACTCAAACTACCCAAGATGCAACGTGACGTGACGTCGCCGATCGTCATTTCCTGTCAAAACGGCAGTTTCAAGCTAGCTACAACGAGGGTAGGTTCACTTCCTGTTTTCAAAACAAAAGCATCGATTGTATCTTAATGGCTTTCCCTATGATAAAAGGCAACGGGTATTTTATTTTGTGAAAATAACCGGAAGTGCGTCGCTCACTACGGCTAGCTTTTGTAGCGCCGAATTCGTGGGAACAAAATTGTAAATAGCCGGTATTTTGTCAGATTTTCAACATGTTGGGGATCTAAACGACTACTTTCTTGCCTGAAAATGTTTCAAATGTTGCTAAAGTTTACAGAGTTTAGAGCTTAAGAGAAATCAGCTTCAGGCCGGCTGATTTCGGCTCGGGCAGGAGCGAAATGCATTGTGGGTAAACGCTCTGCATACTGTCTGATCGAATGAGTATGCAGTATGTAGTATGTAGTATGTAGTATGCGGTTTCAAACACAGCCATGGTCTGCATGATGGTGATATTAATCATGGACGATCACATCGGGCGTCTAACATGGAGGCTGAAAGAGCTCACAGAGAGAGTCAGGAGACGAAGGATGGAGCCCCGCAGACAAAGGAGACCACGTGTCAGTTTAACTTATTAAACACGCGCCGGTTGTGTCCGTGTCGTATGAGGAAACATTTCAGCCTGACAACATGACAAGGGGCGGAGCTACCAACCACCTCCGTCAGATGTGTTCCTATAGAACCCAGAACAGACCCAGCTGAGGAGAAGGAGCTGAAATGGTTCCAGGAACTGAGGGCCGTGGTCCCGAGTTCCTGTATGAATGTGGGGAAAAACGGCCCTGTTCCTGAAAAGGTTATAGGAACTGCAGAAGGTTCCTACAGTGGGAATGTGGCTAATGTGCTCCTTTAATCTTGTGATCCTGACAGGATGTTTGACCTCGGCTTCGCAGTCTTTGAGGTTTTTCAGGTGTTTGAACGGCTCCCCACGCCTTTCAGCCTTTGAGCCTCGGCCCTGCAGCCGGAGAGCTTTTCAGCCCGCTCAGACTCACTGTTTACAGAGTAAATATCAGCTGCTCCACAGGCTTCCCTGGCCTCCTCTGCTCAGGTTACACCAGCAGTTCTGAGCTGTTGCTCAACCCTGAAACAGGTTCACAAACCAAATATTGATCCGGAGGTCAGAGAGAGCAGAAAGTCTGGTGGAAATGTCAAACCTCAGATTGTTGATGCTCGGCTGTTCGGCACTTATTTTATTTCTTATTATTTCTTCATTATTATCCACATTGAGTGGATGTTAAGAAACCTGCTTTATCCCGACTCAAGTGTCCATTTTAAACCTTTTTAGGCAGCTTTAGACACTCGGATCATCAGGATCTGTTTATCCTCGGTGTGAAAGAAGAGAGTCGATGCTCGTTTTCCTCCCTCCTTCAAATCAAATTTATTAGTAGCACATTTAATGTACAAAACAGTTCAAAGTGCTTCACATAAAATAAAAGCATTGCAGCAGGGAGTGGAAGAAGCATTAAAAATACATAAAAGAATATAAAGAGAAACAAATAAAATAATTTAAATGAATTTAAACACAAGCAACAGTCCAGATAAGTTCAAAGATATCGTGCAGATTTCATGCATAGACACATGAGAAAAGAAATGTTTTTAACCTGGATTTAAAAATGTCTCCATTTGGTGAAAATTTAATCTCCACTGGCAGTTTGTTCCACTTGTTTGCAGCATAACAGCTAAATGCTGCTTCTCCATGTTTAGTCTGGACTCTGGACTGGACCAGCTGACCTGAGTCCTTGGATCTAAGAGCTCTGCTGGCTTTATATTCTCTGAACATATAACAGATTGTAAACCATCAGCAGGCTTTTAAAATCTATTCTGTGACTGACTGGAAGCCAGAGTAAAGATTTTAAAGCTGCTGTGATGTGTTCAGATCTCAGAGTATTTGCTTATGAATATTTAGGTCTAAGGACATGAAACAAGCATTTTCCACCCCACACACAGTTCCATATCAAAGAAAACTAAGTTATACGTTTAAGATTGTGTTTCTGTGGCTGTGTTGCCCTGAACGTGAGTGAAAACCAGATGTTTGTGTCTGCAGGGTCTGTGCTGAGGCTGTGGTGTGGCTCTCAGTCCGCCGTGTGTTGGGTCACCACAGACCAAACCCTGACGCCCGCACACCTGAACAGCAGCCTGGAAACAGGTACGCACACACCTGAACAACAGCCTGGAAACAGGTACGCACACACCTGAACAACAGCCTGGAAACAGGTACGCACACACCTGAACAGCAGCCTGGAAACAGGTACGCACACACCTGAACAACAGCCTGGAAACAGGTACGCACACACCTGAACAACAGCCTGGAAACAGGTACGCACACACCTGAACAACAGCCTGGAAACAGGTACGCACACACCTGAACAGCAGCCTGGAAACAGGTACGCACACACCTGAACAGCAGCCTGGAAACAGGTACGCACACACCTGAACAACAGCCTGGAAACAGGTACGCACACACCTGAACAACAGCCTGGAAACAAGTACGCACACACCTCTGTAGCGTCTCGATGCTTCTGGGTAAACACGACTCTGTTTCTCACGGTCACTTTGCCATGTTGGAAACTTGATGTTTTTATTTTCATCACGGGAACATCGACCTCGAGTCGCTGGTGTCGCCTGTTCAGGTGTTCACATGATCTGCCTCCAACACATTTCCTCTTTTCTACGTGATGCACAGATTCCTGCTTCCTGCAGCACGATACAGAAGGAACATTGTGTTTAACGTGTTTATTGTGTTTAACGTTTTTAACGTGTTTAACGTGTTTAACGTGTTTAACGTGTTTAACCTGTCTAACGTGTTTAACGTGTTTATTGTGTTTATTGTGTTTATTGTGTTTAACGTGCTTAATGTGTTTAACGTGTTTATTGTGTTTAACGTGTTTAATGTGTTTAATGTCCTCATGTCAAAGTCTTTAAAAACGGTTTCATACCGTTGTTTTAATCGGGTGCATCACAAACTGAATTTGCTCCTCGACTGTCTCCTGATCATTCAAGTTAAATCTTTTTTTTTTTTTTTTTTTAAACTCTCTTTATAGTACAAAACATTGAACAATTGTTTGAGGTCCGGGGGTGGTCAGTATTTTTGAAAGTCAGAATATCATACACAACACGTTAAAACAATATCACTCGTCGGTCATTTCTGCCAGCGTTTTTCACCCAGATCTTTTTGAAGTCGGATTGAGTCGGTCATTTGCTCCAGGATATGCAGTTGTTTTACAATATCAACAAAAGTGTCTGTAGTGGGGGCATTTTTCTGGAGCCAACATTTTGTGATGGCCTTTTTACTTGCTGCCAAGATCCCTAAGAAGATAATTATCAGCTTTACTCAATTAATCTGGAATATTTCCAAGATGGAGAGTTAGGAATAATACATTGATATTGAAACATAGAACCTTTGAAATGATATTTGCCATTTGGGCCTGATCAGCGAAGACCTCTCCACATTCTCTCCAGCAGGCTAGTTTGTTTGGACTTCTGTTTGGGAGTTATAAAGAAACAAATTAAGCTTTTCCAACAGAAGTCTCTCTGGTGGAGAATCACTGTGTTTCCCAGGCTTTCAGCCACATGTCCTCTGTTATCACCATGTTCAACTTTTTTTCCCAACGCTGTTTCACATAGTCTGTATTGTCCTTATTTAATGAGGTGATGCCGTGGTACAACTTGCTTATAAGTCCTTTAATATTCCCAGAGTTGTATGCATCCATAAATATACTATATGAATAACCGCTGGTGGCTCTGCTGGGTTAAGTAAAATCATTTTTAAAACTTTAATCAGAACACCAAGAGCTGTGGACTCTGAAGGCTGCCTCCATGTGCAACCTTCAGAGCCCTCAGAGCTCTCAGAGTGTGGTCGTCCAGGGAATAGAGGCGCCAGACGCCTCCAGGTTTAACTGCCAGAAGCACCAGCAGGTCGCAGGCAGACGGGGGAAACTCTCCCAGAGAGAGACGGAGGGTTGGCAGCCTCATCCAGGAGGCCATCGATCCTCCACCACCCCCAGGGACCACCTGGGTGTGAGAGATGCTCTGATTGGTTCAGTCAGCAAACTTTGCTGTGACCAACTTTAACAGCTCAGTATCACTTGGACTACGTTCAGACAGCACACTGAAGTGACCCAAATCCGATTTTTTTTGGCCCTATGCGACCTGTATCTGGTCTTTTCATGACAGTCTGAACAGCACAGATCGGATTTTTTCAAATCCGATCCAGGCCACTTGGCTATGTGGTCCTAATTCCGATACGTATCTGATCTTTTGCCTTGCGACTGCAGTCTGAACGGCCAGGGCGCATTTATCCGACCTACGCGTCTGAAAAGCCGCTCACATCACAGTCCCACCACTCCTGGCTACGACGACGCACCCAAACGTGTCTTTGGATAGACGATCCCACTGCCCCACAAAAGGCCAGGGGCAAAAGCCTAGCTCTTTTTCTTTTTAATATCCTCTTTAAAATTATGCCGTGATTAATGTGCCGGCTCCGGCTGGACAACAACTTTAAAATCGCTTGTAGATGGCCAAGTCCTGCACCCAGCCACAGCAGAAAGTCTCGTAAGATTCTAAAGATTTGTGACTTTTAAACTCCTGCATAGTGTAGTAACTTACACCAAAGACAAGATAATTTACTATGTCCATATATGTGCACGGAGGTAACTGGTCCAGGTCTCTGTGCCATTCTGCTGCAGGGAGCTCGTAAGGATCAATATTTTGGATGCTCGAGAGCTTCTCCAAATACCGCTGCTTTGCGCTTGTAATAAGCTTGTCCCTGTAAGCTCCCTTTTCTTTCGCCTTATCTTTCTGCATTGCTTTGCTTTCTTTCCTTTTTTTTTATTGTATTCGTCTCTGTCCTGCCGAAATGATAAATGTGGGAAATTTAAAGATATCTGGAATATATTGGCGCGCCTCCGTTAAGTTCTGATGGCGTTACCCCTGGCAACCAATAGCGTCTCCTGCCAACATGGCCGACCGGCTCACGTGACTCCTCATTCTCAATATGCATTCCTACTCTTACCATCCATGTTTACTTCCGCAAACACTGGGCACGCTCATGACGTATGACGTCATCGTACGCTCTTCTGCGCATGCGGGATAGTTTGGGGCGGTAAGCCGTTCACACAGCAGGCCACATACAGGTTGCATTTAAGTGCAATGTGAACGACCTCACAAAAAAATCCGATTTCACAAAAAAATCGGAATTGAGCATCAAGGCCTGCAGTCTGAACGTAGCCTTGGTTGCATGAGCCACGGACTCATATCACATTTCCTCCACAGGAGTTAACAGCCTGTAACTTAGCAACAGAAGAACCAGAAACATGCTGAGTTCCTGTAACTTAGCAACAGAAGAACCAGAAACATGCTGAGTTCATGTAACTTAGCAAAAGAAGAACCAGGAACTTGTTGAGTTTTTGTAACTTAGCAACAGAAGAACCAGAAACATGCTGAGTTCCTGTAACTTAGCAACAGAAGAATCAGAAACATGCTGAGTTCCTGTAACTTAGCAACAGAAGAACCAGAAACATGCTGAATTCCTGTAACTTAGCAACAGAAGAACCAGAAACATGTTGAGTTCCTGTAACTTAGCAACAGAAGAACCAGAAACATGCTGAGTTCATGTAACTTAGCAACAGAAGAACCAGGAACTTGTTGAGTTTTTGTAACTTAGCAACAGAAGAACCAGAAACATGCTGAGTTCCTGTAACTTAGCAACAGAAGAACCAGAAACATGCTGAGTTCCTGTAACTTAGCAACAGAAGAACCAGAAACATGCTGAGTTCCTGTAACTTAGCAACAGAAGATCCAGAAACATGCTGAGTTCCTGTAACTTAGCAACAGAAGAACCAGAAACATGCTGAGTTCCTGTAACTTAGCAACAGAAGAACCAGAAACATGCTGAGATCCTGTAACTTAGCAACAGAAGAACCAGAAACATGCTGAGTTCCTGTAACTTAGCAACAGAAGAACCAGAAACATGCTGAGTTCCTGTAACTTAGCAACAGAAGAACCAGAAACATGCTGAGTTCCTGTAACTTAGCAACAGAAGAACCAGAAACATGCTGAGTTCCTGTAACTTAGCAACAGAAGAACCAGAAACATGCTGAGTTCCTGTAACTTAGCAACAGAAGAACCAGAAACATGCTGAGATCCTGTAACTTAGCAACAGAAGAACCAGAAACATGCTGAGTTCCTGTAACTTAGCAACAGAAGAACCAGAAACATGCTGAGTTCCTGTAACTTAGCAACAGAAGAACCAGAAACATGCTGAGTTCCTGTAACTTAGCAACAGAAGATCCAGAAACATGCTGAGTTCCTGTAACTTAGCAACAGAAGAACCAGAAACATGCTGAGTTCCTGTAACTTAGCAACAGAAGAACCAGAAACATGCTGAGTTCCTGTAACTTAGCAACAGAAGATCCAGAAACATGCTGAGTTCCTGTAACTTAGCAACAGAAGAACCAGAAACATGCTGAGTTCCTGTAACTTAGCAACAGAAGAACCAGAAACATGCTGAGTTCCTGTAACTCAGCGACAGAAGAACCAGAAACATGCTGAGTTCCTGTAACTTAGCAACAGAAGAACCAGAAACATGTAGAGTTCCTGTAACTTAGCAACAGAAGAACCAGAAACATGTTGAGTTCCTGTAACTTAGCAACAGAAGAACCAGAAACATGTTGAGTTCCTGTAACTTAGCAACAGAAGAACCAGAAACATGTTGAGTTCCTGTAACTCAGCTTCCAGCAGCTGGAGTCGGGTGTGGTTCAGTGTGTCGGGGGTCATTTTAAGAGTTTCAGTCGTACTTTGGGGGATCATTTTGTCTTTGAATAGGTTTTATGTGCATTTGGTTATTTGTGATTATTTGTGGTTGTTTTGTTTCTCGTTGTCATTTCCCCGTCTCTGTATCGTCCTATTTGTTGTCTTTTTAGTTGTTCTGCATCTCGTTGTCGATGTTTACCATCTCCTTTGGCTGCTCAAGGATGAAACAGACAGACTTTTCCACCACAGGAAGTTAACAACCTCTAACTTAATGCATTTTATTGGAAAACACAGTCAGACGTGTTTAGGTGTCCTTATAAAAGCACTCAAGGTGAAAAACCTCAGAATGGCAACATGAGTGATGTCCTGTCGTGTCTCTGCTGCTGCTTTGATTCAGAGAAATAAAAAAGCAGCTTCTGGTTCCTCATTACATTAGCACACAATGTGAATACAAAGATCTGCAGATGGATACTGTGTTCTAACTTCCTCCATCAGCACAATGAGTCCAAACAAGCCCGAATAGGTGACATTTAAATACATAGTTCCCCGTTTAATGGCAGTGAAATCAAACTGTTTGGACAGATTTTATTCCAGCATGTTTGTACAGGGCTGTGAACTCGTGGAGTTATTCAACATCCACAGAAACGACTTGAGTTAACGCAGTCTGACTGGTGTTGTTACCAGAGGTGGGTCGAGTAGCCAAAAATTGTACTCAAGTAAAAGTACTGTTACTTCAGAATAATATGACTCAAGTAAAAGTAAAAAGTAGTCATCCAAATATTTACTTGAGTAAGAGTAAGAGTAAAAAAGTGCTTGGTGAAAAAACTACTCAAGTACTGAGTAACTGTTGAGTAACGTCTGATTTATTTGTTAACACAAGCATTCAATCAGACAGACAAAAATACTAAATAATCATCTTTAGGCAAATTAGAGTTCATCCAATTGATAAAATAAACTAAAATTAATGAATTAATTGCAAAATAGCTTAAATTCAAATAATCCAGGTAAATTCAAGAACTTCAATAAAAAATAAAAGAGACTTAGGAAATGTTTAAAACATATGTAACCCATATGTAACCTAAAAAACAAACATTCACCTATCCATGGGGGAAAAAAACGAGTTTAGGAAACTTACCGCTACATGTTTCCTCAAGTTAGATGTTGAGTTTCTGCTGAAATGTGCGTTTGTTTTGGTTGACACAGAAGACACATAATGTAGCTGCTGTTTCTCACTCTTTGTAAGGTAAACATGCTTTCAGTATGAGGCCTCGTCTGTGTCTTAATTTCCCACCGTTGATTCTGACATTTTTCATCTGTTTCTTTGTTTGTTTGTTACGACTGTAAACTGTAAAGCTAACCCGTCCCGCCGCTGAGATTGAGTATGATCACGTGACCAGACTGCACGGCTACGTTTGATTGGTGAAACACAGTCAGGTGGTAGAGCCTTTGGCGGAAGTCTCTCTCTCTGTCAGAATAAAACATTAAAATGAGGCATACGCGGGGGGATAAAAATAATGAGGCGTAGAATACCAAAGAGGTAAGAAGAAAAGTAACCAGCTCATTGTAGCCTAATGTAGCGGAGTAAGAGGACAGTTTCTGCTGCACACATCTACTCAAGTTAAAGTAAAAAGTATAGAGATTTAAAACTACTCCTAGAAGTATAATTTTTTTCAAAAACTTACTCAAGTTCGGTCGGTGGCGTAGTGGGTTAAGCAGGCGCCCCATGTACAGAGGCTATAGTCCTCGCTGCAGCTGGCCCCAGTTCGAGTCCCGCATCGGATGGCCCTTTGCTGGATGTCTTCCCCCTCTTTCTGCCCCCTGCTTCCTGTCTCTCTCCAACTGTCCTATCATTAAAGGCATAAAAAAAAACTTACTCAAGTTAATGTAACTCGTTACTACCCACCTCTGGTTGTTACCATGACAACTCTCTCAGGGCTGATGCTTGTCTCCAGGTGTGCAGGCGTATGGCGTCTACAACATGTGGCTGGGCTTGACCCTGGCGCTCCTGTCGGCCTTCCTGATTGGTGGGAGCGTCATTCTCAAGAAGAAGGCCCTCCTCCGATTGGCCAACACCGGGCACACCAGAGCAGGTGAGCAGAGCCGGAGAAACTCTTTAGATCGATGAACTCTTCTAAAAACCCAAACTGCATCTTGTTTAGATGTATTAGAGGGAAGAAGTTGAGCTTTGGCTCAGTCGCTTGTTTCCAGGCAGAAAAAACAGCTGATTTATTTTCTTTATTTTCTTTTTTTTATCAATAACCTTTAAATACTGTAAAAATAACTTCAGCTTGTCTAAACGTGGGATTCAGTTTCCATCGTCATGGTTCTGGCAGGAAGAGGAGCAGAAACCCGACTCTTTCATCTGGGCTTATTGTTCTGAAACACTTCAGTTTCATAAATGT